>NC_088867.1:45957732-46573086 GCF_032884065.1 Artemia franciscana
GAAATTTGAAAATTTCTAAGGAACCCCAAATGCTAGACGGATGTTGCCCACTCATCGTCCTAGCTTATCTGGAAGTGCCCGAGCTAGCAAAAGCGGGACTGACAGACCGACAGACTGACGAACAGAAATTGTGATTGCTATATGGCACTTGGCCGACGGGCAAGTGTCATAAAAACCTGATAACCTATCTCAGACACTAGTAAATTCCCTATGGGTCTGGTAGTAGTGCCTCCATTTTGGAAAATTCTTGATTTTGCGTCTGCGGCTTATGAGAAAATGTGTTATGTGTGTGCAATCTTGAGACAAAATCCGGTTCGTCTCTCTCAGAATTTGGTAAAAACTTTGTTAACCTATAGTGTACTCTAGTAGAGCCCCCGTGGGCCTGGTAGTGATGCCGATGTCTCTGAAAATTCCTGTTTTTGTACCTCTAACTTCTGAATAAACTTTCCTTACGTTGGAGTTGCTAGCGTACCCTTAGAAATAATGGAAACATAGCAAAGTAATGCAAAGAAATTTTTATTTAAATAATGGCGTATATAATAATATATTGTTATTAACATAATCATAAGAAATTTGAATATTTGGAATTCGTTCCTTAAAATGATTCATTATTTTTTTTTTTTTTTTTTTTTTTTTTTTTTTTTTTTTTTTTTTTTTTTTTTTTTTTACATGTCACATATTCCATTTCGGGATCATGCACGACTCAAAGGATCCATAAGGCTTTTAGACATTTAAATTTGCAGAAATTTACGTCATCTACATTTAAATTTGCATGAGTAAACAATAGTACATACTAAACTACGTGCAGCAACAGTCACCTGTGTGTGAAGCGTGAAAAAAAGTAAACAACAGCACCTACGTCTTTAAGAACGCCCTAAGGGAGGGTAGCGGTCGGTTGGCTGCAGGTACCATGGCGCATTGGCCGTATTTTGTGCAGGCATTACTTTTCATTGCCACATGCACAATTGATGTGGCAAGGAGAAAGCAAGAAAAATAAAAGGAAATTCGTATAGGAATTCCGCCAAATCCTCCAATGTAAAATTTAGCGTGAAAATTATCCCTACGGAAACCTGCCCGAGCGCACCCCCCCCCCCAAAAAAAAAGTCTGTATACTTCCTAATAAGGAATAATAGATGTAAACAATGGGTAAATTTCAGAGCTTACATTCCTTTCTCCAAGCCCTGTGGAGGGCCATGTTACCCCTAAAGATATACCTATTGGATTTTTCAACTATGCTGAACAAGAGGACTGTCTCAAAATGTTGACCAGGGACTTTTAGGAAAAAAGGAGGTGTGGGACGGGGGCTAGCTCCTCTCCAATCTTTTCGGTCATTCACATAGGGCAATAGAACACTTAAAGTTTGAATGAACCCTCTCCCAATCTTCTAAGAACATTATTTCGATACGATCAACCCTAGAAAATAACAAGAGCTAACACCTCATATGGCACTTGTGACAAGGCAAGAAGAGCTAAGAGCCAAGAGCTCATATGGTATGAGCTCTAACAAAATTCTAAGAATCAATAGATTGATTTAAAAGGAAAATCAGAGGCTTAATGCCAGTCAGGATTTAAAATAAGAGCTCTGAGTCACGATGGCCTTCTAAATGTCAAAATTCATTAATATCCGATCACCCACTCGTAAGTTATAAATACCTAATTTTTTCTAAGTTTTCCTCTTCGTTTAGCCCCCCAGATGGTCGCATCTGGGAAAACGATTTTATGAAGTCAATTTGTGCAGCCCCCTGACACGCCCACCAATTTTCATCGTTCTAGCACGTTCAGAAGCACCAAACTCCCCAAATCACTGAACCCCTCCCCCCAACCCCCCAAAGAGAGCGAATCCAGTACGGTTACGTCAATCGCATATCAAGGACCATTGCTTATTCTATCCACCAAGTTTCAGCCCGATTCCTCCATTCCAAGTGTTTTCCAAGATTTCCCACTCCAACTCCCCCCAATGTCAGAAGATCTGGTCGGGATTTGAAATCAGAGCTCTGAGACGCGAATTCCTTCTAAATATCTAATTTCATTAAGATCCGATCACTTATTCGTAAGATACAAACACCCCAATTTTCACGTTTTCCAAGACTTCCGGTTTTCCCCTGCAAGTCCCCCCAATGTCATAAAATCTGGTTAGAATTTAAAATTAGAGTTTTAAAGCAAAAGATCCTTCTAAATATCAAATTTCATTAAGATCTGGTCGTCCTTAGGTAAGTTACAAATACCTCAATTTTCAGAATTAACCCCCCCCCCCCAACTCCACCAAAGAGAGCAGATCCGGCTATTTCAGTCACGTATCTTAGACAGGTTTTTATTCTTCCCTTCCAGTTTCATCCTGATCTCTCCGCTTTAAGTATTTTCTAAGATTTCAAGTCCCCCTAACTGCCCCCCCCCCAATGACGCTGGATCTGGTTGAGATTTCAAATAGGAGATCTGAGTTACGAGGTCCTTCTGAATATGAAGTTTCATGAAGATCCGATCACACCTTCGTAAGTTAAAAATACGTCATTTTTCTAATTTTTCATAATTACCCCCCCCCCCCCCCCCTAATAGAGCGGATGTTTTTTCCACCAAGTTTCATCTCGATCCCTCCAATCTAAGCGTTTTCCGTGATTTTAGGTTTCCTCATCCCCAAACTCCCCCAATGTCACCAGATCCGGTCGGGATTTAAAATAAGAGCTTTGAGACACGATATACTTCTAAATATCAAATTTCATTGAGATCCTATCACCAGTTTTTAAGTTAAAAATACCTCATTTTTCTTATTCTTCAGAATTAACCCCCGCCTCCCACTACCCCAAAGAGAGCGGATCCGTTCCAGTTATGTCAATCCTGTACCTAGGACTTGTGCTTATTTTTTCCATCAAGTTTCATCCCGACCCCTCCACTCAGAGTGTTTTCCAAGATTTTAGGTTTCCTCCTCCCAACTCCCGCCTATATCGGCAGATCCGGTCCGGATTTAAAATAAGAGCTTTGAGACACGATATCCTTCTAAATATCAAATTTCATTGAGATCCGATCACCCGTTCGCAAGTTAAAACTACCTCATTTGTTCTAATTTTTCGGAATTAACCCCCCCAACTACCCCAAAGAGAGCGGATCCGTTCTGGTTATGTCTATCATATATCTAGAACTTGTCCTTATTTTTCCCACCAAGTTTCATCCCGATCCCTCCACTCTAAGTTTTTTTCCAAGATTTTAGGATTTCCCCTCCCAACTACCCATCCAAATGTCACCAGATTTAATCAGGATTTAAAATAACAGCTCTGAGACACGATATCCTTCCAAACATCAAATTTCATTAAGATCCGATCAACCGTTCGTAAGTTAAAAATACTTCGATTTTTCAATTTTTCCGAATTAACAGGCCCCCCACTCCCCCAAGATTGTCAAATCGGGAAAACAACTATTTCTAATTTAATCTGGTCTTGTTCCTGATGCGCCTGCCAAATTTCATTGTCCTAGCTTACCTGGAAGTGCCTAAAGTAGCGAAACCGGGACCGACAGACAGACCGACAGAATTTGTGATTGCTATATGTCACTTGATAGATGCTAAGTGCCATAAAAACAAGAGCTAAGAGCTCATATGGCACTTGTGACGAGGCAAGAAGAGCTAAGAGCCAAGAGATCATACGGTATGAGCTCTAGCAAAATTCTATGAATCAATAGATTGATTTAAAAGGAAAATAAGAGGCTTAATGCCGGTCAGGATTTAAAATAAGAGCTCTGAGTCACGATGTCCTTCTAAATGTCGAAATTCATTAATATCCGATCACCCACTCCTATGTTATAAATAATATGAAAAAAACTTCGTTTTCTTAAAGAGTTAAAGAGGCTGTGTCCCAAAGTCGAACCTTAAAACGTACAGGAATTAGAAGAGGCAGTTGGGGGGCTGCCGCCCCCCAAACCCCCAGCTTTTAAAGACTCTTTTGTAAAGGTTTTTTGTTTTTTTGCTAACCCCCAGCTCTTGGCTTCGGAAAGGCCCTCTTTTAATTAACAAAAAATTGAAATGAATGAATAATGGAATAACTTCGAAAAATGTTAAACACAAGAGGACAGGAGAACCATTGCGCCGAAACTAGTAATTAGTAACAATGAAGTCCCCCCCCCAAAAAAAAACCTGTACAAAAGAGTCTTTAAAAGCTGGGGGTTTGGGGGGCGGCAGCCCCCCAACTGCCTCTTCTAATTCCTGTACGTTTTAAGGTTCGACTTTGGGACACAGCCTCTTTAACTCTTTAAGAAAACGAAGTTTTTTTCATATTATTTCTGTACGTTTTTCTACAATCCATGGTGGATGTAATTTAATAATTCCTGTACTCCTCGTACAGGAATTAGGAGAGGAACTTGGGTGGCTGCCGCCCCCTTCCCCCGCTTTTAAATCATTGTATAAAATAGCAAAAAAATAGATAGAATGACCGAAATGTTTCTTTTGCTCATAAGAAGCTAATATTCTGTTATCTCTCAAATGATAAGCTGTCCAGGTGTTATCAAAATTTTTTTGATGTTGTGAAAAAAAACCGCCCGTAAGGGACTTGAACCCTTGACCCGAGGATTAAAAGTCTCACGCTCTACCAACTGAGCTAATAACTTGCATGTGTGTAAATATAACTTCTCAATAGCTTTTAAAAATTTCAAATTAACATGGGCTCTTATGGAGAGAAATCCGTTAATTAAATAGCTAATGGGTGGTTTCTGGAAAACAGGGAAGGAGTTATCGGATCGAGCTGAAATTTCGCGGATAAGCTCCTGGGCCGTAGGGGACCTTAACTTGTGAATTTCAGCCCGATCGGACAACGTTAAAAGGGGTGGGGGGGGGGGGGGGGTTGGAGGGTCGAAACTTTCGGGGGGTTAAGATTTTCCTACGAAACTTTCCAGGAAAATTACTCGGAGAATTCCGCATCGAATGAGTCTTCGTACACCCAGATCCGATGTCGGATGTGACCTGTAGGCGTCTAGGAAAAAAAAGTAAATGAATTTTAAGTGGCTATGCGTGGTTTCTGGAAAACAGGGAAGAACTTATCGGATCAAGCTGAAATTTGGCAAATAAGCTCCTGGGCCCTAGGGGACCTTAACTTGTGAATTTCAGCCCGATCGGACAACGTTAAAGGGGGGCTTGGGTTGACAGGTCGAAACTTTCGGCCATATTTTCCCCATGAAGGAAAAGTTGGAGGGGGATGAAATTTTGCAGGTTTCTTAGTTGGAGCTCGGGCTACGAAATGCATCCCTCCCCATCCGTCTGCGACCACTGGAACCGAAGATCGCTTAACATTGTCGTGTGTCGCCTCTTTATAGAGGCACGAGTGTGCCTCCTTGATACCTAATTTTTATTAATTTCTCCTCTCCCTTTAGCCCCCCAGATGGCCGAATCTGGGAAAACGACTTTATCAAGTCAATTTGTGCAGCTCCCTGACACGCCTACCAATTTTCATCGTCCTAGCACGTCCAGAAGCACCAAACTCACCAAATCACTGAACCCCTCCCCCCAACTCTCCCAAAGAGAGCGAATCCAGTACGGTTCTGTCAATCACGTATCAAGGACATTTGTTTATTCTATCCACCAAGCTTCATCCCGATTCCTCCATTCCAAGTATTTTCCAAGATTTCCCCCTCCAACTCCCCCCAATGTCAAAAGATCTGGTCGGGATTTGAAATAGAAATAGAGCTCTGAGACATGAAATCCTTCTAAATATCAAATTTCATTAAGATCTGATCACCTATTCGTAAGATAAAAATACCCCAATTTTCACGTTTTCCAAGAATTCCGGTTTCCCCCTCCAACTCCCCCCAATGTCAAAGGATCTGGTCGGAATTTAAAATTAGAGCTCTAAAGCGCAAGATCCTTCTAAATATCAAATTTCATTAAGATCTGGTCACCCTTTCGTAAGTAACAAATACCTCAATTTTCAAAATTACCCCCCCCCCCCCCCAACTCCACCAAAGAGAACAGATCCGGTCCCGTTATGTCAGTCACGTATCTTAGACAGGTTTTTATTCTTCCCATCCAGTTTCATCCTGATCTCACCGCTTTAAGTATTTTCTAAGATTTCCGGTCCCCCCAACTGCCCCCCCCCAATTACGCTTGATCCGGTTGAGATTTAAAAAAAGAGATCTGAGTCACGAGGTCCTTCTAATATGAAGTTTCATGAAGATCCGATCACTCCTTCGTAAGCTAAAAATACGTCATTTTTAACCCTCCCCCCTCCAACTACAACAAAGAGAGCGGATCCGTTCCGGTTATGTCAATTATGTATCTAGGACTTGTGCTTATTTTTCCCACCAAGTTTCATCCCGATCCCTCCACTCTAAGTGTTTTCCAAGTTTTAGGTTTCCCCCTCCCAACTCCCCCCAATGTCACCAGATCAAGTCGGGATTTAAAATAAGAGCTCTGAGACACGATATCTTTCTAAATATCAAATTTCATTGAAATCCGATTACCCGTTCGTAAGTTAAAAATACATCATTCTTTCTAATTTTTCAGAATTACCCCTCCCCCCAACTATCCCAAAGAGAGCGGATCCGTTCCAGTTATGTCAATCATGTATCTAGGACTTGTGCTTATTTTTCCCACCAAGTTTCATCCCGATCCCGCCACTCCAAGTGTTTTATAAGTTTTAGGTCTCCCCCTCCCAACTCCACCACCAATATCACCAGATCTGTTCGGGATTTAAAATAAGAGCTCTGAAAAACGAAATCTTTCTAAATATCAAGTTTCATTGAAATCCAATCACCCGTTCGTAAGTTAAAAATACCGCATTTTTTCTAATTTTTCAGAATTAACCCCCCCTCCAATTACCCCAAAGAGAGCGGATCCGTTCCGGTTATGTCAATCATGTATCTAGGACTTGTGCTTATTTTTCCCACTAAGTTTCATCCCGATCCCTCCACTCTAGAGTTTTTTCCTAGATTTTAGGTTTCCCCCTCCCCCCAACGACACCAGATCCGTTAGGGATTTAAAATAACAGCTCTGAAACACAATATCCTTCCAAACTTTAAATTTCATTAAGATCCCATCACCCGTTCGTAAGTTAAAAATACTTCATTTTTTCTATTTTTTCCGAATTAGCGGGCCCCCCACTCCTTCCCAGATGGTCAAATCGGGAAAAAACTATTTCTAATTTAATCTGGTTCGGTCCCTGATACGCCTGCCAAATTTCATCGTCCTAGCTTACCTGGAAGTGCCTAAAGTAGCAAAACCGGGACCGACAGACAGACCGACAGAATTTGCGATCGCTATATGGCACTTGATTAATACCAAGTGCCATAAAAAGAGTACCCGTGATCTTTCTTCTAGCAAAAATTCCACTATTTTATATATAAGAGCTTGAAGCTTCTACATTAGGGTTCTCTGATGCGTTGATTCCGATAGTGTGATTTTCATTAAGATTCCTTGACTTTGAGGAAGGGTTTCCACGCTGTTTCAAAAATCTGGTAAATTTTTCTAAGATACGTAACTTTTGATGGATAACACTCAACTTGACCGATCTGATATATTTGGAATCAGTATAGTAAGTTGATTCTTTGATGTATCGGCTTATGTCAAAATTCCGTTTTTTTTAGTTTCGGTTACTATTGAGCCAAATCTCTCCTTACTTACAGCTCTTTATTATGAACTGTTGAAAAGATACTTAGCTGTCTCAGTGTTTTTATTTTGAAGTCGTAACCTAAAAACTTGTTTTTACGGGTTATTTTTTTATAACCCGTTATCTCTGTTTATATATAGAGATATTTATATATCTCTGTTTGCACAGAGATTTTTGTTGAGATAAATCAGTCAATTTTTGTCAAAGATATCACTTACGTAGATAACTATGAACAAGAACCATAATGCAGTCCTAAGCTACCGCAACATGGAGATCTTAATTTTAGCTTTGTTGGTAGGGTTGGTGATTCCTGAACAAGTAATAGTAAATATACCAGAGTTTGGAGATGTATTAGGCTTTACCCAGAAGAGCTACCTTGAGGATAACCGCATTTATTCTTTTCTTCGGTTGAAATATGCCAAAAAACCAACTCCTGAAACAAGATTTCTGGTAAGTTTTTTTTTTAGTGACTAATTTCTTAATAGTAGTATTTCTCATGTTTATTTAATTGTTATTATGTGACATAATTTCCTATCTTGGACACAAATCTTTATAAATAGCTTAGTAAAAACTATTTTTGCTCAGTTTAAGGTCTCCTTAAATTGGAAAACTGAAGACTTTATTATCTCGAGCAGAAAATAACCTGGAACTATTTTTTAGCAAACAACATATTTAGGTTTCCTGAGACAAGAAAAAATTCACCCTCTTTTAGAATTGTTACTAAAATTTATGTTATTTCTTATTATTGTTATAATTTTCAAATATTAATTCTGTTTATTATTGTTATTATATGAAATAGCTTTCTTTAATGAACAATAATCTTTTATGAATAATAAAAAACTATTTTTGTGTAGTAAGCTTACTTATTTACTTAGGTCTCGATTATCCTCGTCGGGTGTTTCGGGGCCACCCCTCCTGTTATCCTATGCATAAGGACACGGTGCATTATTTTCGAAATCGAACTTAATACTCCTGGATTATCCAGAAGACGCTCGAGAAGTGAAGTTAGAATTCTATAATATGATGCAAATATAATGATGCAAAAATAATGCTTTAATCTATATAATAATATAGTTCGGGCTATATATTTGTAAATTAGGAGGGTATGGGGATAAAGTAACCTAACCTAACTTAATCTAATCTTACCCCCACCCCACCTAATGTGCAGGTATATAGCCCAAATTATAAAAGTCCAATGCATCCTGTCACCTATTATTTGTCTTTTTGACTATGAAACCGATTTTCATGCATCGTACGTTAAGCTTCTTCTTCTTGAGTGTGTTCTGAATAATGCACAAGTACCTTGAAGATACTTACCCATCGCTTTCGTGATCTGCATCGCGGACGAAGCCATGCAGTGATCCTTCAAGTACAGTTTTCGGGAGGTGGTTCGACTCGATTCGCTTGATGTGATCGAACCATCACAGTTGCTGTTGTTCAGTTTAGGGGTTCATTAAATTTTACAACTGAAGACTGTATTTTCTCGCGCTGAAAATTACCTGGATTTATGTTTAACAAACAACTTATTTCTAGCTTTACTGAATCATGGGAAAATTTACCCTCTTTTAGAATAAAAATTCATTCCTATTGGTGAATAAAGGAAGGCTTTGTCTCTAAAGTTAATTTTTACCTTAAATTAAAAACTATTACTAGTGATGCTATAAGGCTTTTAAACGAACCGATAGAAGCTACTCTTTTCTTCCTTAATGGTTTAAGATCATGAAGAAGTTTAACGGTGATCCCCTCAAGACCAAGGTCTTATTGATTTTCTCTAGGATGCTGATGCTTGTTACGCAATAGGGAGTATTTTCTTCAAGATGCTGATGTTTGTTACGTAATTTGACTTGAGGATTACATAATAGAGAGTATTTTTTTGATTGTTTAAAACCTACGACGACCAGAGAAAACCTTTAGGGGCCCCATCAAATCATGAAGCAAACATTAACATTACATCATACTTTTTTTGGCTGTTTAAAAACCCAAGATTCTAGGGAAACCCTTAAGGGCCTGCCAGTGGGGATCCTTCAAGACAACGGGCTCTGGTAACTAATTCCAACGGAGTTCCTAGCAAGCAATTCCAAGGAGGCCCTAGCAATCAAATCCAACGAGGCCCTGCATCCAATTTCACTGGGGTCCCTAGAAACTAGTTCCATCATGGCCCTAGCATCTAAATCCACCGGGCCCCTAGCAGCCAATTCCAATGGGACCCTAGCAAGCAATTCCAACAGAAACCTAGCAAGCAACTCCAACGGGGGCCCTAGCAATCACTCTCAACGGGGAAGGGGATCCTAGGATACAATGTCACCGGTAAGCCTAGCAACCAATTCCAACAATGGCACAAGCAGCCAATTCCGAAAAGAGGACCTCTAAGCAAGTGGGGAACCCCCAAATTTAACTTAGGACGACACAATCTCGCGTGACTTGATAGAGGTCAGGGCCTGCCAGTCTGGTGGGGAGTCCTCACTTGTAACTGAGGAAGACACAGACGTGGGAGGCTAAATATTACTTTAGGGGATTTTTTCTTCAGGATTTCATTTTTCTTACAGGGTGTTTTTTTTCAAGGTGTTTCTTGTACTTTAAGATATCATTTTCTTCAAGATTGTTTTTCCTTCATCGAGACATTTTCTCCAAGATTTTTCCCTCGGGGAACCTTTAAATTCCAGAGATTTGTCCTCTTAGGAATCGAAAGATTTCCTCCAATAGAACTGTGTGCTAGACAGCTGGATCAAAAAGGCCTTCCTAATATTATGATTTGGGGAACACTTTCTAATGAAAATTGATTCGGTAAAGCTATTGATCATGCGTTTCCTATGTCTGGAATAATTGACATGCGGGGGAAAAATGATTCCCATAAATTTGTTACATTTGACGTGCACTCGCTTGTTGCAATGCTATTAATGCTCAAATTTGACCAAGACATAGCTTTGTAAGACACAGAATTTTTATAGTAAATATAAGTTTTATAAATAGAAAAATGATAAATCATGAAATCAAAGAAAAAAGTACTTAAAACTCAACAAACAAAAAAAAACATGAAAAAAGGAGATATAGGATAAAATTTAGCAGAAAAACGTGAATCAAAGAAAGCCAGGGGCCATAGACACCAATTCCAGGGGAAAGGGAGGAATGTTATTAGAGGTGAATTAAAGCCATATAAAGAGATATTTTTGAGAGGTTTTAATGAAAATACCTAATTTCTATTGCTCTATTAGACGCACCTGCATGCTAAACTGCATTAATTCAAATCTTGGTATTAACAAAATTACATTTTGAATGAGCCTCAAGTTTTACGCTTTATGTAGCAGAAGCATCACTACTTGCAATACTAATAATAAGAAAAATGTCTACTTCACAATACGTTTTTTCGCTAGTGACTGAAGCAGGCAAACGAAAAATAAAAGGAGACTTTTCTATTTTCGGTTTCAGATGGGCCAGAGTTTTAAAACGCCTACTACAAGGAGGGCAACCAGTAACAAAGAACTTTTTCTCACTAGCGAATGAAACGCACTACCGAAGGAAAAGCAGACTCTCTTTCTTTGTTTTGGTTCAAGATGGGTCATAAATTTAAAATTCCAACTACAAGGATGGCAATCTGGAACAAAGAAATTCTTTTTGCTAGCAAATTAAATACGCAAACGGAGTTAGAAGAGACACTTTTTTGTACTCTGTTCAAAATGGATCATAAATTGAAACATTCCTACTACAAGGAGGACAAACAGGGACAAAGAATGTTATCTCGCAACCGAATGAAAAATTCAAAAGAAGTAAAAAGACATATTTATTGCATTTGGTTCAAGATGGGTCATAAAATATAAAATTCTTACTAAAAGGAGGGCAACCAAAAACAAAGAATGTTTTCTCGCTATTAAATGAAAACCGCAAACAGAGAAAAAGAGGCACTTTTTTGCATTCGGTTAAAGATGGGTCATAAATTTTAAAATTTCTGCTACAAGGAGTGCAACCAGGAACAGAGACAAGCAAATAGACGCTCATTCACAGAGTTACGGTGGGAGAGAGACAAAAAGCACACAAACACACAAAGTCAGGCACAAAAACACATAAAGATAGGCACAGGGACTTAGAAACAGAAGCTGAGTCACACAGACACTGTCTCTGAGAGAGAGGGAGAGAGAGAGAGAAAAAACCAAAAACACAAAGTAAGACATACAAACTCACAAAGACAGGCACACAGACATGCAAACAGACGCTCAGTCACACAGGCACAGTGGAAGAAAGGCAGGAACCACGCACAAAATACAACGTAAGACACAAAACATAATAAGACACTCAAACAGACGCTGAGTCACACAGAAATGGAGGGAGAGAGACAAATACACAAAAACACAAAATCAGACATGCAAAAATACAAAGACAGGCACAGAAAAATGAAAATAGATGCTCATTCACAGAGGCGCAGTGAGAGAGAGAGACAAAAAAACACAGAAACACAAAGTCAGACATACAATACACAAAAATAGGCACAGAGACATGTAAACAGACACTCAGTTATACAGACACGGTGGGAGAGAAATAAGAAAATACACAAAACACAAATTTTGACACACAAAGACACAAAGACAGGCACAGAAACGTGCAGACAGACGCTCAGTCATACAGGCACGGTGGGAGGGACATAAACACAAAGAAACAAAGTCAGACACACAAACACACAGAGATAAGGCACATAGATATGTAAGAAGACGCCCAGTCACACAGACACAGTGGGAGACAGACAAAAAGACACATAAAAAAAATATCAGACAATCAAACAAACGAAAACCTGCACAGAGACATGCAAACATATTCTTAGTCACACAGGTACAGTCGGAGAGAGACGAAAAACACAAACAAAACACAAAGTCAGACACACAAAGACGGGCACGGAGAAATTCAAACCAAAACTCAGTCGCACAGGCAGGGTAGAGGAGATAAGAAATACATACAAAATACACAAAGCTGGATACACAAACACACCAAGACAGACACAGAGACATGCAAACAGACACTCGGTCAAAAGACACGGTAAGAGAGAGACAAGAACGCCTAGTGTTTTTGTCACACAAGCGTGTGTGTCAAGTCAGGCACACAAATACAAGAAGAGGGGCACAGAAACATGCAAACAGACACTCAGTCACACAGACACGGTGAGAGAGAGAGAGGGAGAGACAAAAATACACAATGTTAGACACCGAAAGATAGGCACAAACGACGTGCAAACACACGCTCAGTTATACAGGCATGGTGGAAGAGAAACAAAAACATGCACAAAGCACAAAGTCAGAAACACAAATACACAAGGACAGGCACAAAGACATACAAACAGAGGCTCAGTCACACTAGCACGGTAGGAGAGAGACAAATAAAACCCACAAAACACAAAATCAGACAGGCAAACACACAGAGACAGCCACAGAGACTGGTAAACAGAAATTCAGTCACACAGGAATGGAACCACACAGGAACTTCAGACACAAAAACACACAGTCACAGAGATATGCAAACAGACGATCAGTAACACAGGCACGGTGGGAGAGATACAAAAACACACACAAAAAAGAACAAAGTCAGACACAAAAACACACAAAGACAGGCAAAGAGAAATGTAAACAGTTGCTCAGTCAAACGAAAGCAGTGATAGAGAGACAAAAACCACTCATAAAAACACGAAGTTAGGCACACAAACACGCAAAGAAAGGCACGGAGCCATGCATACAGACACTCAGTCGCACAGACACAGTGGAAGAGAGACAAAAAAACAAATTCAGAAAAATAAATACACAAAGACAGGCACAAAGGACAGGCAAAGAGACGCTCAGTCACACAGGCACGGTGGGAGAGAGAAAAAAACACAAAAACACATAGTTAGACACACAAACACACAAAGACAGAGTCATACAAACAGACACTGTCGCACAGGCACGGTGGGAGAGAGACAAAAAAAACAAATACGAAAACACAAATTCAGACCCACAAGCACACAAAGACAGACACAGAGACATGCAAACAGACGCTCAGTCGCAAATGCATGGTGGGGAAAAGATAAGAAACAAATGCAAAACCCATACTCTTACCCACAAACACACAAAGACTTGCTTGGAGAGATACAAACAGACACTCACTCACTCAGGCATGCAGGAGACGAAAAACACACACAAAACGCAGTTAGACACACAAACACCCAAAGGAAGGCACAGAGACATGCAAACAGACGCTCCGTAACACAAGCAGGGTGGGAGAGAGACAAAAAGATTTTGGAATTGCTCACTAGGACCCTCTTTGAAGTTGCTCGCTAGGGGCCCCGTTAGAATTGACTGCAAGGGGCCCTGGTGAAATTGGATGCTAGCATCCTCTGGTAATTAACTGCTTGGACGTTTTTGGAATTTTTTACTAGGTCCCTAGTTGGAATTGGTTGCTAGGGACCAGCGTCTTTAAGGCTCCCCACTGGCGGGCCCTGAAGGTTTTTCCCTACACCCTTAGGTTTTTGAAAAACCAAAAAAAGCATGATGTAGCATTTATGTTTGTATCTTGATTTTGCGTGGCCCATGAGGGTTTTTCAGGCCCTTGTAAGGTTTTTGAACATAAGAACCAAAGAATCTCGAAGAAAAACATTCCCTATCATGTAGAGGTGTAGCATAAGTGGGAGACAGTAACAACGGCATTCAAAGGGGTAAAATTAACCTTGACTTGATCCCCATTTAATTGGACAATCTGTCTTGGCTTTTTCTACAATTGGCCATGACTTGACTTTTCCCACAACTATTCCCTTTTCAATTCAAAAGTCAACCGAGTTTTGAATTTTTTCAAAATTGCGTAACAAGCACCCACATCTTGAAGAAAATTAATAGCACCTACGTCTTGGGGAATTTCCGTTAAACTTCTTCGTGATTTTAAACCATTAAGAAAGAAGAGAATAGCAGCTATGGGTCCGTTTAAAAGCCTTATGGGGTCACTACTGCTATTATAGTTATTTCTAATTTATTTATATTTTGCTAGCCATTTCTTGTTTGGTTCATTTTTCTTTTACGTTTAAACTTAAATTTTTCTTGACAGAAATAATTTTCAAAAACTAAATAAGTCATCCGAAACAAATTTATTTGACTAGATGTAAAGGCCTAGAAGAATTCTGCTGAAAGTCCTTAATGAGCCTTCACTTCCCCAGTCCTGGCAGCAATTCTGTATCTAGGATTTTTCTTCAGGGGGGGGGGGCTAGAAAAAACACTAAATAATCCATCAAAATATATTTTCACGCATTTTCATTGCATTTTTAAGAGTCACCCAAACATTTGGGAGGGGGGTTCAAACCTCCTACCCCTTTCCCTGGATGCGGCCTTGCCTGGCAGTACTAGGCAAAGCAGCAGAAAAAAATTTATGGTCACAATTATCTTGCATGTAAATCAGCTATTGATAGCGAGTTTTAAGTAAAGAGCAATACTTTCCAGTAGCAAGTATACAATGAACCGTTCCTTTAATGATCATTTTTGGTGGTAAGATCTGCTGGGAGAATGAGTGAGAAGTAGCTGTCCAAAAAATAGCCTTAACGTTAAAACACATATAAAGTGCGAATTTCTTTTATTGTTCGAAATAAATATAAATGAATTAAAGCTTATTTTTTACCTGCTTTACAATATTGTTTTGAAAAACTGTTCATTTTAGTTTTATTGATTTTATCCTCTTGCAAGTTGTTTTTTCTTATTTGTATTGCTGAGGACGGCCCTTGGACATAGGGCCGAAATATTCATTCTAATTTGTTTCCCACTGTCTCAAAAAATTCTCTATTGTTCTTCTTGTTTTTGGTGTTTGTGATGGAAAGGCAGTGTGGTCTTAGTCGTTATTTAGGTCTCGCTTATGGGGAGCAATTGACCAATGATATATTTTACTTCATTAGCTTAGGCAAAAACATCCTAATATTACTAACCAACAAAAATTCTTGGAATCTTGCAAATTTGAAAATCTTATTCCCAAGTCTTTCAAATTCAGATTACACTTAAATACCCGAAAAGAAGAGCGATTTGCTCATACATTACAATTAAAAACATTAATACACATTATTAAAGATACAAAACAAAAAAGATACATTATGTCCTCTGAAAAAAAATCTCTAGAAAAATTTTTATTCGAAAATTTGTCTTCTGCTGATTTTAACCAAGTTGCTGTATTGGAAAGAAATTTATTTAGACATGATTTCCGCTTATAACGACTTATTAAAAATTGGAAAACCTACGAAATGAATCATCAATAAATAACCCTATTTATGCTCCAAGATTAGCTCCTGGACCGGTTGTGGTTAACTTGTCCTCCAGAACGCTTGAACCATTGGAAATTCAAACTCTCGAAAAAGGTCCAAAATTCTCTTTTCTTCCCAAACAAGTTCCTGTGGCGGATTTGATTTCCTCTCTAGAGTCTTCTTTGCACAGATTTTATTCATCTATTTCCAATTCAGACGAAGTTAGGTCTTGTCTCATTGATACACTTTACTTACAATAATAATAAAAAAGGCTAATCCTCCCGCCAATATATAAAACCAGATAATTTGCGTGACCTAAGAATTCTATCCAATCTCCGCAAAGATCCGTCCATTATTATAACTAAAGCAGATAAAAGCAATTCTTTGGTTGTCATGGATACGAAAGATTAAGACACAAAAATTTATGCGCGTCTAAATGACAAAACTACATATAAAACTATAACCCACGATCATACTGATCATTTTGCTAACAAAATTATAAAAGTATTAAAAGATCTAATTCAAAATGGTAAAATTACTCCACAATTATATAATAAATTTTTCCCCCGAGGCAGCTTTTGTCCAAATTTTTATGGTCTACCAAAATTACATAATTGGAAAATGATTATCTACAGCCTTCAAACCTTTGCTTTTTTTTCAAAAATATTATGTATGTAAATCGGTTGATTTAGCTGAAAAACTCAAAAAAGTAAATATTTCAGAAAATACAATTATCAGTAGCTTTAACATTGTGTCGATGTATACAAATATTAACGTAGCAGAATCCGAGAAATTATTAGAAAATAGAATAAATGAAAATTATGACTTAATAGAAGTTTCAGCAACAGGATTAGATTGCGATGTTTTAATGACCTTGGTTAAACTTTGTAACAAGTATTCAATTTATTTCCAATTCCGTAATTCTTTTTACCAACAAATAAATGGCTTACCCATGGGTTCGCCTCTCTCCGGGTTACTGGGGAATATTTATGTAGAGCATATTGAAAATTGGGCATTAAATTCATATTTTTTGAAACAAATATTTTGTGGACTTTACATGGATGACATAATTTTACTTTGGAACTATGGGGAAAATGAACTTGGGGTTTTTTAGAACACCTTAATACATATGATGCGAATTTACGGTTTACCCTAGAAATTGAAATTGCAAATAAAATTTCATTCCTGGATGTTATAATTATTCGTAACTTAGATGAACTCAATTTTACTATTTACAGAAAACCGACACAAAACAATAGATATTTACATTTTGAATCAAACCACCCCCCACAAGTTAAAAGAGGTGTCGTAATATCTCTTGTGGATCGTGCCCTAAACATTTGTTCTGATTCCTACATCACAGCTGAACTAGACTTTATCAGGGACATACATTTTGGAAATGGGTATCCTCTTTTATTTATTAATAATACAATTAACCGTAGAGTGAAAAGACACTCCCATAAAATCAACGATAATTTACCATGTGAGAATCCCGATAAGCCCTAAAACATAATTTACCTCTCGTATATCCGAAAAATTACTAGAAATCTTAAAAAAGTATGCACACAAAATAATCCGTATGTTGTATTTACCAATAATTTGGAAATCATAAATCTCCTAAATTCTGGCAAAGATAAGACTCCAGTTACTCGCCAAAGAGGTGTCTATCAAATACCATGCGACTGTGGCCAATTCTATGTAGGGAGAACCCACCAGAATTTCGAGAAACACCTGCAACAACATAAAGATGATATCACCAAAACTCTGAATTCTAATATTACTACTGTTTCTTTTGATTCTGCTTTAAGCAGCCATGTTTTCGAAAATCCTAGCCACAAAATATTTTTTGAAGAATCCGCCATTATTAGCAATGATCTAGGCATAGAGACCCCTGAGGCATAACCCCTGCGAAGAGGAGTTAGGCAGGGTGGTGTTCTGTCCCCTACGCTTTTTAAGATTTGTATTTCTAGTGTGCTGGCTAAGATTTCAGGTATATACTTTTCTGGTCTTGCGGATGTTTCTTATCTTGCGTATGCTGACGACTTGCTTCTGATTAGCCGTTCCAAAAAGGGTCTTTCCAAAATGGTCTCTATAGTTTCTGATGCTTTCTCTGATATTGGCCTTTTAATTAATATAGATAAATGTGAGTTTTTTCCCTATAACTGTATTACTGCTATTCCCCTTCACTGTAATAACTTCACTATCCCTCTTGTTGATTGTATTCGTTGGCTTGGTATCTTTATTACTAACATTCTTTCGAGCTTACGTCAGCGTACTGTTTGTGATATAAGTAAAAAGATTCAGATTAGTTATGCAAAAATTGTTGCAAATAGAGGGAAGTATGATAGACGTGCGCTGGCTAAACTTTATTCTACTTTCTGTGATCATTCTGTCTTTTATGCTTCAGGTCTTTTCCCCCTTCTTAATAATGGTAATTTTAAAAGAATTCGGATAAATTATTTCAAATTTTGCAAATTTCTTCTGTATCTTCCACCTTGGACAAAAAACCGGACTCTTGTTAAAAAATTTTCAGTTCCTGATATAACTTTAAAGTTGGAGATTCTTCACAGACAACTCCCCAGTACAGTTTCTGCGCGCCTATCCCCTCACCACCGTCTTATCCGTTTTTTTCGTTGACTTTGTGTGTTTATTTGCTTTTCTCTTTGTGTTTTTTGAATTTCATTTTTTGTGTGTATCTAATGTTCTTTTTTTTCCATAGTTCGTTATTTTGTGTGTTTATTAGATTTTTTTGTATTAACGTAAAAAATTTCTATTGTCATTACTTTTCATTTTTTGCATGTTTCGCTTATTTTGTGTGTATTTAATTGTTTGTACTCCACATTTTAATACTTTTATAGTGTTGTTGTGGGTAAGAAATAAATTATAATTATTATTATTATAAAGCAAGTTGTTCGAGAAGCAATTGAAATCAGACTTAAGATTAAAAATATTATTTCCTTAAATAGGGATTTAGGAGAATATTCACTGAACGCTCTATACACAAGTTTAATTAAAAACGACCTTACGAAGTATTATAAAACCAATAGATATTAAAACAGAACCTGTCACAAATAGACCTATAAGATCAGCAGCGAAAAAAGCAAGGCTGGCATCAAAGACATGTTTGTAAATATTTTCTTTCATTTCAATGAATTGCCTCGTTTCATAACAATTTGAACTTCGCTGAGGTAAGGATGCTGGGACTGTTTTGAAAACTGTTCGTATTTAGTTTTATTGATTTTATCCTCTTGTAAGTTGTTTTTTCTTATTTGTACTGCTGAGGACAGCCCTTGGACATAGGGCCAAAATATTCATTCTAATTTGTTTCTCACTGTCTTAAAAAGATCCCTATTGTTCTTCTTGTTTTTGATGTCTGTGATGGAAAGGCAGTGTGGTCTTCGTCGTTATTTATTTTCAAATAATGCGTGAAAATCCTGCACCCGCTTCATTGAAATTATCTTCCCCCATGAGAAGTTCCTCCATGGAAATATCGTAACCCCCCCCTAAACTCTCCCCCCTCTAAAAAAAAATCCCCAATCCCCCAATCCCCGTCTCTACTCTTCCCAGTAACCATTACTATATGTAAACACAGGTCAATAAAATGGCTATCTCAAAATTTTGATCTGGTGACTTTTGGGAAAAAATGAGCGTGGGAGTTGGCCTAGGTGCCCTTCAATTTTTTTGGTCACTTAAAAAGGGTACTAGAACTTTTAATTTCCGTTAGAAAGAGCCCTCTCGCGACATTCTAGGACCACTCAGTCGATACGATTACCCCTGGGAATAAAAAAAAAAAAAAAAAAAAAAAAAAAAATAAAACGAATAAACACGCATCCGTGATCTGTCTTCTGGCAAAAATACGAAATTCCACATTTTTGTAGATAGGAGCTTGAAACGTCTACAATATGGTTCTCTGATACGATGAATCTGATTATGTGATTTTCGTTAAGATCGTATGACTTTTAGAGGGCGTTTCCCCCTATTTTCTTAAATGTGGCAAATTTTCTCAGGCTCGTAACTTTTGATGGGTAAGACTAATCTTGATGAAACTTATAAATTCAAAATCAGCATTAAAATGCAATTCTTTTGATGTAACTATTGGTATCAAAATTTCGTTTTTTAGAGTTTCGGTTACTATTGAGCCGGGTTGCTCCTTGCTACAGTTCGTTACCACGAACTGTTTGAATAGTATAATGTATTGTTGTATGTTTATTTCTTTAATTATTATTTTCTTACATTGTACGCTTCTCTTTCTTGTCTTTTCTTTGTTTTTCTTTCCCCCCGGCATTCCAGCGTCATAGAGGCATGTGGTGGAGAGGGGGGTGTTTGATGTTTGGTGTTGGATGTTCTGTTTGTTGCTTATTGGTTTATTATATAATAAACCTTATCTTATCCATCGTTCCCTAGAGTTTTGGAATTACTGATTCAAGAAAAATCAACGTAAAGCGAGAACTTAGAAAACAATTTTCACTTTATAATATGGATAATAATTATAGCTAACACATAACATGCGCACCCATTTTACCCCACCCCTTTAATTAAATGAAAAAAACAAGTTTTTTTAAATGAAAGTAAGGAGCGACATTAAAACTTAAAACGAACAGAAATTACTCCGTATATGAAAGGGGCTTTTCCTCCTCGACACTCCGCTCTTTACGCTAAAGTTTTTTATTGTTTTAAAAAGTAGAGTTGTGAGAAAGAATCAAACTTTAGCGCAAGGAGCGGGGTGTCGAGGAGGAAAAGCCATTTTCATATACGGAGTAATTTCTGTTCGTTTTAAGTTTTAATGTCGCTCCTTACTTTCATTTAAAAAAACTTGTTTTTTTCATTTAATTTCTGAAAGTTTTTGAATTAATGCATGTCTGATTTTGGCTCTCCGTACATAAATTATTAAAATGAAATTTGCATATTAAATCTTTTTTTGGCTAAATGGCTTTCTCTTAGTTTTGATCAGACGATTTTGAGAAATAAGGGGTGGAGAAGGAGGCCTAGTTGCCCTCCAATTTTTCGGTTACTTAAAAAGGCAGCTAGATCTTTTAATTTTTAACGAACGTTTTTATTAGTAAAAAAAAATACGTTACTTAAGAATTAACTTACGTAACAAACTTTTATATTCTTATATTTTTGATTATATATATGAGGGGGTTGGTCCCCTCGTTAATACCTCGCTCTTCACACTAAATCATGTTTTATCCCAATTCTTTAAGAATGACCCCTGAATCAGAAAGGCCGTAGAATAAATAGTTGAAATTATTTAAAAACTTTTTAGCATAAAGAGCGAAGTATTTATCTCCTCCTAAATACCTCGCTCTTTATGCTAAAGTATTTTTAGAACCCCTCATATGCGTAATAATCTCTGTTCGTTTTAAGTTTTAATACTTCTCCTTACTTTCAATTGAAAAAACTTTTTCATGTTTATATTTCCATTGTTTTTTTTTATAGTAATGCTAGAAAGTCCTGCGCCCTTTCCATTGAATTTCTCTTCCCCCATGAAATATTCCTCCAAGGTAAGATCCTCCCATATAGCCCCCTCCCCTGAACCCCACACCGAAACCAAAAAAATCCCCCTGATAACGTCGGTACACTTCCCAGTAACCATTACTGTATGTAAACATTGGTCAAAGTTTGTAACTTGCAGCCCCTCCCCCAGGGACTTTGGGGGGTAAGTCATCCCCAAAGACATTGTTCTTATGGTTTTCGACTATGCGGAACAAAATGGCTATCTCAAAATTTTGATTCGATGACTTTGGGAAAAAATGAGCGTGGGAGGGGGCCTAGGTGCCCTCCAATTTTTTTGGTCACTTAAAAAGGGCACTAGAAGTTTTCATTTCCTTTAGAATGAGCCCTCTTGCAACATTCTAGGACCACTTGGTCGATACGATGACCCCTGGGGAAAAAAAAACAAAAAAAAACAAAAAAACAAATAAACACGCACCCGTGATTTGTCTTCTGCCAAAAAATACGAAATTCCACATTTTTGTAGATTGGACCTTGAATTTTTTTTTATAGGGTTCTCTGATACGCTGAATACGATGGTGTAATTTTCGTTAAGATCCTATGACTTTTAGGGGGTGTTACCCCCTATTTTCCAAAATAAGGCAAATTTTCTCAGGCTCGTAACTTTTGATGACAAAGTCTAAATTTGATGAAACTTATATATTTAAAATCAGCATAAAAATCCGATTGTTTTGATATATCTTTTAGCATCGAACTTCCGTTTTTTAGAGTTTCGATTACTATTGAGCCTGGTCGCTCCTTACTACAGTTCGTTACCACGAACTGTTTGATATGGAAATATATAGTCCACATTTGTTTCTACATTATTTTATTTTCATAATATTTTGGTATATTCCATCAGGATTAACTTAGCTTCACCTCTTGAGTGTGTAACATTATGTACACAATACCGAAATTCGGGCTATATATTTGCACATTAGGGGGGGGCGGGGTAAAGTATAATGGGTCTGCATGCAAAACGTTACTTTGCTTTTATTGAAGGAGGAATTGTTTCCTAACTTTACGTTGTCCAAATATATTACGGTCCACCCGAATGTGCCAATTTATGGCCAAATTATGCAAGTCTGTCACCTGTATTCTATCACCTGTCACTTGTTTTCCACTGAGTGTAAGACCAGTTTTATGAATATCTAAGAGAGAAAACTTCTCGAGTGTGTACTGAATAATACACAAGTACCCATGCACTGGCTGTTGTAATTCGTTACGAAAGGTAAATTTATAGAAAAAGAGGGAAATTTACAGAAAGAGGAATTCTGAAGATTATTTTTTTTGTCATTCTGGAAACCATTTGGTATCAATACTTTAACTTTCCTTGACAAATTGGCAAATGTTCCCTGTTATATTGCTATAGACTACAGGTAAAACGTTTCTTTCTTCAGTCCAGTCTGGTATCTTTTCAAACAGTTCGTGGTAACGAACTGTAGTAAGGAGCGACCCGGCTCAATAGTAAACGAAACTCTAAAAAACGGAATTTTGATGCTAAGAGATACATCAAAAGAATCGTATTTTCATACTGATGGGTTGTCCCCTCCGCAATCCTTCGCTCTTTACGCTAAAGTTTGACTCTTTGCCACAATTCTACTTTTTAAAACAATTAAAAACTTTAGTGTAAAGAGCGAGGGATTGCTGAGGGGACAACCCATTTCATATACGGAGTAATTTCTGTTCGTTTTAAGTTTTAATGTCGCTCCTTACTTTCGGTTAAAAAAACTAGTTTTTTTTTATTTAATTTATGTATTTTAACATACTCTTAGCTCCCAATACAGTAATATTTTTTTGGACAACACCAATTGACTTATTTCCATCAAAATAGAACTTATAAAAACTATAAAATGTACGCCCAACGTGGAACTCGAACCCACGACCCTGAGATTAAGAGTCTCATGCTCTACCGACTGAGCTAGCCGGGCTTATGAAAACGATTTAATGACTTGACAACCCATATTTCTATAAAATGGCCTAACAAAAACCCAAAAAGCATATCAACTATTGTTTAAAATCCAGTGGGGTAATTTTTTTTTTTTCAACAAAGCTTTCCTAAATACGGGTGGTGGGAATGCTCCCAGGTGTCCAACTGATGACCCTGTGGAGAATCGGTTCGTCTGATATAAAAATGTTTTGTTGTACAAATGAGGAATGAAGTATAGTGTTGGCAAAGTTTCACGACAAACACAGGGGTGTGAACTTTCAAAAACTAGAGGTGGGAGGGGAAATGTAATTCCCCTCCGAGAAATATATGTTTCAAAATCTAGGGGGAGGAGAATTCATTGCATATACTGAAAAAATGTAGTTTTAATGAAAATACAAAAACAAGCGTTTTCAAAATTTAGGTTGGGGGATTCAAATATCTTAGGAACGGATTTTTTCTCACCCTACTATTATTGCCACTGGTAAGTGACAGGAATGTCGCCTATCACCGCTAGATCTTTAAGCATCACTGTAACCATGGTCAACCAAAGGTGTGGGGCAAGGGGGCAAACTCTGAATATCGAAAATGGTCTGCACATATCACGATCATTTTGGAGACGTAGCCCTGTGGAAACGTTGGAGACATAAATTCTGCACGAAAATCAATTGGCTCCAAGCGCACCGTCAATATTTATAATTCGATGAAGAAAAGTGGAGCCTTTGCCAATTTGTAGACCGACTTATAATTTAAAAAATCTGGGAAATCTTGGGAATACTTCAGAATATACACACCTCCCTTTCTACCTGAGTGTGCTAGAAAGACCAAAGGCTAACTGAGAAGCGTAAGAGTCCCCTTACACATTCCCCTGATTGACCCTCCTTACTAAAATAAGTGAAATTGGAGTTTAATCGTCATAAATAAGGTTTGGCGAGAGTCTTGAGTCGCGTGCGAAGTTCCAGGCTGCCAACTGTTTGGTCCAAGAATGTGTCCCCAAAGTATTCAAAAATGTATCACTTTTGTCTAAAATGTCTCCATCTCGAATTTTCAAAACCAGGGGTTGCTTTTTTTTACAAGTTTATTATTATTGATCAACAGACCATTTGTAAAGCTCTTTCAAAGTGATGAGTCAACTTAAAATACAATGAAAGGAAAAAGTTTGTATATAACATTCATACGCAATGACTTGTTGTGAAGCTCGTAATTAACATAAACATATACATTTTATACTTTGGGTAAACCCTTTACTTGTGAAATCTCAGGGAAAGCCTTTGTGCAAAAAAAAAAAAAAAAAAAAAAAAAAAAAAAAAAAAAAAAAAAAAAAAAAAAAAAAAAAAAAAAAAAAGACGAGTAAAAGCACTACTTTGGTGAAATGTAAACTTTTTATTTAACCAAATGTAAATATTCTGTTAGGAAATGTTTCGTTTTATGCTATTAATTTACAAAATTTGTTCCTTTTATGTCCCAAATTTCTAAAATGTGTCACTTTTTTCACCTTTTATGTCATGGTGTTCCGGCACACAGGAATGTGTCTTTTTGACATAAATTGTGCCCTGTTGGCAACCCTGTGTGAAACACAAGGAATTCGTTGAAAATTGTGCAAAAACAAGTAGAATGCAGCGAATCGCAAGCGAAAAGGTGATTTAGGGGCTCTTATTGACTCTGGTATTTTCGCCAAAGTCATAGCCAACTTACTGAAGGAAAATACTGCTTGGATAAAAGTAAGCTATCGCAGTGGCGTGCAGATTAAATAAGATAAAACTGATAAAACCAAGCAGATTAAGTAAGATAAAACCGATAAAACCAAGAAAATAAAATAAGATTTAAAAAAAATATAATTTTTAGGGAGGCTACAGCCCCTTTAGCTCCACGGCCCCCACCCCCGTAGGTGCACGCCTGAGCTATCGTTAAAAGCAACTTGCACCTATTGCTTGAGTCGTCTCTCGAGCAACCACAAAAGACATTCGACATTCTTGCTTCCTGCATAGCGATTACGGATTCTTATCTTTTTGAGAATTCAGATACCTTCAAGCTAGAGTTTAAAGAATCTCTTGCTATAGACCAAGCAATTAACTGCAGTATATTCGCTTTCTTTCATGCATCTTACCATAGAGTCCTTGAATGTCCCAAGTGTGCCACTTCTTATGTTCTTACCAACGCCCAACTCTATGGTCATAAGACCTATTTATAGCATAATACGCCCCGTGATGAAAATGCAATGAAGAAAACAGCCTCAGCAGCCCCTACGCCCAACTGGAAATGAGTATTTTATCCTTCTGTCCCTGAAACATTTTTAGCATAACTATATTAACTTAAATTTTCTGGGGCCTCTTTGCCATTATATGGCTGCAGGGACATCTACTTTCTCTGGCCATAACGGCTTTGACCTCGTTGTGGTTTACTTCTCTTTTAATATGAAAAATTTAGAGTGGTGATTCACCCAAGCTTGGGGGTCGTCTTTTCCGCTTTTGGGTAAGTCGTGGTAAATAAAGATCGATAGTTTATGGAGATCTTCAGTGCGATCTGGAAAAAGTGAGCAAGAACCTCGCGGAAACATTTTTATCCAATATCTCCCAGTGAGTCTTGGTTAACCATTAGGATGATATACATATATTTACGATACAGGAGCTACAACCAGTATATACCACGTATTTGCCAATTTCAAACTGGGTGACACTATTCATGTGGAGGGTGAGTACACTATCAGTGATTATTTTGGATTTTTTTTTTTAATACTGGCTTAACCCGTATCAAACAGTTCGTGGTAACTGTAGTAAGGAGCGACCCGGCTCAATAGAAACCAAAACTCTAAAAAATGGAATTTTGGTACCAATAGCTACATCAAAAGAATTGCATTTTAATGATGATTTTAAATATATAAGTTTCATCAAGTTTAGTCTTACCCATCAAAAGTAACGAGCCTGAGAAAATTTGAGTTATTTTAGAAAATAGGGGGAAACACCCCCTAAAAGTCATAGAATCTTAACGAAAATCGCACCATCAGATTCAGCGTATCAGAGAACCTTACTGCAGAAGCTCCTATCTACAAAAATACTCCTTCAAGCTCCTATATACAAAAATGTGGAATTTTATATTTTTTGCCAGAAGACAGATCACGGATGCGTGTTTATTTGTTTGGTTTTTTTTTGTTTTTTTTTCCCCAGGGGTGATCGTATCGACCCAGTTGTCCTAAAATGTTGCGAGAAGGCTCATTCTAACAGAAATGAAAAGTTCTAGTGCCCTTTTTAAGTGACCAAAAAATTGGAAGGCACATAGGCCCCCTCCCACGCTAATTATTTTCCCAAAGTCAACGGATCAAAATTCTTAGATAGCCATTTTATTCATCGTAGTCGAAAAACCTTATAACTATGTCTTTGGGGACGACTTACTCCCCCACAGTCCCGGTGGGAGGGGTTACAAGTTCAAAACTTTGACCAGTGCTTACATATAGAAATGGTTATTGGGAAGTGTACAGGCGTTTTCAGGAGGATTTTTTGGTTGGAGGCAGGGGGTTGAGAAGAGGGGGATATGCTGGGGGAACTTTCCATTGAGGAATTTGTCATGGGGGAAGAAAATTTCCATGAAGGGAGCGCAGGATTTACTAAAATTACTTAAAAAAAAACAATGAAAAAAAAAATATGAAGAAGTTTTTTTTTCAGCTGGAAGTAAGCAGCAGCATTAAAACTTAAAACGAACAGAAATTATTACCCATATGAGGGGCTCACCTCCTCCTAATACCTCGCTCTTTACGCTAAAGTATTTTTAGTAATTTCAACTATTCATTCTGCGGCTTTTGTGATTCAGGGGGTCATTCTTAATGAATTGGGACAAAATTTAAGCTTTAGTTTAAAGAGCGAGGTACTGACGAGGGGACGAACCCCCTCATATATGTAATAAAAACATGAGAATACAAAAGTTCTTTACGTAAGCTAATTTATAAGTTACGTATATCTTTTACTTATAAAAAGATTCGTAAAAAATTAAAATTCTAATTGCCTTTTTAATTAACCGAAAATCGTAGGGCAACTAGGCTTCCTCCCCCGCTCTTTTCTTCTCAAATCATTCGATCAAAATTATGAGAAAGCCATTTAGACAAAAAAAAAATAAATATACCAATTTTGTTTTAATTATTCCTCTGCGGAGAGCCAAAATCAAAACATGCATTGATTCAAAAACGTTCAGAAATTAAATTAAAAAAAAAAACAAGTTTTTTAAATGAAAGTAAGGAGCGACATTAAAACTTAAAACGAACAGAAATTACTCCGTATATGAAAGAGGCTTTTCCTCCTCAAAGCCCCGCTCTTTACGCTAAAGTTTTTTAACTGTTTTAAAATGTAGAGTTAAGAGAAAGAGTCAAACTTTAGCGTAAAGAGCGGGGCGTTGAGAGGAATAGCCCCTTTCATATACGGAGTAATTTCTGTTCGTTTTAAGTTTTAATGTCGCTCCTTACTTTCATTTAAAAAACTTGCTTTGTTTATTTTATTTCACTAAAGCGTCTGGATCGCTCACTAATGGTGAAGCAAGCTCAAGCTAAGCTCTGGTACTAACGTAGCATAAATGTAACAACCACTGCCCGGGTCCTATCAAACATACTACTATTAATCGTTAGTATTAAACTAATTAAAAACAAGAGCTAAGAGCTCATTACGACGCCACTTGTGACGACGCCAGAAAAGCTAAGAGCCAAGAGCTCATATGGTATAAGCTTTAAGAATCAATAGATTGATTTAAAAGGAAAATCAGAGGCTTAATGCCGGTCGGGATTCAAAATAAAAGTTCTGAGTCACGATGTCCTTCTAAACATCAGAATTCATTAAGATCCGATCACCAACTCGTAAGTTATATATACCTCATTTTTTTTTTATTTTTCCTCTCCTTTTAGCCCCCCAGATGGTTGAATCCGGGAAAATGACTTTATCAAGTCAATTCTGCCGCTCCCTGACACGCCTACCAATTTTCAGCGTCCTAGCACGTTCAGAAGCGTCAAACTCGCCAAAGCACTGAACCCCTCCCCACAACTTTCCCAAAGAGAGTGAATCAAGTATGGTTACGTCAATCACGTATCTACGACATTTGCTTATTCTATCCACCAAGCTTCATCCCGATTCCTCCACTCTAAGTGTTTTCCAAGATTTCCGATTTCCCCCTCCAACTCCCCCTAATGTCAACAGATCTGGTCGGGATTTGAAATAAGAGCTCTGAGACATGAATTCTTTCTAAAAATCAAATTTCATAAAGATCCGGTCACCCGTTCTTAAGTTAAAAATACCTCAATTTTTCTAATTTTTCCAAATTAACACCAGCTCATCCAAAGAGAACGGATCCGTTCCAGTTTTGTCAATCACGTATCTATAACTTGTGCTTATTCTTCCCATCAAGTTTCATCCCGATCTCTCAACTTTAAGCGTTTTCCAAGATTTCCGTTTCCCCCCTCCATCTCTCTATATCCCCGGATCCAATTCCAGTCGAAAATGGAGCATCTGAGACATAAAATCCTTCTATATATCAAGTTTCATTAAGATCCGATCCCCTATTCGTAAGATAAAATTCACGTTTTCCAAGAATTCCGGTTTCCCCCCTCCAACTCTCCCCAATGTCACAGGATCTGGTCAGAATTTAGAATAAGAGCTTTAAAGCACAAGTTCCTTCTAGATAACAAATTTCATTAAGATCTGATCACCCGTTCGTAAGTTAAAAATGCCTCATTTTTCCGAATTAACCCCCCTCTCCAACTCCACCAAAGAGAGCGGATTCGATCCGGTTATATCAGTCACGTATTTTAGACTTGTTCTTATTGTTCTCATCAAGTTTCATCCTGATCCCTTCGCTTTAAGTATTTCCTAAGATTTCCGCCTCCCCCCTCAATGACGCTGGATCCGGTTAAGATTTAAGATAAGAGATCTGAGTTACGAGGTCGTTCTAAATATGCAGTTTCATGAAGATCCGATCACTTCTTCGTAAGTTAAAAATACGTCAATTTTTCTAATTTTTCAGAATTACAACCCCCCCACCCCAAATCCCCCAAATGGAGCAGATCCGTTCCAATTATGTCAATCACGTATCTAAGACTTGTGCTTATTTTTACCTTATTTTTTATTTCCCCTTATTTATTACCCTTATTTATTATCTTATTTACCCTTATTTTTTGCCTGAACCGTAAAAAACAATGCATATGAGGAAAGTTTTGGTGCGTTTTGTAATTTTTTTTTGTACCCCCCCCCCCCCTCCCGAGCCAAAACTCCTGAATTCGTTCTTTTTCTAGTCTAATTTAGTGTTTTTAAATTCAGAAGAAAACAAATTGACTTCAGACCTATCCCCCCCCCTGTAATACTAACATACAAGTTTCTTCTGTTTTCCTATATTTGTTGCATAATAACCATTTTTGGTAAAAATCTGAGGATAAACTTATAATCTTAATTGTAAAATATGCCACTTTCAATGGATTGTTACTTCCACTGACATTAGCTGCTATGATTTATTACACACGTCACTGTATCAATAAAGCCTACAGATTATTACCTTGCAACAGCCTAGTGGATATGACTGGGCCTCTCAACTGAGAACGGTCTAGTTCGCTCCCTACTGTCGCAAGGAAAGTTGCCATATCAAATATATTTGTTTAATTTTTTTTTATTCTTGCAACAAATTTCGTAAACTTCGTAAGCAATAACCATGAGGTATTGTTGGGATTTTTTCTTTGAAAATTTTAAAATTGCTGCCAAACATTTTATTTTTCCCCATAAGACAAAACATAGCCGAAAACTTCATAAACAGCCTAAACTGAAAGAAGCAGAGTCTTGATAATAATGAACATTAGAAACGAATCAAATTTTGATGCTTATTTAAAATGTATAAAATTCCTCAATTTTAATGTGACCCATCAAAAGCTGCGTGCCTGAGAAAATTTCCCTGATTTTCAAAAAGGGGATAACTCCCCTAAGAGTTAATAGATCTTAATGAAAATCAGAAATTAAACTTTTTTTAACTGAAAGTAAAGAGCGACATTAAAACTTAAAACGAGCAGAAATTACCCCGTATATGAAAAGGGCAGTTCCCTCTTCAACGCCCCGCTTTTTACGCCAAAGTTTGACTCTTTCTCTCAACTCTACTTTTTAAAACAGTAAAAACTTTAGCTTAAAGAGCAGGGCGCTGAAGAGGGATAATATATCCCTCTAATAATATATCCTACTAGCTGTTGGGTAACACCCCAACACCTAGTTGGTGGGGGCGCTTTGCGACCCCCCCCAAGCCCCCCCCCGCGCGCGCGTAACTCGTTACGCGCCATATTAGTTACGAGCCATTGTAGTTGTGTCCCTGTGTCCCACCTGTGAATATAGGTAGATATATATATATATATATATATATATATATATATATATATATATATATATATATATATATATTTAACTACGTAAAATTTGCGAATATACAACATTCTTGGCTGTCCCATTGTCTGTGCATTTAAATAGATTGTCAGGTTTACCGACTCTTGAACATTCAACATATAATTGTCCATGGGAAAAACAATCTGTATTCAGATCTATATCTCATTATTCTAATGATTGCCCTTGAGCTTTGTTGATGGTGATTGCTAATCGAACATTCCCTATGTCCCCGTCGTCATTTATATATCCCTCTGTGCCCCCCGGCGTCCCCGTTGTAGTTGTTTTCCTGTGTCCCGGTCGTCATTTGTGTCCCGGTGTCTCAGTCTGTAATTTCTCTTTGAGTGTCGCGGTCGTCATTTATATTCCCTGTGTCCCTGTTGTCATTTTTCTCCCGGTCGTAATTTGTGTTCCGGTGTCCCGGTCTGTAATTTCTCTTTGAGTGTCCTGGTCGTCATTTATATTCCCTGTGTCCCGGTCGTCATTTGTTTCCCGGTGCTTTGTTGATGGTGATTGCTAATCGAACATTCCCTGTGTCCCGGTCGCTTTCTCTTTGAGTGTCCCGGTCGTCATTTATATTCCCTATGTCCCGGTCGTCATTTGTGTCCTGATGTCCCGGTCTGTAATTTCGTCAGTCGACAAACATGACGTCAGTCGACACACAAACATGACGTCACTCGACACACGCACACACAGACAACTTATTTTTATATATATAGATAATAATATATCCCATATATGGGGGAATTTCTGCTCGTTTTAAGTTTTAATGTCCCTCCTTACTTTCAGTTAAAAAAAACTTGTTTTTTTATTTAATTTCTAAGCGTTTTGTTAGTTAATCCATGTTTTGATTCCGGCTCTCCACAGATGAATAATCAAAGGGAAATTTGAATCTTTATTTATTCGGCTAAATGGCTTTCCCATAGTTTTGATCGAATTGTTTTGAAAAAAAGGAGGGGGAAGGAGGCCCAGTTGCCCTCAAATTTTTTGGGTACTTAAAAAGGCAACTAGAACTTTTAGTTTTTTACGAACGTTTTCATTATTAAAAGACGGACGTAACTTACGAATTAGCTTACGTAACAAAATTCTATATTCGGTTGTTTTTACTACGTATATGAGAGGGTTCGCCCACTCGTCAATACCTCGCTCTTAACACTAAATCTTCAATTTTGCCCCCTGAATGACAAAGGCCGTAGAATAAATAGTTGAAATTAATAACAATGCTTTAGCGTAAAGATTGAAATATTAGGAGGAGGTGAACCCCTTATATGCCTAATATTTTCTGTTCGTTTTAAGTTTTAGTGCTACTTCTTACTTTCAGTTGAAAAAAGCTTATTCATATTTATTTTTTCATTGTTTTTTTAAATAGTGCTAGAAAACGCTGCAACCCCTTCATGAAAATATTCTTAACCCATGACGAATTCTTCCATGGAAAGTTTCCCCAACATAACCCCCTCTTCTCAACCCCTCCTCCCAACCAAAAAAAGCCCCCTGAAAACGTATGTATACTTCCCAATAACCATTACTATATGCAAACACTGGTCAAAGTTTGTAACTTGCGGCCCCACCCACGGGGACTCTGGGGAACTAAGTCGTCCCCAAAGACATAGTTATAAGGTTTTTCGACTATGGTGAATAAAATGGCTATCTCAGAATTTTGATTACACGGCTTATGTCAGTTATGTCAGTTGTTTCGGTTATGTCAGTTAGGTATCTTGGACTTGTTTTTATTCTTCCCACCAAGTTTCATCCTTGTCTCTCCGCTTTAAGTGTTTTCCAAGACTCTAAAGCTTTAGTGTAAAGAGCGAGGTATCGACGAGGGTTGAACCCCCTCATATACGCAATAAAACCTATGAATATAGAAGGTCGTAATTCGTAAGTTACGTATATTTACTAAAATAAGTGAAATTGGAGTTTAATCGTCATAAATAAGGTTTGGCGAGAGTCTTGAGTCGCGTGCGAAGTTCCAGGCTGCCAACTGTTTGGTCCAAGAATGTGTCCCCAAAGTATTCAAAAATGTATCACTTTTGTCTAAAATGTCTCCATCTCGAATTTTCAAAACCAGGGGTTGCTTTTTTTTACAAGTTGTATTATTGATCAACAGACCCTTTGTAAAGCTCTTTCAAAGTGATGAGTTAACTTAAAATACAATAAAAGGAAAAAGTTTGTATATAACATTCATACGCAATGACTTGTTGTGAAGCTCGTAATTAACATAAACATATACATTTTATACTTTGGGTAAACCCTTTACTTGTGAAATCTCAGGGAAAGCCTTTGTGCAAAAAAAAAAAAAAAAAAAAAAAAAAAAAAAAAAAAAAAAACGAGTAAAAGCACTACTTTGGTGAAATGTAAACTTTTTATTTAACTAAATGTAAATATCCTGTTAGGAAATGTTTCGTTTTATGCTATTAATTTACAAAATTTGTCCCTTTTATGTCCCAAATTTCTAAAATGTGTCACTTTTTTTTGCCCTTTTATGTCATGGTGTTCCGGCACATGGGAATGTGTCTTTTTGACATAAATTGTGCCTTGTTGGCAACCCTGTGTGAAACACAAGGAATTCGTTGAAAATTGTGCAAAAACAAGTAGAATGCAGCGAATCGCAAGCGAAAAGGTGATTTAGGGGCTATTATTGACTCTGGTATTTTCGCCCAAGTCATAGCCAACTTACTGAAGGAAAATACTGCTTGGATAAAAGTAAGCTATTGCAGTGGCGAGCAGATTAAATAAGATAAAACTGATAAAACCAAGCAGATTAAGTAAGATAAAACCGATAAAACCAAGCAAATAAAATAAGATTAAAAAAAAATAATTTTTAGGGAGGCTACAGCCCCTTTAGCTCCACGGCCCCCACCCCCGTAGGTGCGCGCCTGAGCTATCGTTAACAGAAACTTGCACCTGTTGCTTGAATCGTCTCTCGAGCAACCACAAAAGACATTCGACATTCTTGCTTCCTGCAAAGCGATTAATGATTCTTATCTTTTTGAGAATTCAGATACCTTCAAGCTAGAGTTTAAAGAATCAAACAGTTCGTGGTAACGAACTGTGGTAAAAGGCGACCCGGCTCAATAGTAACGAAAACTCTAAAAATTGAATTTTGATATCAATAGCTACATCAAAAGAATTACATTCTAATGCTGATTTTGAATATATAAGTTTCATCAAGTTTAGTCTTACCCATCAAAAAATACGAGCCTGAGAAAATTTGCCTCATTTAAGAAAATAGAGGAAAACACCCCCTAAAAGTCGTAGAACCATCAGATTCAGCGTATCAGAGAACCCTACTGTAGAAGTTTCAAGCTCCTATCCACAAAAATGTGGAATTTTGTATTTTTTGCCAGAAGACAAATCACGGGTGCGTGTTTGTCTCTTGCTAGAGACCAAGCAATTATTAACTGCAGTATATTCGTTTTCTTTCATGCATCTTACCACAGCGTCCTTGATTGTCCCAAGTGTGCCACTTCTTATGTTCCTACCAACGCCCAACTCTATGGTCATAAGACCTATTTATAGCATAATACGCCCCGTGATGAAAATGCAATGAAGAAAACAGCCTCAGCAGCCCCTACGCCCAACTGGAAATGAGTATTTTATCCTTCTATCCCTGAAACATTTTTAGCATAACTATATTAACTTAAATTTTCTGGGGCCTCTTTGCCATTAATATAGCATTATATGGCTGCAGGGACATCTACTTTCTCTGGCCATAACGGCTTTGACCTCGTTGTGGTTTACTTCTCTTTTAATATGAAAAATTCAGAGTGGTGATTCACCCAAGCTTGGGGTCGTCTTTCCCGCTTTTGGGTAAGTCGTGGTAAATAAAGATCGATAGTTTATGGAGATCTTCAGTGCGATCTGGAAAAAGTGAGCAAGAACCTCGCGGAAACATTTTTATCCAATATCTCCCAGTGAGTCTTGGTTAACCATTAGGATGATATACATATATTTACGATACAGGAGCTACAACCAGTATTTACCACGTATTCGCCAATTTCAAACTGGAAAACTGGACACTGGACACTGGACACTGGACACAATTTCAAACTGGACACTATTCATGTGGATGGTGAGAACACTATCAGTGATTATTTTGGATTTTTTTTTTAATACTGGCTTAACCCATATCAAACAGTTCGTGGTAACGAACTGTAATAAGGAGCGACCCGGCTCAATAGAAACCAAAACTCTAAAAAATGGAATTTTGGTACCAATAGCTACATCAAAAGAATCACATTTTAATGATGATTTTAAATATATAAGTTTCATCAAGTTTAGTCTTACCCATCAAAAGTAACGAACCTGAGAAAATTTACGTTATTTTAAAAAATAGGGGGAAACACCCCTTAAAAGTCATAGAATCTTAACGAAAATCACACCATCAGATTCAGCGTATCAGAGAACCCTATATAATACCTCGCTCTTTACGCTAAAGTATTTTTAGTAATTTCAACTATTTATTCTGCGGCTTTTGTGATTCAGGGGTCATTCTTAATGAATTGGGACAAAATTTAAGTTTTAGTGTAAAGAGTGAGGTACTGACGAGAGGGCGAAGCCCCTCATATATGTAATAAAAACATGAGAATACAAAAGTTCTTTACGTAAGCTAATTTATAAGTTACGTATATCTTTTACTTATAAAAAGATTCGTAAAAAATTAAAAGTTCTAGTTGCCTTTTTAATTAACCGAAAATCGGAGGGCAACTAGGCTTCCTCCCCCGCTCTTTTTTCTCAAAATCATTCGATCAAAATTAGGAGAAAGCCATTTAGCCAAAAACAAATAAATATACAAATTTCGTTTCAATTATTCCTCTGCGGAGAGCCAAAATCAAAACATGCATTGATTCAAAAACGTTCAGAAATTAAATAAAAAAAACAAGTTTTTTAAATGAAAGTAAGGAGCGACATTAAAACTTAAAACGAACAGAAATTACTCCGTATATGAAAGAGGTTTTTCCTCCTCAAAGCCCTGCTCTTTACGCTAAAGCTTTTTACTATTTTAAAATGTAGAGTTAAGAGAAAGAGTCAAACTTTAGCGTAAAGAGCGGGGCGTTGAGAGGAATAGCCCCTTTCATATACGGAGTAATTTCTGTTCGTTTTAAGTTTTAATGTCGCTCCTTACTTTCATTTAAAAAACTTGCTTTGTTTATTTTATTTCACTAAAGCGTCTGGATCGCTCACTAATGGTGAAGCAAGCTCAAGCTAAGCTCTGGTACTAACGTAGCATAAATGTAACAACCACTGCCCGGGTCCTATCAAACATACTACTATTAATCGTTAGTATTAAACTAATTAAAAACAAGAGCTAAGAGCTCATTACAACGCCACTTGTGACGACGCCAGAAAAGCTAAGAGCCTAGAGCTCATATGGTATGAGCTTTAAGAATCAATAGATTGATTTAAAAGGAAAATCAGAGGCTTAATGCCGGTCGGGATTTAAAATAAAAGCTCTGAGTCACGATGTCCTTCTAAACATCAAAATTCATTAAGATCCGATCACCCACTCGTAAGTTATAAATACCTCATTTTTTTTTTTCCTCTCCTTTTAGCCCCCCAGATGGTTGAATCTGGGAAAACGACTTTATCAAGTCAATTCTGTCGCTCCCTGACACGCCTACCAATTTTCATCGTCCTAGCACATTCAGAAGCGCCAAACTCGCCAAAGCACTGAACCCCTCCCCACAACTTTCCCAAAGAGAGTGAATCCAGTACGGTTACGTCAATCACGTATCTACGACATTTGCTTATTCTATCCACCAAGCTTCATCCCGATTCCTCCACTCTAAGCGTTTTCCAAGATTTCCGATTTCCCCCTCCAACTCCCCCTAATGTCAACAGATCTGGTCGGGATTTAAAATAAGAGCTCTGAGACATAAATTCTTTCTAAATATCAAATTTCATTAAGATCCGGTCACCCGTTCTTAAGTTAAAAATACCTCAATTTTTCTAATTTTTCCAAATTAACACCAGCTCCTCCAAAGAGAACGGATCAGTTCCAGTTTTGTCAATCACCTATCTATAACTTGTGCTTATTCTTCCCATCAAGTTTCATCCCGATCTCTCCACTTTAAGCGTTTTCCAAGATTTCTGTTTCCCACCTGCAACCCCCTATATCCCCGGATCCAATTCCAGTCGAAAATGGAGCATCCGAGACATAAAATCGTTCTATATATCAAGTTTCATTAAGATCCGATCACCTATTCGTAAGATAAAAATACCCCAATTATCACGTTTTCCAAGAATTCCGGTATCCCCCTCCAACTCTCCCCAATGTCACATGATCTAGTCGGAATTTAGAATAAGAGCTTCAAAGCACAAGTTCCTTCTAAATAACAAATTTCATTAAGATCTGATCACCCGTTCGTAAGTTAAAAATACCTCATTTTTCCGAATTACCCCCCCCCTCCAACTCCACCAAAGAGAGCGGATTTGGTCCGGTTATATCAGTCACGTATTTTAGTCTTGTTTTTATTGTTCTCATCCAGTTTCATCCTGATCCCTCCGCTTTAAGTATTTTCTAAGATTTCCGCCTCCCCCCTTAATGACGCTGGATCCGGTTGAGATTTAAAATAAGAGATCTGAGTTACGAGGTCCTTCTAAATATGCAGTTTCATGAAGATCCGATCACTTCTTCGTAAGTTAAAAATACGTAATTTTTTCTAATTTTCCAGAATTACCCCCCCCCCCCACAGCGTCCTTGATTGTCCCAAGTGTGCCACTTCTTATGTTCCTACCAACGCCCAACTCTATGGTCATGAGACCTATTTATAGCATAATACGCCCCGTGATGAAAATGCAATGAAGAAAACAGCCTCAGAAGCCCCTACGCCCAACTGGAAATGAGTATTTTATCCTTCTATCCCTGAAACATTTTTAGCATAACTATATTAACTTAAATTTTCTGGGACCTCTTTGCCATTAATATAGCATTATATGGCTGCAGGGACATCTACTTTCTCTGGCCATAACGGCTTTGACCTCGTTGTGGTTTACTTCTCTTTTAATATGAAAAATTCAGAGCGGTGATTCACCCAAGCTTGGGGTCGTCTTTCCCGCTTTTGGGTAAGTCCTGGTAAATAAAGATCGATAGTTTATGGAGATCTTCAGAGCGATCTGGAAAAAGTGAGCAAGAACCTCGCGGAAACATTTTTATCCAATATCTCCCAGTGAGTCTTGGTTAACCATTAGGATGATATACATATATTTACGATACAGGAGCTACAACCAGTATTTACCACGTATTCGCCAATTTCAAACTGGGTGACACTATTCATGTGGATGGTGAGAACACTATCAGTGATTATTTTGGATTTTTTTTTAATACTGGCTTAACCCATATGAAACAGTTCGTGGTAACGAACTGTAATAAGGAGCGACCCGGCTCAATAGAAACCAAAACTCTTAAAAAATGGAATTTTGGTACCAATAGCTACATCAAAAGAATCACATTTTAATGATGATTAAATTTTTTTTTTTTTTTTTTTTTTTTTTTTTTTTTTTTTTGCACAAAGGCTTTCCCTGAGATTTCACAAGTAAAGGGTTTACCCAAAGTATAAAATGTATATGTTTATGTTAATTACGAGCTTCACAACAAGTCATTGCGTATGAATGTTATATACAAACTTTTTCCTTTCATTGTATTTTAAGTTAACTCATCACTTTGAAAGAGCTTTACAAAGGGTCTGTTGATCAATAATACAACTTGTAAAAAAAAGCAACCCCTGGTTTTGAAAATTCGAGATGGAGACATTTTAGACAAAAGTGATACATTTTTGAATACTTTGGGGACACATTCTTGGACCAAACAGTTGGCAGCCTGGAACTTGGCACGCGACTCAAGACTCTCGCCAAACCTTATTTATTACGATTAAACTCCAATTTCACTTATTTTAGTAAATATACGTAACTTACGAATTACGACCTTCTATATTCATAGGTTTTATTGCGTATATGAGGGGGTTCAACCCTCGTCGATACCTCGCTCTTTACACTAAAGCTTTAGAGTCTTGGAAAACACTTAAAGCGGAGAGACAAGCATGAAACTTGATGGGAAGAATAAAAACAAGTCCAAGATACCTAACTGACATAACCGAAACAACTGACATAACTGACATAAGCCCTCTAATCAAAATTCTGAGATAGCCATTTTATTCAGCATAGTCGAAAAACCTTATAACTATGTATTTGGGGACGACTTACTTCCCCACAGTCCCCGTGGGAGGGGCCACAAGTTACAAACTTTGACCAGTGTTTGCATATAGTAATGGTTATTGGGAAGTATACATACGTTTTCAGGGGGCTTTTTTGGTAGGGAGGAGGGGTTGAGAAGAGGGGGTTACGTTGGGGAAACTTTCCATGGAGGAATTCGACATGGGTTAAGAATATTTTCATGAAGGGGTTGCAGCGTTTTCTAGCACTATTTAAAAAAACAATGAAAAAATAAATATGAATAATTTTTTTCAACTGAAAGTAAGGAGTAGCACTAAAACTTAAAACGAACAGAAAATATTAGGCATATAAGGGGTTCACCTCCTCCTAATATTTCAATCTTTACGCTAAAGCATTGTTAGTAATTTCAACTATTTATTCTACGGCCTTTGTCATTCAGGGGACAAAATTGAAGCTTTAGTGTTAAGAGCGAGGTATTGACGAGTGGGCGAACCCTCTCATATACGTAGTAAAAACAACCGAATATAGAAGTTTGTTACGTAAGCTAATTCGTAAGTTACGTCTGTCTTTTAATAATGAAAACGTTCGTAAAAAACTAAAAGTTTTAGTTGCCTTTTTAAGTACCCAAAAAATTAGAGGGCAACTGGGCCTCCTTCCTTCCTCCTTTTTTCAAAATCATTCGATCAAAACTATGGGAAAGCCATTTAGCCGAATAAATAAAGATTCAAATTTTGCTTTGATTATTCATCTGTGGAGAGCCGGAATCAAAACATGGATTAACTAAAAAAACGTTCAGAAATTAAATAAAAAAACAAGTTTTTTTTTAACTGAAAGTAAGGAGGTACATAAAAACTTAAAACGAGCAGAAACTAGACCTACGTTGCCTGGGCAACGTGAAATGTTGCGGCAACCTTTGTCCGGCTTTGCCGATTAAAGTGTTGCGAGAGCAACACTTTGGTTTTGTTTCTTCGCTATCGGTTAAATGCTGAAGTTGTCAAAACTATCAAAGCTTTCAAAACGGCATATTCAAAGAAGAACACAATCAGTAATCACATGATCACACCCCAGCGTTGAAAAAACAACAACAAAAGAATATTGAAAGAAAGTACTAAATTGACTTTGCAGCCAGTTGAACATTATCTTTTTCAATCGTAGACATTGTAACGGATGAAAACTAGGAACAGTATCTTGTATAATCTAGTTGGTATTAATTATAAAACTATCCGGAGCTTTTCAGGATCAAAATACCATAGATGACATTCTATTAATTATTACAAAACTACCTCATTGTTTTGTATTATCGTTTGTACCCGTTGCGTAACATCTTAATTCTAGGTTACAGTGATTGATAGACCATCGATATGAACTTTCTTACCGACAGATTTACAGGGATCGAATACAATGTGCACCAATTTGGACAAATTTCTAGCCTAAAGTGAACCGATTTTTACTTACAAGTCCCTCTCCCGAGATAGACATCAAGTTCAACCAGAAACAAATAATGGGTACACCAACAAGCAAAATTTGCAAACTCCTCATCTCTGAAAATGATTGTAACCTAACAGCCGATTATTACTTACTAGGTCCCTAAATGTCACTTCGCAGCCGGTTGAACTTTATCCTTTTCAATCGTAGACATCGTGACGGATGGAAACTTGGAACATTATCTTATGTAATCTAGTTGGTATTATAAAGCTATCTGTAACTTTTCAGGATCAAAATACCATCAGGGACCCATAAATTTCCTGTAATGACTCGCCATCCAGGATCGCTTATTATTGGATGGCGAGTCATTACAGGAAATTTATGGGTCCCTGATTCCATAGATGTGTACCAATTTGCACAAATTTGTAGCCCCTCGTGAGCCTCCTCTAGCAACCGATTCTTACTTACAAGTCCCTCTCCCGGGATATACATCCAAGTTCACCGGAAACAAATAATGGGTACACCAACTAGCAAAAGTTCCAAACCCCTTGTCGCTGAAGTCATTGTAGCCTAACAGCCGATTATTACTTACAACTCCCCTACATGTCTTACAATCGGGAACCAAGTTGTTCTTACCATCAATTACACCAGAAACAGATAATAGGTACACCAATCAGCAAAAGTTGCAAACCTCTCATTGCCAAAGATGATTATAAGCTAATAATCGACTGTTGCTTGGAAGTCCCCTACATATCTCACAATTGGTATCGGCCTATTTTTGGTTCAAGTGTGTACCTTACCACTGAAGTTGTCAACCCCTTGAAACTTTCAAACTGGTGTATGTCATGAAGGAATTTTTGTAACAAAAAATGGATGACATATACTTTGATCAGCTCATCAAGGTCTATCGATTATCATTGAAAAAAAAAATTCTATCTATCTTAGTTCAAAAGTTGACTTTTTTGCCGGAGGCCAACTTTCTAACACCACCACTTAGAAAGGAGCAAAGGATAAGCTCTAATTTCTTTAGCAATGAGAGAACTTTTAAAGTTTCAGAGGTATATCTGATACCATTTCTCTATTGCAATCCCAAGTAGAAAAAAAGAATGGTAGTCAGCTGAAATCACGAACAGAAATGGCTAGAAACAATAGATGGCAGCACTTTCGGACCCGTGGGAAAATCGCACTTTTTTGTTTCTGTAAATTTTTCTATTTATCACTCAAAGAAGATATATTGGCTGTGGGGCCGGGGAACTACCGCATATATTTAACACTTATAGATTTTAGTCCATCTTCAATTTGAAACTGGTGCCTGCCTGCTTGCCTGCTAGAACGGAGCTTTCCACTCGAAAGCAGAAACATGGTTTGATGAAACGAAAGCTTGGCTGCACAACTTCAGATACTCCTCTCTGACATAGGCTATATAACTCCACTTCACTTTGCACACCATAGGCTCTGGCTCGAGGACAAGCAAAAACCATCCTTTTTGGCCCCAGGCAAGAGTTCTACGGAGCTTTCCAAAATGTAATGTCATATTCATCAATCCGGCCTGAGGTCCACACTTTCCGTAAAAACCGCACAGGTTAGACCCTTACCAGTTTCCAGGAATAAGCTGAGATCGGCGGCATAGGAAAAAAAAACAAACAAAAAACGGGACAAAAACAAAGTGTTGCTCTCGCAACACAATTACCCCATATATGGGATATATTATTATCTATATATATATAAATAAGTTGTCTGTGTTTGTGTGTGTGTCGAGTGACGTCATGTTTGTGTGTCAACTGACGTCATGTTTGTCGACTGACGAAATTACAGACCGGGACATCAGGACACAAATGACGACCGGGACAAAAATGGCGACAGGGACACAGGGAATATAAATGACGACCGGGACACTCAAAGAGAAATTACAGACTGGGACACCGGGACACAAATGACGACCGGGACACAGGGAATATAAATGACGACCAGGACACTCAAAGAGAAATTACAGACCGGGACACCGGAACACAAATGACGACCGGGACAAAAATGGCGACAGGGACACAGGGAATATAAATGACGACCGCGACACTCAAAGAGAAATTACAGACTGGGACACCGGGACACAAATGACGACCGGGACACAGGGAAACAACTACAACGGGGACGCCGGGGGGCACAGGGGGATATATAAATGACGACGGGGACACAGGGAATGTTCGACTAGCAATCACCATCAACAAAGCTCAAGGGCAATCATTAGAATAATGAGGTATAGATCTGAACACAGATTGTTTTTCCCATGGACAATTATATGTTGCACGTTCAAGAGTCGGTAAACTTGACAATCTATTTATATGCACAGACAATGGGACAGCCAAGAATGTTGTATATTCGCAAGTTTTACGTAGTTATATATATATATATATATATATATATATATATATATATATATATATATATATATATATATATATATATATATATATATATATATATAAATATATATATAATATATATATACATATATATATATATATATATATATATATATATATATATATATATATATATATATAAATATATATATATATATATATATATATATATATATATATGTATATAGATATATATATATATATGTATATATATATATATATATATATATATATATATATATATATATATATATATATATATATATATATACATATATATATATATATATATATATATATATATATATATATATATATATATATATATATATATATATATATATATATATATATATATATCTACCTATATTCACAGGTGGGACACAGGGACACAACTACAATGACGCGTAACTAATATGGCGCGTAACAACTTACGCGCGCGGGGGGGCTTGGGGGGGGGGCGAAGCGCCCCCACCAACTAGGTGTTGGGGTGCTACCCAACAGCTAGTAGGATATATTATTAGAGGGATATATTATCCCTCTTCAGCTCCCTGCTCTTTACGCTAAAGTTTTTACTGTTTTAAAAAGTAGAGTTGAGAGAAAGAGTCAAACTTTAGCGTAAAAGCGGGGCGTTGAAGAGGGAACTGCCCTTTTCATATACGGGATAATTTCTGCTCGTTTTAAGTTTTAATGTCGCTCTTTACTTTCAGTTAAAAAAAGTTTAATTTCTGATTTCATTAAGATCTATTAACTCTTAGGGGAGTTATCCCCTTTTTGAAAATCAGGGAAATTTTCTCAGGCAAGCAGCTTTTAATGGGTCACATTAAAATTGGGGAATTTTATACATTTTAAATAAGCATCAAAATTTGATTCGTTTCTTATGTTCATTATTATCAAGACTGCTTCTTTCAGTTTAGGCTGCTTATGAAGTTTTCGGCTATGTTTTGTCTTATGGGGAAAAATAAAATGTTTGGCAGCAATTTTAAAATTTTCAAAGAAAAAATCGCTCAATTCTTGTGCGAGTACGGTCCTAACATTACCTCATGGTTATTGCTTACGAAGTTTACGAAATTTGTTGCAAGAATAAAAAAAATTAAACAAACAGTTTATAAATGCCAATTCCTTGCAACAGTAGGGAGCGAACTAGACCGTTCTCAGTTGAGAGGCCCAGTCATATCCACTAGGCTGTTGCAAGGTAATAATCTGTAGGATTTATTGATACAGTGACGTGTGTAATAAATCATAACAGCTAATGTCAGTGGAAGTAACAATCCATTGAAAGTGGCATATTTTACAATTCAGATTATAAGTTTATCTTCAGATTTTTACCAAAAATGGTTATTATGCAACAAATATAGGAAAACAGAAGAAACTTTTATGTTAGTATTACAGGGGGGGGGGTAGGTCTGAAGTCAATTTGTTTTCTTCTGAATTTAAAAAAACTAAATTACACTAGAAAAAGAACGAATTCAGGAGTTTTGGCTCGGGAGGGGGGGGGGAGTACAAAATAAATTTACAAAACGCACTAAAACTTTCCTTATATGCATTGTTTTTTTACGGTTCAGGTAAAAAAATAAGGGTAAATAAGGTAATAAATAAGGGTAATAAATAAGGGTAAATAAAAAATAAGGTAAAAATAAGCACAAGTCTTAGATACGTGATTGACATAATTGGAACGGATCTGCTCCATTTGGGGGAATTGGGGGGGGGGGGGTAATTCGGAAAAATGAGGTATTTGTAACTTACGAACTAGTGTAATTTAGTTTTTTTTAAATTCAGAAGAAAACAAATTGACTTCAGACCTACCCCCCCCCCTCTAATACTAACATAAAAGTTTCTTCTGTTTTCCTATATTTGTTGCATAATAACCATTTTTGGTAAAAATCTGACGATAAACTTATAATCTTAATTGTAAAATATGCCACTTTCAATGGATTGTTACTTCCACTGACATTAGCTGTTATGATTTATTACACACGTCACTGTATCAATAAATCCTACAGATTATTACCTTGAAACAGCCTAGTGGATATGACTGGGCCTCTCAACTGAGAACGGTCTAGTTCGCTCCCTACTGTTGCAAGGAATGTTGCTTGATCAAAATTGTTCGTTTAATTTTTTTTATTCTTGCAACAAATTTCGTAAACTTCGTAAGCAATAACCATGAGGTATTGTTAGGACCGTACTCGCACAAGAATTTAGCGATTTTTTCTTTGAAAATTTTAAAATTGCTGCCAAACATTTAATTTTTCCCCATAAGATAAAACATAGCCGAAAACTTCATAAGCAGCCTAAACTGAAAGAAGCAGTCTTGATAATAATGAACATAAGAAACGAATCAAATTTTGATGCTTATTTAAAATGTATAAAATTCCTCAATTTTAATGTGACCCATCAAAAGCTGTGTGCCTGAGAAAATTTCCCTGATTTTCAAAAAGGGGATAACTCGCCTAAGAATTAATAAATCTTAATGAAAATCAGAAATTAAACTTTTTTTAACTGAAAGTAAAGAGCGACATTAAAACTTAAAACGAGAAGAAATTACCCCGTATATGAAAAAGGCTCTTCCCTCTTCAACGCCCCAATTTTTACGCTAAAGTTTGACTCTTTCTCTCAACTCTACTTTTTAAAACAGTAAAAACTTTAGCGTAAAGAGCAGGGCGCTGAAGAGGGATAATATATCCCTCTAATAATATATCCCACTAGCTGTTGGGGGGGGGGGGCGCTTCGCCCACCCCCCAAGCCCCCCCGCACGCGTAAGTCGTTACGCGCCATATTAGTTAACTGCCATTGTAGTTGCGTCCCTGTGTCCCACCTGTGAATATATATATATATATATATATATATATATATATATATATATATATATATATATATATATATATATATATATTTAACTACGTAAAACTTGCGAATATACATCATTCTTGGCCGTCCCATTGTCTCTGCATATAAAAAGATTGTCAGATTTACCGACTCTTGAACATGCAACATATAATTGTCCAAGGGAAAAACGATCTGTATTCAGATCTATACCTCATTATTCTAATGATTGCCCTTGAGCTTTGTTGATGGTGATTGCTAATCGAACATTCCCTGTGTCACCATCGTCATTTATATATCCCCCTGTGCCCCCCGGCGTCCTCGTTGTAGTTGTTTCCCTGTGTCCCGGTCGTTATTTTTGTCCCGGTGTCCCAGTCTTTAATTTCTCTTTGAGTGTCGTGGTCGTCATTTATATTCCCTGTGTCCCGGTCGTCATTTTTGTCCTGGTCGTCATTTGTGTTCCGGTGTCCCGGTCTGTAATTTCTCTTTGAGTGTCCTGGTCGTCATTTATATTCCCTGTGTCCCGGTCATCATTTGTTTCCCGGTGCTTTGTTGATGATGATTGCTAATCGAACATTCCTTGTGTCCCGGTCGCTTTCTCTTTGAGTGTCCCGGTCTTCATTTATATTCCCTACTTCCCCCTGTCCCGGTCGTTATTTGTGTCCCGATGTCCCGGTCTGTAATTTCGTCAGTCAAAAAACATGACGTCAGTCGACACACAAACATGACGTCACCCGACACACACACACACAGACAACTTATTTTTATATATATAGATAATAATATATCCCATATACGGGGTAATTTCTGCTCGTTTTAAGTTTTAATGTCACTCCTTACTTTCAGTTAAAAAACCTTTTTTTTTATTTAATTTCTGAGCGTTTTTTTTTAGTTAATCCATGTTTTGATTCCGGCTCTCCACAGATGAATAATCAAAGCGAAATTTGAATCTTTATTTATTCGGCTAAATGGCTTTCCCATAGTTTTGATCGAATAATTTTGAGAAAAAAGGAGGGGGGAAGGAGGCCCAGTTGCCCTCCAATTTGTTGGGTACTTAAAAAGGCAACTAGAACTTTTAGTTTTTTACGAACGTTTTCATTATTAAAAGATAGACGTAACTTACGAATTAGCTTACGTAACAAATTTCTATATTCGGTTGTTTTTACTACGTATATGAGAGGGTTCGCCCACTTGTCAATACCTCGCTCTTAACACTAAAGCTTCAATTTTATACCCTGAATGACAAAGGCCGTAGAATAAATAGTTGAAATTACTAACAATGCTTTAGCGTAAAGATTGAAATATTAGGAGGAGGTGAGCCCCTTATATGCGTAATATTTTCTGTTCGTCTTAAGTTTTAGTGCTACTCCTTACTTTCAGTTAAAAAAAAACTTATTCATATTTATTTTTTCATTGTTTTTTTTTAAATAGTGCTAGAAAACGCTGCAACCCCTTCACGAAAATATTCTTAACCCATGACGAATTCCTCCACGGAAAGTTTCCCCAACATAACCCCCTCTTCTCAACCTCTCCTCCCAGTCAAAGCCCCCTGAAAACGTATGTATACTTCCCAATAACCATTACTATATGCAAACACTGGTCAAAGTTTGTAACTTGCGGCCCCTCCCAAGGGAAATGTGGGGAAGTAAGTCGTCCCCAAAGACATAGTTATAAGGTTTTTCGACTATGGTGAATAAAATGGCTATCTCAGAATTTTGATTAGACGGCTTATGTCAGTTATGTCAGTTGTTTCGGTTATGTCAGTTAGGTATCTTGGACTTGTTTTTATTCTTCCCACCAAGTTTCATCCTTGTCTCTCCGCTTTAAGTGTTTTCCAAGACTCTAAAGCTTTAGTGTAAAGAGCGAGGTATCGACGAGGGTTGAACCCCCTCATATACGCAATAAAACCTATGAATATAGAAGATCGTAATTCGTAAGTTGCGTATATTTACTAAAATAAGTGAAATTGGAGATAATCGTCATAAATAAGGTTTGGCAAGAGTCTTGAGTCGCGTGCGAAGTTCCAGGTTTCATGAAGTTTCATGTTTCATGAAGATTCATGAAGTTTTATGAAGATCCGATAACTTCTTCGTAAGTTAAAAATACGTCATTTTTTCTAGTTTTTCAGAATTACCCCCCCCCCCAATTCCCGCAAATGGAGCAGATCCGTTCCAATTATGTCAATCACGTATCTAAGACTTGTGCTTATTTTTCCCACCAAGTTTCATCCCGATCCCTCCACTCTAAGCGCTTTCCATGATTTTAGGTACCCTCCCCCCAAATTCCCCCCAATGTCACCAGATCCGGTCAGGATTTAAAATAAGAGCTTTGAGACACAATATCCTTCTAAATATCAAATTTCATTGAGATCCGATCACCCAATTGTAAGATAAAAATACCTCATTTTTTCTAATTTTTCAGAATTACAACCCCCCCCAACTACCCCAAACATAGTGGATTCGTTCCATTTATGTCAATCATGTATCTAGGACTTGTTCTTATTTTCCCACCAAGTTTCATCCCGATCCCTCCACTCTAAGGGTTTCCCAAGATTTTAGGTTTCCCCCTCCAAACTCCCCCCAATGTCACCAGATCCAGTCGGGATTTAAAATAACAGCTCTGAGACACGATATCCTTCCAAACATCAAATTTCATTAATATCTGACTAACCGTTCGTAAGTTAAAAATACTTCATTTTTTCCGAATTAACCGGCCCTTTACTCTCCCCCAGATGGTCAAATCGGGAAAACAACTATTTCTAATTTAATCTGGTCTGGTCCCTGATACGTCTGCCAAATTTCATCGTCCTAGCTTACCTGGAAGTGCCTAAAGTAGCAAAACCGGGACCGACAGACAGACCGACAGAATTTGCGATTACTATATGTCACTTGGTTAATACCAAGTGCCATAAAAACGAAGTTCATCTGAGGGAAGTAAAAGCAAAGTTGAAACTTAAAACGAACAAAAATTATTGTTTCCCAGTCTATCGAACATATATCACTTAAACTAGTACAAATAAAACAACTGATGACATTTCGCTATGTTTGAAATGATTATAGGAAACTAAGGGAGTGGGGCTAGATGCACTTCAATCTTTTGGTCACCTGAAAATAGCTCTAATAAATATGAGCCATTAAGCATCTTTCTATGATGTTCTGGTCACCCCCTAGCCCTGGTAGAAAAGGAAAACAGGAAATGTCAGTGCTATCCATGCGAAAAAGTGATTTTTTTGCTGTTCAAGGTGGAGGATTGTAATTAATCTATTCAAGGTTTTGACCATGCTGGTTCCAATGGTGCACTTTTATTTGAATCTGACACCATTTTAGTGAAATTTTGGACTCTTTTTTGAAGTTACCATAAATTTGATCTTACTGTAAACTTTTACCTTTAAGATTAACCAAAACAATAGTTATCATTCCTGGTTAGTGCCAGATGGCAATTTTCCTCACTAGTCGGTTTTTTCAAAATGCGTTTTTTAACTCTTGGATACTATGGGCTTTTGTTCGGTCTTTTCTAGGTTGCAGCTGCTGCTGTAACTATGATATACAAAAAAAGACCAGTAAGAAATCGGTTGATCGGTTAATCACCTTTAAAGCCAAAGAAGCCCTTAAAGCCAAAGAAGGAAACCATCCGCCTGAGCGAGCTAAAGCTAGCCCTAACTCCATGCTGAAATTCTTCAATCAGTCTAAAATGCCTCTAAACCCCACCATTAATATTCCAGACGAGCAAGGGTTAGACACAGCGGTGACGAGTCTAAATAAAAACGGTCTTAGCTCATAGTGACCTTGATCTTATTGAGTCGTTTAGAAATTCTATACAGACGACTTAACTATTCGGTAGTTACAAAAAGTGATTCTTCACAAGATACAACAGAGCTAAAGAGAGGAAAAACTTCTAGCTCCGGTGGAATTGTGGCATATCATCTTCGAACTGGTTCGCGTTGTTTAGCTTATCAACTTACCTTGCTATCTCGGGTGCATTTTGAATGCAGTACGTTCCCCAAATAATTTGAATTGGCTCTTCTTCCAAACCTTTCAAACAGTTCGTGGTAAAGAACCGGGAGCTACCCGGCTCAATAGTAACTGAAACTTCGAATAACGGAATTTTGATATCAATATAGTAAGTCAAAATGATTTTAAGTACTTAAGTTTCATTAAGTTTAGTCTTACCCATCGAAGGTTACGAGCCTGATAAAATTTGCCTGATTTTTGAAAAAAGGGGAAAGACCCTCTTAAGGTCATAAAATCTTAATGAGAATCACTTCATCAGAGACAGTATATCAAAGAACACTGTTGTAATGATTTCAATCTCCTATCTGCAGGAATATGGAATTTAATTTTTTTTTTTTAATTGAAAGATTTAATCATTCTGGTCTTCTTTCTTTTGGTATGTGGCTGAGTACTGAAGATTGGTCCGACATTTATAGCTTACAAAACCTTGATGAGAGAACAGCCACGTTTCATAAAAAGCCAATATATTTCCAATATATTAAGAAAATCAATTAAAAGAGAAATTCGTAAATTGGCACGATCATACTACAAAAATAAGATCGAAGAATTGTTCACTAATAAGCCAAAAAACTGGTATTCCGAGGTTAAAAAGCTATTTGGCAGGAGTCTTGACCAGCTTAATTTCAACTTACCAGAGCTCCCTGATGTTACTGCAAATAGTCTAAATAAATTTCTCGCTTCCATTGTCCAGAGCCTTCCAGCATTGCCAATCCAATTATTAACAGGAGCCCCATCCCCTCTTTTCCCGACTGTTTCCCCGTCTGAGATTGAAAGAAGAATTGATAAACTAAGAAAGACAAGTGTTTGTCCTTTGGATATCCCATTTCCTCTTATTAGAGCCTTCGGTGACTTCCTGTCTAAGCCCTTGTCTGTCCTGTTTAACGAAATTACTAAGTCTGGGCAAATTCCAACAATTTGGAAACAGGGTTTTATTACCCCTTTGAAAAAGAAAAACGGAAAGCCTGGCTTTGATGGCGTTCGACCTATTACGCTTACTCCTATTTTTTCAAAATTGTATGAAGGATTCCTTGCAGATTTGCTAAAGGAAAAAATCCTACCTCTTACTGACCTGAAACAATTTGGAAACCTAAAATCAACTTCTACTTCCCACTACCTCATTTCTCTTATTGACCACATCGGGAAAATCCTCGAAAAACCTAATTCCTGGCTAAACTTAATTTCTATTGACCTTCAGAAAGCCTTTGACCTTGTTAACCACAATATTTTAATTGAGAAACTAGAAAGCGAGTTCAATATCGATCCCTTACTGGTAAAATTGGTTGCCTCCTTTTTAACAAATAGATCACAGGTGGTTAAATACCAGAACCATTACTCAAATCCTCTCCCTATCTACAATGGCATACCCCAAGGAACTCTCCTAGGCCCCCTCCTTTTTTCAGTCATGGTTAACAGCCTTGCGAAGGAAGTTCCCGACCGTTGGAAATTTGTTGATGACCTAACGATTGTTGAAAGTTGCTTCAGAAATTTACTAAGTGACCCTATGAGTATTCTCAATGAAATTGGAAGTGAGGCTTTGGACCTAGATATGACCGTAAACCCCTCTAAGTCCATGATAATGCCGATTTGTTTCCTCAAATCCTCGCCCTGTTTTCTTAATCCTATCCCTCCTGAAATTTATGCATCCTCGGTTAAATTACTTGGAGTCACAATTTCTTCAAATTTAAAGTGGGATATCCACGTTAAAGATATCATCCATAAAGCTGATGCGTCTATCGCCCTCCTTAAGCTCCTAAATAAATATAGCGTCCCCCCTTCTCACTCCTTAAGGTTGTACACGTCTTTTGTCCGTCCACATCTTGAATATGCTTGTCCAGTTTGGCACCCTGGCATCTCCCGTGAAGAATCAGACAAAATTGAGTCAATCCAAAAAAGAGCCTTGCGAATAATTTTCAAAGAAGGCAAGGTGCCTTACTCTCTGCTCCTAAAAAAAGCTAGTTTGGAAACCCTTGAGCGAAGGAGGTCGTCGTTGTGCCTCTGTTTTTCAAAAAATGCAATAACGAACCCTCGAACGGCAAGTGTTTTCCCCAAACGTCACTCACCATCCAGATTACGACAGCCTCGAGCTGTTTCTGAGCCTATCCCAGTTTTGTCTCCCATTCGCTGCGTTACTTCCAGATATGAAAAAACCTTTGTCCCCTTCATCACAGAAAAAATAAATAAAATAGCCAACTAGTTTCTCCTCCCTCCCCCTTCTTTTTTTTGTGAGGTGCTTTAGGTCGTTACACTAATTTGCTTGCCTCCCGCTGTTTTGGTTTAGTTTCCCTTTTAATTCATATGTGTTTTTCGTGTGTTTTATGCTTCGTTCTTTTTTTTGTGAGTTTTTGGACTTTTTTTAGTGTCCCTTTTAATTTGTAGATATATATGTTTATTTCTTGTTCATTTCTGTGTTATTATACTTTTTTGTCCCCTTTCCTTTTTTTTCTGACTTATATATTTTTTTATTTATTTTTTTGACTCATAATTTGATTATTTATTATTATTAGCTTTGTGTTTTTTGCTTTGTTTGTTTTATTAGTCGACTCCGAAGTCCAAATTCGGCCCTTTGAGGGCTTGTGATAGTGATTTTTTTGAAATAAATATCTTATCTTATACCTCCCTCGCCACTTTTTTTCAAAATCGTTTGATTATAATTCTGAGATTACTATTTTGTTCAGCGTAGTTGAAAGGTCTAATAACTATGTCTTTGGAGATAGAATAACCCCCCACAGCCCCTGGGGAAAGGTGTTTATGTTATAAAATTTGTCCATTGTTTACGCAGGCTATATAGTATTTGTAATTGGGAAGTATGCATACATTTTTTCGGGTGGAGGGGAGGACGAATTTTCTGCTGCAGGGACTTTGCTAGGGGAGAATTTTCCATGGAGAGGGAAGTTTCCAGGGGGTGAACTTTTAAGCGTCAACTGTGTATAGGGGAAATATAGGGCTAGAATTCCTATACAAAATTTCTTTATATATCTTGCTTTCTTCGTAGCGACTCAACTTTACGCGTGGAGGTGTTCAGAGTAATTGTCCGGGGTAAATTTTCACCAGGATTGAATTGTCCAAAGGATATTTCCGTGGGGAGGGGTTATTCCGTGGAGGTGGAACCAGATTCCCTGGCGTTATTTAAAAATAAAATGATCAGACATTAAATGAAAAAAAGTTTTTTCAACTGAAAGTAAGGAGCAACATTAAAACTTAAAACGAACAGAAATTATTACGTATAAAAGTGGGATTGCCCCATCCTCAACACCTCGATCTTTATGCTAAAGTTTACATTTGGTCCCAATTCATTAAAAACGACTCCTGAAATACAAGGGTCGTTTAATTAGAACAATAAGTAACTAAAAGTGTCGAAAAACCTTATTGTGAAGAGCGAGGTGTTGAAGAAGGGACAAAACCCCACTCATATGTGTAATAATATTAACAGTTCATGGTAACAAACTGTAAGTAAGGAGCGACACGGCTCAATAGTAACTTTAATTTTCATTAAGTTTTAGTGTTATATATCAAAGGTTACGAGCCTGAGAAAATTTCCCAAAAGGGGAGAAACATCCCCTAATAATCGAAAAATCTTAGTGATAATCACATCATCAGATTCAGCGTATACGAGAACCTTATTTCAGAGGTTTCAACATCCTATCTGCAAAAACGCGGATGCGCGTTGGCAACTAGACCTCCTCCCAAGCCCCATTTTCCCCAAATTATGAGATAGCCATTTTTTATTATAGTTGAAAGGTCCAATAGCTATACCTTTGGATATAAAATACCCCTTCCCCCCACAAACCCTAGGGGAAAGTTCTTTAAGTTATAAAATTTGCCCATTGTTTACGCAGAATATTTGTTATTGGGAAGCATGCATACGTTTTTTTGTGGGGGGGGACGAATTTTCTGCTGGGGGTTGTTCCACGGGGGAATTTCCTATGGGGAGGGAAGTTTCCAGAGGATGAAATTGTCAGGGGAAATTTTACTCTGAGGTATTTTCCTGAATTACTATACATTGTTTTTTTTATGTGTCTTGCTTTCTCTTTTTCGTTTCAATTTTACGCGTGAAGCTGTTAAGGTAATTGTCCGAGGTAAATTATGCTAATATCTCAAAATATTTCTTAAGCCTTATTTCTCAAAATAAGGTGTTGTCATAAGGTTTTTGTACAGGTTCTTGTATATTTTGTCATATGGTAGACAAATATTTTTGGAAATGGTAAGTAGTTGCATTGATATTGCTGCTAATCTAAATTCGTCTTTGGTCCTGCTGCCTTGTGGGCTATACAATGAGACTAAACATCATTATTAACTGCAATATCGACTTTTACTGTAATTCGCCAAAAGATGCTAACAACACAAATAGAAAAAGTTATTGATTTATAGAAATAATTTAATTTGAAAAAAATAAGCACGTCCCAGTGCCAGGGACTAAACCTTTTATTTAAGCCTGATTTCATTCATAATATTTTACACTACAACAGAAAACGCATAGGGTAATGCAGCAGAATATGATTATATAGATTCTTAAATAATAGGAAATAAAATAAAAATATTGTTATCTTTATAGCCACCTGTACCTGTAGGGAGATTGGCTGATGGTGAAATCTACGACGCCACTTTTTTTGGACCACAATGTAATCAAAATGCGGAGGATGGAGATGAAGATTGTTTGCTTCTAAATGTTTTTACGCCCGAAGTATGTTTAAATTATTGTCACTTATCTGTTTTCGTTACCTTTTTTATTAGTAGCAGAAACAAAAATAAAAAAAAATCAACAACATTAAAAAGCATCGAAGAGGCTGAAAAGCATCTATGTGACACATAAAATTTGAGGCATATTCCTTTATAGGTTAATGTCCGTAACTCTCAAGGAAAATTCATTTATTGGGAACATATATATATATATATATATATATATATATATATATATATATATATATATATATATATATATATATATATATATATATATATATATATATATATATATATATATATATATATATATATATATATATATATACTAGCTGTTGGGGTGGCGCTTCGCGCCACCCCAACACCTAGTTGGTGGAGGCGCTTCGCGCACCCCCCAAGCCCCCCAGCGCGCATAAGTCGTTACGCGCCATATTAGATACGCGCCATTGCAGTTGTGTCCCTATGTCCCACCTGTAAATACAGATATATATATATATATATATATATATATATATATATATATATATATATATATATATATATATATATATATATATATATATATATATATATATATATATATATATGTTTTTAACTACGTAAAACTTGCGATCATACAACATTCTTTGCTGTCCCATTGTCTGTGCATATAAATATATTGTCAGGTTTACCGACTCTTGAACATGCAACATATAATGGTCCATGGGAAAACAATCCGTATTCAGATCTATACCTCATGATTCTAATGATTGCCCTTGAGCTTTGTTGATGGTGATTGCTAATCGACCATTCCCTGTGTCGCCGTCGTCATTTATATATCCCCCTGTGCCCCCCGGCGTCCCCGTTGTAGTTGTGTCCCGGTCGTCATTTATATTCCCTGTGTCCCGGTCGTCATTTGTGTCCCGGTGTCCCAGTCTGTGATTTCTCTTTGAGTGTCCCGGGCGTCATTTATATTCCTTGTGTCCCGGTGTCCCGGTCGTCATTTGTGTCCCGGTGTCCCGGTCTGTATATACATTCGTTTTTGAATTGGTCTTTTTTTTAAGTTTTTAGTTTTTTACCTTTTTTTAGTTTTTTTAGTTATACCTCATGATTCTAATGATTGCCCTTGAGCTTTGTTGATGGTGATTGCTAATCGAACATTCCCTGTGTCCCCGTGGTCATTTATACATCCCCCTGTGCCCCCCGGCGTCTCCGTTGTAGTTGTGTCTCTGTGTCCCGGTCGTCATTTATATTCCCTGTTTCCCGGTCGTCATTTGTATCCCAGTGTCCCGGTCTGTATATACATTCGTTTTTGGAATGGTATATGATGAAATAAATTTTTGTATTTTTCCCCTTTTTTTTTTTTTTTTTTTTTTTATTTTTTTTTTTTTTTTTTTCTCCTTTATTTTTCCTTTTTTTTCCTTTTTTTCTTTTTTTTCTTTTTTAGTTTTTTTAGTTTTTTTTTTTTAGCTTTTTTAGTTTTTTTTATTAGTTTTTAGTTTTTTTTCTTTTTAGTTTTTTTGTAGTTTTTACCTTTTTTTTAGTTTTTTTTAGTTTTTTTTTTTACTTATGTCCTGGTCGTCATTTATACTCCCTGTGTGCCTTTCGTCATTTGTGTCCCGGTGCTTTGTTGATGGTGATTGCTAATCGAACATTCCTTGTGTCCCGGTCGCTTTCACTTTGAGTGTCCCGGTCGTCATTTTTATTCCCTATGTGCCGGTGTCCCGGTCGTCATTTGTGTCCCGATCTGTAATTTCGTCAGTCGAAAATATGACGTCAGTCAACACACAAACATGACGTCACCCGACAGACCCACACACACACAGACAACTTATTTATATATATATATATATACTAGCTGTTGGGGTGGCGCTTCGCGCCACCCCAACACCTAGTTGGTGGGGCGCTTCGCGCCCCCCCCCAAGCCCCCCCGCGCGCGTAAGTCGTTACGCGCCATATTAGTTACGCGCCATTGTAGCTGTGTCCCTGTGTCCCACCTGTGAATAGAGATAGATATATATATATATATTTTTAACTACGTAAAACATGCGAATATACAACATTCTTCGCTGTCCCATTGTCTGTGCATATAAATAGCATTTATATTCCCTGTGTCCCGGTCGTCATTTGTGTCCTGGTGTCCCAGTTTGTAATTTCTCTTTGAGTGTCCCGGTCGTCATTTATATTCCCTGTGTCCCAGTGTCCCGGTCGCATTTGTGTCCCGGTGTCCCGGTCTGTAATTTCTATTCAAACAATCCCTGTGTCTCAGTCGTCAATTATATATCCCGCCTGTGCCCCCGGCGTCCCCGTTGTAGTTGTGTCCCTGTGTCCCGGTCGTCATTTATATTCCCGGTCGTGATTTGTGTCCGGGTGTCCCAGTCTGTAATTTTTCTTTGAGGTTCCCGGTCGTCATTTATATTCCCTCTGTGTCGGTCGTCATTTGTGTCCCGGTCTGTAATGCGGTTTTGCGTTCTTTAGCCGCAAGCCTGTTTTCTTGCTGTTCTTGTGATTCCTCGGCACGCTTTCTTTTCTTACTTTCTCTATCAGCTGCAAGCCTGTTTTCTTGCTGTTCTTGTGATTCCTCGGCACGCTTTCTTTTCTTACTTTCTCTATCAGCAGCAAGTTTTTTGGCATAGACTCTTTGAGCAGCTTCCTCGGCTGTTGCCATTGTAGGTTCTTCAGTCATTTTACAATTAAACATTTTTCCGTGAACGCATGTCTTAAATATCTTTAATGACGTCACCGTCATAGCAAAAATGACGACAACTAACTTCATGACGTCAGTCGACACAGAAACATGACGTCACCTGACAGACAGACACACAGACAGACAACTTATTTATATATATATAGAAGATATATATATATATATATATATATATATATATATATATATATATATATATATATATATATATATATCAATTTGCTGCGAACACAAAGAAATTACAAAACCCTAAGGTACAAAGTTGGCCGGTTATCTCTCTGCCAACCCTTCCCCTCTCTCCATCATTTTGTTTAGCAGAAAGCTAGAAATATTGCACCTTCTTTGACGCAAGATCACTTAAGAATTCAAAACCTTTATAATTTGAGGCACAAAGTGGGCCTTTTGCCCATGTTCCTTTTCCAATATTTATTTAATATTAAAAGGAGGTATATTTCAGAAACTTCCGTAGACTATAATGTAACTTGTTATCTGAAGACGGTACTTGTATGATCTACGCCCTTCAGCTTTAGTTGTTCATTCATTAAGGCTTTGAAGAACCGGTTTTTTTTGTTAGTCTCTTTCAGCTTAGCGTGAGACAAGACAAAGAGAAATGACGAAATAGATAGAAAATGTATAAATTAGGCAGAGGCGCCATTTGGGCCAAATCTTGGGGTGGGCATGAACTCCAATACGTCGGTGAAAGTACAAACAATACGTCGATGAAAGTAATAGGCGTGCAGTAATTTCAAATCAATTGGACAGAATGGATTATTATGGCCGGCAAAGGGCCCTTTATGGTGGAAGCTTGGCCCCCCCGAAAAATCTGGGGTGGGCATTTGCCCACCCCTTCCCCCCAAATGGCGCCTCTGAAATTAGGCTATATATTTGCATATTAAGGATGGGGTAAGGGTACAGTATTGGACGGTATAAAGTAAGAAAACAATTCTTACTACATTATATGCAGACTAATTGTACGTAACGCATTAGGCATGCAGATCCGCTATGCTTTACCCCCACCCCCCCTAATGTGCAAAAACGTAGCCCAAATTTGTTTCTAAGGCAAATTGGTTTCTAAAATCTTGTATCGCGAACGTAAGACAATAACCAGTTTTCATGGTCTTTATTCAAGACAATATTAGCTTCGGTTCGGTGCGAATCTATATTCTACCTATATTTTAATGGAATATTTAGTCGGTATTTGGGTTAGGTTAGTTTAGGTTACGTATTTAATATAATGCGGTCTGGGTAAACCCATTCCATAATTCTTTGCTGTAGTTTTCATAATTTTGTTGATAAAGTATTATATTTTCATCAAATTTCGTTTTGTTTCATTATCATTAACGAAACTTCACTTCTCGATAGAACTTGAGTTTGGTGGCTATAAGACACAACTACCCTAAAGTATCATATTTTTATCGTACTTAGGTATATTTTATTAGAACTGAGCGTCATAAAAAAAAATACTAGAAGAATATTAGGTAGGGTGTAGATCCTACAAGTACACTGAATGCCATATGGTATTTCATCCCCCTTGTTGGAAACCCCCTAGTTCCAGAAAAACTTTATTTCCTTTACGTCCAAGCAAAGGACTCTTATACAACTAATGGGGTTTCATTTCGGAAAAAAAAATCTAACTTATTTATTTAGCGTTAGCAGCAAATCAGTAACACATGAAGGTAGTCAAGATTTTCCAGGACGATCACTAATTCTCAAGTTAATACTAATACTCTTTGGAAAAAAATAAATCGTATTATTTATTAATTTAATAGGTTAAAGAAATAAAATTTATTCATTTAAAATGAATAAAAAAAATTCAATCATGTGCTTTGTTTTTCAGCTACCTAACGGTACTGACCCAAACATACCTGTAATGGTTTTCATTCACGGTGGAGGGTTCTCTCGTGGCGGGTCTTTAACTTACCAGCCATATGCTCTGTTGGATCGTCGAGTGGTTCTCGTTGTTATTCAATACCGCCTTGGACCTCTCGGTAAGTTTGTATTGCATCTCATGGGTGTGTGGGACATTTGCTATAGTTTGGGGTAGGGTGAAGGAAAAGGTTGTTGATATAGTTATAAAGGACGGGGTTTCAAGTCCGTTTTTTTTCTGAAAACTCTCAATTTTTCAAATATCTCCATTTACCAATTTATATGTTTTTGCTTTCTAGGGTATTGAAGACGGGGGGATGAATATAATTACAAACATCAAAAACAAGAAGAAGAATAACGAATTCTTTTCGTAAGACAGTGGAATTCCAATTTGAATGAATACTGTGGCCCTATGTCCAAGGGCCGTCCACAGCAAAAGACAAATATATACGAGAAGAAAGACTTACAACAACATACGACCAATAAGATTAAAATTGATTTTTCTTTAGAAGAGTTCCACCCTCCTTAGCGAAGTTCAACCAGAAATGATAAATAAAGTGAGATGAAACAATGAAATTCATTGATAAGAAAGAAGAATAATTAAGACCACATTTTTATTGCTAATCTTGCCTTTTTGGCAGCTAATTTCAAAGGTCTTTTTGTAACTGGTTCTGCGTTAATGTCTACTAGTTTTTTTTAAAATGTTTTGTAAGATCGTGTTTAATTAAATTTGTGTATAGAGCATTTAGTGAATATTCTCCCAAATCCCTATTTAAGAAAATGTTGTTATTAGTTTTAAGTCTGATTTCAATTGCCTCTCGAACTACTTGCATTATGCCTAGGTCATTGCTAATAAGGGCAGATTCTTCACAAAGTATTTCGTGGCTAGGAATTTCAAAAACATGGTTGCTTAAAGCAAAATCAAAAGAAACATTAGCAATATTAGAATATATAGCTTTGATGATATCATCTTTATGCTGTTGTAGGTGTAATTTTATTGCCACGGGAACTCGTTTTGGAAGCAAAAAGAATGCTGGACCTTTTTCGACAGTTTGATTCCTTTGGTTATTTGGATTGGTTATTCAATTTTTTGAAGAGACGTTCCCTTAATAAGCGGAAATCATGACTAAACAATTGATTTTTCAATTTAGAAACCTGGCTAAAATCAACAGAGGACATATCTTCAAATAAGAATTTTTCTAAAAATTTTCTTTAAGAGGAAATAGCATATCTTTATTTTGTTTTTAATAATATGTATCAATTTTTTTAATCGTAATGCTTCAGCAATTTGCTCGTCTTTCCGGGTATATGATCGTAATCTTAATCATGAAAACTTGGGAATAAGATTTTCCATTCTGCAAGATTCCAATGATTGTGTTAATATTATTTGTCCTATAATAATTGGGTAATAATAATCGCATATTTTTTTCCTAAACTAATAAAATAAAAGATATCATTGCTCCCCGCAAGCAAGAGGTAAATACCACCGAAGACCACAGCCTTTCCATCACAAAACATCAAAAACAAGAATAACAATAGGGATTTCTTTTCGTAAGATAGTAGAATTCTAATTTGAATGAATATCTCGGCCCTATATCCGAGGCAAAAAATAAATATATAAAAGAAGAAAGTTTTACAACAACATATGACCATTAAAACTAAAATGAACATTTTTTAAAACAGTCCCAGCATCATCACTTCAGAGAAATTCAACCAGGACTGATAAATAAAGTGAGGTGAAACATGGCGATTCATCGAAATGAAAAAAGAATAATTAAAATCTCATGACTAGATATATTAATTATTGGTAGCATAGATAAAATCGATTTTACTACTTACAGAAAACCAACCCAAAACAATAGATACTTGCATTTCAAATCAGACTACCCTCCACAAGTTTAAGAGCTGTCATAATCTTTCTCGTCGATCCTGTCCTAAACTTGTGTTCTGACTTCCACATCACAGCAGAACTAAACTTTATCAGGGACGTACTGTTTGGAAATGGGCATCCTAATTTATTTATTAGTAATACAATTAATCGTAGACTGAAAAGACACTCCCATAGAATCAATGGTAGTTTACCATGTGAGAATTCTAATAAGCCCTCAAACATAATGTATCTTCTATACACCCCAAAAATTACTAAGAATCCTTAAAAAGTTTGCACACAAAATAACCTGGATGTAGTAAGCACCAGCAATTTCCAATACATAAATTTCCTAAATTCTGGTAAAGATAAAAACCTCGGTTACTCGCTAATAAGGGGTCTATCAAATAACATGCGACTGTAGCAAATGCTATGCAGGAAGAAATCGCAGAAATTTAGGGAAACTTCTGCAACAGCATAAAGATAATATCATCAAAGCTCTAAATTCCAATATTGCTGATTTGTCTTTTGATTCTGCTTTAAGCAGCCATGTTTTTGAAAATCCTAGCCATATAATACTTTTTGAAGAATCCACCCTTATTACCAGTAACCTAGGCATAAAGCAGGTAGCTATTGAAATCAGATTTAAGTTTAATAATAATATTTCCTTAGATAGGGACTTGGGGGAATATTCACTAAATACTGTATACACAAATTTAATTAAAAGTAATCTTACAAAAAAACAGTAGATATTAATACAAAACCAGTTACAAAAACACTTTTGAAGTTAGCCTCCAAAAAAGAAAGATTAGCAATAAAAACATGTTTGTAATTATTCTCCTTTCATTTCAATGAAATGCCCTGTTTAACCTCAGTCATGGCTGAACTTTGCTGAAGTAAGAATGCCGGGACAGTTCTAAAAAAAATTCATTTTAGTTTTATTGGTAGTATGTTGTTTCACGTCTTTCTTCTTTTATATATTTGTGTTTTGCTGAGAACGGCCCTTGGACATAGGGCCGATACATTCATTCAAATTAGAGTTCCACTGTCTTACAAAAAGAATTCCCTATTTTTCTTCTTGTTTTTGACGTTTGGGATGGAAAGGCGGCTTGGTCTTCGTCGCTATTTACGTCTTGCTTATGAAGAATTGTTGGCAAATGATATACTTCTATTTTATTAGTTTAGGTAAAAATCACGCCAATAGTATTAACCAACAAAAATTCTTGGAATCTTGCAGACTGAAAAATCTTATTCCCAAGTCTTAAGATTCAGATTACATTTAAATACCCGGAAAGAAGAGCAATTTGCTCATACATTACAATTAAAAACATTATTACACATTATTAAAGACAAAAAACAAAAAAAAAATACATTTTTTTCCTTTCTTTAGATAATAGAAAAATTTTAGAAATTAATTTTTTAAAAATTTAAAAAATTAATAGATATTTAGAAAAATCTTTAGATAAATTCTTATTTAAAAATCTGTCCTCTGTTGATTTTAGCCAGGTTGCTAGATTGGAAATTAATTTGTTTAGTCATGATTTCTGCTTATCGAGGGAACGACCTATTATGATATTAATCTTTAATGAATAACCCTATTTATACTCCAAGATTCACTCCTGGACCGGCTGTTGCTAATCTTTCCTCTAGAACGTGGAATTCTTTTTTCCATTTGAATAAAATCAGAAAATGTTGCCCTCTCCCCTATATTTTAAAAATATGATTTGACCCCCCTCCCAAAAAAAGAATGTTGAATGAGTGAATAAGTACGATTGGGGGGATTCAGTTAACACCCTATCCGATCAAAATAGCTCTAATGGAGCTAAAGAAGGCCCTAGACGGTCAATCATTTTGATCAAGCAGTTTCGTCAATAGATTCACGTGCGCTTCAGTCAACTTTTAATCTTGACCAAAGCATGTCTGTCAATCACCTTTTGCTCGTGATTAAAATTTCTTCTTGATATATAAATTTGATTTTTGTTACTAAACTGTATAATCCGTTTTAATGTCTGTGCTCGCCCACAATATTTTGTCAAATGTCCCACTTTTCTTATTTCGGTTATAATGGTCTTTCATTTTGACCTTTGATAAATCAGGGTGCTCCCTTTATAACTCTATAAACAGATAAACTCACGTTCCACATTTTTGCTGTACGAGTTTTGGGGAAGTGATTTTTCTCCCATGGCTTTTGGCGCGTGACTGACGCAATGCTTGAACAAAGCTGACTAGACGGTCAATCGACCCCGTCAACCCCTTGAGCCCTTCAAACTTTCTATCAATAACCGTCAACACTTCATTTAAGCGTCAAACTAGTTCTTGGACCGTCAGTTATGCTTGAGTCAATCGATTGACAGAAGCCTTTGATCGAAATGATTGACTGCCTTGGGCCTCCTTAAGCTGCAAGATGGTGCAAGACTAAGAAATCTATTAAGCTCAAATATTATTCTTATGCCTCTAATTGATATACCTTTTCGGAGGAATTAAAAAAAAAGAAAATATAAAACATGACTCCTTTGAAAACATGACTTGTATTTGTAGATAAGCCTCAAAGCTTTTACTATTGATATATTTCAGGATGGTTTTCAATGCAAACGGACGACATCCCAGGGAATGCTGGACTCTTTGACCAAATAGAAGCTTTGCGATGGGTTCAAAAGAATATTAGAGTTTTTGGTGGAAATCCCGATCGTGTTACCATTTTTGGAGAAAGTGCTGGATCAGGCTCAGTTTCCCTTCTGATGCTTGCGCCACAAGCGAATGGTAAACGACTTGTTTCTTTGCAGCGATGCCAGTTTGTTTCAATTTTCTTGTGGGGACAAGGGCCAAGATTTTTACTTGGGACGATCAATAGAAGAACAATTCATTCTGTCACATCTTGTCCCTTCCTTAGAAGAAAAAATACGGTATATGTCCAGAATATTTTAAGATTAAGAGAAACAGTGCTTTTCTGTTTTAATGATTTTTTAGTCCCCCTGAAAACCTTTCATCACATTTTCATGAAATAATTGCACAAGACTATTGGAAGGAAAAGGGCCAAGCTCCCTCATGTGATGAACAGTAGCTCCATTTTCTGAAAAGCTTAATTTTCAGAGAATGTCGGCAAATTTTGAAAAAAAACTATTGGCTTGAATAGAAAATACCAATAAAAAGATCACACTTCGCCATGCACAGTCATCAATGTAAGAACTTCATTACAATTTACCCAAACAATCTCATTCTCTTTTTGTTCAATCCTCTAATCATTCAATCAGTTATTTTTTCTGTTTTATTTAAGATAAAAAAAAAATTTTTAAGCAATTGGTATTTGAAATTATTAGTATGCATTGGAACTGAATTTAAAAATAAAAGTTTCAATGACCTTAAACAGTAGTGGAATCTCTGATAAGAATCGGCTACAATGTTTCCAGTTCTCTTTTAAAACAGTATACAAAATATAAGCAATATTTGGTAAACAATTGGTGGGTGGCTTTCATGGCTCGGTAGAATTTTGAACAGGAATATGTTATATTTTGTATTATGGCTTTGGACTTGCTCGATTGACTTACGAATAAGTGCCATATTAGACAAATTCAGAAAACAGATCTTTTTGAGTCAAATGGGATTTTGGAAAGAAAAGCAGGACTTCTTTGTTCAAACTGTAAGTAAGGAGCGACTCGATTCAATAGTAACCGAAAGTCTAAAAAACGGAACTTCGATATCAGTAGATACATCAAAAGAATCCTCTTATTATGCTGATTTCAGATATGTAAAATTCATCGACTTCAGTGTTACCCATCAAAAATTACCAGCCTGAGAAAATTTGCATATCTTTTCGATTAGGGGAACACACCCCCCTAAAATGCAAGGAATCTGACTAAAAATAACACTAATAACATTCAGTGTACTATAGAACCGTACTGTAGCAGTTTAAAGCTCCTATATACAAAATTTGGAATGTTGCTACTTTTTACCAGAGGAAAGATTACGGGTGCGTGTTTATTTATTTATTAATTTTTTTTGTGTGTTTTTTTCTCGAGGGTGATTGGTAGATTGGTAGAAGGTCCATCCGAACGAAAAATTAAAAGTTCTAGTGCCCTTTCAAGTGATCAAACTGACCCCCTTAGGTATCTGAAGGGTAACTGGTCCCCTCCCATTCGTCTGGGGAAAAACCCATGACTTTGGGGAAAAATCCCAAAGTCATCAGACCAAGATTTTGAGATAGCTATTTCGTTTTCACGGAGAAGTCTCTCGTAAGAGGGGGTACTCTTTTTAAGTGATCAAACTGGCCCCCTGGCCCCCCTGGGTAGATGCATGGCAACTGGCCCCCTCTTACGCCTCTTTTTTCCCAAAAGTTATCTGAACAAAATTTTGAGATAGCTATTTTGTTCAATATCGTTGAAAACTTAAATAACTATACCTTTAGAGGTAGAATGACCCCTCACTGTCCGTGGGGAGACACCTGTAAGTTATGAAATTTGCCCATTCTTTATTTATAGTATTTGTAACCAGGAAGCTAGACATTTTCCGGAGGGATTTTGTGCATAGGGTGGATATCCACAAGGAGAATGTTCCTTGCGAAGAGGAATCTCCAGGGGGTGGATTTTCCAGCGGAAATTTTACACTTGGGGGATTTGTCATAATTCATGTTCAAAATTCTTTTTAATTGCGTTACATTCTCTTTGCCAACTCAATTTTGCATGGGGAGATCTTCCAGGGAAATTATTCAAGGGCTATGTTCCACTTGTTTTAATTGTCGGGAAAAATTTTCCACGGAAGGAGGCATTCCCGGAGAGATCAAGAAACCAATTTGAAATTAGAGTAATTTTCAATCGAAAGTATGCTAAGGAGAATTTTTCAGACAGAACCGTCCACAAGAAATTTTACTTGTGTGGGATTTTCAGTGAGGATGGAACTGTCTGGAAGGAATTTTACAGGGGGAGGGGAACTTATCGTTGGTTAATATTTCCACGAAGGAGTCTCTCGTGAGGGGAGGGGTATTATTTCATGGAGGGTGAGCCAGATTCACCTGCATTATTTGGAAAGCTATCAGAAATCAAACAAAAAAGCAAGTTTTTTTAACTGAACGTAATGAGCAGTATTAAAACTCAAAATTAAGATACATTATTCCGTATGTGAAGGATTTCCCTCCTCCTCAATACCTTACTCTTTACGCTAAAGTTTGACTGTTTATCGAGCGTATGTCGAATTTCAAAGTGCTAACAGCTTTAGCGTAAAGAGCAAGGTATTGAGGAGGGGGAAAATCTTCATATGCTGAATAATTTCTGTTCATCTTGAGTTGTTACTCCTTACTTTCAGTCGAGGAAACTTGTTCTTTCATTTAATTTTTTTTCAAAGACCACGGATAACTGTATACAAAGCAAAGATTGACCATAGAGTAACGTTTTCCGGGGATTCAGTTCTCTGTAGATTTCTAACAGTTTCGATATCTTTTTTTTATTGTTGGGACCTCAGGAGACGTATTTGGAATTTGGTATGGAATTCGGTTCGGAAATTTCGTTATGGAAATTTGTTTATGGAATTTCGTTTGGTATGGATTATCGTTTTTCTTATATATAATATTATGAAATTTGAATGCCATTAAGTAACTTCAGAATGTGAACAGGGTTTTCAGGACAGAAGCGGAGATGTTATGACCGTTTGTCTCTGGAAAGATATGAGACAATAATCTTTGACGGAGTAGGTGGAGGTCAGCGCAAGACCCTTACTCGCACCCTATTTTCAGATCATTTTCTTCATTTTGGGGTGCATTATAACAATTTTAAAACCTCAGGGGAGCTATGGTATTTCTGCCTCTTACCATTGCCTGTATACATTCAGTTATTGGTCTGTCTCTTAGGTTTGTTTCATGGAGTGATAGGAGAAAGTGGCTCCGCCTTATGCCCTTGGGGTATTGATGAAGACCCTATTTCACACACACTAAGAATCGCCGAAATTGCTGGCTGCCCCACTGATGTTTACGAGGCCTTGATCGCATGCTTAAGAACTATTGATGCAGGTGTCTTATCTGGAGCATATAGGATCTATGAGGTATATTATGTTTCATCGTTCTTACTGTCACCATAGTGAACTCTTTGACACACTCTTCATTTCTTTTTTGAAACCATATTTGGTTTTTCATTATCTTAAATGTAAATTGAAAAAATACCACATTACATTGAAAAAAACTCATTGGGTAGAGGGCACCATGGCCTGGAGAGGTATGAAGCCTCTGATAAAACTCAATATTATGTGCATGATGTTACAATTATGTTGAGTTCGTAAGAACTGAAGTTTTGACTTTTTGCAACAATTCTCAAGACACCATTATAGTTGCTGCAGAATGTACTTAAAAACTAAAATAACGTTTTCTTTGAGGAACAGATTACCTCAAAATATTTCTAAGTTAACTTATTACAGGGTCATACTTCTTATTTGCAGGTTTATAAACATTTTTAGTCATACAAATATTTTCTGACTAGTATTTTTAGCCAAAAGTTTTACATGAATTTTACATATCGTAGTCCTCCTGTAAGCACATATACTTTCCAAAAATATGTATCAGGAGGGAAAGGGCTAAGTCTCTCTTTTAAGCTTGTTTCTTGGACTTGCCACTGCACTAGAGATAATACTCGTAACTAATATCTTGCAGGAGGAAGACCGTCTTAATGGTAATCTGGGATTTGGAGGCGCATCAGCTGTGGTTCAAACTGCTGGAGCTGAAAGAGCCATCACAGATGACCCGTATGCTCTTTTTGAAAGAGGAGAATATAATAAAGAAGTCTCAGCAATTTTTGGGGCAAATAAGCACGAAGGGACATTTGTTGCCGGCGGTAAGGCGTAAATCTGTTCAAAAATTCAGCTCTTTTGTAGCTGAATAAATTCAGCTACAAAATCTTTATTAAGTTTCATGAAGCGTAGAACTGTGAGTAAACACGCTTTGATTGGAAAATTTAAGTTAAAGTTCAACGACTACGCCAAGTAAAGGAATCTTTAATTAAACCTAAGATTTTATTATTAAACCTAAGATGGTTAATTTTTAATTGTGGTTTGATGAAATTTCTTGATGGACCGGTTGGAAATTTTTGCGGATCTGCAATGGTCTTTGGACAACTTGTTTTTAAGTCATTATCGTAAATTTAGAAAATATTCCGATTTTGGTCTGTATGGGCAACCTAAACTTGCCAATTTAATATTTATTTGGAAGATTCAAAATTGCATATTCTAGTCATTTTGATCCAAATTCATAGTGTGGCTTAGATTTTACCTAAATCGCAATCCGAATTACGTCATGCATAGAAAGAAGAAGTATAACGAATACGGAAAATTAAAGTATTTTACTGAGCTACCACCTAGGACAATTCAAAAGAAACTTTCAAATATAGGGGGTGTGATCTATATAAGAAAGTACATGGGGCCACATAGAAGAGATACACTCATTTGTCGCGTCCAACAGACCCTCAAAAAAGTTATCATTTTTTAAACAAACATCTTATAGACACCTTATAGATATCTCATACTAGACGTCTAGATATTTTCTACCACCTTTGAATTGCAACGGATGACCTAATATTGAAAAAAGTATATTTTCACTTAGGTTTTTTTAGCCTAACTGGGCTTGCACACAACTTAAAATGCTTGCTACATATTTTATATGTTCAGCTTACATACTTTGTTAATCCTCAACTGACTTGTGAACTTAAATTTTTACGATTAATTTATCTAGTAGTCATAAAGATTGTTGCGTCTTGAAAATGTTTATTGCTCTTTTTATTGTATAACTATTTATTGTTTAATTATTGTTTAATTAACTTAATTAATTGTTTAATTATCTTATTGTTTAATTATGCTGAACGTAGTCTTTTCTTGCTCTTTTTTATTATATGCTCTTCTTAATGTTTCTTGCACTTTTTGTTTTTATTTGTGCTTTCATAAAAAAAAACTAAAAACAACAACTCTTGTCTTACAAGTCATGTAATATATCACATGTATTTAAGCATAGACAGGGGAGGGGGGGCTTTGCGTCCAGACTCTACCTCTTCCCAGCTATCACAATGTTTTTGTGATTCTCCTCCCACTATCTTATATTTTTGATATCCCTTATAGGGGGGGGGGGGCAAGTCCAGACTCCACCTCTTCCCAGCGGTCACAATGTTCTTGTGATTCTCCTCCCACTATCTTATATTTGTGATATTAATTATAGGGCGAAGGGGGGCTTTGCATCCAGACTCTACCTCTTCCCAGCTATAACAATGTTCTTGTGATTCTCCTCCCACTATCTTATAATTTGTGATATTCATTTTCATCTTATATTTATGTTTTTTTTATTCATTTTTATATTTTGTAATTATTTGTAGTTGTAATTTGTGTAATATAACATAATTATATTTTTCAGTCACCTATAATTCATACTTCTTGCCAAATAACAAGTTCAATGATACTGAATTTATGAAAAGAGAGTTTGCCGAAGTTCTTCTTAACGGAATTAGTAAGTGTTAATTAGTGCCGTATTATTAATTTGACATTTGTTGGTTTTTATGCAGTGACAATGGATATAGGCATGGATACATTTTAGTATAATTGGGTGAATACCCAATAGGCTAAGAGCTTCTAAATACCCTAAATATGCTACGTCTAGACTGCACGACTTACCCAACTGCCTCTATAACCGAACAGAAAAGTAGGAAACGAATTAAAAGGAGAAAGAAAAACAGAAAACCATATGGAACTATATCTGAATTATTAGCGATCTTTTAAGAAGCATTTTTTTTTCAGTTTTTATATAGCATAGGGCTCCATTCACGACCATTATTATTATTACTATTACGATTATTATTATTAATATTATTATGGTACTTTTCTGTTATAGCAACTCCACTCAAGAATTACGCTATGTAAAACTCAAGAACAAACCTAGAATTAGTTTTTCATCTGTCTGTATTAAGAGACAATTAGCTTACGCTAAGTGAAAACCATGAGGCGGGTGACAGAATGATGATTTAATTATTTTTATTGAGTAATTAAACCTTTACAAGTATTTCACTGCTAAAAGTCCACAAACTAATACTACAAAGAAAGAAAAAAAAACTAGAATAAATGAAATTAATAAATGCTACAATCAAAGGCAACAATCATGTATAAATATCAAACATTAACATCCAACCAGTCTTCTAGTTGAATACGGAATCTGTTCAAACATTTCCTTAACACTTTATCAGAAACTACTGAACTAGGACAAAATGGAAATTAATTCCTAGAAGTGGAGTTCTAGTTCCATACCAAAACGTTGTAAAAAATAAACATGGCAAGTACACAAGATGTGGCTACAAGTTTTGCTTTCACCACAAATACAGACCCGCCATATTCCCCCCCCCCTCTCCTAATTTGCAAATATATAGCTCAAATTTGTTTTTTTAAGTATTTTATTTTCATCATGAAAGAAAGTACCATTATTACTATCACTATTATTATTTCTAATTGTAAACCCTTTTTCATACAACAAAAATGACGTAACACTGCAAAACAAAAGAGCACCAACTTTCTAGGAATTTAATTAACCCAAAAACAAAGAAGAACACGGGCACTGTGTGTCCAAATTGGATATAATATTAAATATTCTGCGAAACGGAAGAAAGTGGATTGGATTTACACTTTATCTGCGTATGCAAGAATCTTCCAGAAAAGTGCAATATAGAGGTCGTGGGGGAGAACAGCTTGGTTGCATAGGGTTAGCAGATAGCGGCGATTAAAACGAAGCTTAGCTGATACTATGGATGCGTATGAACCTAACATGCAGCGTCTGATGCCTTCTGTTAGGAAATGACAAGTGTGAGAAATTTTATTTTCCATGGGAATGGCGAGATAAACGACTTGGTCAGAAGGGTAGATCTTTTTCTTTCCAGTTAGAAATGTCTACGTCAGAATTTTCAGCCTTGAATTTAAGACCAGATGTTAAGTATTCTTTTTGCAGTTTTTGGAATGTTTCAGAAATTTGGTCTAAAGTTCAGCTAAGGTTAAAAATGTCATCAGCATAAGTAACTAAGGAGATATTAAGGCAAGAAAGAGCGTAAGACATCTGACACTGATCTCGAGCTTCGAGGACGTACCTATTGAAATGACAAGGCGAGGCAGTGGAACCTCGCCTTTCTACTTTCTTAACTGGTACAGCTCTATCCAGTGGCCTTGCCATTTCATCTTTCTAAAGTTAAATTTTAGGTTGGACTACTAGCTTCCATATCTCTTTGGTATCTGATGGTAGCCGGATTTACTCCTCTTTAATCCCCAAATCACGTTTGGACTAAATTTTTTCGATTAACTTATCTAGTAGTCACAAAGATTGTAGCATCTTGAACAAGGAGTTAAAAGCGTTGGGAAGAATACGACTCACCAAGGCGAATGAACTACCTTCAAAAGAACAATCAACCAGTAGCAAGGGTGTCCACACATTCAATACATAGTTGAAAGCTAAATTGATGGGGAGGTGTGTAAAATTTATTTTTTCTAGCTCTTTTATTTATTTATTTATTATTACCAATAGCGGTAAGGATCAATGCTTTTCAAAAATTGTATAAATTAGATAATAAACAAGTTTTTTCTACTGAAAATAAGGAGCCAAGTTAAAACTTAAAACGAATAGAAATTATTACATATATGAGGGGGGTTTCACCTCCCCCCTAACACATCACTCTTACGCGGAAGTTTCTTAGTACTTTTTGAAAAAAAACCTTCTTATTATTCTACTTAAACGGACTTTGTGTTTCATAAGTCGTTCTTAAGAAATTGGGACAAAATTCAAACTTTAAACGTAAACAGCAAAGTTTTTAAGAGGGAGCAACCCCGCTCATATGTGTCATGATTTCTGTTCGTTTTCAGTTTCAATGCTGCTCCTTACTTTCACTTGAAAAAACTTGTTTTTCTTAACTTAATTTCTAATCGTTTTTAAATAATGCCAGGAAATCTTGTTCCACTTCCACGAAAAAATCCCTCCTCCGAACAGATATATCCTCTAGAAAATTCAATAATGTGTAAGTTTCTCCCTGACAAATACGCTTTACTTCTCCGAGCATAAAATTGAGTCGGCAAAGAAAAAGCAAGATATAAGAAGAATTTCGTATAGGAATTCTGGTCAATTTCCCCAGTGTAAAGTTTCCCCTGAAAAATCCACCCCCTGGAAAATTCCCTTCCAATGAAAAATTCTCCCTGTGAAAAATCCCCCCAGTAGAAAACTCGTTTCCTCCACCCGAAAAATGTAATCATATTTCCCAATAACAAAGGCTATGCATAAACAATGGGTGAATTTTACAACTTAAAGACCTTTTCCCAGGGGCTTTAGGGGGCCAGGTTATATCTAAAGGCATAGTTGTTCGGCCACTTAACTGCTCTGAACAAAATGACGATCTCAAATTTTGATTGAACGATTTTGAGGGAAAAAGGGGTGGACCTAATTGCCCTTCTTTGTTTTTCGTCACTTAGAAGAACTAGAAGTTTAATTTCCGTTCGAATGAGCCCTTTGATAGATAACACTAAACTTAATGAAACCTTTATATTTAGAATCATCATAATAAGTTGATTCTTTTGATATATCTATTGGTATCAATTTACTGTTTTTTTCAGAGTTTCGGATTCAACTGAGCCGGGTCACTCGTTACTTACAGTTCTTATCACGAACTGTTTGACAGTGGTTCATAAAGCTTACATAAACTGGTTGATACAACTATGAATGTGAAAGACGTGCATTGACTGGAGGCTTTTCCAATAAGGGGGAGGCATTGTTAGGGTAGTAAATATTATATTTGTAGAGAACTTTTAGGCTAATTTAGGTCTATAGCTCCTTTCTTGGGTATATACAGTTTACAGCGAAAAACAAGAGCTAATAGCTCATATGGCACTTGTAACGAGGCGAGAAGAGCTAAGAGCCAAGAGATCATATGGTATGAGCTCTAACAAAATTCTATGAATTAATAGGTTGATTTAGAAAGGAAAATAAGAGGCTTAATGCCGGTCAGGATTTAAAATAAGAGCTCTGAGTCACGATGTCCTTCTAAATATCAAAATTCATTAAGATCCGATCACCCACTCGTAAGTTATAAATACCTAATTTTTTCTAATTTTTCCTCTCCCTCCAGCCCCCCCAGATGGTCAAATCTGGGATAACGACTTTATCAAGTCAAATTTTGCAGCTCCCTGACACGCCTACCAATTTCAATCGTCCTAGCACGTCCAGAAGCACCAAACTCGCCAAATCACTGAACCCCTCCCCCCAACTCCCCAAAGAGAGCGAATCCAGTACGATTCTGTCAATTACGTATCAAGGGCATTTGTTTATTCTATCCACCAAGCTTCATCCCGATTCCTCCACTCCAAGTGTTTTTCCAAGATTTCCCCCTCCAACTCCCCCCAATGTCAAACGATCTGGTCGGGATTTGAAATAAGAGCTCTGAGACATGAATTCCTTCTAAAAATCAAATTTCATTAAGATCCGATCATCTATTCGTAAGATAAAAATACCCCAATTTTCACATTTTCCAAGGATTCCGGTTTCCCCCTCCAACTCCCCCCAATGTCACAGGATCCGGTCGGAATTTAAAATTAGAACTTTAAAGCACAAGATCCTTCTAAATATCAAATTTCATTAAGATCTGGTCACCCTTTCGTAAGTTACAAATACCTCAATTTTTAAAATTACCCCCCCCCCCCCAATTCCACCAAAGAGATCAGATCCGGTCCGGTTATGTCAGTCACGTATCTTAGACAGGTTTCTATTCTTCCCATTCAGTTTCATCCTGATCTCACCGCTTTAAGTATTTTCTAAGATTTCCGGTCCCCCCCCCCAACTGCCCCCTCCCAATTACGCTTGATCCAGTTGAGATTTAAAATAAGAGATCTGAGTTACGACGTCCTTCTAAATATGAAGTTTCATGAAGATCCGATCACTCCTTCGTAAGTTAAAAATACGTAATTTTTTCTTATTTTTCAGAATTAACCCCCCCCCCCAATAGAGCGGATCCGTTCCAATTATGTAAATCACGTATGTAAGACTTCTGCTTATTTTTCCAACCAAGTTTCATCCCGATCCCTCCAATCTAAGCGTTTTCCATGATTTTAGGTTCCCTCACCCCAAACTTCCCCCAATGTCACCAGATCCGGTCAGGATTTAAAATAAGAGCTTTGAGACACGATATCCTTCTAAATATTACATTTCATTGAGATCGGATCACCCGTTCGTAAGTTAAAAATACCTCATTTTTTCTAATTTTTCAAAATTAACCTCTCCCCCAACTACCCCAAAGAGAGCGGATCCGTTCCGATATGTCAATCATGTATCTAGGACTTGTGTTTATTTTATCCACCAAGTTTCATCCCGATCCTTCCACTCTAAGTGTTTTCCAAGTTTTAGGTTTCCCCCTCCCAAATTCCCTCCCCAATGTCACCCGATCCAGTCGAGATTTAAAAGAAGAGCTCTAAGACACGATATCCTTTTAAACATCAAATTTCATTGAGATCCGATCACCCGTTCGTAAGTTAAAAATACCTCATTTTTTCTAATTTTTCAGAATTACCCCCCCCCCCAACTACCCCAAAGAGAGCGGATCCGTTCCGGTTATTTCAATCATGCATCTAGGACTTGTGCTTATTTTTCCCAACAAGTTTCATCTTGATCCCTCCACTCTAAGTGTTTTCCAAGATTTTAGGTTCCCCCTTCCCAACTCACCACCCCCCCCCAATATCTTCAGATCCAGTCGGAATTTAAAATAACAGCTCAGAGGCACGATATCCTTCCAAACATCAAATTTCATTAAGATCTGATCAACCGTTCGTAAGTTAAAAATACTTCATTTTTTCTATTTTTTCCGAATTAACCGGCCCCCACTCCTCCCACATGGTCAAATCAGGAAAACGACTATTTCTAATTTAATCTGGTCCGGTCCCTGATACACTTGCCAAATTTCATCGTCCTAGCTTACCTGGAAGTGCCTAAAGTAGCAAAACCGGGACCGACAGACCGACAGAATTTGCGATTGCTATATGTCACTTGGTTAATACCAAGTGCCATAAAAATGATTCAACGCAATATTACCGTCTCTAAAGACTCTCTGAGCTTTAGAAAAATCTACTTTTTTCTAACCGCTGTCTAATCTCAAATATAAGACTTAAAAAAAATATTACTGATTGGATTACCTAAAAGTATATCCCTCCTTATTTACGGTAATTTAGTTGATTGACGTCGACGCATTCCATTGTATAGGCCCCATAGGGAGTTGAATGATAGACACGGCTGCCACTACTGGTAAGAAATAAGCTTAATAGATTGTTTTGGACGGGACTTGATGGCCATTCTTCACTCCCAAAAGTAAAATGTATAAAAAAAAATCAAACAATGAACACAAAAGAATGACATGATCCATAAAATAGCGGTTAAAAACCTACAAAATAAGCAAGCGACTAAAGCTTCTGAAAATTTGCATTTACTTAACTTTACAGTTGAAGCTATGCACAATTAAGCTCTCTTAAAAATACCTCATTTTTTCTAATTTTTCAGAATTACCCCCCCCCCAACTACCCCAAAGAGCTTCAGCTCTAAGCAAGCGACTAAAGCTTCTGAAAATTTGCATTTACTTAACTTTACAGTTGAAGCTATGCACAATTAAGCTCTCTCTTGAAACTATCGGATTCTAAAAGGTAAATAAACAATTAAGCTCTATCGATCAAGGACTGTAAAAGTATATATTTCTTTTAATTTCTGAAACCTCTCTACCTTTTTGAGCTAATCCATTATTCTATGGAGTTTAATTAGGACTACTAAGTAGGACGAAAGGGCAGCTGTTTGACCAAATATGCAGATTAAAAAGTTCATGTTCACGACTCTTACTTTGCTAATTATTTATTAATGTTTTTTTTTTCAAAGTATATTATCAAAGGTTATCTTAGATGTATTTTGAACTAGTAAAGTTTTAGCCGCCAATAGTGTGCTTTGTTGGTGCATCATTGCAGATATGTACGTATAGCCTTATTTCTGACCAAACGCAAAAGTAGTATAAAAATGGAAAACAGGAAAATTTGAAGAGTTTTAAGATTTAAAACTCAAGAACATGTTTCCCAAAAATTTGATAGTCTCACCCCACAGGGTTAACTGTTTAAAACAAAATAAAAACATTTTTTATTCATTTTAAAATTCAGAGAAACATGAATCCGTAGATGGGACATAAGTTATTCTGTAAATTGGAAAAGCTTGCATCCGCCCTCAAATATCTACCACCCACTCTGTGCGGTAAATTTTGAATAAAAATTTACCACATCTGTTTCAGTACAGCAAGTATAACCAGCTAGTTTGATGGAGTGTAATAGACTCAAGTATTTTCCGAGAATTTAGTGCTTTAGTGTTTCTTTTTAATCCTTATTTCTTATATAAGAAATTTATTATTTATAGATAGCCGCCCACCAACACCTGAAGAGGTTGACGAAGTCTTAAGCTTCTACTTCGACGGTCCAGAACTTGGAGATTTTTATGCTATGGTCCCAGGCATAGTCGATGTAAGTACATTTCTTCACCCTAAGAACATTTCTTCTGTAAGCGTATTACAAGTTTTCATATGAGCAAATATTCCATTCCCTTCTGATCAAATCTGTTAGACCATTTTCCCAGACTTTTCCGAATTCAATTTAAATTTTTCTGTAAATTTTTAAAAACCATTTGACTTTCGAGGACATAATTAGCTCTAAATAGCTCAAAACGGGAGTTCTAACATGATTCAAATTTTTGTTGGCTCCATATTTATTGTCTTCATATGGGGGAATAATACATATAACTTTAATTCTGGTCCAGACCATTTCCTGAATTTTTCACGGGACCACCTTTTGGAATTTCAAAGAAATTTAAGGATTATTTGGCGCGTGGCCTTGATGTTTTTTGATGTTTGATATGAAGTGCTCTGGTCTAAAAAAAATAGAATAATACATTGGGCCAACTTCTTTCCTTACTAAGGCAGCGCTATTGCGCTGCTTATGACTAGCGATATATCAAATAACATTGAATCTGCGCTAGTTAGAATAATAAAACAATGCCCCTTCTTTTCGACCCAAGTAAATGAAAGAACTGATGTTTTGAATTTATCAACTTTGCTTGCAATTGTAAAATATTCGAATAACAATTTGCTTGAGGCAAACCTGTTGCTATCCCAAACACTCTTGAAAGATGTACGAACGAGGCTCGTTTATAGCAGTTGAAAATTATTTCAACCAAAAATGATATTAAAAAGAGCAAAATATGATATTATATCACACAGAAAACCACGTCGAATGTCATTCAGGAATTACTTTCATGAGGGAAATAGAGAAGAGAACTGGATTTAAAATCCCTCTATCAATGATCCCCCTCCCGACATTTTAGGACCACTCGGTCGATACGATCACCCCAGGGAAAGAAAAACAAATAAACACGCATCCGTGATCTTTCTTCTGGAAAATATTCTGAATTTTTGCAGATAGGATCTTGAAAATTCCACGTGTTTCGGTTCTCTGTTACGCAGAACCTGATGCTGTGATTTTCATTAGGAATATTCGGCTTTATATGGATAGAATACAATAGAATATAGAATATTCTATTGTTTTCAAAATTCGTTTTATAGAGTTTCGGTTTACTATTGAGCCGAGTCCCTTTTACTTTACAAATCCGTACCACGAACTGTTTGGTAGCTAGGAAGATAGAACTAATTTCTTAAAAACATTGCATGTGATTACTAGTACTCAGCATCCGTGATCTTGCTTCTGGAAAAAATTCTGAATTTTTGCAGATAGGAGCTTGAAAATTCCACATGTTACGCTGAACCTGATGCTGTGATTTTCATTAGGAATATTTGGCTTTTAGGGGGTGATTTATCGCCTTTTGAAAAAGCAGACAAATTTTCTCAGGCTTGTAGTCTTTGATGAGCAACACTAAACTTAATGAGACTTACGTATTTGGAATCAGCCTAATAAGCCGATTCTTTTGTTATATCTATTGTTTTCAAAATTCCGTTTTATAGAGTTTCGGTTACTATTGAGCCGAGTCACTCCTTACTTTACAAATCCGTACCAAACTGTTTGGTAGCGAGGAAGATAGAACTAATTTCTTAAAAATATTGCATGTGATTACTAGTATTCAGCGGGAGAGGGTACCCAATAATGAAAAGCATTTCTTAGGGATGTGGGATTTGAAAAAAATGTTGGGAAACACTGCCATAGAGCCTTGCTGTAGCTATAGAATGCTCCATGGGTATGTTATGGTCTTGAAAACATGTATGGGCTTGAATTTTCATTTGAATGAATTTATGCTATATAAAATAAACTCAAATGCAACGATTCAAATACCTTTCAGATGACTGGTGTTCTTTTACTCAAAGAGGGCACTTACTTGAATGCTCAAATGCATGCTGTTCACAACCCAAACAGCTGGGTATACGCTTACAACTATGAAGGACGAGCTTCCCTCTACGGACTTATTGTCGGTGGTCCAGCAATGGATGTTATTCCTCATGGTAAGTTTTTAAAAAGACAATTACCAATTTGAACCAAAGAATCTGTTGAACACTCGTCCAGTTTCAAAACACGGACGGGGGAGAAGAAAAAAATAGAAAATAAAAGACAAACACGACTTAAGCTATACAAGGACTTAAATTGCCAAATACAAGGATTTAAATTGCCAAATGCAAGGACTTAAATTGCCATATACGAGGACTTAAAGCGCCATAATAAATTAAATTGAAAAAATTCTTTTGCCACCTTGCTCCCAATTCTTTCCTGAAATACGAGATTTTCTATGATTTTTCTTTTGGTTATTATAATAATATTTAGGTAAAACCTTTCGTACGGTTTTTGTGGATAGTGATGCTATGCTAAACCATGACACGAAACAAATTTAGACGGAAGCTAATTCTGTAAATTTGACAATGCTTTTTACTTTTCATAATTCAGTTATGACAAAATTTTGGTCCCTAGTATGTTAATCACATGTTATTTTCTATTTCTACAATTAGAGTAAGCTGGGGGGAATACCCTCAAGGTAAGCTCTTATCTTTTGATAGGTGCTTTTAGGACATTCTTGGAAATTGTACTATTTATCTAACTTAGTGTTTGTGCTTCTTAATAAGATTAAGTAATATGAATTGCGCTGGCAGAATCAGTAGAAAATTCTGCTTCTAGTAATATGTAAATAAAGTTTGAAACACTGAATTGATAACTATAACAAAATGGAATCGACCTTTCTAAGATGTTCTTGTAGGTAAGTCAACTAACTAATAATCTGAAGCGTTCAAACTTGAATAATTCTAACAGTAGCCCATATTAATGCATTGCTTAGATGTTCAGCTATTCAATGACATTTACAATTTTTGTATACCTATTAGGTAACAAGACTAAGGTTATATTCTTGCATACTTTACTAATTCCATCACTAATTTATTGCCTAGTTTGCTGTCGATTGACGGGAGTGTTTTTATTTTTCAACAGCAATCTGGAAAGCTTTCCTGTTTAAAGCTCCATGATGACATATATTCCGCTCATTTTCCGCTCATTTTTCACACACGTTCTTTATTTTCAAACTTAGCACCCGCTTAGCACATCTTTTGCGTTAAAATTGAGTTCGCAGGTTTCCCTAGCTTTTTAGGACGAATATGGTTCTGAAAGTTTTCAGTTAACCTATTTAAAGAATCAAGTTTTATTTCTACTGTCCTTAATACTTTAATAACAAATAAAACATAATCATATACAAACAAGTCTTTAAAAGAATAGGAAAATTAATTATAAGGACCTTCAATTAGACTAAAGAAACCCCATACCCAGAATCCAGTCTAGTCTATTCATTAATGAAGCTTTTCAAATGTACCATTGTTCTAATTAAACAATTAGAACAATCAACATAAATTAAACAATAAACGAAAAATAAATTAAACAGTCAACATAAGTTAATGGCCGTATGTTGAAACTTTTCTATTCTTGAAATGGTTAACCGTATATAATAAATAGTAGAATGACAAACAAGTTTTCTGAAATGAGAAGAAAAATCAGAGACATTTAGGCTAAAAAAAATTTTTTTCCCCATATATGAGGTGATGCTCTATCCTCAGCCCACCCCTTTTTACGCTAAAGCATGACTTTCCGTCTCAATTTTTAAGAACAACTTTTCAAACACAAAAACGATTAAAGTGAAACGAGAAGTGTTTTAAGGCACTGAATGAATTTAGTTTAAGAGGGGAGGTAGGGGCTGGGCTGAGGAGAGGACATTCCCCCAAATATACGGAAAATTTCTCTTCATTTTAATTTTGATTTTGCTCTTTTACTTTTCTTTGAGAAAATTGTTCTGTCTTTTTTTGATTTCTGTTCACTTTATTAATATACCTAGAGATGTTGTTTTTAAACTCGGGAGCAGGTCCTACTAGTGGGAGATATAATAATGTTTTGGCATTTGGCTTTGGCACACCAAGGTCTCATTCACTCCCCCTCTTTGAAAGGAAGGGATTTTTCTTCCTGCTCCCCACCTAATGAAGAAATACGTAACCCACTATGCATATTCCAACTATATTTGGAAATAGCTCGATTTTGTTTCTTTTTTTTATTATGCGGCAAACGATGCTAATCGATCCGCAAGAGTTCCCTTCTGAAATTTTCTCATTCTAAGTTTTTGAATTTCCCCCTTTTCTATTCCAATTTTAAGGGCCCTGCTCTCTCGGTTTCCTAATTTATTTCCACCATTTCATCCACAATCCAATCCACCTCTGATTTTTGTTTATTTTCTTTTTAGGTGTTTGTCACTCTGATGAGCTGATTTATTTATTCCAATTTACTGGACTTTTCAATGAAACAGAAAGACACATGACAGAACGGATGGTTGAACTTTGGACCAATTTTGCCATCTATGGGTATTTATTATCTATTTTATTTTAACACGGTGAAATCTCATTTCTAATAATCTGATTTTTTTCTAATCCTTTAGTTTTCTTTCTAAATCCTATGCCACCTTCTACGAGCAAAGACGAAAAATATATTTCATCATTTACTTGTATGAGAGTTTTGATTAATAAATTGTGCTCAACGATATTCTTAGTAAAAAAGCAAACTTCAAAAACAACTTCAGTTGTATTTAAACCTGTGGTAGCCCAGTGGATTTATCCTCTGCTGGGAAATCCGGTAACCAGGGATTAAACCCGACTGCCGGAAGGTTGAGAGAAAGGCTTTCTACATTTCTCTGGAGAAACCTGTCTTCTACATGTCTACTACTTGTTTCTGCGATAACAAGTGATCGGAACCAGACTGCTGACAAGTTGAGTGAAAGGCTTGCTACACCCCTTTGCTTTGACGCCATAACTGTCAGAAATAGTTTTGGAGGATCTCTAGCCTTATCAATTGTATTTAGAGGCTTAACGCGCTTCTCTGTCTAAAATCCCAAAATTTTTCAGTATTTTACTTTTTTTATTAAATGGATTCAACTTGAAAACATTATCAACTCCAAGCAAAGCGGGAGGAGCTGTAAATATTTTTTTTAGACTAAAATGATTTTTCATTTATGATTGAAAAGAAGATATATCGAAAGCGAGGATTATATACTTTTTTTTCCAATAAAACGCCTATTAAAATTTTTTATACTTATTAAACAGGCAGTCAGAGCTATTTTTTGTCTTATTAAAAAAAAAGATATCCACTTATTATCAAAATTTATTTTTACCCGTTTACCTCTGTAAAATTTATCCATTTTCATGTATTTGATTCAATTGTAGTCCTAGCTGTATAATTATCGTTCGTATTTTCAGAGATCCTACTCCAGATGGAGTACAAATCTATCCAGACAGTTCAATATGGACCAGATATACAGATGAAAATAGAATCTATCTTGATATAGACCTGGTTTTTGAAGAAAAAGTCGAATTCGCAAACACCTACACCGTTGCCAGAGATGAAGGATTTTCTGCAATTATGCCCGAAACGATGGAAGAAAACTATTGGGCATTAGAAGATGCTCTAAAGCAGCAAAAGTACTTGAGAAGCTCGTGAAATTAAATATATATTTTTAAACAATTATTAAGAATAAAATTAGCTGATCTTTTCGCTCCAGGTGAATTAAAAACAAAATCAAATATTATGAGACACTGGTAAGAGAGAAAACTCAATTGTTTCAACACAGAATACTTCTAATGCCATTTACAGCTTAGCACAATTTGAACGCTCGAAAAGTCTTATGTTCAATTAAAAGCTGTATGTGCCCCAAAATTTTAAAAATTTACTAAACTCTTTTATTTCTATAAATTTTACAAACTACGAAATTGGATTTCAGTATATCCTATCAGCTAGGTTAGTATGCAGAGCATAGATTGTTCAAAAGTGCTTCTTTTATTTTTGGCACCCATACAAAAAAAAAAATTGTACAGTGGTTAGTAATTAACTCAAAGATTTAGTTGGTTAGTGCTAGATGGCGTTGTTTTTCTTCTCAAAGTTAGACTTGAGTGTCAACTCTTATCACTTTACTTTCCACAATTTTGGATAGATGGCTTATTGGTCATACGTTCAGAAATAAATAAATGTTATATCATTTAGACTTGATGACATATAATTCTTATTCTATAATTTTTTTAAATTAAATATTGTGAATTTAACGCGCCAGGGTAGCCTTCCTTGTCCCTTTCCTGTTTGAAGTTGTCCTGGTCTTATTATTTGTTATTTTCCCCCTCTTCTTTGTGTTACTTATTCGTTTCTCTTGTTGGATCACGGAGCTCGCTGTAGGCTTAAATTGAGGATTTTTGGCCTGACTATATTCAGAACACTTCCTAGGGTTACTGGTGCCCGGAGCAAAATTAATTACAGCTCCCCCTTCCTGATTTAAATACAAGCAGATAAAGAAGAATCAAAATAAAAAAAATTGATCAGTGTTGGTATCCCCAGCTGCGACACCAAGGGTAGCTGACCCGGTTTTCCCCCTTTAAACAGGCTTGGCTGTACTTTGGGGTAAAAAAATCTGAAATCTTGAAGACTTGAATCTTGATTTTAAAATAAGCATATCAAAATTAGCTTATTCAAAATCAAATCAAAGTTAAATTCAAAATTCAATATCAAAGTTAGCTTATTCAAAATCAAAATTTACAATCGACACTAAATGCCGCTACTTTGAACATGTGGCTACCATTTCGTTCAATAGAGGTGTTTCAGTGATCAACCATTCCCAAACGTTTTATTTATCAAACAGTTCGTTGTAACGAACTGTAAGTAAAGAGTGATGCGGCTCAACAGTATCCGAAACTCAAAAAAAAGAATCTTGATAATAATGGATCCGTCAAAAGAATCGAATTTCGAAGCTAATTCAAAATATGGAAAATTCATCAAGTTTAATGTTACCTATCAAAAGTTACAAGCCTGAGAAATGTTGGCCAATTTTGAAAAAAGAGGGAAGAACCCCCAAAACGTTAAATGACCTTGATAAAAATCACACCATAAGATTTAACATATCAGAGAACTCTACTGTAGAGGTTTGAAACCAGGAGTAAGATCACGGATACGTGTTTATAATTTTATTTTGTTTGTTTTTTCCAGGGGTGATGGAAATTTGAAAAAGAAAAAACAAATGACTGTGGATTTTCAGTTTTGTTAATACTGATATTTATTCCTTAAAGTTTAATGATTTTTTGTTTATGAAAGTAGAAAAAGTGAAAACATTTCAAACGTGTTTTGTTTTCAGAAAAGCGCAAATCATGTTCTGGTCTTGAGAAGGCATGGGGGTTATCAGCCCTACTCATGTTATTTTTTGGTCGTTTTGAGTTTGACTCGGCTATTTATTGTAATTTCTGTTCGTTTTGAGTTTTTTTTGTTTATTGATAGCGAATTGTGGTAGTTTTACGCTTGGAAGATTATTTGACTTTATGTTTGCTCATTCTTGGCTAAATGGAGCTCTTTACTTTTATTTGAAATTTTTTTGTGTAAAAAGCTTTTTAAATTAATTTCTGTTTGTTTTTTTATTGACATAGTCTTTTTCACAGAAAAAATAATATTTTTTATCTACAGCTTTTTTTTTCTATAAAAATTAAATAAAAAAACAATTTTTTTGTGTAAAAAGCTTTTTAAATTAATTTCTGTTTGTTTTTTTATTGACATAGTCTTTTTCACAGAAAAAATAATATTTTTTATCTACAGCTTTTTTTCTATAAAAATTAAATAAAAAAACAAGTTTTTTTAGATGAAAGTAAGGAGCAACATTAAAACTTAAAACGAACAGAAATAACTCCGTATATGAAAGGGGCTTTTCCTCCTCAACGCCCCGATCTTTACGCTAAAGTTTGACTCTTTCTCTTAACTCTATTTTTAAAACAGTTAGAAACTTTAGCGTAAAGAGCTGGGCGTTGAGGAGGAAAAGCACCTTTCATTTACGGAGTAATTTCTGTTCGTTTAATGTTTTAATGTTGCTCGTTACTTTCATTCAAAAAAACTTGTTTTTATTTAATTTCTGGACGCTTTTGAATTAATGCATGTTTTGACCTTGGCTCTCCGCACATAAATAATTAAAACGAAAATTTTATATTAATTAATTGCAATTAATCGGAAGATTTTGAGAAAAACGAGCGAGGGAGGAGGCCTATATGCCCTCCAAGTTTTTGATTACTTAAAAAAGCAACTAGAACTTTTAATTTTTTACAAACGTTTCCATTGGTAAAAAATATACGTAACTTAGGAATTAACTTACGTAACGAACTTCTATATTCGTATGTTTTTATTGCGTATATGAGGGGGTTCAACCTTCGTCGCTCTTTGCACTAAAACTTAGATTTTGTCACAATTCCGTAAGAATGACCTCTGAATCACAAAGGCCGTAGAATAAATAGTTGAAATTACTAAAAATAATTTAGCGTAAAGAGTGAGGTATAACGAGGAGTTAAACCCCTTATATGCGTAATAATTTTCGTTCGTTTTAAGTTTTAGTGCTGCTCCTTACTTTCAGTACAAAAAACTTTTCATATTTATTTTTTCATTGTTTTTTTTTTCAAATAATACTAGAAAATCCTGCGCCCCTTCATTGAAATTCTCTTTCCCCATGAGAAGTTTCTCCATAGAAATATCCTCCCACGTAACCCCCCTTTCAACTCTCCCCCTGAATAAAAAAAATCTCCCTGAAAACGTCTGTACACTTCCTAGTAACCATTACAATATGTAAACACAGGTCAAAGTTTGCAACTTGCAGTCCCTCCCACGGGGACTGCGGGGGAGTAAGTCGTCCCTAAAGACATAGTTATTAGCTTTTTCGACTATGGTGAATAAAATGGCTATCTCAGAATTTTGATTCGGTGACTCTTGGGAAAAATGAGCATGGGAGGGGGCCTAGGTGCCCTCCAATTTTTTTGGTCACTTAAAAAGGGCACTAGAACTTTTAATTTCCGTTAGATTGAGCCCTCTTGCAACATTCTAAGACTACTCAGTCGATACGGTCACCCCTGGAAAAAAAACAACAAACAAATAAACACGCATCCGTGATCTGTCTTCTGGCAAAAAATGCGAAATTCCACATTTTTGTAGATAGGAGCTTCAAACGTCTACAATAGGTTCTCTAATACGCTTAACTTGATGGTGTGACTTTCGTTAAGATTGTATGACTTTTAGGAGGTGTTTTCCCCTATTTTCTAAAATGAGGCAAATTTTCTCAGGCTCGTAACTTTTGATGGGTATAACTGAACAAGTTCGTTACTACGAACTGTTTGAAAATCCATAGTTTGGGTTGCTATTTGTATGTTTAAGAAACTTTTTCAATATTTTTTAACCCTGACACAAACTGACTTTTTTAACTTAATTTTATAGCTTCTGAAGTTGACCTGAAAAATAAAACACTTACGCTCTTTTTCTTTATTTAAATTGTAATATGAGAAGTAGTAATAGTTTCAAGTATTATATATAATAATAATTTTATATAATAGTATATAACAGTATTATACATAATATAATAATATTCAAAAGTTTCAAGTTAATGCCTCCAGTCGTTCTCGATATACTGCTGAGGTGTCTTATTGGCAACCATAAATATAATGCCTTTTGATTTATTTTAAAGCAACATTTAGTTTTAATGCATAATGGATCAATTGCATAATTGTGAGGGGTTGACATGCCTAGCATTCCTTAAGACATTCTACTATGCTGAACAAAACGGCTGTCTCAAAGTTTTGACTGGATAAGTTTGGAAAATGAAGAGGCTTGAGAGAAGGGCTGCTTGCCCTCCAATCTCTTGTAACTCTTAAAAAGGGCACCAGAACTTGAAATTTTGAATTAAATTAGCTGCTTTAAAAGTTTCAATGATATTTCTAGCTATTATAAAGTGGTGCTGCCTATGATAATGCTTATATGCCCTTTTGAAAACCTGCATGCTTACAGTTTTTCCTTTAATTGAAACTCCTTAGCGTTCTCTAAAAGTTTCATCTTAATAACTTTAGCGTCATTAGTTACATTAACTGTAGTGGTAGTATTGAAAGTATATACATAGTGCCTTGGTTACTAGCATTAGTAGCAGTAGGCACCTAGGACCTTTGGTTTCTTCAACATCGCCTTCAACACGCGCTGAAAATTTTCAGCTTTAATTCCTCAGCGGCTGTTCCCTCCTCAACTCCTCGCTCTTTACGCTAAAGTTTGACTCTTTCTCTTAACTCTACTTTTTAAAACAGTAAAACTTTAGCGTAAAGAGCGGGGTGTTAAGGAGGAAAAGCCCCTTTCATATACGGAGTAATTTCTGTTCGTTTTAAGTTTTAATGTCACTCCTTTCTTTCAGTTAAAAAAACTTGTTTTTTTATTCAATTACTGAACATTTTTGAATTAATGCATGTTTTGATTTTGGCTTTCCGCACACAAATAATTAAGACGAAATTTGCACATTAATTTTTTTTTTTGACTAAATGGCTTTTTCGTAGCTTTAGTCGGAAGACTTTGAAAAAAAAAGGACGGGGAGGAGGCCTAGTTGCCCTCCAACTCTTTGATTACTTAAAAAGGCAACTAGAACTTTTAATTTTTTACGAACACTTTCAATGTTAAAAAATATACATAACTTACGAATTAACTTACGTAACGAACTTCTATATTCGTATGTTTTTATTACGTATATGAGGGGGCTGACCCCCTTTTCAATACTTCGTCCTTTGCACTAAAACTTGAATTTTGTCCCAATTCCTTAAGAAAGACCCCTGAATCACAAAGGCCGTAGAATAAATAGTTGAAATTACTAAAAATACTTTAGCGTAAAGAGCAAGGTATTACGAGGAGGTGAACCCCTCATATGCGTAATAATTTCGGTTCGTTTTAAGTTTTAATGCTCCTCCTTACTTTTAATTGAAAAAAACTTTTCATATTAATGTTTTCATTGTTTTTTAAATAATGCTAGAAAGTCCTGCGCCCCCTTCATTGAAATAGTATTCATTGATAGTACTGAAATCGGTAGTACTACAGGCATTAGTAGTACTAGCATATTGCCTTTTGGTCAGTTGAACACCCCTTTCATTAAGTTCTGAAAGTTTCAAATTAAAATAATTAGCCATTGCAATGACATTGCTGATATTTCCTTTTGATAACCTGTGTACTCATATAATCCTTGAAATTTTCATCTCAATGCTCTTAGCCCTACAAGTAGTTGCAATGGAAGTATAATAGTAGTAGTAGTAAATGTAGCAGTAACAGTAGTATTAGCAGTAGTGTGCACATATTGCCTTGTGTGTGAGGATCTTCCCCTTTAAGTATTCTCTAAAAGATTCAATCTAATACCCAACTCAATTTTTGAGGTACGCTATTTTGACAATGTGCATGCACGTTGCGTCTTTTGATTTAGTTTGGATTTCCTCTTAATACTGTAATTTACCCGTACATTTCGAGTCGAATGAGTCTTTTCTAAAGTTCACACGACCACTCCTTCTATGAAAATCTTATAAGCCTTGCAATAATATTGCTGATATTTCCTTTTGATAACCTGTGTGCTCATATAATTCTTGAAATTTTCATCTCAATGCTCTTAGCCCTACAAGTAGTTGTAATAGAAGTAATAGTAGTAGATTAGATTTTATTTTAGATTTTTTTTTAGATTAATTTATTTCAAAAACATGTATACAAAACATTTTGCTGCACCTGCTAAGAAAGCCCCTTTGTGCCTGAAAGTAGTAGTAGTAAATGTAGCAGCAACAGTAGTATTAGCAGTAGTGTGCACATATTTCCCTGTATGTGATGATCTTCCCCTTTAAGTATTCTCTAAAAGATTCATCCTAATACCCAAATCAATTTTTGAGGTACGCTATTTTGACAATGTGCATGCACATAGCGTCTTTTGATTTAGTTTGGATTTCCTCTTAATGCTGTAAACGGAGTAGTTTGGCAGTAGTAGTGGTGGTAGTTGTAGATGTATTGATACCATGCAAATATTGCCTTTTTGATCATCTTTCTTATCATTCCCTGAATTTTCCAAAGTAATATACTCAGTTAATACCTTTGAATACCCTTTGTGTTCTTGGAAAGTAAAGTTCAAACATGCATACCTTTCTCAATAACATATACTATGTGTAAACAATGAACGAATTGCCTATCTTACAGCCCTTGTCCTGAGGACTGTGGGGAGGTTGACATCCCCAATACTTGACCTTTCAACAATTCTAAACAAAATATCTCTCTTAAAACTTGAATCGGATATATTTTGGGGAATGATAGGGTTGGGGGGAGGAGTGTGAATGACGTTCCTCCATTCACTTTTGACTCTTAAAAAGGGCACTAAAACCTCCGACTTCCAATCAAATGAGCTCCATCTGATCCAGAGTTTATACAACTTCCCGTTCCATAAAAACCTTATATGCTCTGGGTATAATTTACAACCCTTGCCCGTGGGCTGTGGGGGATTTTGTCCACCCTAAAGACGTTGTTATATGATTTTTAGACTATTAGTAACGAAATGACAACCTCAGAATTTCAATTGAATGTGTTTTGGGAAAAGAGGATGTCAGGGAAGGGGACTAGCTGCTCTCCATTATGTTTTACTTTCAAAAAGGAACTAAACCAGTACATTTCAAGTCGAATGAGTCTTTTCTAAAGTTCACACGACCACCCCTTCTATAAAAATCTAATAAGCCCCTGGGGTATAAATTACAACCTTACCCACAGACTCTGGGGAATTCTGTCCACCCCAAAAGCCTTATTATATAATCTTTGGACTATAACAAATGGCTATCTCAAATTTTTTATCGGGTGCATTTGTGGAAAATAAGACGTCGGGGGCGGCCGCCTTCGATCACTTTGACTCTTAAAAAGAGAACTAGAACATCTGATTTCCATTCAAATGAGCCCCTTCCGGAGTTTATACGACCACTCTTTCCATAAAAACCTTATATGCTCTCTGGGTATAACTTATACCCCTTGTGCTAAGGACTTGGAGAAGATGTCATCCTCAAAGAGATAATTTCCAGACCTTCCAACTACGCTGAACAAAATGACCCTCTCAGAATTTTTATTAGATGCCTTTTGGGAATTGATGGGAGAGGTAGGGGGGCTTGTTACCCTCCAATTACTTTTGACTTTTAAAAAGGCCCTTTCAATTTCCAGTTGAATGATCCTTTTTGAAGTTTCTACGACAACAAATACCCATCTCAAATTTTCTATCAGATGCATTTTGGGAAAATACGAGGTTTGGGGAGGGGTATCTACCCTCTGATCACTTTGAATCTTAAAAAGAGTACTAGAACTTCTGATTAACAATCCAGTGAGGCCCTACAAAGTTTATACGACTACCCTTTCTGCAAAATCCTTAAATGGCCCTAGGGCATACAAAATGGCCATCTCAAGATTTTGATTGGATATGCTTGGGGAAATGTTAGGTGTGGGAGGGGTGTTAGTTGTCATCCAATGATTTTCAACTATTAAAATATGCACTAGCCCTATCAATTTCCAATCGACTGAGCCCTTTTCGAAGTTCCTACGACAACTCCTTTGATATGAAGAGCCCTGGTCGAAAACCAAGAATAAAAAAATAATACAAATAAATAATTACATTGTGTAAATAATTTAATAATAATAAATAATACATTGTGCTTACATCGCTGTTTACTTAGGCAGCGCTATTGCGATGCCTATGATATTTTGGGTAACACTCAATTTCCAAATGACAAGGAGATGATCAATTTCAAAAATTTTTTTGTAGGCCTATTTGTCCAGCTCTAAATTATTGAATCGGCTTTCAAAAGCAACTACAAGTTTTCTTATTTCTTTCGCATATTTGGTATAATTGTTACATTTTAATTTCTTAAATTCTCGTGAGAAAGAGTCAAACTTTAGCACAAAGAGCGAGGGGTTGAGGAGGGGACAACCCCTTTCACATACGGAATAATTTCTGTTCGTTTTAAGTTTTAATGTCGCTCCTTACTTGTAGTAAAAAAAATTGTTTTTTTGTTTAATTTCTGAACGTTTTTGAATTAATGCATGTTTTAATTTTGGCTCACCGAACAAAAATAATTAAAACGAAATTTGCGTACTAATGGTTTTTTGGGCTAAATGGCTTCCTCGTAGTTTTGATCGGACGATTTTGAAAAAAAAGGGGTGGGAGAGGAGGCCTAGTTACTTAAAAAGACAACTAGAACTTTTTATTTTTTACGAACATTTTTATTAGTAATAAATATACGTAATTTACGAATTAACTTACGTAAAGAACTTCTATATTTGTATATTTTTATTACGCATATGAGGGGGTTTGCCCCCTCGTCAATACCTCGCTCTTTACACTAAAGCTTGAATTTTTTCCCAATTCTGTAAGAGTGATCCCTGAATCACAAAGGCCGTAGAATAAATAGTTGAAATTACTAAAAATGCTTTGGCGTAAAGAGCGAGGTATTGTGGAGGAGACGAACCCCAAATTTGCATAATAATTTCTGTTCGTTTTAGGTTTCAATGCTGCTCCTTTCTTCCAGCTGAAGAAACTTTTTTTTCATTTATTTTCTCATCGCTTTTTTTTAATAATGCTAGAAAATCCTAGGGCCCCTTCATGGAAATTCTCTTCCCTCGTGATAAATTCCTCCATAGAAAGATCCTCCCAAGTAACCCCCTCCCCCCGACCCCCCCCCCCCCCTCAACGCGAAAAAGTCCCCCTGAAAACGTCTGTACACTTCCCAATAACCATTACTATATGTAAACAATGGTCAAAGTTTGTAACTTGCACCCCGGGGACTCTGGGGGATTAAGTTGTCCCCGAAGACATAATTTGTTAGGTTTTTTGTCTATTTTGAACAAAATGGCTATATCAAAATTTTGATCTAGTGAATTTTAGGAAAAAATGAGCGTGGGAGGGGGCCGAGGTGCCCTCCATTTTTTTGGTCACTTAAAAAGGGCACTAGAACTTTTAATTTCCTTTAGAATGAGCCGTCTCGTGACATTCTAGGAGTACTCGGTCGATACGATCACCCCTGGGAAAAAAAACAACAAACAAACAAATAAACACGCATCCGCGATCTGTTTTCTGGCAAAAAATACAAAATTCCACATTTTTGTAGATAGGAGCTTGAAACTTCTACAGGTGGGTTCTCTAATATGCTGAATCTGATGGTGGTGATTTTCCTTAAGATTCTATTAGTTTTAAGGGGTGTTTCTCGCTATTTTCTAAAATAAGGCAAATATTCTCAGGATCGTAACTTTTGATGGGTAAGACTAAACTTGATGAAACTTATATATTTGAAATATATAAGCCACTGTTTATGAGTACAACCGTCATAGTGGCGTAGATTTAGCAGACGTGGTGGAGTCAAATAGAATGCGGAAAGATGGAGCTCATGCAAATGGAAAAAAAGTTTAAAAATATATTTTAAAAACACATAAAATTAAAAACCTATATTTAAAACATATATAAGTATAAAACATATATAAATAAAACACATATATATATATATATATATATATATATATATATATATATATATATATATATATATATATATATATATATATATATATATATATATATATATATATATATATATATATATATATATATATATACATATATATATATATATATATATATATATATATATATATATATATATATATATATATATATTTATATATATATATATATATATATATATATAATGTATATATAAGTTTAAAAAACATATATTACAGATATATTTAAAAACATATAAAAGTTTGAAAACATACATTTCGCACAAAAATGCATTATGCAAATTGTAATAGATGGAATTATGATGAATATATAAATAAATGTGAATAAACGGAAACATTTTATACATTTCGCCAATGTATGTCACGACTACGGAATATATATTTACGATCCATTTATAACTCCATAATTAAGATTCTATTAATATAGTACCATGATAAACAACATTGTTAAGAGTGAAACATCGAATTTGCTTCAAGATGTGCGTGCATCATGAGGGCGCAAAATATAAAAGTGTGATGCATCTCGAGGGCCGCAAAAAATGTTTACAGCAGGCCGTATGAGGCCCGCGGTTTGGCCATCACTGGACTAAGGGATACAGTATCAACAAGCAGGGCTGCCAAATTTTTTTTAAGGATTGTGTCATATTTTTTCCAAAAATGTGTTTTTGTGTCATCTCAGATTCCATAATATGTCATATTTTTTTGCTACAAGTGGTATCATATTTAGTTGTCAAATCTTTATTTAGAGTTTTGAATATATAATCTTTTCCAAATCAATTCAAAAAAGAGTAACCATAACCTTATCCTATTATGCTGGGATCATGACCTTTTATGACGTCATGAAAGACATAGAAACATTCAATTAAATTAATATTACACACTATGAATTTGTGTCTGGGCAGCCAACAAGGCAAATTTACATTTATAAAAGTTTTAGGGACAATCAATTCCAACAGTAAATTGAAAATAGATCTTTTGTATGACGTTGTAATCGCAATCGGCTCTAGCTTCAATCTAGTATTTTTTTCATTTTTGTTGGTGCCTTTTTAAGCCAGATGGATTTTTCTGAAAGAAAGATATCTCTGAAAATTTGTAATCTTGTCCGATGTTGGATACCCCTCCTGTACTCCTAAAAATGGGGGTTGCTGCTTATGCATACAGCTTTGGCAAACTGCATGCTGTTTACTTTTTACTATTAAGCGCGTACCAGTTGGCTACATCAAATACTCAATCAAGAAGCCAATTAAGTTCAGATATTCAGCGTGCATTTTGATTTGAAATTACCGCCTATGGCCGTTTTCTTCGCTTGGTTTAAACTTTAAATATGGTGATGGCATCTGTCCTGTATTCTGCACTGTTTATGTACTACTGCCACCGGTAGACTATTCTCTTCCATTAATTTGTAGCTTTCCTGGAGGTAGAAAATTGAAATTTTACTTTTCTTTTTTTACCATTTAAAAAACAGGACTTGGATGACAAAAATATAATTTTTTTTTTAATGTGTCGTTTTTGTCGATTGTATCATTTTTTATTGAAAAATGTGTCATTTTCGTCAATTGTGTCATCATTTCGACTGAATGTGTCATTGTGTCAAGCAACATCAAATTGTGTCATTTTGACACAAAATGTGTCAATTTGGCAGCCCAGTCAACAAGATTTCCATGGATTAGCAAGGCTTGTAATAGCCCAGTATTTTAGAGCTAAGATTCGGAGAAGTTAAAGTTAACTAAACCTTAATTTCAAAGCTCTCCAAAATTAATTAATTGAATTTGATGGAGATCAACACAACTTTTTTTCTTCAAACTGTAGACTAAATTCTCTACACTAAGTACATTTTTTGTAAGAAATTTTGCTTAAGAAATAAAATCATAATAAAAAAAATCATAATAAAAAAAAAGTGTTCTGGACGTAGATCATGAGATCCACTTAATTTTACACTTTATCAAATTTATGAAATCTTATTTTATGATCTTATTTTTAATAGTTAACTGATTTTATTGAAAACTTCAGTCAAGATTGTGATTCTGCATGTCGAATACCCCCTGGAGTATCAAACGAAAGACAAAATTTTTATATTCACCTCATTATCGCGTATTTTGTCATTGCTGATGTCCAAGTTCTAAATAAGACCTAGGAGGAAGAGACTGGATGGGAAGACAAAAGGAATTTTTAATATCTTGGGCACTGTTTTGTTTTATTTTTTATTTTTCCGACGTTTTTGTCAATATTTATTTGTTTTCTCAGGAAAACTTGCTGTTCGGAGGAATTATCTTTGAGAAATTTCTAGCGGGATTGGAATTGTCTGAGGATTTTTTCACTGGAAGGGCTTCAAGGGGTCAATTTTCATGAGAAGAAGGGGGACTTGGCTCTCCTCCCTGAAATATTTTTATTAATATACATGTACACGTAGGAGGACAACGGTATTTAAAATCCATTTAAAACTCTGTGCAAAAAATATTAGCAAGAAGATACTTCTATGAATAAAATAAATGATAAAACTCTGCAAAAAAGGAGTACGAACTTTTAATTGATTAACTTAGAATTATCTTGAGTTAAACTATTCCTCAAAGAAAATGTTCTTTTACTTTTCGAGTACAACGGTGCATGGTTAACTCCAGCTTCCGTGGCAACTATAATGGTGTCTTAAGAATTATTGAAAAAAATGAAAAAACTCAGACACGTCATTAAGATTGAGCTTTATGTAGAGTTCTTATGAGCTCTATATAACATCGACATAATTCTACATAATAATGAACTTTATGAGGGGCTTCATACCCTTCCAAGCCATGATAACCTTTACCCAATGAGTGTTTTTCACTGTAAGGTACTATTTTTCCAGTTTACATTTACGATTACGATTGTGGTTTCACAAAAATTGGGTAAAAGAGTTCACTATAATGACAGTAAGAATGTTGAAAAAGAATATATAGTAGGAGAAAAATAAGTTTTGACCAGGAAAAAATTGGTACAGAAATGGTTTCTTCACCATCCGGACCGGAAAAAAAATGCTTAACAACATATCAAAAATCTAAATCTCTAGCTCGATGCGAAATTGTTTTTTTTTAATGTTTTTTTATTTATTTTCTCAAAACCGGGAAAAAAAATTAAAAACGTAAACTATAATGTTTTCCACATCTTTTTAGATCAGCTTTTGGCTCTGAATTCATTTCTGATACTCATTTCGTTACCTGACCAAAAGGAAAATATTTATCAGCAAAAAAAAAAAATGGGGAAAAAAACTGTGCCTTTGGGGAAAAAAAACTCTTACCAGCGTTGTAGTCTATTTGGCTATGTAAACGAAAGGCTTAAAAAAAAAAAAAAAGACTAAACAACAATAAACAGGAATGACGAAACACCTCAGCGCCAAACACCATGAGACAAGGTAGGTTCTAACTTAATGTGTTCAGAGAAAAGCTTTTATCTTATTTTTCAAATATATAAAAATTGTACATCATCAAAATATAGGAACTAGATTTTTCATCATCACAAGTTAACTGTTATTCTTCTTCACTAAGTTCTTCTTCTTGAAACTTCGAATTGTTGCACGAGCTTCCCTTACAGGTACGGCAGGCTATAGTACACTCAAGTCCGTTTTTCTTACAGGTACACTTTTCACTATCACAGCCGTCAGTACGACACGAGCATTTGATAATTTTCAGCAGCTGAGACGGAGCGGCAGAGGGATCTGTTTTTATTGGCGCAAAAACTTCGTTATCCTGCAGTTTCCATCCCAGGCGTAAAGGGTCTACTGGGTTCCCGAGCCAGATTTGAACTTGGCAGTAGACACGTAGCGAGTGGTACTTCGCTGCTGCCTGGGTCGGTGGCAGTTCTTGTGGATGCACGAAAGTGGTGGCAGTGCTCACTTTTCTGTGAAAGATTAGCTTTCTGGCAGTGTCCAGGTTCGAAACATCAGGGCAACCGTACAGTATCAACAATGCTCGCTCTCCTGCTGCCACAATATCGTCAAGCGATGCGAGCTTGTCGCCAAATATAGCAGCGCTGTCCCTGAAACTCTTGTTGGAAAGTAGCAGCTGAACGGCTTTGCCCTTTCCTATTCCGTAAAGGTGAGAGGTTGTGTTACAACCCAGCACGGCATGACAGAACGGTATCAGATTGCTGACATCTGTTCCTAGCTTCTGCTTCATCTCACTAATATCCCAAGCTGAACTAGTACCGCCAAACTTAGCTTCAGGTGAGAAATATAAACGCCCGGAACGCAAATCTGATCGACTGATCAGAAGAACCAAGATGTCAGTATCATCAGCAACCACGATTGTGTCTGTAAGACTAGCAGGTTCTACGGCTTTTTCTACAATCAGAACGTCGGCGTCTCCTTCCGAGTTGAAAATTCGGAAACCAACGGCTTCCAAATGGTTGCCGAGCAGCTTCAGGAAACGTCCTTTGTTTGTCTTACATGAAAGAAACTCTTCTTTCTTCATGCAGAGGGTCATCTCTTCGGTGAAAAAGACTTGGCGGCCAACCATCCTTGCTCGACGTAAATGGGTAGCATCTTTGATTGCTGGACCACCTTCATATCCGTCAAACACAACGATCGCACTAGGGTACCTTGCTTGTACGTAATGGACGTATGAAGCAAAGATGACCTTGAAGGTTGACCCTACCTTCCATGGAACTCGATGTACAAGAGAACTACCATCCAAGACGATGTTACATGCAGAAGCAGGTCTTGAGGGTGACTGAGTCTCAATCCTGCAAGCCAGAAAGATCGCTTTTGCAAGCTCTGGCTTATTTGCTTTTCTCATAAGGCCATCGCTTTCGAAAAGAGAAGGAGGAATCGTACAAAGTTCGTACTTGAAGTATTCTTCTCGGAGGTCAGTTCGTTGGGCTACTATTATAAACCGCTGGAAAAGGAGCGCCGGATCTATGTGCGCTACCACAGAGGACCCCGCCTTTTTGGCATTCATTAGGGTCACTTGGTCTTTTTTCTTGAAGACTTGCTCCTTCAAGGTTTTTCCCGTCATCTTACTTAGAATCAACTTTCCAGCCACATCCGCCTCGTCAGCATTAACATCTTGGGAAGAAGTTATGCCGTTGGCAATGTTTCTAAGCTGATTGTCACCTCTGAATGGAGAAGATTCTCCGAAGTATCCGACGAGCTTCTGGGTGTCGTCGAAGTCACGCTCCTTTCTACTGGAACTCATGTCGCGGTGCTGCTCACTTGTCGAGTAACCAATTTTTGTCAAATTTTGCATCAAGATGTTGATCTCCAGGCATGCTGGTCTTGACAGAACCCAAATGGCTCTCTGCTGTTCTGTCATCCCACCTCCAGTTGTAAGACCATCCGATGTTTTCAGACTTCTCATATACTCCTGCTCGATGACGAGATCTGCCGAGAGCCCAGCTCAGCGTCGCTCTGATCTTCTAATGGTGTGACCTCCCTGTTCAAATGCTTCGAAGATTGGTGGGTGACTAGTTTGAAGCTTAGGCATCTCTTGCTGGTATATACAGACCGACTTGACATAGAGGTTTTTGTCCAGATGCTGCTAGAAACGGAAGCATCTCTACTGCAGATTGTAGGTGCGAATCCCACAGGCCTAGTCTCTCGGCACGTATGAACTTAAGCAGTATCCCGACCATGTCAAGATACTGAAACCAGAGCTTCGCAGTTCTCTGAGTCAGCAGGTCTTGGCGTCTCTGCTTGAGAAAGTTTTCAAGTTGCTTGAGCTGGGGATCATGACTGAGATCTTCGGGTGGGAGGTATCCATCCAGTACGTTAGCGAAGACAGTAGACATGTCTAGAGACGTCAACGTCACTTGCTCTTCTTCGAGGAGATGAGCATATATGGCCGAGCTCACGAGAATGTGAGCTCGAACAGCTCTAGAAATCGCTTTTCCAGAAAGAATGTGCGGCACTGCACCAGTCGCGTATACCAATTCCAGAACCTCTTTCAGACCAGAACCTTCCATGAGGTGTCCTATGCATCCGACGAAACTCATCATCAAATGAAAACCGCCTAACTTGAGAACAATACTACTCAGCTCATTCGTCGTGTCGGACTTGAGGATCTTCATAGACTTCCACCAGAGCGGCTGGTCAAATATGAGAACGGGTGTGAATCCGTAGGTCCTGCCTTGCGAAGCAACAAAGCGCAAGGTTGAGTAAAGGCAGGATTCGTTGCTAGACGGGAGGTCAATCATGGGCAAAAACAAGACGCTTGCCTTGCTGCGAAGGTTTCCCGTTTCATGATGTATTTGGTTAGAGGAAACTGACTGCATGAATCCATTCCAGCTCGGCCTTGGGACACTCAGGAACCCGGTAGCTAACCAGAGCTGATCGAGTGAGGCATACGGGTCGTTGACATTTTTGCCAGGGATCTTCTCATATTGCACCTTTGAAAGCACTGTCTCACTTAAGCGGTAAGGGTAGATGGGAATTTTTCCTTTTTGGGCTACTTCATCTAATGAAACTTCAACTCTCGGAATGGGCGATCGGCTGTTAATGAGAGGAGGCGTGACTGTTGCTAGCAGAGCCATCCCATGGAAAGTGTTTCTTCCGTCCATCGTGCAAACATCGTGATCTACATTATCAGCTACATGCTGCACAGCATGTGCGGAGGTAACTCCTGCAAGGCTAGATTCATCATGGACTGATGCACAGCCTTTAAATTTCTGGACTTCAGCATAGGAGGAGCAGAATCCATGGCTGTGTAAAGTGTCAATAAGAAATCTGGACTTGAAATGGTGATCCAGTTGCACTGCTAAGCCTAGTTGCAGTGGACAAATGAGGGCACGCGGGTGAGCTGCTTGAACGATGGAATTGCCAATGGCAAGCACTTTGAAGGAAATATCGGTTCCAACGAATATTTCATCTAAGAACACCATTAGGCTATCAGGTAGAGAGCCTTCCAGCTGTTCTACAGAAGAAATCTGCTTTGCGGTCATATATGATTCCTTCTGTGATGGCAGTCCTTTGATATCACTTTTGATAATCTTTGCTGCTGCTCTAATAAGCTTGATTTTCTCACTCTCTTCATTATCAGTTTTTACCAAATAATAAAAATTCTGGAGTATCTCGGATGCTTTTTCTTTGAATGATACCACGTCAGCCTTACCGTCAATAGTTGCAAATACTAGCTGGTCACTGAAATATTCCAGAAGCTTGCTCCTCAAGTACTTGTTACAGTACGGTTCAAGGTCTGTCCCATTCAAAAGCTCTCTCATTTTAACAACAAGTTCACTGACTGTATACTGTTCTTCGTCATTTTCTTCGAAAAAAGTAGCCAGCTTCAAAAACGCCTGATATCTTTCATCGTGACCTGGCCTCCCCCTTTTTGGACGTTTTTTATCTGGCTCAGTATCTTAGAGTATTCCAAAAAGTTCTTGCGTCGCAAATCTGGCTGGAAGGCTCTTATTTAATCGAAACATAGAAGAAAAGGCTGCGTGATAAATGGCGTCAACTGCGTGCAGGTCTGACACTGCACATATTCGGCGGAAAACGTTATTTGACCAATCATCATCACGGCTTTTGCACACTGCCTTTATACTCTCTTCAAAGTCTTTAGTCCGAACCTTGTACCACTCGTGTTCTTTTCTGTGGGTAGTGTGGAGATTTATACTTGTAGTGCAGAAAAAGCAACTCTCTTGGAAGTTGAAACTTGGAGTCCGTGATCGGAGTACCACTTTTTCTGCTTCCGTCTTTTCTTGCAAGGTTCGTCGTCTCTCATTCTCAATTTTCGACAGGTATATTTTGTTTGTGAAAGTCCTTCTGCAAGCAACATGGACTTGGTTCCCTACCTCGACAGAGATGCTGGTACCTCTCGTTTTGCTAGCTTCATTGATCGCCGTAGGGCCTTTTTCTGCCAGTACCGACGATTCTGAGGTGTCTATTGAACGTTCACAAAGGGGACATAAAACTGTGGTCTCAGCCATCTAAAAAAGAGAACTGGGAATAAGTGAGCTGTCGGTGAATGTTACAACGAAAACCCTCATTCTGAACCGAAAAATTCGTGCTCCTCTTCGAAAAATACCCCGTGATCGTGTGTTGCTTGATTTTTTTTTTTTTTTTTACTTCATACAAAAACAAAAACAAAACATAAAAAAGAATTAAATGATTAAACGTGATGTTTCTGTCTAATAAAAGAGCACAAAAACAATCGTTTCTTAAAAGGGAAACCATCAATAAACTACTTTTCTTTTCACGGTTCCTCATTCTCGGATTCTGGAAATATCTAAAAAATAGGCGCAAAAAACGTGAAAAAAGGGGAATTTCGCAACGGGATGGAGATTTAGATTTTTGATATGTTGTAGTTTTTATAGTTTTAAAAAGTAGAGTTGCGAGAAAGAATCAAACTTTAGCGCAAGGAGCGGGGTGTCGAGGAGGAAAAGCCCCTTTCATATACGGAGTAATTTCTGTTCGTTTTAAGTTTTAATGTCGCTCCTTACTTTCATTTCAAAAAACTTTTTTTTATTTAATAACTCCATGGAACAAGTCCAAGAGACAGAGCGATGACTGAATGTGTTGAGACGGTGGCTAAAGATGGCTCCTTAAAGCTTTTAAAATGGATAAAAATGCACCTAAAAATGAGGTGCAAGTGAGGGTATGATCATGACTCCAAACCACTCTTCCAAAAGATTATTATCTCCTGGTCTTTCCGGAGACAATAATCTGTAATAGTGCCTCTTTTTCTGAGAAGAGTATTAAGTAAAAAAAAAAAAAAATGTCACCGATCACTATTTTTCTAATCAGAAAAATTACCGAGTATGTTTCTAATAGGAAAAAATCACGACTAACGTATCATCTTCATTCGTATTTAAAAAATATCACAAGTGAATTTATTTTGTTGTAAGTAGCCTATATTTAATGAGATTTTAAGACATGTAAAAAAGGATGAAAATTATTCTACGTCTTCCAAATAATAATAATGGAAACATAACAGAGTAATGCATTAAAATATTTTTATTGAAATAATGCATTTAGAACATCATCATAAAAAATGAATACTTTGAATCCATCCCATAAAATACTTCATCATGTTTTTTTTCTGATATGTCACATATTCCATCTTGGGGTCATACACAACTTTTAACGACTTCGACATACATTTCATCATTGATTAAATAAAAAAATAGTTTTTTTTAACTGAAAGTAATGAGCGACATTAAAACTTAAAACGAACAGAAATTACTCCGTACACGAAAGGGGCTGTTCCCTCCTCAATGCCCTGCTCTTTACGCTAAAGTTTGTCTCTTTCTCTCAACTCTACTTTTTAAAATAGTAAAAACTTTAGGGTAAAGAGCGGGGCGTTGTGGAAGGAACAGCCCTTTTCATATACGGAGTAATTTCTGTTCGTTTTAAGTTTTAATGTCCTCATTACTTTCAGTTAAAAAAACTATTTTTTTTATTTAATTGCTGAACGTTTTTGAATTAATGCATGTTTTGATTTTGACTCTTCGTACATGAATAATGAAAACGAAATTTGCACTTTAATTTATATTTTGGCTAAATGGCTTTCTCATAGTTTTGATCGGACGATTTTGATAAAAGGGAGCGGGGGAGTAGGCCTAGTTACCTTCCAATTTTTTGGTTACTTAAAAAGGCAACTAGAATGTCTAATTTTACGAAAGTATTTATTAATAAAAATGTACGTAACTTACCAAAATAACTTACGTAACGAACTTCTAAATTCGTATGTTTTATTACATATATGACGTGGTTCACCCTGTCGTCAATACCTCGCTCTTTACACTAAAGCTTAAATTGTGTCCCAATTCCTTAAGAATGACCCCTGAATCACAAAGGCCGTAGAATAAATAGTTGAAATTAATAAAATTACTTTAGCGTAAATAGCAAGGTATTAGGAGGAGGTGAGCCCCTTTTATGCGTTATAATTGCTGTTCCTTTTAAGTTTTAATGCTGCTCCTTACTTTCAGTTGAAGGAACTTTTTCATATTTTTTTTTAATTGCTCTTTAAAAAAATGCTAAAAAATCCTGCGCCCCCTTCATGGAAATTCTCTTCCCCCTTTAAAAATTCCTCCGTAGAAATTTCCCCCCGCATAACCCCCTCCCCTCAACCCCCCAACCAAAAAAATCCCCCTGAAAGTGTATGTACACTTCCCAATAACCGTTACTATGTGTAAACACTGGTCAAAATTCATAGCTTGCAGCCCCTCCTACGGGGACTTTGGGGGAGTAAGTCGCCCCAAAGACATAGTTTTTTGGTTTTTTGACTATGTTGAACAAAATGGCTATCTCAAAATTTTGATCCGGTGACTTTGAGAAAACAATGAGCGCGGGAGGTGCCTAGATGCCCTCTAATTTTTTGGTCACTTAAAAATGGCACTAGAACTTTTAATTTCCGATAGAATGAGCCCTCTCGGGACATTCTAGGACCACTGGGTCGATATGATCACCCCTGGGAAAAAAAAATAAAAAATAAAATAAACACGAACCCGCGATCTGTCTTGTGGCAAAAAAATACAAAATTCCACATTTTTGTAGATAGGAGATTGAAACTTCTACAGTAGGGTTCTCTGATAAGCTGAATTTGATTGTGTGATTTTCGTTAAATTCCATGACTTTTAAGGGGTGCTCCCCCTATTTTCTTAAATTAGGCAAATTTTCTCAGGCTCGTAAATTTTGATGGGTAAGATTAAACTTGATGGTACCTATATATTTAAAATCAGCATTAAAATGTAATTCTTTTGATGTAACTATTTGTATCAAAATTGTGTTTTTTAGAGTTTTGGTTACTAATGAGCCGGGTCGCTCCTTACTACAGTTCGTTACCACGAACTGTTTGATATTATCGAATTCATGGACTGTATCTGCTGGTAAGCTCAGGAGGGTAGTAGAAACGTTTGCCGCTGTTTTGTTTTTATAAATTCACTAGCTGTTGGGGTGGCGCTTCGCGCCACCCCAACACCTAGTTGGTGGGGCGCTTCGCGCCCCCCCAAGCCCCCCCGCGCGCGTAAGTCGTTACGCGCCATATTAGTTACGCGCCATTGTAGTTGTGTCCCTGTGTCCCACCTGTGAATAGAGATAGATATATATATATATGGTTTTAACTACGTAAAACTTGCGAATATACAACATTCTTTGCTGTCCCATTGTCTTTGCATATAAATAGATTGTCAGGTTTACCGACTCTTGAACATGCAACATATAATGGTCCATGGGAAAACAATCTGTATTCAGATCTATACCTCATGATTCTAATGATTGCCCTTGAGCTTTGTTGATGGTGATTGCTAATCGACCATTCCCTGTCCCGGTGTCCCGGTCGTCATTTACATCCCCCTGTTTCCTCCGGTGTCCCCGTTGTAGTTGTGTCCCTGTGTCCCGGTCGTCATTTATATTCCCTGTGTCCCGGTCGTCATTTGTATCCCGGTGTCCCGGTCTGTATATACATTCGTTTTTTAGTTTTGTTTTTCTCCTTTATTTTTTTCCTTTTTTTTCTTTTTTAGCTTATTTAGATTTTTAGATTTTTTAGTTTTTTTATTAGTTTTTAGTTTTTTTTTCTTTTTAGTTTTTTTGTCCCGGTCGTCATTTATATCCCCCTGTTTCCCCCGGTGTCCCCGTTGTAGTTGTGTCCCTGTGTCCCGGTCGTCATTTATATTCCCTGTGTCCCGGTCGTCATTTGTATCCCGGTGTACCGGTCTGTATATACATTCGTTTTTTAGTTTTGTTTTTCTCCTTTATTTTTTTCCTTTTTTTTTCTTTTTTAGTTTATTTAGATTTTTAGATTTTTTAGTTTTTTTATTAGTTTTTATTTTTTTTTTCTTTTTAGTTTTTTTGTAGTTTTTACCTTCTTTTTAGTTTTGTTAATTTTTTTTTTACTTATGTCCTGGTCGTCATTTATACTCCCTATGTCCCGGTGCTTTGTTGATTGCTAATCGAACATTCCTTTTGTCCTGGTCGCTTTCTCTTTGAGTGTCGTCATTTATTTTTTTCTTTTTTAGTTCTTTTAGTTTTTACCTTTTTTAGTTTTTTTTAGTTTTTTAGATGAAAATTTTTTTTAGTTTTTTCCTTTTTTTCTTTTTAGTTTTTATTGGTTTTTACCTTTATGTTAGCTTATTTTTCAGTTTTTTCCTTTTTTTTATTTTTTTTTATTTTTTATTTTTTTTAGTTTTTTACCTTTTTTTAGTTTTTTTAGTTTTTTTAGTTTTTTTAGTTTTTTAGCTTTTTTACTTTTTTTATTAGTTTTTAGTTTTTTTGTAGTTTTTGCCTTTTTTTAGTTTTTTCAGTTTTTTTTTTTAGTTTTTTATTGGTTTTTACCTTTATTTTAGCTTATTTTTCAGTTTTTTCCTTTTTTTTAGTTTTTTTAGTTTTTAGTTTTTTTTAGTTTTTTTAGTTTTTTACCTTTTTTTAGTTTTTTTAGTTTTTTTAGTTTTTTAGCTTTTTTATTTTTTTTATTAGTTTTTAGTTTTTTTTGTAGTTTTTGCCTTTTTTTTAGTTTTTTTAGTTTTTTAGCTTTTTTATTAGTTTTTAGTTTTTTTTGTAGTTTTTGCCTTTTTTTAGTTTGACAACTTATTTTTATATATATAGATAGTTTTTTTTTTTACTTATGTCCTGGTCGTCATTTATACTCCCTGTGTCCCGGTGCTTTGTTGATTGCTAATCGAACATTCCTTTTGTCCTGGTCGCTTTCTCTTTGAGTGTCGTCATTTATTAGTTTTTTCCTTTTTTTCTTTTTAGTTTTTTATTGGTTTTTACCTTTATTTTAGCTTATTTTTCAGTTTTTTCCTTTTTTTTAGTTTTTTTTTTATTTTTTATTTTTTTTAGTTTTTTACCTTTTTTTAGTTTTTTTAGTTTTTTTAGTTTTTTAGCTTTTTTACTTTTTTTATTAGTTTTTAGTTTTTTTTTGTAGTTTTTGCCTTTTTTTAGTTTTTTCAGTTTTTTTTTTAGTTTTTTATTGGTTTTTACCTTTATAGTTTTTTTAGTTTTTTAGCTTTTTTATTTTTTTTATTAGTTTTTATTTTTTTTTGTAGTTTTTGCCTTTTTTTAGTTTTTTCAGTTTTGACGTCACCTGATCCAGTTTTTTCAGGTGACGTCACCTGACACATCCATCAAAAACTAAAAACTAATAAAAAAAATAAAAAAGCTAAAAAACTAAAAAACTAAAAAAAGGCAAAAACTACAAAAAAAAACTAAAAACTAATAAAAAAGCTAAAAAACTAAAAAAACTAAAAAAAGGCAAAAACTACAAAAAAAACTAAAAACTAATAAAAAAATAAAAAAGCTAAAAAACTAAAAAAACTAAAAAAACTAAAAAAGGTAAAAAACTAAAAAAACTAAAAAAAACTAAAAAAAAGAAAAAACTGAAAAATAAGCTAAAATAAAGGTAAAAACCAATAAAAAACTAAAAAAAAACTGAAAAAACTAAAAAAAGGCAAAAACTACAAAAAAAACTAAAAACTAATAAAAAAAGTAAAAAAGCTAAAAAACTAAAAAAACTAAAAAAACTAAAAAAAGGTAAAAAACTAAAAAAAATAAAAAATAAAAAAAAACTAAAAAAAAGGAAAAAACTGAAAAATAAGCTAAAATAAAGGTAAAAACCAATAAAAAACTAAAAAGAGAAAAAAGAAAAAACTAAAAAAATTTTCATCTAAAAAACTAAAAAAAACTAAAAAAGGTTAAAAACTAAAAGAACTAAAAAATAAAAAAATAAATGACGACACTCAAAGAGAAAGCGACCAGGACAAAAGGAATGTTCGATTAGCAATCAACAAAGCACCGGGACACAGGGAGTATAAATGACGACCAGGACATAAGTAAAAAAAAAAACTAACAAAACTAAAAAGAAGGTAAAAACTACAAAAAAACTAAAAAGAAAAAAAACTAAAAACTAATAAAAAAACTAAAAAATCTAAAAATCTAAATAAACTAAAAAAGAAAAAAAAAGGAAAAAAATAAAGGAGAAAAACAAAACTAAAAAACGAATGTATATACAGACCGGGACACCGGGATACAAATGACGACCGGGACACAGGGAATATAAATGACGACCGGGACACAGGGACACAACTACAACGGGGACACCGGGGGAAACAGGGGGATATAAATGACGACCGGGACACCGGGACAGGGAATGGTCGATTAGCAATCACCATCAACAAAGCTCAAGGGCAATCATTAGAATCATGAGGTATAGATCTGAATACAGATTGTTTTCCCATGGACCATTATATGTTGCATATATATATATATATATATATATATATATATATATATATATATATATATATATATATATATATATATATATATATATATATATATATATATATATATATATATATATATATATATATATATATATATATATATATATATATATATATATATATATATATATATCTATATTCACAGGTGGGACATAGGGACACAACTACAATGGCGCGTAACTATTATGGCGCGTAACTATTATGGCGCGTAACGACTTACGCGCGCGGGGGGGCTTGGGGGGGGGGGGGCGCGAAGCGCCCCCACCAACTAGGTGTTGGGGTGGCGCGAAGCGCCACCCCAACAGCTAGTCTATATATATATAAAAATAAGTTGTCTGTGTGTGGATCTGTGGATCAGGTGACGTCATGTTTGTCCGCATATGACGTCTGAATTATTTCACACTAATCCAAAAGAAGAAAAAAACTAAAAAAGGTAAAAACTACAAAAAAAACTAAAAAGAAAAAAAAACTAAAAAAGCTAAAAAACTAAAAAAAAACTAAAAAAAGGTAAAATTCTAATAACTAAAAAAAAAACTGAAAAAAATAAAAAAAGGCAAAAACTACAAAAAAATAAAAACTAATAAAAAAACTAAAAAAGCTAAAAACTAAAAAAGCTAAAAAAAAACTAAAAAAAGGTAAAAAACTAAAAAAAACTAAAAACTAAAAAAGAAAAAAACTAAAAAAAAGGAAAAAACTGAAAAATAAAAGAGAAAAAGAAAACTAAAAAAATATGAATAAATATATATAAAAATAAGTTGTTTGTGGGTTATGTCTGTCTGTCTGTCTGTCGAGTGACGTCGTGTTTGTCCGCATATGACGTCTGAATTATTTCACACTAATACAAAAGAAGAAAAAAAACTAAAAAAGGTAAAAACTACAAAAAAAACTAAAAAGAAAAAAAACTAAAAAAGCTAAAAAACTAAAAAAAAACTAATAAATGGTAAAAAACTAAAAACTAAAAAAAACTGAAAAAACTAAAAAAAGGCAAAAACTAAAAAAAAAAACTAAAAACTAATAAAAAAACTAAAAAAGCTAAAAAACTAAAAAAACTAAAAAAAGGTAAAAAACAAAAAAAACTAAAAACTAAAAAAGAAAAAACTAAAAAAAAGGAAAAAACTGAAAAATAAGAGAAAAAGAAAACTAAAAAAATATTAATAAATATAAAAAATATAAATATAAATATAATATAAATTAGCAATCAACAAAGCACCGAGACACAAATGACGACCGGGACACAGGGAGTATAAATGACGACCAGGACATAAGTAAAAAAAAAAAACTAAAAAAACTAAAAAAATGGTAAAAACTACAAAAAAACTAAAAACTAATAAAAAAAACTAAAAAATCTAAAAATCTAAATAAACTAAAAAAGAAAAAAAGAAAAAAGGAAAAAAATAAAGGAGAAAAACAAAACTAAAAAACGAATGTATATACAGACCGGGACACCGGGATACAAATGACGACCGGGACACAGGGAATATAAATGACGACCGGGACACAGGGACACAACTACAATGGGGACGCCGGGGGGCACAGGGGGATATAAATGACGACCGGGACACCGGGACACAAGGAATATAAATGACGCCCGGGACACTCAAAGAGAAATCACAGACTGGAACACCGGGACACAAATGACGACCGGGACACAGGGAATATAAATGACGACCGGGACACAGGGACACAACTGCAAAGGGGACGCCGGGGTGCACAGGGGGATATATAAATGACGATGGCGACTCAGGGAATGGTCGATTAGCAATCACCATCAACAAAGCTCAAGGGCAATCATTAGAATCATGAGGTATAGATCTGAATACGGATTGTTTTCCCATGGACCATTATATGTTGCATGTTCAAGAGTCGGTAAACCTGAAAATCTATTTATATGCACAGACAATGGGACAGCAAAGAATGTTGTATATTCGCAAGTTTTACGTAGTTAAAAACATATATATATATATATATATATATATATATATATATATATATATATATATATATATATATATATATATATATATATATATATATATCTATATTCACAGGTGGGACATAGGGACACAACTGCAATGGCGCGCTAATATGGCGCGTAACGACTTACGCGCGCGGGGGGGCTTGGGGGGGGGGTTGCGAAGCGCCCCCACCAACTAGGTGTTGGGGTGGCGCGAAGCGCCACCCCAACAGCTAGTTATATTATAAAAATCTAAGTCCCATGAAAACATTTAATAAATTTTAAGTTAAAAAAAAAAATAAAAAAAAATTCACTACAAACATTATTTTTCTAATATAAAAAATCACGACTAACGGATAGTTTTTATCTTCTTCATTCATATTTTGAAAATATCACAAATTTATTTCTTTTACTATAATTATATTTAATGTCATTTTAAGACATGTAAAAAAAGGATGAAAAAGTTCGAAGTAAAAAAAGTAAATGAAAAAATTTAAATGTTCACAATCAAAAATTGACGGGATACTTTAAACCCGACTAGATAGAAAAAACAATTTTTTCCAACTTTGGGCAAAGAGCAACAGTAAAGCTTATAACAAAAAGGACTATTCCATTTTTGGTGGGCACTACCTACTCTTCAATACCCCTTTCTTTACCCTAAATTTTTTTCTTACTTAAAAAAAAAATCTGTTTCTTATTGTAATTAAACGACCCTTTTGTTTCAAGAGTCGTTTGTTTTTAAATTCGGACAGGCTGTTAAACTTTAGTGCAAAGTTCCTGGCATAACTTGAAAATGGTCACAAATTAAATTAAAAGGTTATACCATCTTCAGAGACATAGTTATTAGACCTTTCAACTATGCTGAATCATATGGTTCCATGAGATTTAAACCTATACAATTCAGTGTTCTGATGTGCTGAACTTGGATGATGTAATGTATATCAAGATTCATTGAGTTTTGACGGGGAATTTCTCCCTATTTCAAAAATTAGGCAAATTTTCTCTGGCTCGTAGCTTTTGACAGGTAGTATTGAATTTAATGACATTATTATACATGGAATCCACATAGAATAATACTTTCAATGGTCCCAGAGTCAAATTTAATATGAAATTCAAGAAATATTAATCTACTGTTAAAATAAAAAAAAAAGTTGATTAATATAACCTATTTACGCTAAAAATTACATTTTTTCTACTGAAAAGTACATAAATTTTAATATTTTCAATAATTTGTCGGAACTCAAACAGCAATTCACAATTTCAACAAAAAGATTGAATTTGTTTTTCTTGTTTAAAGTCCATCCAAACATTTTGTTGGAAATCAATTTTTTCTTACAGTGTAGCCCCCAACTAATAATATATTTCGCCTGTAGTTGATGTTTTGGTTTTCTTAGATGAAACATGTTTTTGCGGTCTAAACTGCAGACAGTTTAGAACAATCGCCTCCCATATTCTCTTCAATATTTCAAAGAAAGCATATCAGTAAAGTGTAGAAACTTGAGTAACCTGCTCAGATTTTACTTCTCGAAATTTTAGCTCAATTAAGTTACTCATCTACTTTATTTAAAATATTAAAGGGTATTTTTCGGGAAGGGGCTGTTTATGCTAAAGAAAAGAGAAATCAATAAAATTCTAGACTAGAGCTTCTTCCCGATCTTAGAAGTTATTATTGAATCGAAACTGGGCCTATCGGATCAGTAGATCAAGGTGTCGAGGGATTTGTGTCAAAATCATTGAATTCTGTTTCTCCTTTGTCTCTTAATAAGAAAATAGGAAGAAGGAATAAGAGGGAGTGTCTTCCATGTAATTTTTGCCTTAGTTTGATTTCATCTTCTTTTCAGGTTTGTTTTCCAAATGAAAAGAAAACCATCCTTTCCTGACGTACCTTATTTTTTTTTTTATAAAAATGTTGGCTGTTAGCCTGAGAGGCCTGACAAATTGAACTTATCACATTTATCTGAGATATATTTGATGTTTGCAAATAAGTGATTATTTATCTGGTATTTGTCGTTTATTTTAAAGGTTAGGTAAGGAGATTAAATCTCTAGAACTAGAAGCAAGAATATAAACCTAGAAAGATACACAACACTGGTATAGGAAGCTTAATGAAAGTAACTGAGAATCCAACAACAGGCCTAGAAAAATGAGCAACGGTAGTAAGGAAAGTCCAATGAAAGAACTAGAAATCTAAAAAAACAAGATAGAAATCTAATAAAGATCTTAAAATCCAGCATGTTTTTCTGTCAACGAATTGAAAATTCAACAATATGTGAGAACATCCAACTAGTTTATTGTTCAACAAGTCGAAAATTCAATTTGGGTATGGGAATCTAACATTTTTGTTTCTCAACAAATTGGATATTTCAGTAATGATGAGAAATTCCCAATATGGTCTTTAATATTCAATTTCAGCTATTCCAGCTGTTGAAAATCCAACTTTGTTGTTGATAAACATAAAAAAAACAGCTAAAGGGAGGACAGAGATTAATTTACACTTCCTCAAAACCCAGACCATCTTCTATATTTACCTGAATGCTAACAGAAAGATCAAAAACGCTGACATAAAAACATGCTTTTTGAGGCATTAGGTACTTGTCCACCCTCCAGATATGGAACGAACCACTGATACTCCTCCATATCTGCTGATGCAAAATATTGCCTCATTGAACAGAAATTCATCAAACACAATGTGAATCAACTTGGTTGAATTAAGCTTTAAACTTATCGTATATGGTAAACTTTTATTTTCTGTGTTTTTCCCAGTGGTGTTCTTTTCAAACCAATGGTCCGAGGAGAGGAGAGGGATCAGGAGACGAATCATTCGAAAAAAATTAAAAGTTCTGATGTCCCTTTTAAGAGCCCAAACAGAATAGAGTACAACCAGCGCCTTCTCCTATGCTCGTTTTTTTCCAAATTCAGCAGTCCCCCAAGTAAATGAGTCGAATGTCCCCTCTCCAATCCCTCACTCTTTACGAAAAATTGTTTTAGTGTTTCAAAAAGTCTTCTTATTCTAATAAAACGTTCGTTGGGATTTAGGAGTCTTTCTTAAAGAATTGGAATAGATAGTCCAACTTTAGCTTAAAGAGTGAGGTACTAAAGAGGAGGCAATCCCCCACTCATATGCAGAATAATTTCTTTTCGTTTTAAGCTTTAACATTGCTCTTACTTTCAATGGAAAAAAAATACAAACACTCCACCAAAAAAACACATTCCACCATGAAAAGTTCCCGTTACATGGGATCTCCCCTTACCAAGAAAAACTCCCCCTTGAAAATTTCCCGTGGACAATTCTTCCTGGAAAATTCTACGTGGCCTACTTTCACTTGAAAAGAGACTTGTTTCTTACTCAATTTCTGATCTGTTTCAAATCATGCTGGAAGTCACTGGCAGATACAGGGAGAGGTTGGATCCCGTCTCTCCCCCCAAATTTCTTTCTGGCACCTTCTTTCCCTGTTTTTTCTTTTTCCCTCTTTTTTAGAATAATTTTGTCAATTTGGTCAATTATTAGCACCTTTGTCACCCTGCCCCCCCCCTAGATTTTTCTTATTGGCACCCTTGTCACATTGGCCACCACCCAAGATTTTGCTCTAGATCCACCCCTGCTGGAAATCCCTCTCCGTGAAAAATGTTTCTCCCACGGAAACTCCCCCATGAAGGATAAATCCCACGAAGAGTCACCCCTCCCCATCAGAAAAATTACCCAGGACAATTCCTCCGGTACAGCTTTACATGTAAAATCGAGTCGCTAAAGAGAAAATAAATCATATTAAAAGAATTTCAAATTGGAATTCTGGCTAATTCCCTTCTGTAAAATTTTCCCTGGAAAATTCACCCATCAAAACATCCCCCTCTCTGTTTGAATGAGCCTTCTTCCAATTCTCTAGACCTATTGATCCAATACAATTATCCATGTGAAAAAAAAGAAAAAAAAACACGTTTCTGGGATCTTTCTTCTAGCAAAAAATATAAAATTCTACCTTTTTGTAGATGGCAGCTTGAAACCTCTACTATGGAGTTTTCTGAAATGCTGAATCTGGCGGTGTGAATTTTACTGAGATTTCTTGACTTTTGGGGGTGTTCCTCCCTTTTTCAAAAATCAGGCAAATTTTCTCGGACTCGTAGCTTTTGGATGGGGTACATGAAGGAGTAACACCGATGGGCAATTTAAAGAATTTTATATTTTTGGAGTCAGTATAAATACCCGATTCTTTTGATGCTTCTATTGTTATCAAAATTATGTCTTTTAGAGTATCGGTTATTATTGAGCTGGGTCGCTCCTTACTTACAGCTCGTTAACACGAACTGTTTGATAATTTTACATATTTGGAATCACCATAAAGTAATTTTTTATATGTATTTTGGTCAAAACATTTTTCTAGAGTTTTGGCTACTATTAACCTGTGTCACTGCTTACTTACAGTTCATAACCACAAACTGTTTAAAATTAATGCACTGGTAACGCACTTCGATATGACTTTGTAAACTTGGGTTTAACCATGACTAATCTAAACTTTATAATAACTTTCATTTTTGAAATTGTCTTAACAATCATTTTTAGCTTTCAATATATCATTGTCAATATTTTGTTTGATTTCTATTTGACGTAGTAGTTTAAAATCTTTAAATGGAAGGAAAAACAAAATAATCTCTATTTGGATAGAAATTCCCGTTGAGATAAGTTCATCTATTTTGGTCATCCAAAAATTTATATAAAGTAAACACAAGAAAAACTATTAGGCAGTAGTCCAAAACTCAAAGATGAAGCTCTTAATTTTTTGCCTGCTGGTTGGGTTAGTGGCTGCCGAGCAAATAACTTTAAATATACCAGGGTTTGGAGATGTATTAGGCTTTACACAGAAAAGTTATATTGAAGACAATCTTATTTATTCATTTCTTCGTTTGAAATATGCCGAAATGCCAAATCCTCAAACAAGATTCCTGGTAAGTTCTTCGAATTTCGGGTCTTTTGTTCTTTTATGCAAGGTGTTCTTACAAATGAATTTATAATAGATACACAAAATAATTGATTTGTAATTTTGATTCTTTAAAATGTTTGTCAAAACATAGCTCTTAACAATATATCAAGGTGATTGTTAGCTTTCCTTAAAAAAAAGGGAAAAAAGTACTTGTTTTCTAACCCTTCAACAACTTCTATGTTTTTCCTTGAAAATTGTCAAATTAGTAAGTCACAATAATCATGTAAACACCAGTTCTGTACAAAAATGTTCAATTTTCAGGAATTTCATAAGAAATCGAGCTGAAATCCTTTTAGATTGCAAGAATTAAAGCAATTTGGTAATTTTACAAATATGGTATTTATTGTCGTTGAAAACTTGAAAATATGATTGGAAAGATGCACCATTTGAGACCCTTTGCGACCAACCCCATACCCACCAAAAATTTCCTATGACTTCAATCCTTATACCTGGTGTGTAACTGTGTTATACCATGTAATCACTACTTTATTGGATAGGGAGCTCCTCCTTTAGATAGGGTTATATCTATTCTGTTTAACTTTTAACGCTGCTTATTATTTTCATTCCAGAAAATTTTGTAATAATTTCTTTTGTTAATTATATTATATTAATTGGAAAAGAAAAACTTTTCTTCCGAAAATTCAGTTTTTCAAAGAAAAGTAAGGATTCATACAAAAATTTATGACGATGAAAAATAAATTGCTGTCATAAGTCAATCATTTGAAGGACCAGAAATTACTACTAATGAGTAAATTAATCCCCAAAACGAACATAAGCTAATATAAATAATTATATCACATTTACACACATCAAACAATATTTTTATTATGTTTGTTAACAAATGAATAAATATGTTCAGTTGATCCAATAACTAATATACAGGTTGCTTAATATGACTCTTTACTGTTGCATGAAATACGATATCTGCATAGACAGCTTCTTTTTCCCCGTCTTTTCTCTTTAGATAGTGGGGTGCTGGAATTATATTAAAAAACAAACTATATAAATTGTAAAGAACTCTATTTTTGTGTATTGATTACCATCTTAAAAGAAACGTTGATAGCGTCGCATCTTTTAGAAAAATATAAGGAAAAAAGAAAAGAACGAGCAAGGAAAAAAGAAAAGAAACCTATTAAAAGACGATCATGTCCCATAATAACAAACACAATAGCCCATAACTCCCAAAAATAGAGTCAGATCAAAAAAAGAAATAAATTTTAACTGAAACTAGAGAAATACACGAACATTTTAAAACGAAGTTTTATTTTCTGTTAGGTTGACACATGAAACCAAGAAAGGAAAGGATATAATAAATGAAAAATAAAATAAAATAGGTGAGAAAACGAGAATTCTGTCAGCTACTGGCAAAATATGAAGATGAAGAACAATCAAATATTTCGACAAGGACGTCCGCTAAGTCGTCCTCAGTGCTCGTAAAAAAACAAAACAAACAGACAAAATATGATCGTTCGAAGTTAACCTAACAGATTTTGATTGTTATCCCATTCCGGATAACACTCTTTTGATAACCCGTATGCACCTAACGTGTTTTCATTTAGTTTAACACTCCTCTTAACATTCACTGAAAGGTTTACCTGAATGTTCTTTGTCTTTTTGGACTCTGAAGGTCAAACATGACCATCTTTCTCAATAACAAACACTGTATGTGAGCAATGGACGAATTACACAACTTGCAGCCCATGCCCTAAGGGTCGGGGGGATTGAGATCCTAAGAGTGATGTTTACTGTACATCTCAGCTATGTTGAACAAAATGACTATCTCAAAATTTAGATTGGATGTGTTTGGAGAATTGATGGGTGTGGGAGGGGGATAAATTCTGATGCCTTTTTGTAATTTTTTACTCCCTCCCCCCTGAGCGTGACATCCAAAAGAGCGCTTACATCCCTTGCCCTAAAGGCAGTTGGGGGGGGGGGGTATGACACTTGGAAAGATATTATTTCTGAACCTTTCAACTACGTTAAACAAAATGGCTATCTCTAATTTTCATTGGATGTGTTTGAGGAATTGATAGGTGGGCGGGGTTGCCACCTAATCACTTTTGACTGTTAAAAAGAACACTACAGCTTTCAATTCCAAATCCAATGAACCTATTTCGAAGTTTCTACGGCAACCCCTTCTATACGAAGTGTCCTGGTCTAAAAACAATAAATGAACAATACATTGTGCAAATCGTTCTTTACTTATTGCGCTGCCTATGATCTTTGGACTGTTTTTGAACAAATGGCTATCCCAAAATCTCTCCCGGATAGATTCAGGAAAAAAAGGACGTGAGTAGCGGGTGGGGGTGGTGGTGGTTTTTTCCCGATCACTCTGACTCTTAAAAAAATGCACTAGAACTTCTCATTTCAAACCCAATGAGCCCCTTCCGAGGTCAGTACAACCACCCTTTCCATAAACACCTTAAATCTCTTTTAACTCGTAAAAATGGCACTGAAACCTCAATATTCAATCAATTGAGCTCCTTCCAAAGTTCTTACAGCAACTCCTTCTACGCTTTGGTGAAAATAAAATAAAAATAAGTAATGAAATAAATAAATAAATAACGTGTGGGCACATTGTGCCCACGTCAATTTTTACTCAGGCAGCGCTTTTGCGCAGCCTGTGATTATAAATCATCCAAAATAGGTATGAAACCTTTTAATTGACAGTGAAACAAATATAAATTTTTAACTGGATATTTCGGACACATATACAGAATCCATCATCAGCAGTAAAACTCAGTTATCTACCCCAAAAATGTAAATAAATATAAATGTATAACATATCTATATATATAAAAATAAGTTGTCTGTGGATCTGTGGATGGATCAGGTGACGTCATGTTTGTTCGCATATGACGTCTGAATTATTTCACACTAATACAAAAGAAGAAAAAAACTAAAAAAGGTAAAAACTACAAAAAAAACTAAAAAGAAAAAAAAACTAAAAAAGCTAAAAAACTAAAAAAAACTAAAAAAAGGTAAAAATCTAATAACTAAAAAAAAACTGAAAAAAATAAAAAAAGGCAAAAACTACAAAAAAAATAAAAACTAATAAAAAAACTAAAAAAGCTAAAAAACTAAAAAAAACTAAAAAAAACTAAAAAAAGGTAAAAAACTAAAAAAAACTAAAAACTCAAAAAGAAAAAAACTAAAAAAAAGGAAAAAACTGAAAAATAAAAGAGAAAAAGAAAACTAAAAAAATATGAATAAATATATATAAAAATAAGTTGTTTGTGGGTTATGTCTGTCTGTCTGTCTGTCGAGTGACGTCGTGTTTGTCCGCATATGACGTCTGAATTATTTCACACTAATACAAAAGAAGAAAAAAAACTAAAAAAGGTAAAAACTACAAAAAAAACTAAAAAGAAAAAAAACTAAAAAAGCTAAAAAACTAAAAAAAAACTAAAAAAAGGTAAAAAACTAAAAAGTAAAAAAAACTGAAAAAACTAAAAAAAGGCAAAAACTAAAAAAAAACTAAAAACTAATAAAAAAAACTAAAAAAGCTAAAAAACTAAAAAAACTAAAAAAACTAAAAAAAGGTAAAAAACAAAAAAAAAACTAAAAACTAAAAAAGAAAAAACTAAAAAAAAGGAAAAAACTGAAAAATAAGAGAAAAAGAAAACTAAAAAAATATTAATAAATATAAAAAATATAAATATAAATATAATATAAATTAGCAATCAACAAAGCACCGAGACACAAATGACGACCGGGACACAGGGAGTATAAATGACGACCAGGACATAAGTAAAAAAAAAAACTAAAAAAACTAAAAAAATGGTAAAAACTACAAAAACTAAAAACTAATAAAAAAACTAAAAAATCTAAAAATCTAAATAAACTAAAAAAGAAAAAAACGAAAAAAGGAAAAAAATAAAGGAGAAAAACAAAACTAAAAAACGAATGTATATACAGACCGGGACACCGGGATACAAATGACGACCGGGACACAGGGAATATAAATGACGACCGGGACACAGGGACACAACTACAATGGGGACGCCGGGGGGCACAGGGGGATATAAATGACGACCGGGACACCGGGACACAAGGAATATAAATGACGCCCGGGACACTCAAAGAGAAATCACAGACTGGAACACCGGGACACAAATGACGACCGGGACACAGGGAATATAAATGACGACCGGGACACAGGGACATAACTACAAAGGGGACGCCGGGGTGCACAGGGGGATATATAAATGACGATGGCGACTCAGGGAATGGTCGATTAGCAATCACCATCAACAAAGCTCAAGGGCAATCATTAGAATCATGAGGTATAGATCTGAATACGGATTGTTTTCCCATGGACCATTATATGTTGCATGTTCAAGAGTCGGTAAACCTGACAATCTATTTATATGCATTGTACCCACATCGATTTTTACTCAGGCAGCGCTTTTGCGCAGTCTGTGATTACAAATAAATAAATTTCATTCCATTTGATATTGCCCATCTAAAGCTACGAGCCTGTGAAAATTTGCCGGATTTTCGAAAAAGGTGGGAAATATCCCCAAAAATTCAAGCAATCTTAACGAAAATCAACACCATCAGATCATAAAGTAAGCAAATTTTTTCTACTGAAAGTAAGGAGCAACACTAAAACTTAAAACGAACAGAAATTATTACCCATATGAATGGGGTTGCCTCCTCATCAACACTTCGGTCTTTACGTGAAAGTTTTTAGTACATTTGAAAAAAGCTTCTAATTGTTCCTATTAAACAACCCTTGTGTTTCAGAGTCATTCTTTAAGAACGACTTCAAGATTCTTTAAGAGTCGTTCTTAAAGGATTGGGACAAAATTAAAACTGTAGCGTAAAGAGCGATGTGCTGAGGAGGAGGCAACCCCCTTCATATACGTAACAATTTCTGTTCGTTTTAAGTTTTAGTGTTTCTCCTTACTCCGAGTTGAAAAACATGTTTGTTTTTTTAATTGAATTTCTGATTGTTTTTTAAATAATCCCAGCAAATCTGGTTTCCTCCACGGAGAAATACCCTCCTCCTGGGTATATCCTGTAGACAATACAATTCCTGTGAAAATTTCTTGTGACAATCACCCTTAACAACTCCACGCGTGAAATCGATAAGGAAAAGAGAAAGCAAGAAATAAAAAAAAATAAATTGTATAGGAATTCTGGAAAACTCCCCCAGTGTATAATTTTCTCAGAAAATTTCACCCTCTTGAAACTTCCCTCCCCGTGGAAAGTTCCCCCGTGAAAAAAGAACAGCAGAAAATTAGCCTTCCCATCCTAAAATGTATGCTTGCTTCCCTGTAATTAAATGAAAAAAAAACAAGTTTTTTCAACTGAAAGTAAGGAGCGACATTAAAACTTAAAAGGAACAGAAATTACTTCGTATATGAAAGGGGCTGCTTCCTCATCAACGCCCCGCTCTTTACGCTAAAGTTTGACTCTTTCTCTCAACTCTTCTTTTTAAAACAGTAAAAACTTTAGCGTAAAGAGCGGGGCGTTGATGAGGAAGCAGCCCCTTTCATATACGAAGTAATTTCTGTTCATTTTAAGTTTTAATGTCGCTCCTTACTTTCAGTTGAAAAAACTTGTTTTTTTTTATTACTTTCTGAACGTTTTTGAATCAATGCATGTTTTGATTTTGGCTCTCCGCAGAGAAATAATTAAAACGAAATTTGCATATTTTTTTTTTTTTGGCTAAATGGCTTTCTCATAATTTTGATCGAATGATTTTGAGAAAAAAGAGCGGGGGAGGAAGCCTAGTTACCCTCCAATTTTTTGGTTAATTAAAAAGGCAACTAGAACTTTTAATTTCTTACGAATCTTTTTATTAGTAAAAGATATACGTAACTTATAAATTAGCTTACGTAAAGAATTTTTTATTCTCATGTTTTTATTACAGATATGAGAGTGTTCGCCCCCTCGTCAGTACCTCTCTCTTTACACTAAATCTTAAATTTTGTCCCAATTCATTAAGAATGACCCCTGAATCACAAAAGCCGTAGAATAAACAGTTGACATTACTAAAAATACTTTAGCGTAAAGAGCGAGGTATTAGGAGGAGGCGAGCCCCTCATATGGGTAATAATTTCTGTTCGTTTTAAGTTTTAATATTGCTCCTTACTTCCAGCTGAAAAAAATTTCATATTTATTTTTTCATTGTTTTTTTTTTAATAATGCTAGTAAATCCTGCGCTCCCTTCATGGAAATTTTCTTCCCCCATGAGAAATTCCTCGATGGAAATTTCCCCCAGTATATCCCCCTCTTCTCAATCCCTCCCCCAACCAAAAAATCCTCCTGAAAACGCCTGTACACTTCCCAATAACCATTACTAAATGTAAGCACTGGTCAAAGTTTGTAACTTGTAGCCCCTCCCATGGGGACTGTGGAGGAATAAGTCGTCTCCAAAGACATGGTTATAAGGTTTTTCGACTACGTTGAATAAAATGGCTATCTCAGAATTTTGATCCGTTGACTTTGGGAAAATAATTAGTGTGGGAGGGGGCCTAGGTGCCCTCCAATTTTTTTTGTGATTTAAAAAGGGCACTAGAACTTTTCATTTCCGTTAGAATGAGCCCTCTCGCAACATTTTAGGACAACTGGGTCGATACGATCACCCCTGGAAAAAAACAAACAAAAAACAAACAAATAAACACGCATCCGTGATCTGCCTTCTGGCAAAAAATACAAAATTCCACATTTTTGTAGATAGGAGCTTGAAACTTCTACAGTAGGGTTCTCTGATATGCTGAATCTGATGGTGTAATTTTCGTTAAGATTCTATAACTTTTAGGGGGTGTTTTCCCTATTTTCTAAAATAACGCAAATTTTCTCAGGCTCGTAACTTTTGATGCGTAAGACTGAACTTGATGAAACTTATATATTTAAAATTAGCATTAAAATGCGATTTTTTTTATGTAGCTATTGGTATCAAAATTCCATTTTTTAGAGTTTTGGTTTCTATTGAGCCGGGTTGCTCCTTACTACAGTTCGTTACCACGAACTGTTTGGCAAATACTATGCGTAAACAATGGGCAATTTTATAACTTAAAGACCAATCCCTTGAGGCTGTGGGGGGAGTGATGTTATATTCAAAGGCATAGTTATAGGGCCTTTCAACTATGATGAACAAAATGGCTGCCTCAAAATTTTTATTGGGCACTTTTGGGGGGAAAGGGGTGGGAGAGGGAGTCTAGTTGCCTTCGAATATTTTTTATAACTTTAAGACAGGACCGAGATTTTTATTTTCGTTTGAAGGAGTCACCTTACGATATTCTAGGACCACTGGGTTGATATGATCACCCTTGGGGAAACAACAACAACAAATAAACTCGCATCCCTGATTTTTCTTCTGGCAATTTACCAGCTTGAAGCTTGAAGATTGAAGCTTGAAACCTCAACAAGAGTGTTCTTTGATACGCCTATTCTGATGGTGTGATTTTCATTAAGATTCTTTGATTTTCAGGGGTGTTTTCTCCTTTTTTTTGGAAAATAAGGCAAATTTTCTTAGGCTCGTAGCCTTTGAGGGGTAAGACTAAATTTAATGAAACTTATATATTTACAATGAGCATAAAAATCAAATTCTTTTGATATATCTATTGGTGTCAAAATTCCGTTTTTTTTTTCATAATTTCGGCTACAGTTGAACCGGGTCCCTCCTTACTTACAGTTCGTTACCACGAACAGTTGGAAATCGTTCAAGCTCTTATCCACAAAATGTGAAATTTCAGTTTGTTTGATTTTTTTGCCAGAAGAAAGATCACGGATGCGTGTTTATTTATTTGTTTATTTCTCTAGAGGTGGTCGTATCTAATCAGTGGTCCTAGAAGATCGGGATGGGGTTTATTTGCCCGGGCGGATTTTCTAGGGCATATAGGGAACAGGGGATTTTCTGAGTTGATTTGAAAAACAGACAGAAGTTAAATAAAAATAAACAAGTTTTCAACTGAAAGTAAGGAGCAACATCGAAACTTGAAATGAACAAAGGTAGCTCCATATATCAAGGTGGATGCCCCTTCCTCAACCTTTACGCTAAAATTTCGCTTTTTTTGAAAAATTTCTTTAAGAAAGACTACTCGAACAAAAGGACATGCTGCAGCAATGCACTGCAGGGCCGACGCAGGGACCTTAGTAGTTAAGAAGCGTCGTTAATCTGATACAATACAATACAATACTCGAACAAAAGGGATGTTGAATTTGAATGGGAAGCGTTTCAAATAACTTTAACTCTCTAGTCTAAAGAGTGAGGGTTGAGGCAGTCCCCCTCATATACAGAATAGTCTCTATTGATTTTAAGTTTTAATGTTGCTGCTTACTCTCAGTTGAAAAAAATAGCTTTTTTTATCCTTAATCCCTATCAGAGACAGCACTAGCATTATCTGTAGTAAAGAGCAACAAACGTATAGTTTTTTTTATTTTTTTCTGAGAGCCACTTCATGCGGGATTTCGAAAAGGGTTCATTCGATTAAAAATTTCTGCCCGTTTTAAGTCTGACTTGATTAATCATTTTAACATTTACTTGTTTTAGGATCTATTCATTTGTCTAAATCAGTAGCTGTTGTGCTTATGTTTAATGTGATTGCTCGCTTTTTTGGGTTTCATTTATTCATAGATGATCGCTTTAAGTTCGATTTATTACAGGGCTTTAAGTCTAATTGTCTTAGGTATTCATGCGGCTCTTTACTTTTTTTTGAAAGCCTCATTTTTTGGAATTATTTTAATCTATTTATATTAATAATACAGGTACATCTCTTGCATTTAGACAAAAAATTGAAAACAAAGAAAACACAAGCTATTCTTGTGAGCATTTTTATCCTCCGAGGAAAATTAAAATCCATACATAAGATTAGGTCATAGTAATCAGGTTAGCTATTGACTGCTACCCTGTGAGTGCAATGGACACTTCAGGATTATATTAAGTAACTAATAAGAAGGATTACCACCCCTTCAAGCCCCTATCTTTATGAAAATTTATATTTTGCATAAGAAAGCCTTAGTGATAAATATCATATTTTAGGTATTAATCATTCTCTTTGCAAAATATATATTTATTTATACTAGATATATGAAAAATTAAGGACATCTATGTTTTCGAAATAACACAGATGCAATATCTCAGGAACAAAATAGGGGATTAAGTTTAAACATTCAGGGAAAGTTGATGCGAATAAAAAACTAAATCAAAAGATACTATGTGCATCCGGATTGTCAAAGAGTTTCTTTGCGATATCCCAGGAAAAACTAAGGCTACTACATTGGAACTTCCAGAGTATATTTTTGGGTATGTTAAAATAAATCATAAGATATTATTTGAGTCCATTTTTTGTCAAGAGGGCATATCTGCGATGTCTCAGGAATGGGTAAGACTATGAAATTAGAACTATCAGTGCCTGTTGAGTGGGAGAAATTAAAAGACGTTATAAATATCCCAAGTTGTCAAAAAAAGGTCTGTGATATCTTAGGGAAAGGTTAAGGGAATAAAGTTGAAACTTTTGCGACCTGCTACTTGTTTGGTTACTACTCACTGTTCCAATCCCTCCAAAGCTCTTTAGTACATATACTACTACTAACTTTTGTTTCAAATTTTTTTTTCTGTAGTACACCGTAATCTTGATTCATATGGAGAAAAACGAATAAGACTTAAAAATTTTCAATATTAACCAGTGAAAAAGACTATGTCAATTAAAAGCGAACAAAATCAATTTTGAAAAAGTGTATCCACAAAGGAAGTTTTTCAAGAAAAGTAATGAGCCGCATTAAACAAAAGACGAGCAGAAATGACGTCAAATAATATTTCAAGCGTAAAAAGACCATGAAATCTTTTGTGGGCAAAGTATTTTACTATTGAATATTATACGAACAGAAATTACAATAAATAGCCAGGTCAAACTGAAATTGAGTAGGAAATTCCACAAAAGTGAGTAGGGCTAGCGATTCATGTGCCTTCTAAGGACCAGAACGTAATATCTGTTCCTTTTTGGTTCTAGTTATTTATTGATGGTGATTTATGGTCGTTATGCGCTTGAAGTACTATTTGGCTTTATATCTGCTCGTCATTGTTTTTGTGTAGCTACTCTTTTCTCTGAAAAACATCTTTTGTGGATAAAGTCTTTTAAATTAACGTTTCAAAACAAGTGACGCTAATCTACATCGTAATAACAAATCTACATCAGCTAATCGTTAATCTAAATCGTAATCGGCTACTTCTTGGTTTTTAATTAATTTGTATCGAACTTCAAGCTGATATGACACCTAGAAGACAGCTAAGAAAAGAGTTGTGAAAATATTAAGATATAGCAAATTATTGAATATTTCTTATAGCAAATATTGGCTGTTTAACTGTTTGGACGGCGATTTTTACACGATACAGCAAAGAAAGAAAGAATCGTTTTTTAAAACTTGTTATTTCGATATTTCTTATAGCCACCTGTGCCAGTAAGCCCACTGCCGGATGGTGAAGTCTATGACGCCACCTTTTTCGGACCACAATGTAACCAAAACGCAGAGGCTGGAGAGGAAGACTGTTTACTTTTGAATGTTTTTACACCCGAGGTAATTTTTCATTTTGGCTAGTTATCTTCTTTCTTTTTACCATAATTCCTCTAAGGAGCTTCCACAAATTGGGGTTGAGAATTTTCAAACTCAGACCTATGGAGAATCTTCTTAAATTTTTCAAACTTGATACTCCCTACAATGGAAAAACACAAAGTTTCCAAATCACGCATGGAATAAGTCGCGGAAAAAAAAAACATAAATCGTTTTGAAACTACTGTGTAAGGCTCCACACCAATTGTCGTATTTTGGTCATACTGTTGTCGGAAGGTGTGTTTTGGTAAACTTCTCCTTCACTCACCCTCGGGTTGCACAAAGATAACAATTGTGGATTATAACAAAAAAAAGAAAAAAGAAACTGTATATGGAAAAAGGCGGATAAGACGGTTAAACGAACCAATTGTGAAAGTTGAATAATTCATATTAGAACCATACCTGTAACTAATTATATCGAAATTAATATTACTGTTACCAAAGATTAAGAAAAATACAGTATGAAATTTAATCTTTTAAGATAAATTGAAATTTATCTTGCAAAACACATTATTAAGGGCAATGAGCATTTTGATTAGGCCTAAAAACCTAGATTATTTTCATCTGTTAATAATTTTAAAAAGATCTTCTAATTAAGGTAGGTTTTTATTCTGGTACAAGCAAGGATAACACCTTGTAACTTCCGAGCATAAAAATTACGAAATTAATATTGCAAGATTTGACCTTCTGTGTTGTAGCATTACATAAGCCTAAATAGGATACTGCTAAAAGCGCAAAGTTTTCTCTAAAACAATGAAAAGATACGAAAATTTTTATTCAAAATTAATCAATCATACGTTAGGCTCCTAGGCCTGTAATGAAGGGGGAAGACAAATGATTCATTTTAGGACTAAAAAAAAACAAAATAATTATAAGGATTGAAAGATCACTCGCCAAAAAAAAGAATGAATAGAAGAAAAAAGTTAATATATTATACACGTTAAAAAAATAAATTACATAGACTCCAACAAATAATACACGAAGAAAAGAGAAAAAAAAGCAACGCAAAATATTAATCAAACAGATGGAGCAGTCAAACTGTAAGTTAGGAGCGAACGGGCCAATAGCAACCGAAACCCTTAATACTGAATTTTGATAACAGTAGATACAGCAACAGAATTTTCATTTTATACTGATTTCAAATATATAAAATTTATTAAGTTTAGTGTTCCCCATCAAAAGCTATGAGCCCGAGAAAAATCTAGCCTTATGAATTACTGCAATGAAATTGGGTATACCAATCTGTAATTTCTATGCATAAGCAACACGGGTATTTAAAATATGTTTACTTTGTCTTTTGTTTGAAGCAGCATCATTAATATTTTAGCTTCCAAATGGCACAAATCCAAATATACCAGTAATGGTTTTCATCCATGGTGGTGGCTTCTCTGGTGGTGGTTCTTTAGTTTATCAGCCATACGCTTTACTAGATCGTCGAGTTGTACTTGTTGTTATTCAATATCGTCTTGGACCACTTGGTAAGGCTTTATACTACAATAAGGGCTCAATTAAAATATTATAGTTATAATATTGTAATCTAATAAATTAATCTATTATTCTGTATAGCATAGAACATAGGGAAAAGAACAGAGAAAAAACTAAAACGATGAATCTATGATTGTTTGTCAACTATATTGACTAGCTATTATTTTTAAGAGGAAAGGTTTTTGGATTTCTGGATACGATAAAAGTAATTTATTGTCTGCTGATTTTTTCTCAATTATTCTTGCAAATGTTTAAAGAAATAATTGCATATTCTGGAAAAAAACAAGTATCTTGGAACCAAGTGATGTGCTGAAAAACGTCTTTGTTTAACAGTACTCACAGTTATACCTGGTAAATAGAAATTCCCAATGGACAAGCAATGTTAAGCAAAGAATTATAGAATTATATTCCTGCAGAGAATTATGTACTTTAATCGGCAATGTTTTAAAATTAATCCCGTAGGGATTAAATAGTTTTCTTTTAAGCAGCTTATTTAGCGTTTTAGCTTTCAAATGAAACTGATTCAAAGATACCAGTAGCCCCTGGTTCCCATTCTGCGTTATTCTCGACACGATTTTTTTTTCTGGCGGAACAGACGTACGACAGAATCGGATGGAGGTTCACAAAGAAACGCAGACTTTTGCGTCGCTGCGACAAACTCTAGAAGAATTCAATCAGCCAAAATTAGCTTTTCAATCAGCTCCATGACTTTGTTCATGATTTTTTTTTAAATCAGAACAACGCATGTGATCTGTCTTATGAGTTGAAATTATTCAACGCATCCGACATTGCCGCAAAACGGATGGTTTTGCATCGTTTGTCGCACGATTTGTCTCATTTGTCGAATGTCGCAGGATTTCGCGCGAAATCGCAGCAGTGGGGACCAGGGGTAGCGCATATCATTCATATTGGTGGTTTTATCTCTTGGGGGGTATTTTAACTAACCAGACTTACGCCATGGTTGATCGCTGAGTTCTTCTAGGATTCAGTACCACCTTGGAGCACTTAGTAAGGCTTTGACCAAGATAAGAGTTCAATTGATATATTATAGTTGTAACTATTATATACATTGTATTAACGTTACAGAAAGCTAAGGTGGCTCTTGTATAATAATAAGCAAACAATAAAATAATTTTTATTTAATGATAAAATAAGCAATATAAGACCAAATAATATTTGGACGGTAGGTTCGATCGTAATATTTTTCAGGAAGAAGGGACTTAAATGGCAAAAGAGATAAAACTTCAAAAAAAAGTGCCAAAAGTGCAAAACACAAGGAATTATTACCAAGTCACAAAAAGATTGAATATTAAAAAAAAAAAAAACAGGAGAGCATGGGGCAGAGACCTGTCCCTCTCTCTGCATAAGGGATAAACATAGGAAAATATGAAGTCTAGACTTCGGATTCCAAAAACAGAAATGAAAAAAAAGGAAATCCATAGCAACACAAATTCATTTAGATAAATATTTACAAGCTATAGCTTATCAATAATTCTTTTATAAGAATCACAATTTTTTTTAATTGTAAAAGAAGGATGCCAATGACATCGTAAAAAAAGAACAAAAAAAATTGATATCTGTCTTTCAAACAGGTTTTAATCAAACAAAACTAAAGCTTCTTATCATGACATTTACAAAGCCATTTTATTTGCAAAGAAAAACAAACAACAATGTTTATACAGTTTACTACATCTAAGGATTAAAAAGGGACAAACACTAATTATAGAAAGGCTGAGAATGTTATCTATTCAGTTTAACACGCTCAGTTTAAAAAAGAATCACATTCTAAGAAGCAAATTTTTGACAAGTTACAAAAAAAGTTTTCTATAAGCTAAGACAAGGCTCTCCAAAGTTGGTCCAAAGAAAACAGAGGGCACAATCAAATAGTTTGTTGTAAAGAACTGTAGTAAGGAAATAGTAACCAAAACTCTCAAAATAGAATTTTGATACCAATGGTTATATCAAAAGAATTATATTTTTATGCTCATTTTAAATATATAAGTTTCTTCAAGTTTAATCGTACCCATCAAAAGTTACGAGCCTGAGAAAATTTGCCTTGTTTTAGAAAATAGGGAACCCCCCCTGTACAAGTCATAGAATCTTAAAGAAAATTATACCATCAGATTCAGCGGATCAGAGAAACCTACCGTAGAAGTTTCAAGCTCCTATCTACAAAAATGTGGAATTTTGTACTTTTTGCCAGAAGACAAATCACGGATGCATGTTTATTTGTTTTTTCCCCAGGGGTGATCGTGTTGACCCAGTGGTCTTAAAATGTCGGTAGAAGGCGTATTCTAACGGAAATTAGAAGTTTTAATGCCCTTTTTGAGTGACAAAAAATTGGAGGGCACCTTGGTTCCCACCCACGCTCATTTTTTTCTGAAGTCACCGGATCAATTTTTTTAGATAGCCATTTTGTTCAGCATATTCGAAAAACCCAATAATTTTGTCTTTTGGGACGACTTAATCCCCCAAAGTCCCCGGAGGAGGGGCTGCAAGTGACAAACTTTGACTATTGTTTAAATCTAGTAATGTTTATTGGGAAGTGCACGGACGTTTTCGGGGGGGGGAATTTTTCACATTGAGGGGGGTTGGGTGTTTCGGGGGAGGGGGTAATGTGGGAGGATCATTCCATGGAAGAGCTTATCATGAGGGAAGAAAATTTTCATGTAGGGGGCGCAGGATTTTCTAGCATTATTGAAAAAAATAATCAGAAAACGAATAAAAAAAGTTTTTCAGCTGGAAGTAAGGAGCAGCATTAAAACATAAAACGAACAGAAATTATTACGTATATAAGGGGGACCGTGTCCTCTGTAATACCTCGCTCTTTACGCTGAAGAATTTTTAGCAATTTCAACTATTTATTTTACAGCCTTTGTGATTCAGGGGTCATTCTTAAGGAATTGGGACAAAATTCGAGCTTTAGCATAATGAGTGAGGTACTGACGAGGGGGCGAATCCCCTCATATCTATATATATAAAAATAAGTTGTATGTGTGTTATGTCTGTCGGGTGACGTCATGTTTGTGTGTCGACTGACGTCATGTTTGTCGACTGACGTCATTATAAGGACTGAGCTGGTATGTCGTCATGAAGTTGTTTGTCGACTGACGTCATGTTTGTCAACTGATGAAATTACAGACCGGGACACAAATGACGACCGGGACACCGGGACACAGGGAATATAAATGACGACCGGGACACTCAAAGAGAAATTACAGACTGGGACACCGGGACACAAATCACGACCGGGACACAGGGAATATAAATGACGACCGGGACACAGGGACACAACTACAACGGGGACACTGGGGGCACAGGGGGGATATATAAATGACGACCGGGACACAGGGATTGTTCGAAGAGATATTACAGACCGGAACACCGGGACAAAAATGACGACCGGGACACAGAGAATATAAATGACGACCGGGACACTCAAAGAGAAATTACAAACTGGGACACCGGGACACAAATGACGACCGAGACACAGGTAATATAAATGAAGACCGAGACACAGGGACGCAACTACAACGGGGACGCCGGGGGGCACAGGGGGATATATAAATGACGACGAGGACACAGGGAATGTTCGATTAGCAATCACCATCAACAAAGCTCAAGGGCAATCATTAGAATAATGAGGTATAGATCTGAATACGGATTGTTTTTCCCATGGACAATTATATGTTGCATGTTCAAGAGTCAGTAAACCTGACAATCTATTTATATGCACAGACAATTGGACAGCGAAGAATGTTGTATATTCGCAAGTTTTACGTAGTTAAAAACATATATATATATATATATATATATATATATATATATATATATATATATATATATATATATATATATATATATATATATCTATTCACAGGTGGGACACAGGGACAAAACTACAAGGACGCGTAACTAATATGGCGCGTAACGACTTACGCGTGGGGGGGGTCTTGGGGGGCACGAAGCGGGGGCTTGGACGACGAGGACACAGGGAATGTTCGATTAGCAATCACCATCAACAAAGCTCAAGGGCAATCATTAGAATAATGAGGTTTAGATCTGAATACGGATTGTTTTTCCCATGGACAATTATATATTGCATGTTCAAGAGTCAGTAAACCTAACAATCTATTTATATGCACAGACAATGGGACAGCGAAGAATGTTGTATATTCGCAAGTTTTACGTAGTTAAAAACATATATATATATATATATATATATATATATATATATATATATATATATATATATATATATATATATATATATATATATATATATATATATACATATATCTATTCACAGGTGGGACACAGGTAGGACATATATATATATATATATATATATATATATATATATATATATATATATATATATATATATATATATATATATATATATATATATATATATATATATATATATATTCACAGGTGGGACACAGGAACACAACTACAATGGCGCGTAACGACTTACGCGCGCGGGGGGGCTTGGGGGGTGGGTGCGAAGCGCCACTCCAACAGCTAGTACGTAATAAATATACAAATATGGAAGTTCGTTACGTAAGTTAATTCGTAAGTTACGTTTATTTATTACTAATAAAAACGTTTGTTAAAAAAAATTAAAAGTTGCAGTTGCCTTTTTAAGTAACCAAAAATTGGAGCAACTAAGTCTCCTCCCCCACGCTTTTTTCTTATCAAAATTGTCCGATCAAAACTATAAGAAAGCCATTTAGCCAAAAAAAAAATCATACGCAATTTTCGTTTTAATTATTCATTTGCCGTGAGCGAAAAGCAAAACATGCATCAATTTAAAATCATTCAGAAATTAAATAAAACAACAAGTTTTTTAACCAAGTAAAGAGCGACATAAAACTTAAAATGAACTGAAATTATTCCGAATATGAAAGGGGTTGTACCCTCCTCAGCGCCTCGCTCTTTACACTAAGTTTTTTTTATTGTTTTAAAAAGTAGAGTTGTGAGAAAGAATCAAATCAGAGGAAAAGATTATTTAATCAGAGGAAAAGATCAGACTATGAAAGCACGATTTTGGGAGAAAGCTTGGCAGAGTCATTGCATTTAAATGAATCTCTGGTAGAAAAAGCCCAAAAAAAAAATACAGTATTTGACAATATTCGAAAAAGTGCTTAGACCTTATTTTCTTTCTTTTCAACACTGGATATTTTTAGGATGGTTTTCAATGCAAACGGACGACATGCCAGGAAACGCTGGACTCTTTGACCAAATTGAAGCTCTGCGCTGGATTCAAAAGAATATTAGAGCGTTTGGCGGAAACCCAGACCGTGTTACTATCTTCGGAGAAAGTGCTGGATCAGCATCAGTTTCCCTCCTCATGCTTGCGCCACAAGCTAATGGTTAGTACCTTCTTTCCTTGATATTAACCGTATATGATTATGCAGAAAGTTTGCAATCAAGGAACCCTCAATCTTTATGGGTTGGTTGCTTGATGGATTAGAAACATTTTACTCCTCTATGACCCTCGCCAACATATTATTCAAACCCCACTCCACGGGTTTTAGTCAAGCCAAATCCTCAGGCTATTATATAAAGGATGATTTCTGTTTGCTGCTAGTTTTAATATCGCTCTTTATTTTCACTTGGAAGAAACTTATTTTTAGTTATTTTTATTCTAAAACTAATTGCATATTAAGCTAAATATCAGGGAATTCTCCCTTCAAATACCTTTTATTCACAAGTCTTAGATTAGAATAGGATGTTTTAAAACAACTTTAGAGGGAGGGGGATGAAGGGTCAAAATGAATTTTCAGGCAGCAATCTTCACCTTTTTCAAGGAGTGTTTTTGAAAATCTTGTTCTCAAGGGATATCTTCCTTCTATATTTGTACATTTAACCTTCTTTTTTCAATCAAAACATTTTTGCAGTAAGATGGGAGCTATCGTCCTATCAGTATCCATTTTATATGTTCGTCCTAAATAACTTCTTCCTAATAAATGAGCATTATTGGATAAATTCTGTTCCACTATTTCCATATTTACTCGTATATGTATAACATCTCACGAAAGCTTGGATATTTGCTCGTCTTGGAACAGTTATTAAATAGCGGGTTCTCACAAAAATCAAAGCTTTCCGAGCTTTGGATTAAGACTCGTGATAACAGCCTCATAATTTTGGAACTCAAAGGCATCTAAAGCTAAAATAGCAGACTGAAAATTTGGCGCCTTGTTATAACACAGTTATATAGATTTCAAGAACTCTATCGTGATGAAAATCACTTTTGTCTATGATTTCGCCCTACAGACAGGATACGGACAATGTTTTTTATTCACTGAAAATCTTAATCAAAATCTTTGACTGAAGGTAACTAGTGTCCACTTGTTAATGTCCTCGTGCAATGTGTGTATAGTATGATAGCTCTAAAGGTATTATATGATGTTTTGATGCATTAAGGTATATACCACAGTACTTTTTGAAATTCTGTTTCATTTTTTTTAGTATAGGGATACAGAGAGGTCAGTAAGAACCGCTAACGGGTGAAGTGCTGCTAACCCAGGAAAGTAAAATCGCTTACCCTTGTTCAACTTTAATCAATGAGTTAATTAGCAAATTGCAAAAAAAGAAAATATTGTAAATACTGGATCATCCCTCGCAAGGCTCTATGGTAAAAAAAACACACAAAAAAACAAAACACTCGACTACAGATACTACGACTCTTAATAATAAGACTGGCGAGAAAGAAACGAAAATAAGGGAAAAATCTCATAAATTCGATATCATATGTAGCAAAAAAGAAAGTAAGCAAAGCACTCATTTTCTTTTTTCTAAGCCGTAAAAAGATGAAATATTAAAAAAGACGCGCGAAAAACTTTCCACATCTTGTAACTTCTAGTTGAGCAGTTCAACTAGTCCTAAATCAGGTCATAGGTACGTGGTGGATTCTCTTTATAGGGACAAAAAAAAAGGAAAAAAAAAAAAACACTCGACTACAGATACTACGACTCTTAATAATAAGACTGGCGAGAAAGAAACGAAAATAAGGAAAAAATCTCATAAATTCGATATCATATGTAGCAAAAAAGAAAGTAAGCAAAGCACTCATCTTCTTTTTTCTAAGCCGTAAAAAGATGAAATATTAAAAAAGACGCGCGAAAAACTTTCCACATCTTGTAACTTCTAGTTGAGCAGTTCAACTAGTCCTAAATCAGGTCATAGGTACGTGGTGGATTCTCTTTATAGGGACAAAAAAAAAGGAAAAAAAAAAAAACACTCGACTACAGATACTACGACTCTTAATAATAAGACTGGCGAGAAAGAAACGAAAATAAGGAAAAAATGTCATAAATTCGATATCATATGTAGCAAAAAAGAAAGTAAGCAAAGCACTCATCTTCTTTTTTCTAAGCCGTAAAAAGATGAAATATTAAAAAAGACGCGCGAAAAACTTTCCACATCTTGTAACTTCTAGTTGAGCAGTTCAACTAGTCCTAAATCAGGTCATAGGTACGTGGTGGATTCTCTTTATAGGGACAAAAAAAAAGGAAAAAAAAAAAAAAACACTCGACTACAGATACTACGACTCTTAATAATAAGACTGGCGAGAAAGAAACGAAAATAAGGAAAAAATCTCATAAATTCGATATCATATGTAGCAAAAAAGAAAGTAAGCAAAGCACTCATCTTCTTTTTTCTAAGCCGTAAAAAGATGAAATATTAAAAAAGACGCGCGAAAAACTTTCCACATCTTGTAACTTCTAGTTGAGCAGTTCAACTAGTCCTAAATCAGGTCATAGGTACGTGGTGGATTCTCTTTATAGGGACAAAAAAAAGGAAAAAAAAAAAAAACACTCGACTACAGATACTACGACTCTTAATAATAAGACTGGCGAGAAAGAAACGAAAATAAGGAAAAAATCTCATAAATTCGATATCATATGTAGCAAAAAAGAAAGTAAGCAAAGCACTCATCTTCTTTTTTCTAAGCCGTAAAAAGATGAAATATTAAAAAAGACGCGCGAAAAACTTTCCACATCTTGTAACTTCTAGTTGAGCAGTTCAACTAGTCCTAAATCAGGTCATAGGTACGTGGTGGATTCTCTTTATAGGGACAAAAAAAAAGGAAAAAAAAAAAAAACACTCGACTACAGATACTACGACTCTTAATAATAAGACTGGCGAGAAAGAAACGAAAATAAGGAAAAAATCTCATAAATTCGATATCATATGTAGCAAAAAAGAAAGTAAGCAAAGCACTCATCTTCTTTTTTCTAAGCCGTAAAAAGATGAAATATTAAAAAAGACGCGCGAAAAACTTTCCACATCTTGTAACTTCTAGTTGAGCAGTTCAACTAGTCCTAAATCAGGTCATAGGTACGTGGTGGATTCTCTTTATAGGGACAAAAAAAAAGGAAAAAAAAAAAACACTCGACTACAGATACTACGACTCTTAATAATAAGACTGGCGAGAAAGAAACGAAAATAAGGAAAAAATCTCATAAATTCGATATCATATGTAGCAAAAAAGAAAGTAAGCAAAGCACTCATCTTCTTTTTTCTAAGCCGTAAAAAGATGAAATATTAAAAAAGACGCGCGAAAAACTTTCCACATCTTGTAACTTCTAGTTGAGCAGTTCAACTAGTCCTAAATCAGGTCATAGGTACGTGGTGGATTCTCTTTATAGGGACAAAAAAAAAGGAAAAAAAAAAAAAACACTCGACTACAGATACTACGACTCTTAATAATAAGACTGGCGAGAAAGAAACGAAAATAAGGAAAAAATCTCATAAATTCGATATCATATGTAGCAAAAAAGAAAGTAAGCAAAGCACTCATCTTCTTTTTTCTAAGCCGTAAAAAGATGAAATATTAAAAAAGACGCGCGAAAAACTTTCCACATCTTGTAACTTCTAGTTGAGCAGTTCAACTAGTCCTAAATCAGGTCATAGGTACGTGGTGGATTCTCTTTATAGGGACAAAAAAAAAGGAAAAAAAAAAAAACACTCGACTACAGATACTACGACTCTTAATAATAAGACTGGCGAGAAAGAAACGAAAATAAGGAAAAAATCTCATAAATTCGATATCATATGTAGCAAAAAAGAAAGTAAGCAAAGCACTCATCTTCTTTTTTCTAAGCCGTAAAAAGATGAAATATTAAAAAAGACGCGCGAAAAACTTTCCACATCTTGTAACTTCTAGTTGAGCAGTTCAACTAGTCCTAAATCAGGTCATAGGTACGTGGTGGATTCTCTTTATAGGGACAAAAAAAAAGGAAAAAAAAAAAAAACACTCGACTACAGATACTACGACTCTTAATAATAAGACTGGCGAGAAAGAAACGAAAATAAGGAAAAAATCTCATAAATTCGATATCATATGTAGCAAAAAAGAAAGTAAGCAAAGCACTCATTTTCTTTTTTCTAAGCCGTAAAAAGATGAAATATTAAAAAAGACGCGCGAAAAACTTTCCACATCTTGCAACTTCTAGTTGAGCAGTTCAACTAGTCCTAAATCAGGTCATAGGTACGTGGTGGATTCTCTTTATAGGGACAAAAAAAAAGGAAAAAAAAAAAAAAAACACTCGACTACAGATACTACGACTCTTAATAATAAGACTGGCGAGAAAGAAACGAAAATAAGGGAAAAATCTCATAAATTCGATATCATATGTAGCAAAAAAGAAAGTAAGCAAAGCACTCATTTTCTTTTTTCTAAGCCGTAAAAAGATGAAATATTAAAAAAGACGCGCGAAAAACTTTCCACATCTTGTAACTTCTAGTTGAGCAGTTCAACTAGTCCTAAATCAGGTCATAGGTACGTGGTGGATTCTCTTTATAGGGACAAAAAAAAAGGAAAAAAAAAAAAAACACTCGACTACAGATACTACGACTCTTAATAATAAGACTGGCGAGAAAGAAACGAAAATAAGGAAAAAATCTCATAAATTCGATATCATATGTAGCAAAAAAGAAAGTAAGCAAAGCACTCATTTTCTTTTTTCTAAGCCGTAAAAAGATGAAATATTAAAAAAGACGCGCGAAAAACTTTCCACATCTTGTAACTTCTAGTTGAGCAGTTCAACTAGTCCTAAATCAGGTCATAGGTACGTGGTGGATTCTCTTTATAGGGACAAAAAAAAAGGAAAAAAAAAAAAAACACTCGACTACAGATACTACGACTCTTAATAATAAGACTGGCGAGAAAGAAACGAAAATAAGGGAAAAATCTCATAAATTCGATATCATATGTAGCAAAAAAGAAAGTAAGCAAAGCACTCATTTTCTTTTTTCTAAGCCGTAAAAAGATGAAATATTAAAAAAGACGCGCGAAAAACTTTCCACATCTTGTAACTTCTAGTTGAGCAGTTCAACTAGTCCTAAATCAGGTCATAGGTACGTGGTGGATTCTCTTTATAGGGACAAAAAAAAAGGAAAAAAAAAAAAAAAACACTCGACTACAGATACTACGACTCTTAATAATAAGACTGGCGAGAAAGAAACGAAAATAAGGGAAAAATCTCATAAATTCGATATCATATGTAGCAAAAAAGAAAGTAAGCAAAGCACTCATTTTCTTTTTTCTAAGCCGTAAAAAGATGAAATATTAAAAAAGACGCGCGAAAAACTTTCCACATCTTGTAACTTCTAGTTGAGCAGTTCAACTAGTCCTAAATCAGGTCATAGGTACGTGGTGGATTCTCTTTATAGGGACCGTATTATTGCCACTAGGGTTTCTGATTCAGGACATTCGATAGGTTTCAGAACGATAAACATGGCTAAAAATAATGAGCTAATATGACTGTAATGAATAAACTGAAGATATTTGCTACTCTGTATTCACGATTTCTTGAAGCTAATCATGAAATATGTAGCTCTGATCAAGTCATAGGAACAGTTATAATAAAGTCATATGATTTCTGTTATTTTTTGTACTAGCAAACCTTTGATTCCAGGAAAAAATTGACGGCTTAGAAATAAAATAAGCCAAAAAAGTTAATTAAGCTTGAGGTAAATTGGATGAAATTAAAGTCCCCTGGTGACTGACCATTACTTAGGAAAATCTAGCCTAATCAAGGCGAAGATAACCTAATTTTGCCTTTGCTGAGGTGGTCAACGTCTAAAAATAATATTTGCATTAACTTTAGTTCAACTTGCGAAGCTGGACATTTTTCATACAAAATTACTCATAAAAACTCTGAGAAAAAACCTCATAAAACTCATAAAATAAAAACTCATCTCCACAAAAGTGTCCTCTAAAATACTGAATCTATATGATGTGATTTTCCTTTAGATCGCTTGCCATTTTGAGGGTGTTTCCCCAAATAAGGAATATTTTCTCAGGTTTTTTATGAGTTTTTATTAACTCACTTTAGCATCAAATTGGTTGAGGCCAACACACCATTTTCATCGTAACCGATTGAAAAACTTTACTCTTTACACCCCTCCTAAAAAAATTCAAATTTTGTTTAAACTTGTCCTTATTCCCACTTCTCACCAGATTTGGGAACGACCTGCTTTTTGTTGTGTTCCAAATGGATAGCCAAAAAGAACAATCTTTGGCAACATGTCACCCCTCATCCGTAAAACGGGTCATTACAAACTTGTAGTAACAAGGGTGCATTACAATAATTTTGCAGTTTTCTATTTTCCATCTTCTAAATATAATGTAAATTATAATTTAGACATAATAGTTTTATTTCTCCTCTCATTTCATTTAACCTCAATTGTGACTCGTTGTATATTACAGGTTTGTTCCATGGAGTAATTGGAGAGAGTGGCTCGGCCTTAACTCCATGGGCTATTGATGAAGACCCTATTCCACATACGTTAAGAATTGCTGAAATTGCTGGCTGTCCAATTGATGTGTACGAAGCCATGATAGCATGCTTGAGAACTATTGATGCTGGCGTCTTGTCTGGAGCATACAGAATATATGAGGTGCATTTTCTTAATTTTGTTACTAACATTCTAACGTAGATGGACTAATGTAAGATATTTTCATTCGGTAGCTGCTGCATCTACATAATCACCAATATATGATTCTAGTTGAAATTTTAACCCTCTTTTTTGCAAAACTTTCATTTTATTTTAACTAAATGTAAACGTCAATCAAAGAAATCATGACACAAATGTTATAAAAGAGGTTGGTTTTTATTGTTCACAGCACGGTTGTTTTGAACAATCGTTGCGTTTAAAAAAACTTTGGAAAGATATTTTGATTTAGAAACATACGAGCAATATTTCCTTAAATCTCCTTAATCTTATTTAATAACTAGTTGTTGGGGTGGCGCCACCCCAACACCTAGTTGGTTTTTTTTCTTTCATAGGCATGTATTTTGGGGGTGATACCTGACACGGGGATGCCATGGATATTCTGTGGTAGCCACAACACTTGGCTGGGTAGAGAATTTAAAGTGGCGAAACCCTATAGGTCAGTGTATTCTCCTGATGAGCCCTTGTGTTGGGTTGTTGCTTCTGAATTATTTGTCTTTATTATTTTTTCTATTGTTTGGTAAATGACGACTTATACTTATTGACGACATGACTGCCTGTCCATGGATTATTCTTTATGGTTGATTGTGTATGGCTATGCTGTTTGACCTATGTGATTGTATGGATGAGTAGGGTTAAGGCCTCATTCAAGTGCTGGTCTATATTAATCCCTAATTTAGGAAAACAGTCTTCCTTTTCTCCTTCTGTCTCTCTTTTTTTTTTTTTTTTTTTGTGTGTGTTTGTGCTGTTGCATTGGTGATTTCTTTTTTCATGATATATATATATATATATATATATATATATATATATATATATATATATATATATATATATATATATATATATATATATATATATATATATATATATATATATGTTTTTAACTACGTAAAACTTGCGAATATACAACATTCTTTGCTGTCCCATTGTCTGTGCATATAAATAGATTGTCAGGTTTACCGACTCTTGAACATGCAACATATAATGGTCCATGGGAAAACAAACCGTATTCAGATCTATACCTCATGATTCTAATGATTGCCCTTGAGCTGTGTTGATGGTGATTGCTAATCGATCATTCCCTGTGTCGCCGTCGTCATTTATATATCCCCCTGTGCCCCCGGCGTCCCCGTTGTAGTTGTGTCCCTGTGTCCCGGTCGGTGTCCCAGTCTGTGATTTCTCTTTGAGTGTCCCGGGCGTCATTTATATTCCTTGTGTCCTTGTGTCCCGGTCTTCATTTGTGTCCCGGTGTCCCGGTCTGTATATACATTCGTTTTTGAATTGGTCTTTTTTATAGTTTTTAGTTTTTTACCTTTTTTTTAGTTTTTTTAGTTATACCTCATGATTCTAATGATTGCCCTTGAGCTTTGTTGATGGTGATTGCTAATCGAACATTCCCTGTGTCCCCTTCGTCATTTATATATCCCCCTGTGCTCCCGGCGTACCCGTTGTAGTTGTGTCCTTGTGTCCCGGTCGTCATTTATATTCCCTGTGTCCCGGTCGTCATTTGTATCCCGGTGTCCCGGTCTGTATATACATTCGTTTTTGAAATGGTATATGATGAAATAAATTTTTGTATTTTCCCCTTTTTTCTTTTTAGTTTTTTTTTTATTTTTATTTTTTTTAGTTTCGTTTTTCTCCTTTATTTTTCATTTTTTTTCCTTTTTTTATTTTTTTCTTTTTTAGTTTTTTTAGCTTTTTAGTTTTTTTATTAGTTTTTAGTTTTTTTGTAGTTTTTACCTTTTTTTACTTATGTTCTGGTCGTCATTTACACTCCCTGTGTCCCGGTCGTCATTTGTGTCCCGGTGCTTTGTTGGTGGTGATTGCTAATCGAACATTCCTTGTGTCCCGGTCGCTTTCTCTTTGAGCGTCCCGGTCGTCATTTATATTCCCTATGTGCCGGTGTCCTGGTCGTCATTTGTGTCCCGATGTCCCGGTCTGTAATTTCGTCAGTCGAAAACATGACGTCAGTCGACACACAAACATGACGTCACTCGACAGACACACACACACACAGACAACTTATTTATATATATATATATATAGATAAAAAGTAAAGATAACGAGAAAAAAATACTAATAAGCTAATAGCATAAGTAAAATAAAACGTCTCATGGATATAATCATTTGACTTAGTACAGTGATGCTCAATGTCTCCCTTTCAAGACAAGAAACAGCTTAAATTAAGAAATTATATTTCTTAATTTAAGCTATATTTTGGAAAACAAAGGTTCTCACAAAAATTGGGTCTCCGGTACTCAGCTTAGTGCTTTTTTGGATCCAAACTTGGGGTAGTAGCTGGCTAACTCTGGCAATCTTGGAAAACCATTTAATAACAAATAGATGAAATTATATATACTCTGTAGCCCAGATACTTAGATCTTGCGACTTAATGCTTCTGTTTCTTGGAAAAAGGGATTGGAGCTAGTACTTCAAAGATGATCTATCCACCATTTTCTTTTATATGTACTACTGACTTCTGTTTTCCTTGCTTAAATCCCAAAAGGAGCTCAGCCCCCCTCCCCCGATAAAAACACGAAAAAGCCTTATTTTTTCTGAATTTTAGGGCACTTCTCATTTATATTATCATTTTTTAGTAATTGCCCCCCCCCGTACACACACAAAAGGAACCTGGCCTGTATTCATGGAACCTTTACCATTTCGCTTAAATTACTTTATAGATTTTTCCAGTTTGCTGAAATTAGAAATAAGCATCACACTTCTTATGTACCTTCGAATATCTTGAGTCCCAAAATTAGTCAGAGCTAGTGCCCTGATTTCAAATCCGACAATGCCCAGCCTGATTACTGAAGACAAGACTTTAGTTTTACCAAAAAAGGAACGATTTATTTGTAATAATATTCTAATCAAATGTAAATTCTAAACAATCTCTCTAGCTAACAAGCTCTCAGCCTAACTCCCTACGAGTCATCAATTTCACACGAGTAAATCTCATCTTAATTAACAAGAACCAATTTTAATAAAATCTTGAAAGGGGAAGCCAAGGCTATGTCAAGGATTGTAACAACCCCAAATAAGTTGTTAATTGTTAAAACTAAAGACTTGTTACCCTTCTAAACGCCTTCCACTAAGTCTCTTTAATTTTAAAAAATACCCACTTTTTGAAGTGGGTATTTTGTGCGTTCCACCGTGCGTTCCACCGGAACGCACCAAAGTGCGTTCCACCGTGTGGAACGCACTTTTCCGCACGGTGGTCCGAGGGAATCAATGCTTAGATGGGCAATAGTTCACACCAGGGAGTATTGAAAAGCGATAAAAAAAGAAGCTCGAGTTCTTTTTTAAGATATCAAAATAAATCAAAAATAACCAAAACGCCATTTAGCGTTACCCAGCAAAATTCCAAAGTTAAATTCAAAGGTTGAGTCTAAGTAATGACTATCTGTATTTATATCCATTTTTAGCTTTTACTGTAGGTTGGGTCAAATCCAAAAGAACTACTTTTGCCAAGAGGACACAATAAGGATATATTTGCAATTTTTTTCTATCTATGCTTTGCTCTGTGCTATTAGCCCCCATTCAGTTGTTGGATATTCAGTGAAAGCTAACTTGAAACGAATGCTTTTAATTAAGTCTTTGGTTCTCACTTTAGAAGTGTTAGGGGGAGGGGGCTGTTGTTACTACAGACTGGCTGGTGATTTTTGCCAACTGTTGTACCAGCCAAGATTAAAACTTTGATAAAAGCGGTGAAGAGGACGAGCAAACATGTTGGAAGAGGGATGAGTGTCTCTTATACATTTTGCCAATCAACATCTACTATTTGTTAATGATCAAAAGGACCAGTGGATTTTGCCGACTGGCCGGTAATTTTTATAAAAGCATTTTACTGGCCAAAACCTAAACTCTGGTAAAATCGGTGAGGACGATGAGCAAACAGCTAGGAGAGGGATGATGTTTCTTAATTTTTTGCTAAATTAGATTGTTAATGAAAGGCTAGTGAATTCTGGCGACTGACCGGCGATTTTTATCACATATTCTACTGGCCAAGACCAAAATTTTGTTGCAAAGACTTGTGGGCCTTACCAACAGCGAGAACCTCCAACAGGTACGACTCTAGTTCGGCATTTGTGAAGGGACACGCATGCACGGAAAGGTGTAGCATAAATGGCAGACAGTAACAACGGCAATCAAAGGGATAAAATTAACCCTTGACTGGGCTGCCCACTTAATTCAACAATCTGTCTTGGCTTTTTTCTACAATTGGCCATGACTTTGACTTTTCCCACAACTATTCCCTCTTTTTTTAAATTCAAAAATCAACGGACCAAGAAATCCTACTGACCAAGATCGAAATTCTGCTAAAAGTCTGTGAAACGACGAATAAAATATAGTTGAAGAGGAGAAAAACGTCTTTAACACCTTCTGCTAAGTATTATCTGCTCTCTAATAATAACAAAATATCATAAATGTTAAATGATTTCTGTCTTTTTGAAAAACCTTGTTTTTCCTTCACAAGTGAGTGAGAACTCATTTTTTTTGTCTTTTTTTATTGTGTTGGAAATGTACTAAACTTTAAAGTTGTTTATTATTGACAAGTAAAGCTGATTCGGTTCTCTCAAAGCATGTGACACCTTATTCAAAGCCAAATGTTATCTTATCACTGGCGGATCCAGGGGTGCCGGAGGGTACCTGGAACCCCTAAGATTTTTTCTGGCGCCTTCTTTCCCTTTTTTCTTTTTTCACTCTTTTTTTTTAGAATCAATATTAATTTGGTCAATTATTGGCACCTTTGTAACACTGGGCCCCCAATATTTTGCTCATTGGCGCTAGATCCGCCCCTGTATATTATATTTTATTGTTCTATCTTTAAAGTGTATCCGGCATAACTAAAGCATGTATTATAGAAAGAGGATCGTCTTAATGGTGGCTTGGGATTTGGAGGTGCATCAGCTGTGGTTCAAGTTGCTGGAGCCGAAAGAGCCATTACAGATGACCCATTTGCTCTTTTTGAAAGGGGGGAATATAATAAAGAGGTTTCTGCTATATTTGGAGCAAATAAGCACGAAGGCACATTTGTTGCTGGCGGTAAGACTTGAGATTTTTTTTTTTACAAAATGGTCCTGGAAAATAGAAAAGCCAATATTATTTTCCTGCAAATTTTGATTTTTTAAATTCTGTGTTCCTATTTTTTGAGCAAATAAGCACGAAGGCATCTTTGTTGCTGGCTGTAAGGCTTGAGACTTATTTTTTTTTATAAAATGGTTCTGGACAATAGAAAATTCAACATTATTTTCCGGCAAATTTTGATTTTTCAAATTCTGTGTTCCTATTTTTTGAGCAAATAAGCACGAAGGGATCTTTGTTGCTGGCGGTAAGGCTTGAGACTTATTTTTTTTACAAAATGGTTCTGGACAATAGAAAATTCAATATTATTTTCCGGCAAATTTTGATTTTTCAAATTCTGTGTTCCTATTTTTTGAGCAAATAAGCACGAAGGCATCTTTGTTGCTGGCGGTAAGGCTTGAGACTTATTTTTTTTACAAAATGGTTCTGGGCAATAGAAAATTCAATATTATTTTCCGGCAAATTTTGATTTTTCAAATTCTGTGTTCCTATTTTTTGAGCAAATAAGCACGAAAGGATCTTTGTTGCTGGCGGTAAGGCTTAAGACTTTTTTTCACAAGATGGTCCTGTCCTTTTCCATTTTTAAAAAATGAAAAACAGAAAAGCTGATATTATTTTCCAGACTAGGTTTCGAGAGGAGTTTTTTGTTATGACGGTATCAACATATACTTCACTCAATGCAAAAACTGGCATTACACAGACGAATATTTCCCTCCTTTTCCTCAAAACTGAGCTGAAAAATACATTTAGTCAGCCAGAAAAATTGTGCTATAAATAAGCAGAATCTCCCTGTTTCTGCACTTGTAAAAATGGTACACTTTTATTAGTATTACCAATAAAAATGTTTTTATTCGACAGATATGCAAAAGATTCTTTTATGTAATTTAACGAAAATTTTTAAAAATTGGAATTCAAAATTCATGCTTACTGGAATTCAAATAACATCACTTGGTGGTCTTTATTTGACGGTACAGGCTAGTAGTTCACTCTTCCTAATGAGAATTCCTAATAGTTTTTCAAGAAGTTTATTTTGCCTGTTTCTTTTCTTAGTGTTTCTTAGCCTCTACATTCATAAGAAAAAGAACAAAAAGAACTGAGTGCTTTCTAGGTATTTAGTAAGGAGAAGGTAGGCAAGAACTTAGCAAGGCGGGTAGTCAAGATGATCAAAACTGTTATCATTTTTCAAGTGACAAAGTTCTGATGTGTGGAAAAGGCCTGAGTTTCTAAATTCCATTAACGATTTATGAGAACATTTGGTTATGAAAATAAGTCACTAGTATCTATTGACTGAGAAAATAATGTTGGCCTTCCTTTGCTTTCTAGGCGGCATTTTGCAAAGAATTTGCAAACACATACAAGAATCATACCACAAAACAATATCTTTAGGTGAATCAAATTATTTTGTTGTTTATTTAGATTTTTGAAAAGAATGCAAAAGTGCAGGATTACAAAATCCAAAGCACCACGTAAACTTACCGGGCCTTAAAACCAGTCTTGGAAAAGCATTCACCTAGCTACTACAGCACATTGGTGGTGAGTGACTCCTCTTTAAAGAAGGATATGATATCAAACTATTCAGTAGTAATGCAAGTTAAGCTATAAAACGTATTCACCTGGCAAATTCTAAGAATCTCAAAACCAGAAATCACAATACGTAAAGTAATGACGTAATTCACCTAGTTACTATAGCATAGTGGTGGTGAGTGACTCCTCTTTAAATAAAGATATGAGATCAAACCATTCAATAATAATGAAGGTTAAGCTATAAAAAGTATTCACATTGCAAATTCTAAAAATTACAAAACCAGAGATCACAATACGCAGAGCAATGACGTAATTCACCTAGTTACTACAGCATAGTGGTGGTGAGTGACTCCTCTTTAAAGAAGGATATGAGATCAAACTATTCAGTAGTAATGCAAGTTAAGCTATAAAACGTATTCACCTGGCAAATTCAAAGAATCTCAAAACCAGAAATCACAATACGTAAAGTAATGACGTAATTCACCTAGTTACTATAGCATAGTGGTGGTGAGTGACTCCTCTTTAAAGAAGGATATGAGATCAAACTATTCAGTAGTAATGCAAGTTAAGCTATAAAACGTATTCACCTGGCAAATTCTAAGAATCTCAAAACCAGAAATCACAATACGTAAAGTAATGACGTAATTCACCTAGTTACTACAGCATAGTGGTGGTCAGTGAATCCTCTTTAAAGAAGGATGTGAGATCAAACTATTCAGTTGTAATGAAAGTTAAGCTATAAAAAGTATTCACCTGGCAAATACTAAAAATCACAAAACCAGAGGTCACAATACGCAGAGTAATGACGTAATTCACCTAGTTACTACAGCATAGTGGTGGTTAGTGAATCCTCTTTAAAGAAGGATGTGAGATCAAACTATTCAGTTGTAATGAAAGTTAAGCTATAAAAAGTATTCACCTGGCAAATACTAAAAATCACAAAACCAGAGGTCACAATACGCAGAGTAATGACGTACGCAGAGTCTAATTCCTTCATAACTATAGTCTATTATATATTTTCTCATTCGTGTTACGTTCTATTTACTTCTATTTACATTTTTTATTCGTGTGTGCATTATTTCATTAATTGTATTCTAATTAAGTTATCGTTTTTACGACCGTTATTTATTTTCAGTGACCTACAATTCATACTTCTTGCCGAATAATAAATTCAATGACACTGAATTTATGAAAAGGGAATTTGCTGAGGTACTTCTTAATGGAATCAGTAAGTAATTATTGTTGTTTTTTTTTCCAGCAATTTAACTAAACTCTAATTCTGCTTTTATTTTCTGGTATAGAGGTTTTTGTGCATTAAACTCTTTTCAGTTTATTATTTCTACTACATAGTTACACAAGAAATGTGTTGTTTGTTGTTCGAAACGAATAACTTGTTAACAGGTCCTCATAACTTACTGCTTAGAGCCAACTGCTTAGATCATTGGCTCGACACGTTGGTTCGAATCCCGACGATGGTAGTATTTTAATATTAAAGCTCAACTATTTCAGAAATTTTAAATTGTTACCTTACAGCTAATTGTTCTTTATTCTTCCTCATCGTATCAGATTCAATTCTTTGTTGTCTAGAAACCTCCACATTTTTTTAGTTTTCAATTTATTTGTTGTCATTGCACCTGTTATATTTACAAAGCCTTCGCTTTGGTCTTAAATTTAGTCAACAGTAAACCTGATATTTCTTTTGATAATTTCCCACTGTTTATCACTACTGTAAATGCTGTAAGATTTTCATCTACTACCCAAAACAACATAGAATGACTATGATATAACGTTAGTATCATCACATGAAATACGAAAACACACTAATTTAACGGATCTCCTGTTCGTACTTTATAATTTTGTTTGGTAAGATTTCCATGGCAGTTCCTAGAATCACCAACATTCAGGGAAAAACTTACCTTGCCCTCTCCTGCTGAAACTGCTGCGTAAAAAGAAAATGACTAACAGAACCATGTAAAGAAAGACCTTAGCCTTAACCCCCCACCAACCCGGGTCCCGTAGAAAACTTACCTCACTCCCTCCCCCTTTAACAGCCTTGAATATCTTTTATATTTACAGATTTTAGCATTTGTGTTGGAAATATTAGCTTAAATTTGTAAAGTGAACGGTAACGTTAACAATTTAAGTTGACTACAAATGAGACGATTTAAGTACTTTTAAATACTAGTAACGCCTAACAAAGCCGTGCTATCGGCAAAATGTGCCATGGAAGCCGTCAAAAATAGGTTGGGAATGAAAAAAACGTGTCCAAAGGCGTCACTTGGACAACAAAATGTCATGATATCATCTTTGCTGTTCTTACCAATTTTTAAACATCAAGTAAAAGAATTTTAGAAAATAAGAAGAAAACAGCAAATATTCTTAAAGAATAGATATTTTTGACTAGTCAAGATGCTAGTTTAAGCCGAGCCACAGTTTCTGTTGTCAACTAATTTTTTCTTGGCTCTCAATTAGTTTTTACTTTCAGATGGATACCCACCAACACCAGAAGAAGTTGACGAAGTCATAGCTTTCTATTTTGACGGTCCAGAGCTTGGAGATTTCTATGCCATGGTTCCAGGTGTTGTTGACGTAAGTGTCTGTTTTACTTACGATAATTAATGTTAAAAGTCAATTTCTGTCATTTTCAACGATATTCATTAAATACCTAGTCCATTACAGGGCGAATCCAAATGTGGCTTTAGAGGCATATGCCCTCTATTAAAGGATAAAAAATTAATCAAAGGGACCGAGGTATGAGAATAACATTGGGAGAGCTGCAGTTTTGTTGGTGCCCCTCCCAATGTTTACTCTGTACCCGCTTTTGGACCTTCAATCTAGTTTAGAAAATAATAATAATAATAAAGCGTGAATAATAAATAATAAAGAATAATAAAGAGTGAAACGAAAACAAAAGATTCAGGATCCAAAATTTTCGGAGGCTTATACCTTTTGATCATAGATTTGCAACCCCAAGAGATTCTAGATAATATGGAAAAGGTGTTTCAATTGCCAAGCAGGTAAATAGCCAAAACCAACATAACAGGAATGTGGAAACATTGGCAAATGAGTGACAAATATCCTACAGAACAGTGAAAACATCAAACACAGAATTTCCCCCTGTTTCTATTGATTCAAATACTTTTTCTGGTGGCATTGAATAAAAAGTGCAAAAGATCCACTAAAACATAAACTATTTTAAGTCTAATGTTAATTAAATATGGTTTCAAGCTATCTGTGACAGTACCATGTACACCTTACATTGCATCCACGAATATGCATTATTGTAAGAACATTCCAGATTCAACAAACGAGTAACAGTTTTTAATAACAAGCGCTTAGAGCTCATATGGTACTTGTGACAAGGTTGGAAGAGCCAATTGCTCATATGGTATGAGCTCTAGCAAAATTCTAAGAATCAATAGATTGATTTAAAAGGAAAATCAGAGACTTAATGCCAGTCGGGATTTGAAATAAGAGCTCTGAGTCACGAGGTCCTTCTAAATATCAAAATTCATTAAGATCTGATCACCCACTCGGAAAATACCTCAATTTTTCTAATTTTTCCTCTCCCTTCCGCCCCCCAGATGGTCGAATCAGGGAAAACGACTTTATCAAGTCAATTTGTGCAGCTCCCTGACGCGCCTACCATTTTTCGTCGTCCTAGCACCTCCAGAAGGACCAAACTCGCCAGAGCACTGAACCCCGGCACCTAACTCCCCCAAAGAGAGTGGATCTAGTCCGGTTACGTCAGTCACGTAATTACGGCATTTATAAGCGTTTTCCAAGGTGTCTGGTTTCCCTCTCCAAATCCCCCCAATTTCAACAGATCTCGTCAAGATTTGAAATAAGAGCTCTGAGACATAGGTTCCTTTTAAATATGGAATTTCATTAAGATCCGGTCATCCGTTCTTAAGTTAAAAATACCTCAATTTTTCTGATTTTTCCAAATTAACAACCCCCAGATCATCCGTACCAATTATATCAATCCCGTATCTATAACTTGTTCTTATTATTCCCATCAAAATTCATCCCGATCTCTCCACTCTAAGCGTTTTCCAAGATTTATGTCTCCCCCCTTCAACCCCCTATGTCCCTGGATCCGATTCGAATGGAAAATGGAGCATTTGAGACATACGATTCTTCTATGTATCAATTTTCATGAAGATCTGATCACACATTCGTACGATACCTCGATTTTCACGTTTTCCAAGAATTCTGGTTTCCCCCTTCAACTCCCTTCAATGTCACCGGATCAGGTCAGGATTTAAAATGAGAGCTCTAAAGCACAAAATCCTTCTAGATATCAAATTTCATTAAGATCTGATCACCCGTCGTAAGTTACAAATACCTAAATTTTTCTAATTTTTCCGAATTACCCCCCCCCCCCAACTCCACCAAAGAGAGCAGATCCTGTCTGGTTACGTCAGTCACCTATCTTGGACTTGTGCTTATTCTTTCCACCAAGTTCTATCCTGATCTCTCCGCTTCAAGCGTTTTCCAAGATTTCCGCCCCCCCCCCTTAATGACACTGGGTCCGGTTAGGATTTAAAATAAGAGATCTGAGTTTCGAGGTTCTTCTAAATATGAAATTTCATTAAGATACGATCATTCTTTCGTAAGTCAAAAATACCTAATTTTTTCTAATTTTTTAGAATTAACCCTCCTCCCCCAACTCCCCCAAAGAGAGCGGATCTGTTCTGGTTATGTCAATCACGTATCTAGGACTTATGTTTATTTTTAACACCAAGTTTCATCCCCATCCCTCCACTCTAAGCGTTTTCCAAGATTTTAGGTCCCTCCCAACGCCCTCCAATGTCACCACATCCGGTCGGGATTTAAAATAAGAGCTCTGAGACACGATATCCTCCAAAAAAAGATCTGATCACTCTTTCGTAAGTTAAAAATACCTATTTTTTTCTATTTTTTTAGAATTAGCCCCCAAAGAAAGTGGATCTGTTCCGGTTATGTCAATCACGTATCTAGGACTTATGTTTATTTTTGCCACCAAGTTTCATCCCGATCCCTCCACTCTAAGCGTTTTCCATGATTTTAGGTCCCTCCCAACGCCCTCCAATGTCACCGGGGTTGGTCGGCATTTAAAATAAGAGCTCTGAGACACGATATTCTTCCAAAAATCTAATTCATTAAGATCTGATCACTCTTTCGCAAGTTAAAAACACCTCATTTTTTCTAATTTTTCAGAATTACCCCCCCCCCCCAAACCCCCCAAAGAGAGTGGATCTGTTCCGCTTATGTCAATCACGTATCTAGGACCTTTGCTTATTTTTCCCTCCAAGTTTCATCCCGATCGCTCAACTCTAAGCCTTTTCCAAGATTTTAGGTTGCCCCCTCAATTCTCCCCAATGTCACCGGATCCAGTCGGAATTTAAAATAAGAGCTCTGAGACACGATATTCTTCTAAACTTAAAATTTCATTAAGATCCGATCACTCCTTCGTAAGTTAAAAATACCTAATTTATTCTAATTTTTCAGAATTCCCCCCCCCCCCAACTCCTCCAAATAGAGCACATCCGTTCCGGTTATGTCAATCACGTATCTAGGACTTCTGCTTATTTTTCCCACCAAGTTTCATCCCGAATCCTCCATTCTAAGCGTTTTCGAAGATTTTAGGTCGCCCCTCCAACTCCCCCCAACGTCACCAGATCTAGTTGGGGTTTAAAATAAGAGCTCTGAGACACGATATCCTTCTAAATATCAAATTTCATTAAGATCCCATCACCCGTTCGTAAGTTAAAAAATACTTCATTATTCTATTTTTTCCGAATTAACCGGCCCTCCCCCCCCCAGATGGTCAAATTGCCAAAACTATTTCTAATTTAATCTGGTCTGGTCCCTGATACGCCTGCCAAATTTCATGGTCCTAGCTTACCTGAAAGTGCCTAAAGTAGCAAAACCGGGACACACCGACAGACAGACCGACAGAATTTGCGATCGCTATATGTCATTTGGTTAATACCAAGTGCCATTAAAACTAAGTTATTCCTTTATGACATGAACAAATTAGCGACTGAAACGATCAGAATTAATTTAGTATTAAACTTTGTTTTAAATTTGTGTGGCTACGATTTCATCGTATTTCATGTTTTACTCATTACTCGTTGAAATTACTCATATTTGGGTGATCATTGTAATGCTTATTGAGAAATTAGCTATTAAATCTGTTCCAAGTTCACACTTAATTTGCATTAAATTTGAAGTAAACAAAAACTAGATTGCAATTCCCACAGGGATCACACTATGTGATTTCAAACAAAAATACACAACAAGGTTTCGAATATCCTATGACAACGGCTACATTGTGTTCAATATGTATAGGGATCGAAAGCTTACCTTCTGCTGTATAAATATTTTACGCGCGAAATAAAAGACGATACCACTATTCTTGCTTGCACAGAATTGGAAAATATCCCCCAGCAGGGATATTCATAGAGCGATCTCACCCCTTTATGCTTTTTTTGGCACCTACAGCACCTCACCCAAAAGTTTGTTTCAGACACTTACGCCCTTTTTGGAAGCCGCTATAATTTTCTAAGAATTTATGTATGAAAGTTTAACTTTGTTTTGCGAAAGTTTAATTTTTATCCAAGAGTCCTTGACTACCTGTTATATCATTACAAATTAGATGTTATATGTTTGTGCAACAAAATTAATATAAAATTTAAAAGGAAGGACAGTGTAATCTAAATTTGTACAGTGTGGTATATAAAATTTCAGTAGGAGAATTCTGATTGATCTCATTAACCTGAACTTGAATAAAAATAATATTGATTAATAAAAATAAAAATAATAATAATAATAAAGACATTCCTGTGATTCTAATGTTAGTTTTACATTGCTTTCAATGTTGATAATATTTAATGTACCTCCATCTCTATTGGTCAGAAGTCCCTCTTAATATTAAAATTGGGCTTATGACTATTTAAATTCTTACAGATGACTGGAGTTTTACTGCTAAAAGAAGGAACTTACTTGAATGCTCAAATGCACGCTGTGCATAATCCAAATACTTGGATGTACGCTTTCAACTACGAAGGCAGAGCTTCCCTTTACGGTGTCATTGTCGGTGGCCCAGCAATGGACGTCATTCCTCATGGTGAGTGTTTGTACAAGTTATCATGTCTTCCATCTTAAAATCCCATTAATTCTGATACACTTAGTCAAAATCACTATCGGAGAATTTCTCTTCCCCCATGAAATATTCCTCCAAAGAAAGATCCTCTCGTATATCCCTCTCCCCTCGACCCGCAACTCAAAATATCCCCCCTGAAAAACGTTTGTACACTTCCCAATAACCATTACTGTATATAAACACTTGTCAAAGTTTGTAACTTGCAGCCCCTCCCCTGGGGACTGTGGGGGAATAAATCATCCCAACAACATACTTATTGTGGTTGTCGACTATGCTGAACAAATGGCTATCTCAAAATTTTGATCCGTTGACTTTGGGAAAAAATTACCGTGTGAGGGGGCCTCCAATTGGTTGCCCTCCAATTTTTTTGGTCACTTAAAAAGGGCACTAGAACTTTTAATTTCCGTTGGAATGAGCCCTCTTGCGACATTCTAGGACCACTCTGTCGATACGATGATCCCTGGAAAAAAAAAATAAATAAACACGCACCCGTGATCGGTCTTCTGGCAAAAAAATATGAAGTTTCACATTTTTGTAGATAGGAGCTTGAAACTTTACAGTAGGATTCTCTGATGCGCTGAATGCGACGGTGTGATTGTCGTTAAGATTCTGTGACTTTTAGGGGGTGGTTCCCCCTATTCTCCAAAATAAGGCAAATTTTCTCAGGCTCGTAACTTTTGACGACAAAATTTGATGAAGCTTATATATTTAAAGTTAGCATAAAAAGCCGATTCTTTTGATGTATCCTTTAGTATCAAAATTCCGTTTACTTTTGAGCCAGGTCGCTCCTTACTACAGTTCGTTACCACGAACTATTTGATCTAGGAGGTGCCATGTTCAGATCTCTTTACCAAAAGCTTCTCATGGGCAAGATAGGAGTTTTCATAACTGTATTGGTATCTAAGCTGGGCTTCTTAGGATCAAGTCAGATCACAGCCCGTCGTAATGCACTAAACATCTGTCATTGCACGTGCGTGAAGAGGCGGAGTCATGAAGAGAGGTTTAGATTGATGTACTTCAAAGATCTTTAATGAAAAGTATAGGACTTTTCATATATATATAATTATGCTATGCTATTAGCAGAGTTTAGCAGACCACTCCTTATTTAGGTCTCAAAATTCCATTATTTTTATAAATGTTTTTCAACAAAGAGGTTCTGACCTATCGAAATTTTTCAGAACTCTAAGAAGTCGCTGGTAATTTTTAACTAGCATCCCACTTTGTGTTTTAGGTGTCTGTCACTCTGACGAGCTGATTTATTTATTCCAATTTACTGGACTCTTCAACGAAACAGAAAGACACATGACAGAACGCATGGTCGAGCTTTGGACTAACTTCGCAATCTATGGGTAATTTACAACTTTTTTGTCAGAGTAGCACCCTTAAAACTTCTTAGATTACAGGCTGGACCTAAACCTTGAAACCATGGCGCTTAAAAACACGCCGTTAACTTACCATCCTATATAGTTCTACCCTTAAACTCGTTCAAGCGAATATCGAAATTTTTTTATATCAAAAACGTTCTGTTTTTCTTCAGAGCCGAACTAAAAAATTAGGGAATTCTTTTTCTTCATTTTTGAAAAATTTTGAAATTTTTTTGAAAAATTCTTATATAATTTTAACTTGCCAAGATTATTATTTCTTCCATGAGGTATTTTATTTGTTACTGGCAGCCCACTATTTCACGGGCACTATCTTTTTGACGTTTTTATCATCAGCGGTCCATGAATTTTGTCAGTTGTCAGCAGTATATTTATTTATTATTATTTTTTTTTGGGGGGGGGGGGGGTAGTTGTTAGGTAGTTGTTACTGGTGAAGAGTTTTTACTATGGGTATGAATTTGGAGAATGCATTAATCAAAACATCAAACATAAGCAAATGTTTCTCTAAAAGAAGCAAAAGGTAGTATAAATAAGCGTTTAAGGAAAACCTCTCAAGTCCTACTTAAAGCTATAGTGCCAATTGAACTTCAATAGTCCAATTAGACAAGAAAGTCCAATAAGACAAGAAAGAAAAAATATGAATACCAAACAAAATTCCAAGACCAAAGATTGCTCGTTGAAAGAGCATTTATGAAAATTATGTCCATCATTGTTTTTAATTTTTAATTAAACTCAGTCTTTTCACCAGAGAATATTTTAACATGGCCTAATCACCTACAAGCTGTTTATATTTGTTCCGTCTTTACTTTATCTTTTTGGCAAAAAGCGTGTAGAAGTGAGTGGAAACATGTTGGAAAACCCACAATAGGTACAGACTTCTGCAGTTTGGTTTTCAGGTACTGAATCTCTAACTGATGATTTTCGGTGAAAATCATTCTTAATACGTCAAAACTCTAAGGTCAATTAAATATTTTCCCCAAGGCTTTCCTAGATTAATCATTACGTGCAGGTTTTTCCAGGATTGATTATGCAGTGCAGAGACCTTTTCCCATGTTTCCCCCTTCCCCCGAACAACCCCTCCCCCCAAAGCGCGAAAAGGTCCCCCTGAAAATGTCTGTACATTTCCCAATAACCATTACTATATGTAAACAATGGTCAAAGTTTGTAACTTGTAGCCCCTCCCCCGGGGACTGTGGGGGATTAAGTCGTCCCAAAAGACATAATTATTCAGGTTATCGACTATGCTGAACAAAATTGTTATCTCCAAATTTTGATCCGGTGACTTAGGGAAAAAATGAACGCGGAAGGGGGCCTAGGTGCCTTCCAATTTTTTGGTCCCTTTAAAAGGGTACTATAACTTTCATTCTCCGTTAGAATGAGCCCTCTTGTGACAATCTAGGACTACTGGGTTGATACGATCACCCCTGGGGAAAAAAACAAAAAAAGCAAAAAAACAAACAAACAAATAAACACGCATCCGTGATGTGTCTTCTGGTAAAAAATGCTAAATTCCACATTTTTGCAGATAAGAGCTTGAATCTTATACAGTAGGGTTCTCTGATACGCTGAATATGACTGTGTGATTTTCATTAAGATATGAAACTTATATATTTCGTAAAACTATGAAACTTATATATCATGAAAAGAGAAATCACCAATGCAACAGCACAAACACACAAAAAAAAAAGAAAAAAAAAGAGAGACAGAAGGAGAAAAGGAAGACTGTTTTCCTAAATTAGTGATTAATATAGACCAGCACTTGAATGAGGCCTTAACCCTACTCATCCATACAATCACATAGGTCAAACAGCATAGCCATACACAATCAACCATAAAGAATAATCCATGGACAGGCAGTCATGTCTAAAATCAGCATTAAAATGTGATTCTTTTGATGTAGCTATTGGTATCAGAATTCCATTTTTTAGAGTTTCGGTTACTATTGAGTCGGGTCACTCCATACTACAGTTCGCTATCACGAGCTGCTTGATAAATTATTTGAGTATATACTGCTTCCGAAAATTAAGGAATTTGATAGTTTTGAGGCTAACTAAACAGCATTAAGATACGGCTTATTTGTCACTTTGCTCATTATGTTCTAGTATGGCCTATTAAGGAATCTACTTGGATTACAGTCTTCATTTTCTAATCCTTGATTTATTGGAAGCATTCAATAGTAATTGCCTTGCTCATACTTGGCATGCTCTTAGTCAACTAGATATGAATGTATCTGTGACTATTTTTTAAGGTTTTATCATTTAAATTTACATTTAATATTAAAGTTGGGAAGTGATGAATTTTCCTAGATTACCAGTTAAGATTGAAGCTAGAAATGGAGGGGGGGGGTCTTCATATCTTCAGTGATTCTTCCGAAATATTCAGTTTGTGATAAGTAGATTATCTTTTTGGGCTTTTGCAGACGACTTGTTTCTTATAGTTAAACTGTGGTTAGCTTAGTACGTTTTGTTTGATCTGTTGTAGTCGTATTTGCAAATAATAAGCTACTAATAAATGTTGATGAACGTGATAATCTGATTTTGATGGAAGTGCTTCGTCTAATTTTTTGGATTGTAGTTTATTTTGCATTCCGCAAGTCCATTTTTTTTATGGTCCATTTTTTGTAATTCTTTAAGTCTTTTTAGTTCTCAAATAACTCGTGATATTAAGAATAAAGTAAAATATAGGTATTCTCAATTTTTTGATCTGCACGTGGGGTACGCAGGAATGCACGCCCCGCTCTTTACGCTGAAGTTTTTTACTGTTTTAAAAAGCAGAGTTGAAAGAGTCAAACTTTAGCGTAAAGAGCGGGCGTTGATAAGGAAGCAGCCCCTTTCATATACGAAGTAATTTCTGTTCGTTTTAAGTTTTAATGTCGCTCCTTACTTTCAGCTAAAAAAATTTGTTTTTTTAATTTAATTTTTACAGTTAAGCATGGATGTAAGCAACGATCCACTCGGACGTAGTATGGAAAAATTATCATTTTTGTGCATTCATTGAATGCGAGTGTCTATGCATAGGGAATGAAACACAGATATATGGACCTAGGCTATACCTCTCAAACCTAGAGTTAAACATAAGCATTTTTTAGGGACCCTACACCAGAAGGCGTTGAAATATACCCAGACAGTTCCAAATGGAGTAGGTATACAGATGAAAACAGAATCTATCTTGATATTGACCTGGCTTTTGAAGAGAAAGTAGAATACGCAAACACTTACACAGTTGCTAGAGATACAGGCTTTTCCGCAATAATGCCAGAAATGATTGAAGAAAACTATTGGTCATTAGAAGATGCTCTACAACAGCAAAAGTACCTGAGAAGTTTACAAAAATAATTTTTTTTTGTTCTTACTAAAAAATTAACTCGTTAGATTGATCTTTTTTGACAAGAATTAGGAGAAGATTTTTTTTTCTTTTTTCTTTTCAGTGCTAGACACAAAATTTTGACTTCCAAACTAAAAATGGGTATTCACAAAAGTAAAGAACAACAAAGAGAGAACAAACGAACGAGACTGCGGCCAGTAGAGAGAAAAAAAAAAAAAAAAACGTCTTGGCTATTTTGCCTGTATGAAAACGAGGCGTCTTCAGAAAGAAACAAAGGTAGAAACTAAATAAACTGAAAAAAATCAATAAAATCACCACCAATATTGATAAAATACAATTGTCGCAGCTGATTCACATAGGTCACAGAAGCTAATAGAGTTACTTTGATGAGAACGTCAGCGAAGAGAAAAGATGTCTTTTCTCTCTACTGGCCGCAGTTTCGTTTGTTTGTTCTTCATTGAGTATTTTCTCTCTTTGTTGTTCTTTGCCATGGCTGGTCATTTCAGCTTAAGATCTTTCATTCCACAAAAGCAAAGAACAACTTTTAAAACATAATGCAAAAATTGACTCATCTATTAAGTCAAGCTCAAAACAAACAAAATTACCAGAAGCAATAAATTCAAACTTGAAATTAAGACTGCCAAAAATAATGTTACCTGCATCTCTAATCTTTCATGGAGCTAATCTTTCTTATGATTATCTTTCCGTTGAGAAGATGTCTTGCAACAGAACATGTTGCCAGATGGCTTTCAATTTTCACCGCTCTTTTTATCCAACAGTACATGAGCTTAAAGATATACACACAAGATTTATTGACAAAATCCCTAATATTAAAATAAATGCTCCAAACAGTGAGCATCTTAGTCGTATTGGCTTATGGGCTGTTTTATGACCAAATACGAACTATATTGTTTATAAGTGGAGCATTGCACCTACAAAGTTATAGCGGTCTATTATCAATACTATTGTCACTCCTATACCAAGTTTATTCTAACTAGAATGCCATCTATTCTACCTATACTAGCCTGGGCATTAAAGTCCCCTAATAGAAATATCATTTTTCCTGGAATCCTGACTGTTTATTCTTGTAACTGTCTGTAAAATTCATTCGAGTCATTACTGTTACCATTATTCTGTTCTACAGAGGCATCTACCACTTTGAATAATACACTGCAGTTTTTGGTAGTAAACTGAGTAACTTGAATCCTATTATTAACACCTTCCTGATCTAAGCAAGACTTAAAGATTTCCTTATTCATAATGAGTTCTACTCCCTGCCAATCTACCCACTCTTCCTACTTGACGCAAATAAATTTTTTTTCACCTTAGTTCAGGTTTTCTAACCTGGGGTTTTTCCCTTTGGAGTTTCTGTTAATATGTAATCTGTCAATATGGAGTTAATATGGAGTTATGGAGTTTCTGAAACTCCAATAAAGAATAGTTCAAAACACCTGAATTTGCCTGTTAAAAACTCAATATGACTGTTCTCTTTCAAAGTCGTAGAGACCATGCCACTATTTTCACCACATTAAATAAAAAAAATTCATAAAAGAGGTTTTGCAAAGGAAGGTAAACAGCTGTATTAAACCAAAGACGAGCAATTCAAATTTAAAACGAACAGAAATTTGCAGTAATGAATAAATGAGACGCAACACGAACAGAAATCACTATGAATAATCTAGTCAAATTTAAAACAAACAGAAATTACCATAAATAAGAGCAGGGCTAATGCTTCCTAACCTTTTAAAGGTCAGAGCTTTATTTGCAATCTACTGAAAATAATTTTTATTCCTGGCGGCTTGAATTTCATTTGTAAAAACATCAGTAAAAAAAGAAGGGAACTTACTGTATTAACCAAGATTACTGAAAAGTAATTTTAAGAGTAGACAGATTTTATGATACATAATGATATTTATTCTTGTAAATATCAGCAATTGCGTATTCATCAACATTATAATCATAAAAACACTTTTAAAATGTAATTTGTTTTCGCTAAAGCAAAAATGATAATTTGGCCTTTAGAGGCTCAGGGGGGGGGGGGTAGTCTGACTCTTCTTTTTTTTACTTTATTTCTGCTTGTTATTTGTTTAACGTATCTCTTAACTTTTTTTAAAGCTTTTCTTATGGATTTTTAAATTATTTTTTCCCTTTTAAATAGTCATTATATTTGTTTAAAAAAAAGCATTTGTGAGGTTTGATTCATTTTTTCTGCATCAGAATTAAGGTCTAGCTATTTTTATTTTGAATAAAACTTTGCAACGATTTTTATTACTGGTGGTTCTATTGACCTTTGAATCGAAGGCTGGGGGAGTTGGTTATTATTCAATTATATGAATCAAATATCTGAAGTTTTTACCTGGTGTAGTGCAAAAGCCATTCTGACCTCTATCAAGTTACAGCTTTGAATGTAGACAAATATTGATTGCCAGTTTCAGTGTAAGTATCTTCTTGTATTATGTTTTGTTTTACCTGCTTGTTTGTTGAAATAAATGCATTTTAAGCTCATTAAATAAAAATAGTTCTGACTTGTTGCTGATAAAATAAAAATGAGACATCAAGAATCAATGCAAATAGAACTGCTTCCAGTTGATAAAACAGATAACAAGTTTCAACTTGATTGCCTCAGTCGTCTCTAAGATATTAAAAGATACGCCTTTTTGCAACCTATATGCGTATATTCTATTTTGATTTAGCTCAGCATCCTCCCCAACATACGTTAAAATTATCACATTAATGCCCTTAGCTATTTCTGAGCTATTACGCTTACGCTGTTCTGGCAACCTGGATACAAATAGTGTGTTTTGAGTTAGTTCTACAAACTCCTCAACATCCCCCGAAGGCTTTAAACTGATGCCCTTAGCTGATATTAAGATGTTGTAGATATGCGCTCTTGACGACCTTGATCCACATGTTGTCTTTTGATTTAGTTCAACATGACCCTCGACATTGCTCGACAATTTCAACTTAATACTCATAACTGTTCCAAATATATTTTAGATACGTGCTTTTGGCAGCCTAGACACACATGCCTTTTATGTAGTTGATCACACCTTTCAACACACCCTGAAAGTCTGAGCTTAATATCTGTAGTATTTCTTGAGATATTGCAGATAAATGATTTTGACAACGGTACTCAGTTAAAGACCCCCTTAAAATGCCCTGAGATTTTTGAGATTTTAAGATAATTCTTTTTGACAACCTGGATGCAGATAATGCCTATTAATTTAGTTCCATCTCCCCTGAATACACCTTAGAAGTTCCAACTTGTCACCCTCAGTCGTTCCAGAGATATCGCAGAAATGCTGTATAAATAACCTGGATGCAGTTAATCTCTTTTGATTAAGTTCAAAATTCACTTCAGCATTCCCTGTAAGTTTCATCTTAAGATACTTAATTGTTCTGGAGATATTATACATACGCCCTTTGACAAAATTATTGTTTATAGTGTCGTTTGATTTAGTTCAAAAGACATACCGTTTGACAACACGGATGTACATAGTGTCTTTTGATTTCGTCAAGATCCCGTTCGACATGCCCTTGTAGTTTCAACTTAATAACCTTAGCCGTTCCTCAGATTATAGTGACGTGTCTTTTTGACAACCTGGAAACAAGTGGTATATTTTAATTTAGTTTAACATCCCAGTAAACATTCCTTGAAAGTATAAACTTGATAGCTTAAGACGTTCTTGAGTTATCCCAGTTAGGACATTTTGACAGCCTGGATGCAAACAGCGTTTTTTGATTAAATTCAACATTCCCCTCATCATTCTCTGAATGTTGAGAGACACACATTCAGAAATATCAGGTGCGTCTCTTTGATCACTTGGATGCAGATAATATCTTTTGATTTAGTCAAAGTGTCTGTACATAGTGTCTTTTTACTTAGTTCATTATTCCCCTAAACACTTCCTGGAAGCACTTAAGCTATTAAGTCGGCTCAGAACAAGACAGCAGAAAGTTTTCCGACAGGTATTACAATTCGTAAAAATATAGGGGAGGGAAGGATTTTTATCGATTTTGTTTTTGTTCAAGATACAAAAATCCTGGGAGGGGAGGAGTAATGTAAATTTTCTCGTCTCTTAAAAAAAATACAAACTGAGAAATCTAGGGGGGGCTTCAGGTCATCCAGTTTGGAGGTTCCTCTGGTTAAGGAGAGGTTACTCAGCCCGAACAATTTTTGCCAAACATTATCTTAATTTCATTTTTTGGTGATGTTATTCAATCAGCAAGGGTCACAGTCCTGTATAAACAATCTTAAGCCTATTATCTCCGATCAAGTTATATTCATGTTGCAAATATTACACTACAATGTGGCAACTAAGAATAAATAGTATAGTTAGAAAGAGTCTACTCAGCCCCCCGCCCCCCAAAGAAACAACAACAAAAAACACACATAAAAACCCATCAAAACAAAAAATGTGGCAGAATTATTCATTAACCAGGTCCAGGCAATGCTTGTCGTTTACTAAGCTGTGATATCCTCTATGACATGGTACCACATAGGGTCACCCTGCAGCACTGTTTGCAGTCAAGGCTCAGATTAAGAAAACTCGTGATTGACCAACCCAAATTTACCTAAACGACTGCACAATCAGGGTTTCCCTTATTAGGATAGGGACAGAGAACAGAACTTATTACAGAGAGAGGACCTCAAACCATCTCACAGCACTTATCGCATAAGCCCCATGACAAAGCGAGAAAAATGAAACCAGCGAAGAGGGATAAACTGAAAATTCGCCCGATGGACAAATATAAAACTTTAATTATCCCACTATATTTGAAGGGAATAGACTTAATACACTATAGCACTAATTAAAATTAGTGCAAGATTAAAATAATAATAAAAAATAATTTTAATGAAAAATTCACTTAGACATACAAAATTAAGCCCGATTTCTTTTTGAGTTTCTAGCGTTTCGTTGATGTCATCTATATAGGCTATTAAATAGAAAAAACAAGTTTTTTGAAATGAAACTAAGGAGCGACATTAAAAATTAAAACGAACAGAAATTACTCCGTATATGAAAGGGGCTTTTCCTCCTCGACGCCCCGCTCTTTACGCTAAAGTTTTTTATTGTTTTAAAAATTAGATTTGCGAGAAAAAATCAAACTTTAACGCAAGGTGCGGGATGTCGAAGAGGAAAAGCCCCTTTCATATACAGAGTAATTTCTGTTCGTTTTAAGTTTTAATGTCGCTCCTTACTTTCATTTCAAAAAACTTGTTTTTTTATTTAATTTCTGAAAGTTTTTGAATTAATGTATGTCTGATTTTGGCTCTCCGTACATAAATTATTAAAATGAAATTTGCATATTAATTCTTTTTTTGGCTAAATGGCTTTCTCTTAGTTTTGATCAGACGATTTTGAGAAATAAGGGGTGGAGAAGGAGGCCTAGTTGCCCTCCAATTTTTCGGTTACTTAAAAAGGCAGCTAGATCTTTTAATTTTTAACGAACGTTTTTATTAGTAAAAAAAAATACGTTACTTAAGAATTAACTTACGCAACAAACTTTTATATTCTTATATTTTTGATTATATATACGAGGGGGTTTGTACCCTCGTTAATACCTCGCTCCTCACACTAAATCTTAAGTTTTGTCCCAATTCTTTAAGAATAACCCCTGAATCAGAAAGGCCGTAGAATAAATAGTTGAAATTACTAAAAATAATTTAGCATAAAGAGCGAAGTATTTATCTCCTCCTAAATACCTTGCTCTTTATACTAAAGTATTTTTAGAGCCCCTCGTATGCGTAATAATCTCTGTTCGTTTTAAGTTTGAATGCTTCTCCTTACTTTCAATTGAAAAAAACTTTTTCATGTTTATATTTTCATTTTTTTTAATAGTAATGCTAGAAAATCCTGCGCCCTTTTCATTGAATTTCTCTTCCCCCATGAAATATTCCTCCAAGGAAAGATCCTCCCATATAGCCCCCTCCCCTGAACCCCTCACCCAAACCAAAATAATCCCCCTGAAAACGTTGGCACATTTCCCAATAACCATTACTGTAAGTAAGCATTGGTCAAAGTTTATAACTTTCAGCCCCTCCCCCAGGGACTGTGGGGGGGGGGGGGGGTAAGTCATCCCCAAAGACACAGTTATTATGTTTTTCGACTATGCGGAACAAAATGGCTATCTCAAAATTTTGATCCGTTGACTTTGGGATAAAATTAGCGTGGGAGGGGGCCTAGGCACCCTCCAATTTTTGGTCACTTAAAAAGGGCACTAGAAGTTTTCATTTCCGTTAGAATGAGCCCTCTTGCAACACTCTAGGACCACTTGGTCGATACGATGACCCCTGGGGAAAAAACAACAAACAAATAAACACGCACCCGTGATTTGTCTTCTGGCCAAAAATACGAAATAGCACATCTTTGTAGATTGGACCTTGAAATTTTTTCTATAGGGTTCTCTGATACGCTCAATGTGATGGTGTGATTTTCGTTAAGATCCTATGACTTTTAGGGGGAGTTTCCCCCTATTTTCCAAAATTAGGCAAATTTTCTCAGGCTCTTAACTTTTGATGACAAAGACTAAATTTGATGAAACTTATATATTTAAAATCAGCATGAAAATCCAATTCTTTTGATATATCTTTTAGCATCGAAATTCCGTTTTTTAGAGTTTCGTTTACTATTGAGCCGGGTCGCTCCTTACTACAGTTCGTTACCACGAACTGTTTGATATATAAGTTCGATTATTCCTGCTAGTATGTTTACACGTCTAGTCTGTCTTATTTTGCCTCTCTGCATTCGTCTTGCAATTAGAAAAGGATCAGCTGAAGCTTAGACAGCTCGTAGTAGTAGGAATATTAGTTTTACAGACCATCCAGCAGAGGTGAAAGCACTTTCGTCAGGGTTCATAAGTAGCGTTACTAATACAGTACAATTGCACATTTTCTGGTAAAATTCGGAGGTTGTGATACAATGCGGTACGTTTGGGAATTTTTTGATTTGTCAACACAGCTAATAAGAAGAAGCAGCTGAAACTGCTCAAAGAATAAAAATGCCAGGTTTGTTTGAAATTTCTATTTTACTAAAGATTCTAGATGAGTGTCTTTTACTATTAGAAGACTATTGATTCAGGAGAATAAAACTTGGTAAAATTCTAGTTAATTGACTTCTTGCTATCTCAGTAAGGGTTTAGGTTAGAAAAATGAAACTTTCAGGAATGAATCTACAGAGTAAGTATGTCCCGGGAAGGTATTTTGAAGCAACTACCTCCACTCCTCCATCTAGAGGGCCCTGACCTTTGATGACCTTTATAAATATGTGTGTTATAAAAGTGAAACCTTGCAAAATAGATCTTCTGCTTAATTCAAGTACAACAAAATTGCTTTCAGCTTCATAACTTTGCTCAATTCCATTTTATAAGGTTTTAGGTGTAAGATAGAGGTAGTTGCTTCAAGATACCTTCCCGGGACATAGCCTACTTCAGTCTGTAGATTCATCCCTGAAAGTTTCATTTTCCTAACCCAAACCCTTTCCAAGATAGCAAGAGGTCAATTAACTATAATTTTACCAAAATTTCAATAGGTATAGACCTGTCATGTAGGCAAATTTCAGGACCCTCTAGAGGGAGAAAGAGTAGAGGAGGGTACTTCAAAATACCTTCCTGGGATATTCTTTAGCCTGTAGATCCATCCTCAAAAGTTTCATTTTCCCAACCTAACCCCTTTCCAAGATAGCCAAAAGTTTCTAAAGTAAAATTCTACCTAAAACTTTCAGATCTAGGCCTAATGTATACCCTGGAAAGGTCTTTTAAGCTCCTTGATTATTTCCAGGGTACTCCTTCCCTATTTCAGTAAAATTCTAGTTGAAAAATCCTGAAATTTGCCTACATGACAGGTCCTATACCTATTGAAATTTTGACAAAACAACATTTTACCTGAATTTTCAGTTACCAGTTGCCTTTTCTCTGCCTTTAGTTTTGAAAATGCAATTCCTGTTATTTGAGTAGAATTCTGAGCCATATCTATGTTTTTCTTTCAAAATTTAGGAAAAGTGTTTGAATATTTTTAAAACCTTATAAATTAGGATTGAGCAAAGTTTTGAAGCTAAAAAAAATTTTTTATTCTTCATTCAAGCAGAAGATCTATTTTGCAAGGTTCACTTTTTAAAACATATATTTTTAAAGGTCATCAAAGGTCAGGGCACTCTAGAGGGAGAAGGAGTGGAGGTGGGTTCTTCAAAATACCTTCCCAGGACATACTTTAGCCTGTAGACTCATCCCTGAAAGTTTCATTTTCCTAACCCAACCCCTTTCTGAGATAGTCAAAAGTCAGTCAACTAGAATTTTACCCCTATTTCTATAGCACAGAAAGGTAGGCTATATATAAGCCTATGTGTATATTGCTTTACTGTCATAAAGATAAGATGAACACACTACTTGATGTATCTTTTCACTATGCTCTTTTCAAATATAGGTTAGTTTAATAAACATTTGACTTGGAAATGTAGGTAAAACTTTAGTTTTGTCACAAATTGTCTAAATTAGAAACTATGCTGCAAAGCAGCATAGTTTCCATACTATAGCACTTAGAAATGCTATTTCTAGAAGCACATCCATTTCTGGTTGACCCTCCTCCTCCATGGGGCAAACTAATAATGGTAAAGTGGGCAGGGTTTTGAAGCTGAGAGAAAAATTGGGGTTGTACAATATGAGTGAAATTATATTTTGAATACTAATTACAGTCATCACTGGTAATTTCTGTATAGTAGGAAGTCAAAAGATATTTAAAAAACTCATGCTTCCATTAATGCTGATATCCAAGATGGTTCACTTTCACTTTCAAGTTTAAATTAGCTGATTGTTTCTGAACAATTGCAATACTAGCTGTTGTGACATTGACCTGTGATGAAATTTGAACCAGCAAATCAGAGTGATTAGTTAAAAATTATGTTTATGTTCTGTTGATTTGAAGGTAGGCAGTGCAACATCTGATTTTGCTTACAGGTAACATTACCTATAGAGCAAAGCATATTAGTCCATGAGCCCTGCAGGCAGCAAGGCAAGGTGTGCATTTAACCAATCAGAATACAGACCTTGCCCTGCTGCCCACAGAGCTCATTGACATGTTCAAGTCCCACCTTGATAGGGAATGGCTCTGCCAGGAGTTCCTTTACAATTGGGAAGTTGCAGAGTCCTCCACAAGAGTCTAATCTAACAGCCACAATCTACTCCAAACAAATTCTTTTTTTCATGGAGCATCACAAGGATGGATAATCCTTATATTGCTCCAAGCTGTGATTTAAGGTAATTTAAGGATGTGTGAGTTTTTTAATTATCTTTCAACTTCCTACTATACAGAAATTACCAGTGATGATAAAATATAATTTCAGTCGTATTGCAGCCTACAACCCCAACTTTTCTTGCAGCTTCAAAACCCTGCCCACTTAAGGCATTTTTAGCTTGCCCAATGGAGGATGAGGGTCAACCAGAAATGGATGCACTTCTAGAATTAGTATTTTGAAGTGCTATAGATTAGACAGCTTGTGATGAAACTAAACAATTGCCAAAATTTACCCCACCCCTTAATGGTCCCAGATATAGCCCTAGTATAAAGGTTTGTTCAAGACTATAATACTTGCTACATTATCATGTTGACTTTCATCAGACTATTATCCAAACTCATAAGTCATACAAAAGTGAAATCAACAGATATAGATCCAAGCTTAAACAAGACACAACAAAAGCCTTGTACATTGTAGTCAATTCTGCCTTGTAGCTCAATTCTGATTTATAAGATTTTAGAGACTATTATAATGAATACAAATTCCTTATATTCATTTTATTCTTGTACTACAAATAGAATCTTTTAAAGACTTTAATAGGCTCACTTTTTTTGGGCCTTGTTTCTTCTGTTAGCTGGGGCTGTTGCTAAAAGTTCAACTTCTATTTCTACTACTTTCCAAGATAACAAAAAGCCATCATCTTTAACTTTACCTTTGCAAATCATTTTGTTTCAATTCTTTAAGAAATGTGTTAGCCAAAACTATATAGATTTTCTCTTTGCTAAACAGTAAATGAATTCCTTCTTTTCCTATTTCTCAGTCATGGATAGGCCAATGGGTTACAGTTTGCCAAGACTATGCTACTTACCTGGGAATTCCACAGTCAATGCAATGATATTGGTTATATACCTGAATAAAGTTTGTTCCTACTAATGAAACATTAGGCTGTAATAACAAAGTATAGTACCTTTACGTTCAGTAACTGTGTTTAATCACTTCTAAAGGAAATGTGCAAATAAAATTAAATGATATCACTACATTCCTTATTCTATGATCTTTTGTGGTCACTTTTCTAACAATGTGCCCTATTTCCCCTTTATTACTCTGTATGTAGCCCTAATGTTGTATTGCTCTGGGTTTTGTATCTTCTGATATGTAATATCTTTTTTGTTAACTGTTTTTATTGTATTCTTGCCTAGTAAAAACAGTAAACCAAAACATTAGTACAATTGCTGGACAAAAATATTATTTAAATGATCTAAAACAATGGAAGGAAATATAATTATCTGATTAATACAAAAATGGTTCATGTTATATTTTAAGAATTTTATAGTTTTAGTGTATTTTTTTTTTAGTTTTTTTTTGCATATCCTAGGGCTATATCTTTTCTAAATGCCAAAGGCCAAGGGATGCATTGTCCAATAAACAGCCATGATATTAGGAAAGAGTGTAGAATAAGAATTTGATGGTACTAGTTTCATTTTATGTGCATGTTTCCTATAGATGTGGTTGATAACAGCTAATTTACCCAACATTCTATCCAATATAATGGTTACTACTATGATGCCCCCCCCCTCTTCTTCTCTGATAGGACCACATAGAGCAATAAACAATATATTTACTTATTATTTTTGATTACTGATAGAATCAGTGCATATTGTTAAATGAACATTTATTTTGTACCTCCTGACCTGTAAGGTAATTTTATTGTGAAAGAAGAAGAAGAATTCAATTGTCTTCATATTGAATTGCAAAATTCTAATTCATAGTACCTAATAAGCTATTTAAAAGACAAAAAAGGTAAAGGATGCAGGACTAGACCCATAAGGTCCAAACTGGCAGTGCTGATCTCCATCTCAAGGCCCTTCAGCCAAGAAGTGCAATGGGGGGATGTGAGCCAGCCATCCTGTGCTTTTGCACACCCTTCCTTTTTACCTTCTCCAGATACCCATTTAGAACTGGGTTGACTTTAGCTGAACTTACAGAATCATGCCACTGACCCCCATCTCAAACAAAAAAAAAATAGGTAGGGGAGAGGTGGGTACAGTGGCGCACTTTCAGGTCAAAGCATCGTAACTTTGGCAAATATTAACATTTTTGGACGATTTTTAAACTGTTGTGCAGGCAGTTTATTATTCTACACTGATGATTTATTTCACACTTCTTCTTTGAACCAGTTTTTGATGGAGTCATGTTTTCTGACAGCCACTTTTTGCGCCATTGTTGCCGACTAGGCGGGAACTATGGCGCACCCCATCTGGAACAGTGGCGCACCCATCTGGAACAGTGGCGTAATCAAACTGCTAAGATGAATACTTCGTTTAATGAGTAAGGAAATAAAAAATAATGAACTGAAAATAAAAGAAGAAGGCACACTAGTTAATATTGTAAGCAGTCAGGTCAATGGGGAAGACCAGTTGCTCCGCCTGTCTTTCTGTGCCACCAGAAATATTTGAAGCAGGTAGCTTCATTTCGACACTCGACTTGCTGAAAGTGTAATTTTCACTGGTCCTGATGAACTTGTAGAAAGGAACCATTCTCTTAATATACATGAGCTCAATGTCAAAGCTGGACTCAGAGAGGACTTCGCCCACGGAGTAAATTTTGTTCTTTTTGATCTCCCCCTCGCAAACAAGAACATAATCTCCAACACGGACTTCATCGTCACACAAAAAATCGTTTTGGTCTTCTAGGCCACAGTGGAGGCTTTCATCACTATCACAGCTACTGTTGCCTTTTGTGGCAGAGTCACCAAAGTCATCATCAGACGAAGAATCAGAAAACAGGGTGTTTACATGACTGTTTCTCTTGAAATTGCGGTCAAATTTACCAAAGTATCCAACAGCACTGCCCTTTTTCTTAGGTTGGACATCCTGTTTTTTTGGCACTGGCTTTTGGACAACGGCTTTCTTTGTCTTGGGGTTAATCTTAGAAGTCTTGGCCTTTTTCTTTGCTTCCCTTTCCATGAATTCTTTCTCTAAAGCATCTTTCACTGGGGTATCCGTGGCAATGATAGTTTTCTTCCTCTTCCGAGCTCCTTCTGGCAGCTTCCTGGGGGGCGCTCTTGGGTAGGGCCTTACAGCTTCGGGTGTAACGGCGGTAGGGGAGGCAGCGCTTGGGGAGGCAGAGCTTGGACCCGCTTCGTTATGACTATTCAATTCTTGCTCGACTTCTTCGGCCTCTGGAGCTGCGCTGGGATTAGGGTCTGGTCTGTCGGTCACAGCTGATGCGAGAAAATCGTCGTCTGTGAAAAGTAGGCGGTTGAAGGGGAAAATCCCAGTAGCAGCAAAGCCACTGACTATGTTTTTCTGTGTGAAGGAGAGTTGGAAGGCCTTTCCAACAAGTTGAGCGATGATAGAGATGCCAATCGTCTGTCCGGGTTTGCTGACCATCCAGTCATTGCAGGCGATGTTGTAGTAGTTTTTGAATGATTTGTAGACTGTTCTGTCCAGTGGCTGTAGCTTTCCGCTGGTGTGGGGTGGCAAAGTCAGAACCACTATCCCGTTATCTTTGCAGTACTGAATGGCCTGGATCGACACATAAGAAGAGTGGTTGTCTTCTATCAGCAATATGGGTCTCTCTTTTGTACAGCGGGCATGTTTCACAACGTGTTCGAGGACAAGCAGGAAGATGTCAGATGTCATCCATCCTTTGGCAGAACCGCTACTGCCACTGCCTGGTGGTGCACCATTCATCAACTGGGAGCCAAATCTTTTCCTTGGGAAGACAGAGTAAGGTGGCAAGAAATTACCTTGAGCATTGATGGTGCAGCAGACTGTGGTCAGTTCGCCTTGCTCAGCAGAAGTCACTTGGCCCACCTGTTTGTGCCCCTTGGGTGCTATCACATTTGGTGGTCTCTGCACTGTTGTTGCCCCCGTCTCATCTAAGTTATAAATATCACTAGGCTGAAACTTAAACTTATTCATAACAGTCTCCAAGTTGTTATAGAACTCGTTTACAGTTGTTCTGTTGAATGCCGTGGCTCTGGCCAAGCTTGTTCCCTCCGCTTTGCGGATAGACAGGTCTGGGAAGCGTTTCATGTAACTGTAATACCAGTCTTTCCCCGTCATCTTTTTCTCATGCCATGTTGATGGCACCTTCAATTGGTTCATCTTTGCAATTTCGAAAGCGAATTGGCGGACGTTGAGCCGTGTCAAACCATGGTGCATTTTGCATGCCTTTATCAAATAATCGTGAAGTTGCTGTTCAAGTTCATCATTTAACACTTGACGGACTGGGTAATTCGGCTCAAATTTTAAAGTCAGCTTTTTATCGTCCGACGCGTTGCGAGCCTTATTTACATATCGACGGAGTGTTGTCTCTGGGATCTCGTATTTTTTGGCAGCAGCCCGTTGTGAAAGCTTCAATTCCAGTACCGCGTGCACGGCAAGCTTCATACGCTCTGCTTCATTAGGCATTCTGCGAAAGACCAATATTTAATGTTTGGGGGATGTAGCCTTTGTTACTGAACTTCTAGAACTTGCAGCCTAACCTGAACCGAGCTTAACCTAGAACCCCAGCCTAACCTGGGCGATCGAATTCCTAGATTAGTTCTACTTAGTGGTCTGAAGGGGGGGGACAGGATGTCCCACGTTAGACTGGGACGAGATCATAAGAAATTACCCAAAATCTTTGGGGGCAGAAGCCTTAAACAGGGTGGTATGGAGGAGAAGTGTTCGCCAGTGTGTCGGTCTCATGCGGCTTAAGGCTGCGACGAGTTTGTAGTAGTAGTAGTAGAAGTCAAAACTATCATATAGGCTACCTACCGCGTGAAGTTTATGAATTTAAAAAATTTCGGGGTGCGCCACTATACCCTCCACCAAAATGCGCCACTGTAGCCGAAATGCCCTCTTTTATCCATTTTGTGAACCAAAATTTGAAATAATGTCCGAGAGACAAACAGATGGCTGCACTATGTTTAGAACTGTTGGAGCTTCCAGATGAACTAATATTCGCCAGAATTCGACACTATTTGTAGCCTACAAACCTTAGCAAAGTCAAAAAATATTTTCCATTTGTCCAAGATTTTATTTTTCAAAGCACTTAATCACACACCTCAAAAACTGCAATCGCCCCAAAAAATTGAAAATGGCTGACGATCATAGACCATGTGACTGCCATCCTAGTGCGTATTTTTTTAGAATTTAATCTAATTACAGGTGGCAGTGGGATCAAGAGCGCCACTGTAGCAGACTGCGCCACTGTACCAACCTCTCCCCTACTGAATTAAAATTGAATAGTTTTGGGCATTAAGCCATGACTAATTGTAGGAAAAGCCAAGACAGATAGTCCAATTGAGTGAGAGACAAATCTTGCATTAACCCCTTTATTAGGATTACATAAAAATGATGTTAGTTCATTTGTTAATGATTAATAGTGACAAATAGTGATTTAAGAGACAGGTAGTGAAATTACAATTTTGTGTATTTTTACCAACATGCAAATCCATGAAGTTAGGTTGATAACACTTGGCCTAAATTGCCCTATAGACCAGGAAGGTGGCTATGTCAAATTGACATAGGGCAAAAACCAGAAGTAAAAAAAAATCACCATTTGATTCTCCCCTCAATGGTCTTTTCAAGTGTGCTATAATTAAGGGCTTTAGTACACAAATAAGGTACAGGGAAAGTAATTTGAACTTTCCTTGGTACATCCTTTCTATAATGTTTACATAATTTATTCAAAACGCTTCTAAAATTTGATAGAGAATCATGATATGGTGTCAAATCTTATTTGAATCATTAGAATCAAAGTATAACAGATACTTTGAATCAAATTACAAGACATAAAATCAAAGGATAGCCTAACATTTAAATCAAAATTAATGGAGTTGTTTTTTCTAACTAAGGTTAAGATGGTTCTTCCTTTTTGTTTAATCTTTGAAGCCTTATAAACAGAAAAAAGAGTTTAAAAAGAAGTTTGAAAATACTGTCCCCAGGCACAATTTTGGTTATGAATCCATTCCTGAAAGTTTCATTTATCCCAATATAGTATAAATTATTTGAATACAGTATTATTCCATTCAATTATTCCAATATAGCATAAAGCTTATCATCTAGGATTTTTTCATACTAAACCTTTACATTTACTGCTGCATTTACCTAATGTAGACAAGTTAAAAAGTGAAAAGTACTTACAAGCTTTTCATTGTAGTTTCCTTCTTCTGTAGTAATTTTGAAAATATAGAAAGTTTATGAGACTATTATATCCTTCTTCTTTAGATGTGTCTCTACTTTCATGGTTCTGAGTACTTGTCCTAATGGTGATGTGTCCTCTGCTGCCTCTGCAATTTCCATATGTTTTTAATTTTGTCTTTTTTTTTGTAATTCACCTATTTTTTTTGGGGGGGGGGATTTTAATGTGCAAATCCTTGCTATCCATAATATATCTCAGTATCCATGTCTGGATGATTTTTATGAGAATTTTCAAGATGTAACATGTTTATAATGTCAAATCTTGCATTACTGTACTTCATAGCAGAAATAAAAGGTTTGTTTATGTTTGTTTTAAGCTTGCATAAAATGCGATCTCATTTGAAGGTTTTTAAATACTTAATATTTTTTTTTAAATATCATTTCAAAATAAATAGATGTTGAAGGAGATTAAAAAAAGGATGAAAGTATTCTTCTATCCAAAGGTAGATCTAGAGCAAAATCTGGGGAGGGGGATGTGTGACAAAGGCACCAATAATTGACCAAATTGACAAGGTTATAAGACACAGAATGAGGATCCCCTGTCTTGCACCCCCAACTTGTTTAAAATAAGATAAGTGCTGCAACTCCTTAAAGCCTTCACTACTGTTACTAAAATTGGATCTGCTTATCTTTGGGTTGGTAAAGGACAAATCGTTTTTGATCTGGTTGAAGATATCCCTCTATAGAAGCCTTGATTTTGAAATTTTGTAATTACTGCTCTTTGGCTTTGATTGATATCTGGTTGGATTACACTTTGGAAGCAACCTGTTATCACTTAACAGCTGTAATTTAAATCCTGCTTTTGTGTGCCAGTTGCTGATTGCTTCACCAGTGGTCTGGAAATAAAAAACAACAACAACAAAACAGCTGAATGCCATTTCTTTGCTCATTTTTTGTACATACTGAACTGTAAAACTCCAACTTTTAACCCCTGACTAATTAGTTTCACTTATTTCTTTACTCTGTTTTCTGTTGTTGAAAGCTTTTCTGGCTTCTGGTAAATTATTCACCAGTATGTGATTTTTTGTCAATGCAATTAAAATACAAGATAAACATCAGGCAAAAAGTAAATAAACACTGAAAATCATCTGTTCACAGATCTGGCAAAGAGAATGAAAATAAAAATGGGACTATATCTGAATTTAAACAGGTGAACACAACTGGTCAATATCTTGATCACGCCCATTTCTGCCTGTGGATCCTGAATGGGGAAGACCCATATAGACTTACAGCCTTTGAAATAGTATGTCTGTGCTTGATTGTTGGAGTCACATACCTTAATGGAGTCTCAAATCTGGAACTTGTCCAGTGCCTTTAAATCCAATAAACCATTCTTGTAATTGTCCAGCTCTAACAACTGAAGTAACTTGGTCATCAAATGGATAGATCAACCCTGTCTCCTAAAGGTTTATGATGGTTAAATTTACTGGTCTTCCCCTCAAGGACATTCTCGATAGAGTTTGAAGGAAACTTTTATCTTGCTGTCTCTTCAATGTTCTTGATCTAGAAGATGACAAAGAGCCATATAGTAAGCTTGTAGATCCAATATTGTAAAGAGAACTAAGACAACCTTCTCGGACAGATAGAACTCAAGGAAAAAGGTTCAGGTTTTATCACATGAGAGTTACTTCAGTATATTCAGTTTGTAGGCATGAATTAAAAAAACAAAACAAAAAGTAATGAGATCTTTAAAAAAAAGTAATGAGATCTTTAAAAAGTAATGGAAAATCTGGTAGAAAACCTTGTTAAGTTCAGAAAAAGTTAAAACCTTTTTGAATTGCTATCAATAGAGGGTGCTTTCCAGTCAACTTGATTCAGTATAATCAAGAATTTCTGCTGAAAGTATTCAGGGGATTGGGAGCAAATTTGTGAAAACAGTAAAACTCTTTCTAAAGTGAGAAAGTATCCAACAATCTTTATTTTCGGGGGGAAGCAGGGCTGCTTCACCTTGCTATGTTTAGTCTTCGTTGGAATCATAAGTGAAAGTTGTGGCGTGGGAGGTGTTTGATTACTCAGGCACTTGTCAATTGTTAATCTAAGAGTGAAAATTTGATTTACACATCCTGCACATTTTCTTAAAACTGTACTGTTCTTCTCTTAAAGTTTATCTACAACATCTCTAAGTCTTAAAAGTATCACATAGAGGTTAGTGCCTCTGTAATTACCACACTCAATCAAATTACCTTTCTTATACAGTGGTTTCCTAAAATAACTAGGCACTTCCCCTTTTTCAAAAATCTTTTTATGTATGGGTATAACGTGAACCAGTTTTCAGTGTTTTAATGGTTGGTTTTATAGCAGGTGGAATATATGTAACCTAAATGCTTGGGGAAAGAAGGATTATTGCACTCCACCTATAGTGTCTGCCAGGTCCATGTTTTCTTTTAATATGAAGGGTATAGATTTATGGAATAAATTCGATAATGATATGAAGAAGATAGACAATTTTAGTGATTTTAAAGGAAAATTGAAAGAAAAATTACAAAGCAAGAATGAATTTTAGTGTTTTGGAGGAGATTTGATTTAAACTAAGTTGTAATTATTTGTTGGCTGGGGAGTTTGACCCAATAGTATGGACATGATGTGTAATTGCTGCCCCTCTTAGTTTATTATTATTATGTTTCTTTCTTTCTTCCTTATTATAGTGAATTTAAAAGATGTTATGTGTTTTCTTACCTGATTCACTCCATGCCAACTGTTTGGTTTTAGGTGAATTATATTGATTTTTGTATGCAAATTGTTGTTAAAGTTAAATAACATATCAATATCATTGCAAAATGCTGTATATCTACAATGTACATCCTCATTTTGCATGATATTACAAAAGCATATTGGGAACAATGCCATCTATCTTGTGCAAAGCCTGTATAGTGTAGAGTATGCTGTAGCTTAAATACTTTAATTCTTTCTTTTTCTGTAGCAAACACACTGCATTTAGCTCTAATCAGATAAAGGATTTTCATGTTTATTTTTGGATTTTTTTTTTAGTTACTGCTTTTCCAAAATGTTATTTATTGACAAATGGACACGCTTGGAATTTTATAGACACTACATAGTCTATCGCAGACCAAAGAAAATTTAATGCTGAACTGAAACAAATATCCTTGTACAAAAGACCAGTTCTTAATCGCATTCATAAGGCACCAAATACATTCGTATTAGCACCTCTGTCATATAACCTACTGTAAAATACTGCCTTCAGACATGGTTTGTAAACCATAGGAGCCTTAGAAGAATTTTCCTTACAAAAAAGCCAGTTCTTAATTGTGTTCATAAAACACAAAATTAATTTTTCAGTCTTTCCACCAGCTTATAAAATATTGGCATATAATGTGTAACATTATACCTTCTGATATCGAAATTGTTTAGTTTTCTGCCTTAGGAGTCTTAGAAGAATATTTCTTACAGAAAAGACAAGTCCTTAATTTCACTCACAATTACAAAATATATTTTTCAGTCTTTCCTCCTAGCTGTAAAATGTGCAGCATGTAACATACATCCTTTTGAATTGTCACGACCAGAGTTGAGTTTCTGCTACTATTATTTCCTTACAATGGCATTAATCCATAAAATTTAAAGGAGGGGGGGGGAGCTTGATCTTGAAAAGCTTACTTTTCAAGATCTAGGAGGAAATTCTTTTTTTTTTGATTTTTTAGAGATAAAACTACAAAAAAGATATTTATTAATGATACTGCTCCCCATATTACCCTCTGAAGACAAACATTGTTTTCCTCTGACACCTTTGGATGGAAGGCTTGGTTATAGAAGCAGGTTCATTTGATCCCAAATTAAATGTTCTAGTAGCCTTGCAAATGCCAAAATGGGTCAGAGGCAACCAGCTGCCCTCCTGTGCCTTTTTTCCTTTTGGCAGCTTCATACCCCTCCTTCTCCCCCAATGGTATTGACTCAAAATGAAATGTGCCATCTTGTTCAGAATAGTCAAGTTGAGTAAGTATGTATCTGATGTCAACATTAAACCTACAGCCATAGGGGCAATAGCCCTAAACTAGGTAAATTTCCCTTTGCTTATTGGTAGTAGAAAATGCAGGGATATTAAGTCATCAAATCGGCTTGGGACTGTTGAGAATGGCGGGAATGTTAAGATTCTCCAGAATGTTCAGAGGTGTACTCCTAAAAAACACACACCCAAGTGAATTGAAAGATAGAACAAATATGTTATTTATTTACTTATTAACACCAAATACGGTAAGCTTTCAAGCTTGTACTATGTTATTCTCTCAAAATATGTTATTTGAAATGTCTTGGAGGATCAAAATGAAACTTTCAGGGAGTGTTGGACAAGGAGAGCCAATTAAAACTTAAATTTTGACATGGGGGGAGAGAGGCAGAGGTAAATAGGGAGTCATAGGTATCCAGGCTATCAAAATAGTATATGTGGCAATGCCATTTTAATGGCTTGAAGAAATCAAGTTTAACTTTCAGAGTTGTGGTAGGATGGTTAAGCAGTTTTCAGACTTCGCATTTTGCACTTAAGAAGAGGGAATGGGAGGGCCAAATATTTGTGTCCAATCTAACTAAAGTTTTTGCACTGTTAGCCCCTGCAGAAAATAGAATTTATTAATGGGGAAGTAGTGAGGTAAATCAAAAGACAATATATGTAACCGGGTTATCATTACAGCATATCAGCAATACCTCAAGGACACATTTGGGGATTGATTTGGAAAATCCAGGGAGTGACGAGGTGCTAAATGGACCTCTAATTTTGACTTAGGGGGGTATAGGTAATCTTGAGTACACTAAATATATCAAGGTTATCAAAATAACATATCTGTTATATCCCAGGAATGGCCTTTGGATCGTTTTGAAACCTTCGTAGTTTGGAGGAGGGGGGCAAAGGGACTAAAAAATTTGTATTTAGGGAGAGGGGATACGAGGACCAAACAATTTTTTGTTTTTAATTTGCTTAAAAGCCTTTTGCACAATTAAGCTCTTGCTGAACTTAAAACTGTTCGTGGTCAAGTAGTAAGGTTAATCTGAAGACTTTATGTATACCCAGGTTATCAATAAAATATGTCTACAATATTTCAAGAATAGCTTGGGAGATTCAGTTGGAATTCTTAGAGAGTGTTGGATCAGTTGTACCCTGACTTCTGACTTAAAGGGTGGGGCTACTGACTCCTGAAACAACACACATACCGAAGAAAATCAAAACATGGAATATCTCCAAAATATGTTATCTGTTGTATTTTGGAGGATCATAATAAAGCTTTCAGGGATTGTTGAACATGGGGAGCCAATTGAAACGTTGATTTTGACATAGTGGGAAATAGGCAGCAGTAAATAAAAGTACATTGTTTGTATCCAGTTCATCAAAATAGCGTATCTACAGTGTCTTTTTAATGAGTCTAACCGTTTACCCCTTCCCCCCAGAACCCTCCTTCCCTGTGGAAAATATTTTTGATGCATTTTCATATCCCTTCCCCCCTAAAAAAATAACCCCCAAAAAATTCCTGGATACAGCCCTTGGGAACATATCAATTTTTACCTCTGCCCTCCCTTTGTCTCTCCATCAGAACTAATTCTCAATATATTTAAATTAAATAAAACTTACGATAAGTTTCCCCAGGGATGATCATTTCAAAGCTAGGGTCCTGGAAAATCGGGAGAGGCCTCACTTTAACAAAAATTAAAAGTTTAAGTGCCTTTTTAATTGACCCAGGATGTATGGTAACTACCCCCATTCCCTGCCCCCTTTCCCCCCAAAGAAATGTGAGTGAGATCCTGAGATGGGCATTTCGTTCATCATAAGTGAAAGGTCCTATAAAGACCCCCCCCCAGAACCTTTGGGGAAAGGGGCGTAAGTTTTGCAATTAGTCCATTGCTTTCAAATAGTATTTATTGTTGGGAAACCTATGGACAATTTTTGAAAGTTCTCATTCTTTTTTTTTTGCAAGTCGAAAGTGATTGGAGACCAACCAGTTCTGTCCTTAAACTGTTTTTGATATCTGGTCCTTCTGTTACCCTTAGGACATCTGATCAACATTTTGATTTACCTATTTTGTACTTTCTCTTTGGCTGCTCAGTTTTGTGTGTGGGTAAATTTTCCTTGGGGGGATTTTCTGCGGGGAGGTAATTTACTGGGGGGGGGGGTGTAGACGCCGATTCCCCTTTTTAATGGCTTCAAGGAATCAAGTTGAAACTTTCAGAGTATTAGGGGAAGAGTGAAGCCATTATTAGCACTTGCAGAACCTAATTTTATTCATGGGGAAGTAATGAGGTAAATCAAAAGACAGTAAATATACCAAGGTTATCAATATAGCATGTGAGAAATACCTGGGAAACCGATTTTGGGTCACTTTAAATATCCAGGGAGCGCCGAGGAGCTAAATGGACCTCAAGTTTTGATTTAGGGAATGAGGCGAGGGCAGGGGTAAATGTATGTACACTACATATATCCAGGTTATCAAAATAACTTATCTGTAATATCTCAGAAACTGCTTGGGGGATCGTTTTGAAACCTTCACAAAGTGGGTGGTGGGGCAAAGAGACTTATTTTGTTTAGGGAGAGGGGATAAGAGGACCAAACAACTTTTTGTTTTTAATCTGTCTAATAGATTTTGCACAATAAACCCTTGTAGAGATGAGAAACTGTTCGTGGTAAAGTATTAAGGTTAGTAAGAAGACATTAGTTGTGTAACACAACTTCGGACGTGCTGGGTGGGGTGGGGGGCTTAAAATATTCTTTTTCCTATCTGCCTAAAGTTGTTTGCAACATTCGCCCCTATTAGACTTGGAATGTATTCACAGTTAAGTAGCATGTTAAATTAAAAGATAATCTTTTGATGATGCAGCTTGCCAAAATAGCACATCTGCAATATTTTGGGAATGGCTTTGGGACTTGAATTCAAGTTTCAAGGAGTGGTAGAAGGGTCAAATGTTTTTCAAACTTCGATTTTGAGGTTGGATGGGAGAAAATTGATTTTTTTTTGTCTCCCATTCTCCCAAACGTTTGTGCTATTAACTCCGTGTTGAACTTAGAATGTATGCATAGAAATGAAAGACAAATATAAATAAATAGTGTTCAGAGAGGGGGATGAGAAGGGTCAAATAGGTTTTCTTTGAGACATTGGTTTATCAAAAAATTGGACACAAAAAAGGGCCAAATAGTTTTCTAAAAATGTTGAAGCCTACATTTGTTATTCCCTTGGTCGTAGGGACCCCTGAACATACTTTAAGAATTTTTGTTTGGTATGAAAATTGGTCAAAACTTTTTTTTCATTTTTGACAAGACTATAATGGTTTTTTCAGTCCAGGCCAAAAAGGAGTTACTGGATTTCAAGTGTTTTTTTTTATCATCCAAGATCTAAAGATAAAAGATTCTTGTTGCTCGAAAAAGAGGCCGTGAATTTTGTCTCCCCTGTCGGCTTGAAAATTACTTAAATATCTACATGGGCCAGGGGGACCATAATGCAGAATTCATGTTCCCCAAAAAATGGAATCAAAATGTGCCTTGTCTCTGATAGGCTTGGAACTAACAGGGGGTGTAAGACCTCACTGAAAGTCACTCCCAACCAATCAATAATCTTAAGGTAAAAAAACAGCCATATAACGTTATATGGTTGGTGACTAAAGCCCGGCAAGTATTACTCATTATGAAGTCAAATCCAAATAATTCCAAATCTTTCTGTAAAAAAAAAAAAAAAAAAATTAAAAAATATACAACTGTTTAGGAAAGATTGAGGGAAGGAGCAAAATATTTTCCTCTAGTTTTCATAAAAAAGTGTATACTGGAGTTTTTTTTATGCGCTTGTTCAACAGGTTCTTCTGCTAGCTGATGTGACAATTTTTTACTTTGTTTCCAACAGCAAGGGACTTCTTGTTGCTGCCCAATCTTGTCAGTCTACCACTATAAAAAAGTGCCATGGTTTAATATTTTTTTTTTATTAATAGTCACTTTTTAGACTCCTTTTAATCTTGGTGTGGGATGAATATGGCCCATTTTCCCCTTAACTAAAGAAAGCTATTTTTGAAGTTGTTTGACGTGTCTCTTTGAAGTTGCCAAACAACTTCAAAGAGACACAAATTAGTGTCTCTCTGACTGTCGTTTCTATTTGTAATAGTGTTGAACTTTACAGGTCCCAGACCATACCTGCCCCCTAGACTAGTAGGATATCCAAACTATCCGTATAATATGTATTGGCAAGGCCCTGGTAACTTCATTAGTGCTGCTGGAAATTTCCCTGTAAGACCTGTATTTTTTCAAAGTTTTGAAGACAACTGGAATGGTGGCCCAGTCAGACATCATAGGAATTATTTCAGACAGAAAAATGTCAAAAAACACCAAGCAGAGGTTAAGAAGCCTGTTGAAAATCAATCAGCTTTAAATTCCAAAACTCCTGCTGCACCTCCTGTAACTGCAACGCCTGACACTGGAGCACAGACTGAGAAAAATGAAATAGCTGTAACTAGTGTAAGTAGATATAGCAAATTACTATACTATGAGTAAATTTCTCATTAATTTCTGAGGCAAAGTAATGCCTTCACCATAAAATTTTTAACATCCCAGACAATAAAGTAAAGAAATAGAAAATTAAAGTTAAAGTTCGACTTTTCGAGATTTTTTCTTAAAGGGGACTCTTAAGACCAACAAAGTTATTTTCGAAAATTTCTGGGAGGGGAGTCTTCAGAGCAAACCACAAAAGAGAACTACTTACCTACGTATGTCTCCCGAGGCTCCTTGACGAACTTGTTTCCTATCACCCCTAATGTGTACAGCTTTGATTTTAACTTTGGGTTTGAAATCGAATTTGACTAATCTAAAAATTGGAAAAAACTTAAATTTTCAAATGAAAATCGCTTAAATAGAGAAGAATTGAAATAAAACTAACAGAATATTGTTTTTTTTTCGAAAAGCTGAAAATTTGCAACTTTCCCAATAATTTAATTGAATCTTTTATATAAATATCACAAGAAACCCTACTTTTCAGTCTTTTTGTTGCTCCCCTGTGGTTGTTCTGATTGATGAGCAGCTTGGGTCTTTGGCACATGGAAGTGGCTCTTGCTTTGCTTCAGTGGTGCTTGGGCTCCTTTTTGTTATGGTTGTATCCAACGTTTAAAGAAGTAATATCATAATACTTATAATAGGATTTTTTAATGTTGTTGATACTATTAAATTTAGTACTATAGCATGATATGATATATATATTAAAAAAATATAATAATAATAAGATGTTTGTAAAACAAATATTGCTACGACCTATTTACTTTTCAAATCAATGCTCTATACTTCTTTTTCTGAAGAGGTTTAGCATATTCATCGAAATAAATAATAAATTCATACCAGTATTGAAATAGTATGTTAAGCATTGTATCGCAGGTTAGTAGAAAGTTTTTTTTTTCAGTTTTTTTCTATAAGGCAAGATCTTCATTATTATCATTTATTGTTGTCATATGTTTTAAAATATAAACCATAGTTGATTAACCTATATTTTATGGAACAATTAGTCTTAATGTTCTGGATATGACTAACGTTTTGATGAACTCAATGAACTTAACTTTGAACTTTGGATGAACTTAACGTTTTGGTTGTGATTAACTAAAAGAAACAACAAAGTTTTTCGGATAAAAGTAAAGAGCGAAGATTAAACTTAAAACGAACAAACGTTATCGCCTCGCATTTTTATCCAATATTTCTGCAATATTGGTTCAAATAAATTGTTTCCTAATATTTCCTTAAATTTGCAAAATTCTGAAAAACTATTACTTTACTGAAAACAAAAATCGACGAAACACAACACTATTAGGAGCTAAAAAGTTCATCATTGCCCTGCAGAAAATACAAGACTAATTTATAAGGCTCTCAGTTGTCTCTCAACGGCCATGAAGTCAGTAAATTTTAATATATAATCTCAATTCTCTCAAAACTTCAAGTAAGACCAATTTTCAGCAAAGCGTTAGTTTGTCAGGATTCTAAAGTTAAGGAAACATTACGAGTCAGCTTATTGGAACAAATATTGCAAATATATGTTGTATAAAACTGCAAGCCAATAATTTTTGTTCGTTTTAAGTTTCGGCTCTTTACTTCCATCCGAAAAACTTTGTTTTTTTTCTATGAATTTTTGTTCTTTCAAGGTTTTAAAAATATTCACAATAGACCTTACACAAAGACTTTGTTTAAAGAGGTAAAAGTAAAGAATTCCTGTGAATCTTACTAAATTATGTTATTATATGTATACATAGGTTTTACTACACATCTTTCTTAAACTTTCCCTAAAAAAAATTGGAATTTTGTTGGAAAGAGTCCAACGGGTATAATATCCTCGGTATCTTTGAGAAATTGAAAATAAATCAAACGTTTATTTATGAAATACTCTCCTATGTAAAATATATAGAAATTTTAGAAAAAAGAAGAATATTAAACAAATTTTAGATGTGCTTTGTTCTTTAGTAGGCTGCTAAAGCGGATGAGAGGGTAGCACTAAAACTAAGGGATTGTAAACCTCCGGTTATTGGTTTTCAACCATGTCGACATGCATAGTGCCCTTTTCATGCTTCCCAGCATTTCTACTCTAGAAACTGCACCAAAATGTCATTTTTGACGCCATCAGGCCCTTTATGATGAAATGATTTAGAAAAATATATAAAAAGCGCTTCAATAACTTTACTCAATAAATCATCAATAACTTTAAAATGAGCTATTCAACATCTTTCTGGTGTTGTAGCAGCTTGCCATTTCTGCTAGTCAACCTACGATTTATGAAACTTACTAGGGGGATGGAAGATAAAACTGGGGGATAAAACTCAGATTTAAGGATTTGACCATGAAGATTATGACAGCACCCTTTTCATGCTTCTTAGCCTCTTAACCCCAAAAATGGCACCAAAAAGTGCCATTTTTGGTGCCAAATGCCAGTTTATGGCGGTTTTATCAAGACGACTTTAACTTTAAGACGACTAAAACACGTAAATATAAAAGTTAACTTGTATATGAGACCTTAAATAGCTCTCTATGATGCTGCAGTAGCCTGCTAGTTCTGTTGGTTTGTAAATGGTTTACGAAAAAACATTAAGGGGGCTTGGTGGAGGAATTTGCAAGAGGGGCATTGTAAGCCTCAGGTTTGGAATTTTCATCTGGGCTTATGGTGGTACCCTTTTCATTCTTCTAAGCATATATATACCAGAAATGGCAACCAGCGTGTCGTTTTTAGTGTATATGGCATTTTGTGATGGCGTTGTTAAGTCAAATTTTGAAATGGACTTATTTATAAAACTCAGCATTTAAATGAACCCTCAAACAGGTCTCTATGATGTCGACTACCCTGGTGGCGGTGACAAAAAGAAAAAAAAAGATTTGTCAGTGCTACCCATGCAAAGGGTGATGAAAATGTTGCTGTTCAAGGTTAGATGATGTAGCTTACCTATATAGGAATTTTGTCATTTCTTATTTCTGTGTGCATTTTTCATTTTGATTCGACGCCTTTTTTGAGGGGTTTCAGGCAAGGCCGTATCCAGGGAGAGGGGGTTAGGGGGTTTGAACCCCCTACCCGCCTGAAACTTTCAGCTCTTTTTAAAAAATACTCAAAACATTCATTTTCAAATAATATTTTACCCCTACAAACCGAAATAATATTTACAATTCCTGAATCAGCTACAAACGACAGATTTTCTCACTAGACTTTTTTTTTCCAAACATTTTTTAAAGTTTTGGTTACTAATGACCGTTTGCTCTTTAATAGCTCGGATCGAATCATAGTATGCGTTGGCAATATATTAATTTGTCTGTGCGTCTTAATTTTTATTTTCAATGTTTTATATGCGGTAGATTGGTAGAAATATTTTGTAACTGTTTTCACCTGTTATATAGTATTTATATTGGCAAAGTTGAATAACAAAGCCATAGTTAAACATAGCATTTTGTACAACTCCTTTTAGCTCCAATATAAAATCACTTGAATGTCATCTTTAATTGTATGAAAAATTGAAGGGGTGCCGGCTTTCAGAAATTACGCACGCGTGATGTGGTGGCGTGTGCCAAGCATGGCAGAAAGTCTTCCAAGCGTGGCACAAACTCGGCCAATTTTGGTGGAACTGTGTGGCACACGTGACGTTGTGAGATGTAGACCAGGTGGTGAAAAGTGGGAGCCTAGTTATAAAAGATACATACTAAGATACGTTCTAATACTACGTTCTAAGATTTGTCGATAAATCAACTAATATCCCTTCTCATTTTAAACCCTTAATTGAGTGTGTTAACACAAATCAGGTTAGCAGACAGGCTGTGTCAATTGCTAGGGACAGGATTCTTGCTCTTTGTGGTGTTTGAGTTGTCTTTTATTTGTTCTGGCTTGGTTTTGTGTTTCAGTGTTTTCTTTTTTTCGTTACATTTTAATTCAAAAGGTTAACATTTTTTTTCGTCCTTTTTTATTTGTGGGCATGGGTGTGTGTGTCGAGTACTGAGGATGGCGTGGCATAGGTCCTTGCCAGAATATCTGCGGTGTCGTCTTGTTTCTTTTTACTGCCTGAAAGTCCTCCTGGTATCTTGATTATTCTTTTTTTTTGTATTATTTGCATTTATTTTTTTGTATTATTTTTTTTTCTTTTGTTATATATCAGATGAAAAAAAAACGAAAGTTGTGACAACATATTTGGAACCACTTCGGCTGCCATCTTTTTTTGCTATTCAATTGTAGTTGCCTTTTTTTTGTCAAAGAGACTCTGAAGCTGCCCCGCTTTGCACTTATAAAACCTGCTATCCTAGGGAAAAATTATCTTGGAATTAGAATGGTTAATAAGCTAAACTGGGATTTCGAATTATATCTTGGATTGGCTTTGATTGGTATGATCTACCCCACTTGTTGGATTGTTCGTTCTTGGAATTAAAATAGATCCTGTGCTGACAACAAGTATTCTATTACCTAACCTAGACAGGCGGCTTGGACTTTCTGGTCTGCCTCAAGTGACTATAACAGAACAGTACTTTGTCTCCTGCTGCAAACTCCCTTGACAGTAGGGCTAGACAAATCCTTTGGTTTATTTTGGTTACAGTTGAGCAAAGACTGTTTTAGAAAGTGAATTTTTTTAAAAGCTCTAATTCAACTTAAAGACTGTCAATGCGTCATAGGTAGTGTGTTTGTCTGTATCTATGACGCGTTGGCATTGTGGATTTTTGGATGTCTATAGTCTATTCATTTTTGTGGTTAAAGGAATTTTAAAAAGGAGAAGCACAAGAGGAAATATTCAGTATAAAAAAATAGCCAATGTTTTCCATTTTAAAAGTACAATACGACTTAGATAAAGTTACAAGTGTTTCAAAGATCACATTTAAACTTGAAAGCCCTATATTGTAACAGTCGCTTTTTCTTTTTTTGGCGTCTGCATCATTGCAAGGACCATTTAAAACACATTTTGACTGATTTCACCCTTTTCATGCAAAGTCACTTTTCACAAACTCTTGAAACAACAAATGTCTACAGCGTTACTACGCTGTATGTGTAGTGATTGATGATTGATTGAGTCATTGATGAAGCAAAATGACTTAGGCTCCTTGGCTCGAGCTCAGGGATAGAATGAAGAAAGTTTTTTAGGGAGGAATACAAGGAATATGTTCAAAGGATCAAATACTCGCACTAAGTCCATATCGCTATAATGACTTTGTTTTTGAAAAGTTCTATGTTAATCTTTTTATTGACGTTTCAAATATGCCGAGAATGGCAGTTTAAAAACGTTTTACTGTCTCTTTATTAATATTACAGCCATGAAAAAAAAATGCCTTTTACAGAGGCAACACCAGTTCTTTTTGAGAGTTGTCGATTTTATTTTTATGGCCAAGAGGTCCCAGATCCAAATTGTCCCAGGTGGAAACAAAACAATGTTTGCATTGTATTTCTGGCTGAGGCTAGATACTATACGTGATAAACTTGAACTGCTGAACTTAGAGAAAAGTAGGTCTCTCTTTGTCGTCCGCAAAAAATTAATGAGTGTCAGAATAATCAAGTCAGCATTACGAATGCAACAGAAAGTTTGAAGTATCCGGGTAATGACCAAACTTGCTAAAGCGCTAGTCTTTGTTCTGGCAATTATCAAACTAGTCAAAGCTAGTCTTTGCTTTTCCCATGAAAGTTCTACCGTTAAAGATGGTGTTTGGAGGTCACGTCAGATTCTAGTTGATGTCAGACACATAATGAGTGAGAAGTCAGTGAATGCTTGACTTGCTATTGCTGCTGGTATAAAGGTGTTTGGAAGAAGATTACCATAATTTCAAAAATTTTACTTCAGTTAGCCAGAGGGGTACGGGCGAAGTAAAAGTAGAATTGGGTTGAAAAACAAAATCAGACTTTGATCGATTGTTTGGTCATGTACCCAGAAAATTAGTCTGATTTCCATTGTACCTGTTGTTTGCAAGTTGTCACTCTTCGTTACAACAATAAACAAAGCGTATTACCTGATGAAAAAGACAAGTAAAGAACAGTCTGTAAGGGACCCTGAAAGGTCAAAAGGGATATGAGGAATGTTGGGAAACCAACGTATACGGTTTTCAGTACTACTTTCAGACCCTAAGGATCTTTAACTTTCGTTTTTCTTTTCACTTTTTGTGTGTCTCAAAGTGACTAAATTCACTTTTTTTAATGGATTTAGCCTGAGCGATCCCTGTCATTACTTAAAGTTTCTAAAAAAAAAGAAAATACTAGATCACTATACCTGATAAAGGAAGCTCACTGCTCTCAACTTTCTCGACAGGAAATGACAGATCAATAGCATCATTGCCAGTATACAGATACACAGCAAATATAACATGAACAAACTGCGGAAACATAGACTAAAAGAAAGGACGTAGCTAGTACAGCTCAGAATGTGACAACAGAAGAATACTCTTCTAAATTAAGGATAGTTGGAACCGGATGTAGCGATTGACCGGGTGTAGTTTGCATAAATCCTAGTCGGGATTTTGATTATATTATGCACCAATCCCGGGAAGCTTAACTTTGTCTAGAGTTCAAGTACTGCAGAATTCTTCAAATAATTGGGAATGTATTTTTCGATTTGTAGTCAGTTTCTCAATGTGGTAGCTGTTTTAAATCTTCTCGCTAAAGGTTTCAAGTGAAAGTTGTTAAAGATTACCAACCATATTTTCAAACTATCTGCAATATCAGGTTGTTGTCTAATAAATGAATGCTGAAAATTACCCAACTGTGAATATCTAGATTAACTGCTTTGACAATTAATAGACTTTCAAATATTGCTTTAAATTTTTATCCAAACAAAGAATTATTAGATGTAGTCATTTGGCTTCGATGTCTGTCCCCTGCCCCTGCCGTTTACAACATTGTACTCGTATTGTATTGTATCAGATTAACGACGCTTCTTGACTACTAAGGTCCCTGCGTCGGCCCTGCAGTGCATTGCTGCAGCATGATTTGATCTCTGGGTCCCGTATTACCAAGCTAAGGTCAAACCCACTGCGCCACAACAGGACTAACAACGTTATACTCCTTTGCCTCTCACTGTCTTTTTGAAATCATACCCCATCACTGCCCTTACTAATTGTTGCCATAAGTCGGTTGTGTACCCCCAACGTCTTCAGGAACACAGGGCTTTATCTTTGCTCCTAGTTTAAATGTATGATGTAGTGAAATCATATGTTGGCGTTAATAAATTAGAAGATTAATTTTAGGGGTTTTCCCTAGTTGGATTGTAAGATTTTCTCATATAATGTGGCTTTTATAAGGACTTTGTGGAATTGTCCGTTAAGGGTATCAATAAGAGAAAGTGATTATTGAGACTTGACAAACGAAATTTAATAAAAGAAGAATTCCGGTCGTAGAATTTAGGTTAGGCCCACCGCATCTTCGACATACTGATTTTATTAGTTTTGTAGACTTCTGTTATTACTGTTTTTAATTGTATTTTTCAAGACCTAATGCTGTGAATACAGTTTAATTATTAAAATTTTCCCAAAACTTAGGGAGCTAGCGCTACGACTCCAGTTTTGCCTAAGTCAAAGCCCGAGGCTCTTTTTGTTGCTTGTGGCCCAATGAAGTCATTTGAAGACGTAATTGAAGAAGCTAATTTCATTGGTCCAGTCAAACCTGAACAGGATACAAAGGGTGCATCCACTAGCGTTGAGTCGATAACCCCAAAAGTTGTTCAGCCGGCTGTCCCGGCTTCCGAGAAGCGGAAGAGTAAGTTTACCATCATTAGAAAAGTTATTTTCGTCCCACTTTATTTGGGGTTAAACAATAAAAGCTAGTCTTTTGTTTTTGACTCGAAAATTAAAAAAAATTATTTTTTTCATACAAACCGCTGTTGTCATAGACTATGGTCCTTTGAAATTCCAAAAATTCAGAAAAATCCTAAAAGTTAAGTTGGCAGTGTCAAGATAATTTTACTCTCCATTCGGCTAAATAATTCTTTTTTTTCCTGCTTCATGCTTTCTGTTTTGCTCTGCTGAAGCTTACAATTTTCAGATAGAACTTTCTGCTAGATTTTGTAGATTTGTTTTGCTTATTTTTTTTTTGAACTGGTGGCAAAATCTTGAGTCAATATGACATCAGAAAGTGGGTTTAAAACTTGTTACCAGTTCCATTTTGACTGTCACTCAAATTGGAATATAAGTTCTGCTCAGAAACTGAGCAAAAGATGAAAAATTTGCCGAAAGTACTTTTTTTGTACAATCATGAAAAAAAGCCTTCTGTTGTTTTTAACATGAAAATTCAAATATCTCTTTTTCATAGAGAGAGCTGAGCAAAAATCCTTTTTTGTATAGAAATTTCTTTTTTTTTATAGAGATCTGAGCAAAAACGAAAAATTGGCCAAAATTACGTTTTTCATCTTGTTAGCTAGTATTTGTGAAAAAATAGTTGTAGTTACATAATTTAGAAGAGAAACAACGAATATATAATTTAAATAAAACAGTCGAACAACTGTTTTGTTTTATTCCACTGTTATATTTAAATTATATACCCACTATTTCTCTCTCAAATTTTGTAAACGGAAAAGCAGTGGGGTCTAAGCTCAGAAATTATTTACTTATAATTGTAGTTCGATAGCAAAACAAGTATCGGACAGCAAAACGAATATTTGATCGAAAAATCAGGAAAAAGATGGCCTCGCGTTGTTTTATACATGAAATGTTCAGAAATTTCTTCTATTTCTTATAGAGACATCTGTTGTTGTAGGCTAGAGCCTACAGGTATTTACGGGGTATTTGTATTGTTTTATACATGAAATGTTCAGAAATATCTTCTATTTCTTATAGAGACATCTGTTGTTGTAGGCTAGAGCCTACGTGTATTTACGGGGTATTTGTATTGTTTTATACATGAAATGTTCAGAAATTTCTTCTATTTCTTATAGAGACATCTGTTGTTGTAGGCTAGAGCCTACGGGCATTTACAGGGTATTTGTATTGTTTTATACATGAAATGTTCAGAAATTTCTTCTATTTCTTATAGAGACATCTGTTGTTGTAGGCTAGAGCCTACGGGTATTTACGGGGTATTTGTATTGTTTTATACATGAAATGTTCAGAAATTTCTTCTATTTCTTATAGAGACATCTGTTGTTGTAGGCTAGAGCCTACGGGTATTTACGGGGTATTTGTATTGTTTTATACATGAAATGTTCAGAAATTTCTTCTATTTCTTATAGAGACATCTGTTGTTGTAGGCTAGAGCCTACGGGTATTTACGGGGTATTTGTATTACGGGTAATACGTGGTATTTACGGGGTAGATTTACGGGTAAAATTGAGAATGTCAAGATAATTTGACTTTTTCCGGGGTGAAAACACCGGCTCCTGAGACGAACATACCTCAAGAGCTAAAATCAACAGGAAGAAATATATACTTTTTACTTGGAACTGGTATAAAGACAACATGAGTCGAAAAATATACCATATTAGATTGCATTATCAATATTACATAGATTCTTGAAATCCTGTTTTTTCTTTCAAGAGCTCAAACATTCTTTTAGCCTGTCAATATTTTGTGGTAATAAGATAGCCTCATTTTTTTCTCACGAGTCCACCTGTTATTCGGATCATCTTAAAAAAAAGAAGAAATACAGTGTAAACTTTGTTTCATCAAAGGCCTGATTTTGTTAGTATTTTTAAACTTTGATATCAATCCTGAGATCAGTATTTTTAATACCCTGAGATCTAAGCATGTATTATCAACGGGATAAACAGCATAGTGTTCTTTCAGCAAAATCAATTTACGCCATAGAGCCCATTTATGGTTGAAATTGAGAATATCAAAATAATTTGACTTTGCCAGGGGCTGAATTCCAACTTAATTTTTTTTCATCCCAGCTTTATATTTTCAGTTCTGCTCTGCTAAATCTTGAAATTTTCAGGTAAAACTTTATGCGTGGATTTTGTTGATTTTTTTCGCTTAAATTGCTTTTCAGAGTTAAAATCTCTTACCAGTTCTATTGAGTCAAAGTGGAATAATATTTCTGCTTAGAAACTAAGCAAAAAAATCAAAAATTGGCAGAAAGTACTTTCTTCATCTTGTTAGCTAGTAGCTGTATAGTGAAAGTCGTAGTTCAATAGCAAAACAAGTATCGGACAGCAAAACAAATATTTGACCGTAAAAGCAGGAAAAAAATAGCCTTCCAGAAAAAATGACCAAAGCAAATAAAAAGAAACAAAAAGTGAAATGGAAGTTTATGGTATTTATCTTATTATTGGTGAATGATAATTTATCTACTTGAAACACTTATAAGTAAGTATGATTATGATTTACTTTTTTTTACTATTGTTCATTGCTATTCAAATCTATATCTGGGGGAATTACCTGATTTTAAACCCTGTTCCTCCTTTCCTTATTACATGGGAAAAACTACTAAAAAAACATTGTAAAAGTGTCCTTAGTATACTAGATGATTTCCTTGGAATATGTACAAGGGAAAAGTGTCCTTAGAATATGTAAATGTATGCTAGAAAATTTGATTGTATAATAAATAAAAAACTACATTTTCAAAAGTTGGACATCTCTATCCAAATGAGTTGGTCCCCTCAAAAACAAAATCCTAGTTATTAGTATGTTGCTATTTATGGCCCTCCGGTTGTTCACTTGGCAAGAAAAGGCTTGCGCCCCTGAATTGCCAGTTCTTTGAAAAGGACAAATTTAACTCGGTCACAATCTGTAGATTAAATGTAAGTATCTAAACTGCCTTATTTGCCTTATCCGATTCCCTGTAAACCATTTGAATTCCCTTGTAAATCCGACAAACTCTCTGAAAATTCTTGTTCGGTTCTTGTTCTGCTGTTACTTTTTAGGGCACTTGGTATTAATTAAGTGACATATAGCAATCGCAAATTCTGTCGGTCTGTCGGTCCCGGTTTTGCTACTTTAGGTACTTCCAGGTAAGCTAGGACGATGAAATTTGGCGTGCGTATCAGGGACCGGACCAGATTAAATTAGAAATAGTCTTTTTCCCGATTTGACCATCTGGGGAGGAGTGGGGGGCCCGTTAATTTGGAAAAAATAGAAAAATAGAAGTATTTTTAACTTACGAACAGTTGATCAGATCTTAATGAAATTTGATGTTTGGAAGGATATCGTGTCTCAGAGCTGTTATTTTAAATCCCGACCGGATCAGGTGACATTGGGGGGGGGGAAGTTTGGAGGGGAAAACCTAAAATCTTGGAAAACACTTAGTGGAGAGATTGGGATGAAACTTGGCGGGGAAAATAGGCACAAGTCCTACATACATGATTGGCATAACCGGAATGGATCCACTCTCTTTGGGGTAGTTGGGGGGTGTGTGTTTAATTCTGAAAAATTAGAAAAAAATGAGGTATTTTTAACTTACGAACGGGTGATCGGATCTCAATGAAATTAGGTATTAAAAGGATATCGTGTCTCAAAGCTCTTATTTTAAATCCCGACCGGATCTAGTGACATTGGGGGGAGTTTGGATGGGGGAACCTAAGATCTTGGAAAACGCTTAGATTGGAGGGATCGGGATGGAACTTGGTGGCAAAAATAACAGAAGTCTTAGATACGTGATTTACATAATTGGAACAGATCCGCTCTATGGGGGGGGGGGTTAATTCTGAAAAATTAGAAAAAATGACGTATTTTTAACTTACGAAGGAGTGATCGGGTCTTCATGAAACTTCATATTTAGAAGGACCTCGTAACTCAGATCTCTTATTTTAAATCTCAACCGGATCCAGTGTCATTGGGGGGGGGGGACTGGAAATCTTAGAAAATACTTAAAGCGGAGAGATCAGGATGAAACTAGATGGGAAGAACAAAATCCTGTCTAAGATACGTGACTGATATAACCGGACCGGATCTGCTCTCTTTGGTGGAGTTGGGGGGGGGGGTAATTTTGAAAATTGAGGTATTTGTAACTTACGAAAGGGTGACCAGATCTTAATGAAATTTGATATTTAGAAGGATTTTGTGCTTTAAAGCTCTAATTTTAAATTCCGACCAGATCCTGTGACATTGGGGGGAGTTGGAGGGGGATACCGGAATTCTTGGAAAACGTGAAAATTGGGGTATTTATATCTTACGAATATGTGATCAGATCTTAATGAAATTTGATATTTAGAAGGAATTCATGTCTCAGAGCTCTTATTTCAAATCCCGACCAGATCTTTTGACATTGGGGGGAGTTGGAGGGGGAAATCTTGGAAAACACTTGGAGTGGAGGAATTGGGATGAAGCTTGTTGGATAGAATAAGCAAATGTCCTTGATACGTGATTGACGTAACCGTACTGGATTCGCTCTCTTTGGGGGAGCTGGGGGGAGGGGTTCAGTGATTTGGCGAGTTTGGTTCTTCTGGACGTGCTAGGACGATGAAAGTTGGTTGGCGTGTCAGAGAGCTGCACAAATTGACTTAATAAAGTCGTTTTCCCAGATTCGATCATCTGGGGGCTAAAGGGAGAGGAAAAATTAGAAAAAATTAGGTATTTATAACTTACGAGAGGGTGATCGGATCTTAATGAATTTTGATATTTAGAAGGACATCGTGACTCAGAGCTCTTATTTTAAATCCTGATTATTCCTTTTAAATCAATCTATTGATTCTTAGAATTTTGTTAGAGCTCACACCATATGAGCTCTTGGCTCTTAGCTCTTCTTGCCTCGTCACAAGTGCCAAATGAGCTCTTAGCTCTTGTTATTCTATCCAGTCCTTGTGACAACACTATGGATAAGACGTGACTGGAAACTCTATAGACTGTAGTTCAAACTTGCCCGTCGCAAGAGCTTCCCTATTGAAAACTTGTGGCCTTTGAAGGAAATTCAATCATGAAACTGTGATGGCTTTCTGCTGTGGTGGCCTCAGGCGACCTTGAGCTGTGACAACAGGCTAGTATTAGCAATAGTAATCCTTCAGTCTGTTTTTGGTGTTAAAATAACTATGCTCGCTGATTGAATTATTTAGCAACACCTCTGGTGCTCGTGAGCCCTTTTCTTGAACAATTAATTTAAAAATCTTTTTCAGCGAAACATGTTTTTCAAAGAAAAGCAAGGAAATCGAATGAGCCAAGAATGAGCAGAAATAAAGTCAAAGAATGTTCCAAGAGTAAAACTACCACAAATCACTATCAGTAAATAAATGAAGCTCATAACGAACAGAAACTACAATAAATAGCCGAGTCAAACTCAAAACGAGCAAAAATTAACATGAGTAGGGCTGCTAACCCGCATGCCTTCTCGAGACCAGAATACAATTTGCCCTTTAATGAAAAAAAGAGAGAAAACAAATGACAAGGGATTGTGAGTTTAATTGACATATACTGATATCTATTCCTTAAAGTTTTGGTAATTTTTATTTATGAAAGGAAGAGAAATAAAAACATTTAAAACGATTTTTGTTTTCATTTAAAACGCAAATTATGTTCTGGTCTTGATAAGGCATGGGGGTTATCAGCTTAATTTTTGCTCGTTTTGAGTTTGACTTGGCTATTTATTGTAATTTCTGTTCGTTTTGAGTTTCATTTATTTACTGATAGTGATTTGTGGTAGTCTTACGCTTGGAAGATTATTTGACTTTATTTCTGCTTATTCTTGGCTTCATCGAGCTCTTTGATTTTCTTTGAAATTATTGTTTTGTTGAAAAAGTTTTTTAAAATTAATTTCTGTTCGTTTTTTATTGACATAGTCTGGCACTAACACTTCTGAGCCCTTTTCTTAAACCATAATGTTGTCCAGAAACTAAGTCAGACTTGAGGTGTGGCAGCCTCTGATGGCTTTGTGATGTGACGAATTGCTAATAATAATAACCGTTCAACCGCTTTTCTGTGTTAAAATTACTATGTTCACTCAATAAATTGCTTAGCAGCACTTCTAGTAATTCTTAGTCCTTGTCTTTGAAATATTTATATTTTTATTCCTGTTTATATAAAGTGAACATTTTGGTAATTGTTCCATACGCCGAGACAATCGAAGCAAATCTCATCCATTGGGACGCTGAAATAGATGCTTACTGGCACAATTCTATATGCTTTGCCTCTGTAACTGTAATTGAATGATGGACATGTAAACCTAATTTATGATGGCTCTATTATTATAGAGTTGAGTAATAGAGCCGTCCTAGCCGAGTGGTTAGCGCGCTAGGCTTGACATACTTTGTCCGTGAGGACAGGGGTTCGAGTGTTGGTGTTACTAGTTATTTGGTTTTGAATGGGGTCAGTGGCCTGACTCTATAGGCTTTAGTCAGAGCCAACCCAGCTCTAAATGGGTACCTGGAGAAATCTAGAGGAAGGTAAACAGGAAGGTCGTGCGAAAGCGCTGGATGGCTAGCCCCCAACCCACCCATTGCTGTTCCTAGCTGAAGAGGCATGAAACGGAGATCAGCACCACAGCTAGGGATCGTAAAGTCCAATAACGAATGTTCTTTTCTTCTTGTCTAGGATTATGGAATTGAGTTTAATTTATTTTAAGTTATTTTAAGTTTCTCTGAATCTAGTTTGACTTAAAATAAGTAAATTCTTTTGTTTTTATACTCATTTTTGGATTATATAATAGGAAGGAATTGATTAGTTTACCAGGTATAGACTGGTCATGTTCAAAAACACACCTTTTTTCCCTTTTGGTTGAAGAGGATATTTTACCTTTAACCCATTTTGAAGGAAAACCGTAAAAGATAAGTGCAAATACCTTTTATTGCTAGTTAATGCTAGAATACGCTGTTTTTCGCCCAGGGTTGAACTTGGGTTTTATCTCTCATGAGCCTCCAATGCTCTTTGATCTCGATTAACTGTGTACCCATGTTATACCGGATATTGGAGCATCGCGTATTAGTGGTTGCCTCCTATTCGTGCTACTACGTAAATAAAAAAAAATACATCCAATGTGACGCAAATGGATTGCCTTCGAGTGTGTTTCCACGAAAAATAAAACTAGCTGAAACTTAAACTTCTTAAAAAATACTAATTCGTAGTGTCATCTGAAAACGGAGCTATAATCATTAGTTTGGCTAGTGGTTATAGCCTTATCGAATACATCGATAGTGATGAGATGACAAAGAAGAATCAATGAGTATGATGATACTCATGGTGTCCAAAGGATCAGGATCGTACTGGGAATCGAGTGAATTTCCCTATTTTTTTAAACGATTCCACTCCCTGAGTCCTGAACATTAAATTTGTAAGTAACTTGATCGCTGCAAACTGCTTTATTAGCTGCCATTGTACGAGATAGTTCAATTGAATAATAACAAAATGATCGCTTATTGCCTGACAAACTTTTTTCTTGTCGGTTTGTTTTTGTTTATTAGTTTTACATATAGAAGTGCAGTTGCAGTAGGGACATTTGGTGTTCAACATTAATTTGAACTCGATTTTTAAAGGTATTTTTTCTTTTGTTTGGTAAAGAAAGCTCCTCTTTCTCAATGCATCAACAAAATTGGCGCAAAATTTTTAACAAGTCTTGTTGAAACATCTTTTTGCTTTATTGACTTTTCCTAATCTATCCTCATCGTCCTTTGGGTTTGTTTTAGTATAATTAAAAAATCCATAATGACGACCAGGCACGTCCTAAGGATTTTACACTGGAGGGTGCAAAGTTTCAAGAAATATGCAAATAATACGGATAATATATTTACTGGAGGAAAAATTGAAAAAATTTCAAGATTTGGGGGGCCACTTTCCTGATTGTCCCCTTTCCCTTCGTGTGTTCGTGATTAATAAGCATATGTAATTTTTTTAATATTCATAAGCCAGCTATAAAAGAAGATAAGTAATTATTGTGGAAATGTTGTCCTCTGAATCAAAGAAAAACTATGCTATGATAAAACTTGGGAATCTTTATTTTAATTTAATTTTAATTGCGTCATTTTACCTTCGCGGAAATATTTATTTTTGGGGTTGTTTTCATTTCTCTCGGTTATAAAACCTCATGATAAATGACGCATACAAATGAAATTATTCTATTAACCTATAATTCTTGATTCTTGTGTTATGTAACTATTTACTTAATAAAAGACGTGTACCGGTGAGCCTTTGGGAAAAGTTCCCAAGGAATCCACCAAGCGTTTTCATTATCTAGTGTGTCTTATAGGTTTATACTCTTGTATCTTTTTGAATTCCTCCCCCTTCCCGCCCTTACGGTAAGATCTCAAATGCCTGCTTAGCTGCGACCCATATTTTTTTTAACGTGTCAGAATAGTAGATCCTTTAATAATTAAGCAAAAAAAGCTAGTTATTTCAACTGAAAGTAAGGAGCAATATTGAAACTTAAAACACACAGAAATTATTACGTACATGAGGGGTTTCACCCCCTTGTCAATACCTCGCTCTTTACGCTAATTTTATTCCAATTTTGTAAAAATGACCCCTGAATCACAAAGGCCGTTTAAATAGAATAATACTAAAAAAACTATGTAAATCAGGATTATTTAGTATAAATAGTGTAAAACTTTAGTGTAGATCAGAAATTAAATTTTACAAAACAAGTGTTTTCAAGTGAAAGTAAGGAGTAACATTAAAACTTGAAACGAACAGAAATTATTACGTATATGAGGGGGCTCACCCCCTTGTCAATACCTCCCTCTTTACGCTGAAGTTCGAATTTTGTTCCAATTATTTAAAAATGACCCCTGAATCACAAAGGCCGTTTAATTAGAATAAGTAATAAAAAAAAATTAGTGTAAAGAGCGAGGTATTGACAAGGGGCCTGAAACTCGGAAGCAGCAAATTTTTGATTTGCTGCTTGATCAAAACCATGTCTAATACGAACTGTTGCATCAAAAACATAATGCGAACTTGATTAGGTTGATCGCAAACCTTCATAGATTTTTCTTCAGCGCGAAAATGTTGTTTTTTTAATTATTTGTGATTGTTCAAAAAAAAAAAAAAATTAACTTGAACTTGATATGGCCCTCTTAAATCTAATAAGTGTTATCGGCTCCATAAAAAAGTACGTGTTTTTGGAATTGGGAATCGTGTCGGAATCGAGACATCGAGTTGGCATCGGGATTAGAAGCAAAACGGAGAAAAAATCGGGCATGGTCCTATCATTGATAAGTAGGACTCCTGGCAAATATGCTGGCAAGTCTGATAATGGCAATTATGAAGTAAAAAAAGAACAAAACAAGAAAGAGAAAGTTTTTTTGGTGTAAAGGGGTTCTTAACGCGCATAAGTCTGTGTAGATATAGTATTATAATAATACTTACATTCTTATTACCTTTATTTCATATTATTTCTTTTGGATTGTTCTACAACTATTTATATATTTTCTGTCTTTTCTAAGATAGTTCTTTTTTAATTTTTTTGCTCTACTTTTTTTAGACCATGAGAAATTTCCTAATAAGAAAAGGTTTTATTTTTGTCATGTGATTGTTTGTTCTAATTCTAATCTTAATTTATTTTATTGTCGGATTTTTTTCTAATTTATTATCTTAATTTAATATCTAACTTTTATTTCTTTGTTTGGAACTTCATTGCTTTTACACTGGTTTTCCAATTCTGTTTGATCAGGAGCGAATCCGTTTCTATATCTATTTATTTCCAAGTCTGACAACTATTAGTTTTTAGCCTTTTACAGATGTTCCATAGAAACTAAGTCATGAAGATACTTTTCAATTGGAAACTATCTTGATTTATTTCAAAGAAAACCTTTGGCTCATGAAATACGTTTGCGTATTTCATTCTTCTATTAGAAAGTGGCGGTAGCTAATTTCATCTATATTAGAAAGTGGCTATCGCGATTTTTAAAAATAAAGAAGTAGCTGCGTCCTTAATTGATACAGAACAAACATGTGTTTCAGTGAGGCTGTACTGTTAAAAGGGTACAGCTTGAAATTTGGTAGCGTACTTCATTCTTCTATTAGAAAGTGGCCACCGTGATTCTCTAAAAAAGAGAAGTAGCTGCTTTCTTTATTGATGCAAAACAGACATTTATTTCAATGAGACTGTACTGTTAAAAGTATACGGCTTTTAATGTGGTAGCGTATTTCATCTTTATTAGAAAGCGGCTATCGTGATTCTGTAAAAACAACAAATATCTGCTTTCTTTATTGATACAAAACGGACATGTATTTCCGTTTGAGACATGTATGTAATTGAGGCTGTACTTTTAAAAGGGTACGTTTTGAAATGTGGTATCATGTTTCATCTATAATAGAAAGTGGGTATCGTAATTCTTAAAAAGAAAAGAAAAAGAAAACGTGTACCTAAGTACTTTATCGATGCAGAACAATCATGTATTTTTATGAGGCTATTGTGATAATAGGATACGGTTTGAATGTGGTCGCGTATTTTATCTATATTAAAAAGCCGCTATCGCGACTCTTAAAAAAAAGAAAGTAGCTGCTTTCTTTATTCATGTAAGCAGAGATGTACTTCAAATAGGTTATACCCCTTGTCAGATAGGCCTACAGCCAGAAATGCGGTAGTCTATTTCATTTATATGTTAAAAAGCGGCTATCGTGATTCTTTAAAAAAGAGAAATTGCTGTTCTCTTTATTCATGCAAAACAGATACCTAATTTGATGAGGCTCCACCTTTAGTAGGGTGTAGCCTGAAACATGTTAGCTTATCTAATTTATATATTAGAAATAAAGTACCGGTATTCTGCAAAAAGAGGAAATAGCTTCTTTCTTCATTGGTGCGAAGCATAGATGTTCTTCAGTAAGGCTATACCGTTAGTAGGGACAGGAAAGTCAGTAAATAATTGCCCGACTCTGAAGGTATGATCTGAAAGGAGTTACAATTTGGATCTTACTTGAATTGACTTACTGTTCCTGCTGGTGGTCCAGCGTAGAGATAGAAGTCACTCGTCGCCTGCAGTCCAGGCGGTTCTAAACTAGCATTATAGCTTCGTCTGAGGTGGTAACGATCAATGAAAGGAGGTGACCAAGGCTGTCCTTCCATCTAGAACAAGGCTTTCCACGTGGGCGCTTCCAGCCGTGGGTCAAGGGATCAAACTAAACGCAATTCTGGATGGCGTTTCTTTTTTCATAGGGGCTAGGTTGCCGAACCAACGAAGAGTTTGTGCAGCGAGCTGACGTGAGTTGGGTGTCTGGTTGGTAAGTGACAGTAGTTGGGTGTTGGAGACAAAGTCATACCACTTAATCTCTTCGATTCGTCTGAGAAACCTGGTTTGAGCCACGTCTATAGCGTTTCGGACCGAAATAGCTGCAGGCCAGGTCGAAGCACTGTAGACAAAAACTTGGTTTACAGTAGTGTTGTGAATATGTGTCTTCGTTCTGCGGGTGATGTTGGGCTTCGACCAGACAGAGCGACACAGTCGGGCCATGATTGAGGTGGCTTTTGCAATACGGGACTGAATTTCAGCTTCGATGGATCCGCTGTCGATGATGACGGAGCCAAGATACATGAACGATTTCCCAACTTCTTTGGTATGTACTGATATACTGAATAAGGCGAGTTCGAGGTTGTATCTACAGGATCAATGATGATTATATTAGTATTTTGCCAGCTGATTTTCAGGCCCACTTTAAATGCTTCTTCCGACAGTGTGGTAAGGGCTTCTTCGAGTTCGGCTACAGAGGTGCATATCAAAGCGATGCCATCCGCGAAGTCATAATCACTTAGGACTTGGTCGCCGATCTACAGTCCAAAGTGGAGACGTTTCGGTCCGTAACCTAATTGATGACAGCATTGAAAAGTCAAGCGGTGGCAGTACATCCTTCCCTTACACTGGTGTTTGTTTCGAATACTGGGCTGTAACGACCATTTATCTGGACAGAGCTGTTAGTATCAGTGTAGGAAGCCTTGAGCAGACGGCACTACTTTTCAGAGAGTCCTATTCGTTCAAGTATCAGCCAGAGAGAATCACGGTCAACCCAATCAATGGCTGTTTTGAAGTCAAAAAAGGCAATATATGCTTTATCTAACACCTGACAGATGGTAAAGATCTGCTCTGTCGTGGACCTCTAGGGCATAAAACCTGTTTGCGGAATCCGGTGGTATTTGCGGAGGAATTGGGTGCTTCTGTTCAGTAGAGTCATGGTAAACAATTTACTGGGGACTGATAGGAGGGTGATTCCTCTGTAATTGGAGCAATCGCTTCTGCTGCCTTTGCGCTTCCAAAGAGGAAGGATTAATCCTTCTTTGCTTTCTTGTGGCGTGTTCCCTCTTATTCCTCGGGAGTGTATGTTCTTGGCAGTGATAAGGTCTAATTGAGCAGCTATAATAAATTTTGGATCGCCAGTTAGATTTCCTATCCGTAGGAAAATAAAAATATCTTAATTTGGCCCATATTCGGTTCGTTTCTGGTTGGTTATGCAATGATAAAATCATGTTTTTCCCCCAGAATATGTCTTTTTATTAATTCATATTGCAGTACTATATTTAAGTCTAGTAGGATTCTTATTAACCATTAGTACTTTTAGTGTGGAATCTTAATTCAAGGATTCTTAGTTATTTTAAAAAAATTAGAAGTTCATAATACCCTTCCCTCCCCCCCCAAAAAAAAACAAACAAACAAACTTGGATTTATAGAAGAATTCTATGAAGTAACTAATTGTTCTGTAATAAAATTGTTCAGTATTTGCTCAAAATGCTTTTGAACTATTTTACCATTATTTGAATTGGAGATAGTACTTCTTAGGATGCTGAATCGAACATATAAAATAGCACCAATGAGTAATAGAGTACTAATGAGTAGTCTTTGGAAACTGTCATATTTTCTAGGCTTTTTACAAATATATCAAGTTTTTTTATTGAAGATTTTTTATATAAAAGTTCTATCCAACAATATTCCTTTTTTTTCTCTTTTATTATTTTAGAGTCGATATCATTCATCCTAGAGGAATTTTCCCTTTTTTATTTCTTGGTAGTGTATACTCTTGGGCAATGAGAAGGTCTAAATGAACAGTTATAATAAAACCGGAGTTGGGGAGGGGGAATATTGCCATCATTTTTCAGTTCCAGAAGCTATTATAGTTTAATTTGCGCATAAATCTCCATCAAGTCGTTTGGTAATATCCCCATAGTTTAGACCGCCGTCTACAACGTTTTTCATTTCTTTCCCGGGCTAGTCTTTGTCTAAGGCCATTATCTTATTGGTAGACGATATTAATATTAATGCAGAAAATGCTATCTGCTTTTGAAATGACAAGAAATTTGTATTTATGTAAATCTTTTACAATTGTTAGATCTTAATCTCCTCACTTTTTTCTATATTTTCTTCAAAAATTTGTCAGTTATAGTCTCCTATTTGCCACCAGGGTTTACATATTATCGAGGTTATTAGCCTCTTTGGAAAATTTATGAAAATCTGTCTCTAATTTCGACACTACTTCTTCTTCGACAATTTTAGTCGTATACAAAACAGGTTTTGGATCCTTCCATAGGTGGTCTGTGAGAGGTGTGGGTGTTTTAACGTCACCGCGGTTTTCCGCCACCCAGGAAATCAAGCATCAACAAGAAGATTAGTTGGGTCAGAATAGACAGGTTAGGTTAGGCTAGTCTATGTCTATCTCTATGTCTATGTTTTTGTCTATATTTGTGTCCTTGTCTATGTCGATATCTATGTCTATTCTGACCTACATGAATTAAAAGGCGGCTGAAAACGTATAGTGGTGGAAAACCGCGGTGGCGTTAAAACACTGCTACCCTTTGAGAAGCTGTCATTCTTTTTGTAAGATGATCAAGAGGGAACAGTGAAATTTTAAATTGGACGTTTCATTTATTACAATACATCATACGAATTGGTTAAGTAAAAAAACCTAATAAGTATCTCATTTAAAGTTACAAATTTGAACTTTTCTTGGATTTCTTTTTTCCAAAGTCAAAACTTCGAAGTTTTACGAAAACCCGCGTCCAATTTCAACAATACGTCTTCTTTTGTAATTTAGCCGCTTGCAAACAAATATTTTACAACAAGAAAAGAGAGAATAATGAGGACTTTTTTTTCCCCAAAGAAAGTGAACCAACAGAACCTGTTTGAATATTTCGGCCCTATATCTAAGGGCACTCTTCAGCAAGGAAAATAATAAACAATAAAACACTTAAATAAAAGTTCTCGGTTAAAAATCCATTTTTTTAAAATAGCCTTGGCATCATTACTTCTTAACGAAAAGTTCAGCCAAGACTGTGTGATAAAAGCTAACATTTTACAAGCTAAAAAGGTTCATTCATTTCACTAACTGTATTTGTTAAAAATTGGAATAATTTCTTATTGCGATATTTGCCTTCTCTGCAGCTAATCTGATAGCTCTGAATTTTGAAATTGGTTTCTGAGATCCTGTCAAAAATTTTTCAGGAAGATCAAGAGGAACTGGATAATTGTTTCGTTAGACTCTGAAATATTTTCTTTCTGGAATATTTCCTGAAGTATGTTACGTTTTCAAACTTCGTGTTTAGTCTATTTTTTGACATATAAAAGTTACAAAAACTTGTAATATACGAGCAAAAAATTGAAGAATGTGTTAGAAATTGGAACTAAAGGATTTCTATTGTCTTGCAAACCTTCTTAAGAAAATCCTGTTTTGGCAATTTAAGTCTCATGTCAGGATAAAAAAAAATCGCTAAACTTCTCTGACCGATCAGTTTTGTGACTTACAATTCCTGTCCAAGTTAGCATTCAAGTTTATATATATATATATATATATATATATATATATATATATATATATATATATATATATATACATAAATATAAATATATATATACATATATATATATATATATATATATATATATATATATATATATATATATATATATATATATATATATATACACATATATATATATATGTATATATATATACATATATATATATATATATATATATATATATATATATATATATATATATATATTTATATATATATATATATATATATATTTATATATATATATATATATACATATATATATATATATATATGTATATATATATATTTATATATATATATATATATATATATATATATATATATATATATATATATATATATATATATATATATATATATATATAGTATATATATATATATATAGTATAAAGTGTAGAGGCGTCCATTGGGGAGGGGGAGGAGACACTAGCCCCCTAGATATTTCTTATTATGCCTACAAAAGATATCTGTTTTTGTTTTTGAAAACTGACAAAATTTGCCCCCTCTATATTTTAAATTTGAAAATATCCTTGCTCCTCTCCCTGTATTTTTCGTGAATTGGCGCCCCTGATAAAGTTTACCCATGAAAATAAGAGGAGATTTCCCTATTTTTTTACTGCAGTTGGTATTTATTGTAAAGAAGTCCAACAATACTATTGTAAATGAAAAAAAGGGGACGATAAGAAGTATAAACATTATCTTGCTTATTGTCAAATGTATTTTTGCAAAGAATAGATCTCCTTGTATTTTACTGTAAGAAAGGCCACAGTTTGTTGGGCTTCCTATTCTAAATCATATTGTAATCTAAAATGGGACTTTGGAAAACAGCTGGATGTCCCGGGAAACGGAAAAACAGAAGACAATCCGTCACAATTTCTTTGTCGTTGAGGAGATGGGAGATGGATATTAAAAACAAGTAAAAGACCATGTAATTCATCACTAGTACTAATGTAGGAAAATTTCTGGACTTGTTCTTTTCTTTTATAAGGTCTGCTAACTGAAAAATATAAAGTGTATCTTTGACTGTATTTTTTGTTGTTGTGTATATGTTGTGTTTTTTGTTGTTGTGTTGTGTACCGAGATTTGTCGCAGTATCAATTGCTTGGTGATGTGTGCAGGGGTGGACACAGAACTAAGGTTTTTTTTTTTTTGGGGGGGGGTGTAAAAAACCTAGGCTCCTTTGTTGGTGTTTTCATTCCCGGTAGCTAGTGACACTTATGATTTTTTAGTGGGGGGGGGCATTTGCCCCTGAAATCACCATTTACATTTGATCCTGGATATGTCACTATTCTTGGCATTGCCGAATTCGCTAATTCCTTTGACTATAGTGCGTATCTTTTTTGAACAAATAATGAAACAAACGTTTTGGCTTCACATCTGTAAGCGTTTATCAAACAGAAGCGACTCGGCCCAATAGTAATCCAGACTCTAAAAAAGGAGTTTTAATAACAATTAATGCATTGAAAGAATTGTTTGTTTTTTATTCTAATTCTATATATATAAGGTTCATCAAGTTTTTTTTTTTACCCCATCAGAGGCTACGAACCTGAGAAAATTTGCCTGATTTTCGAAGAAGGAAAAACCCAGTAAAGTCAAGCAATCTTAACGGAAATCACACCATTAGATTCAGCATATCAGAGGACCACACTAAAGGGGTTTAAAATCCCTGTCTATAAAAATGTGCAATTCTATTTTTTTTGCCCGAAGAAAGATCACGGATCTTTTTTTCCTCTGGGGGGATCGTATCGAACCGTTTCTCCTAGAAGATTAGATAAGGGCTCATTTGAACAAAACTTGAAAGTCGTAGTGACCTTTTTAAGTGAGCGAAAAGACTGGAGGGTAGATGACCCCCATTCCCACACATTTTTTCTCATAAACGTCTTGTGAAAATCTTGAGGTATCTATTTGGTTCAGCAATATTGAAAGCCTCTGGGGATGACATGACCCCCCACAGCCCCGGGGAGGGCCGTAAGCGTTGCTAAGTGTTTAAATATTATATTTGTTATTGTGAAATATACGAACATTTTTCTGGGGGGGGGGTCCTGCAGGGGGATTCACGAAGGGGAGACTTCTTTTGGACAGTTTCTATGGGGAGTTTTTCATGGGAGGAGGAGGGGCGGAAGGAATTTCCCGGTGTGATTTGAAAAAAGGTCATAAATCTGATCTAAAAAAACAGATTTTTTCAACTGAAAGTGAAGAGCAACATTAGAACTTGAAACAAAGATAAATTATTCTGTATATGAGGGGCGTTTCCCCTTCCTCGCCCTACTCTTTTTACGCCAAAGTTTGACTTTTTGTCCCAATTCTTTAAGAATAATTCCTGAAATCAGGGGCGAACGAAGTGACAAATTTCGGAGGGAGATGGATAAATTGACTGAGGGATGATAGTACCGGTTAAAAAGAAAAAGTAAAGTTTTTAGAATATAAGGCACATTCTTTATTTAGACAATACTGAAAATTTGTAATTATTAAATAAAAACAAATTGTTCAAGAAAGTAATCCTATCACAGGGACAAAAAGAATAAGATTGAACACATTTTGCGAGACTAGATGGATGGAGCACTTAAAACAATAATTTTGTCAACAGAGATGTTCATTATTATCTGTAAGGCTATGAGGAAAATCCTGATTCAGCTTCTGAATCTTCAGGCAAAGCTTATTCTTTGTTAGCTGTTACTGAGATATACAGTTTTGCTGCTTCTAAGGTTACTATCAGTAAAGATTTTAGTCTATCACACAATTTATCGACATCTTTGCAATCAGAAACCATAGATATGGTATATTCTCTCGAACATGCTAACGATCTTAAGGGCAAAGTTAGAGACATGAGAGGAGAGAGGAGTGAAGCCACGTTTCATCATGTTTTATTGAAGGAACTCAACTGGGCCAAGGTGCAGGAATTAGCACTAGAATGCCCAGATGAGCTCCTAAGTGAACTTATAGAAATAATAACGCAACACCCTAAAATGATCCTGAAACGTATTACCAACTTTTTGTATTTATTTCATTACCAACTACTCTCTGCAGCAGCTCTATCAGCGGATCCTTAGTCATAGAAAGTTGTTAGAGTCACTGCAATACCTACTTCTCAGCACTGTATTTCGATTGACGAAGAAAAACAAAGGATATATCAGATACTCTGACTAATTTTTGGTATCTTGATGTAAACAGCTATAGGGGAAGCTTGCAAGCTGAGTTAGCTCTGTGGAGGAGAATGTGGATAATGTTAGGAAACATGGCACCAAAATATTTCATACATGCTTAAAGGAATGTGATAAGAGCGTTTGGTAAAATTCTAGTTAATTGACTTCTTGCTATCTCAGAAAGAGTTTAGGTTAGGAAAAATGAAACTTTCAGGGATGAATCTACAGACTAAAGTATGTCCCGGGAAGGTATATTGAAGCAACTACCTCCACTCCTTCTCCCTCTAGAGGGCCCAGACCTTTGATGACCTTTAAAAATATGTGTTTTATAAAAGTGAAACCTTGCAAAATAGATTTTCTGCTTAATTGAAGTACAACAAAATTGTTTTCAGCTTCATAACTTTACTCATTCCATTTTATGAGGTTTTAAAGATATGCAAATACATTTCCTAAATTTTGAAAAAAAAACCATTGATATGGCTCAAAATTCTACTCAAATAACAGGAATTGGATTTTCAGAACTAAAGGCAGAGAAAAAGCAACTAGTAACTGAAAATTAAGGTAAAATGTTGTTTTGTCAAAATTTCAATAGGTAGCTACATGATTTACCTGTCATGTAGGCAAATTTCAGGGCCCTCTAGAGGGAGAAGGAGTGGAGGTGGGTACTTCAAAATACCTTCCCGGGACATACTTTAGCCTGTAGACCCATCCCTGAAAGTTTCATTTACCTAACTTAAACCCTTTCCGAGTTAGCAAGAAGTCAATTAACTAGAATTTTACCGAGCATTTTCCCCACTCTAAATCAATTTTTGAAGGTTGATGCAACGATTCCCGTCACTACGGCTATGTACGAGCGTTTTTTTTCTACCCTGAGAAGAGTGAAATCTTATATCAGGAGTGTCTCAGGTCAAGAAGGGCTAAGTGGATTGGCCTTATTCACACACAGGGATGTCCCAGTCATTACAGAAGATCTTTTGGATAAACTAGACCACAAAAAAGGGGGCTTGAAAATTGCAGAGCGTTTAGGTGAAATTCTAAACAAATTAATTATTTCTTTCAAGGCACCTAGACAATTTCTTAGTATAGGTATGTTACAGTTTGTATGTTACAATTAACAATTTGTCATAACAGGCATATATATATATATATATATATATATATATATATATATATATATATATATATATATATATATATATATATATATATATATATATATATACATATATATATATATATATATTACCATTTTCAATTAAGAGAAACCACTGCAACAACTCAGACAGGGTTCGAAAACATCTTTTAATCCTATTATCAGGAAGATGTTCCTTTATTCACTTTTGTAATTTGGCCTTTGAATGCTCAGGATTTGAATTTCGTCACTCTAATATTGATTTTCTGTAATTTTAACGTCTTAAAGGAACTTTTTTCCCGGTAACACCATTGTGACGAAGAAATGCGATACATGATAATTAAAATAAATATCGGATACCAAAAATTATGTTTCTTTCGTAGATGTCTTTGTTGTCATGGAAGGTTCTTTGTTCAATATTGCTAGAGATATAGAAATTAATTTCCGAGTAAATAAATAATTACATTCTAAAAGAATTTGTTCTCTGAACTAAAGATCATGCAGCCAATTCTGCCTCCTCTTCTATGTCCGGGATTATATCGTTGACTTTATGCCTTTGGCGTGCAAGATACAGCCTAGTGCATAACCCTTTCTTTGTATCTAGGGATATATGGTCATTTTTCTCCATTAATAAACTGAAGTTTTTTCTTTGATTTCCCACTTCTTTATTTACAGCTAGAATATTGGACTGATCTTATTTGTACTCTTATTGTGCTAAAATCCAAGATGACATGCTTGTAGGATGAATGCACATTTCTGCCATATGAGTGATGCCTTCACATCTTTACAGTTCAAAGGAATTATTATTTACTCTCTGTTTCGTTGACAAGTTTTACTATCTCGAACAATTATGAACTGGACAATTTTAATCTCTTTGTGAACACAAGTTTCATTACCCCTCACTAAGCCAATATTTCCACTTTATCACGTTCGCTTTGTTAAATCGAGCTGTAAGGCACTGGTTAATTAATCATGTACAGAATTCATTTATTCTCGTAGAAGGTCCTTGAGTCTGTTTTTGTTAGAAAAGTAAAGGGGCATTTAAAAATGTCGCAATCCTCAAGATGACAGCCATTTTTATGTTAAACACTTAGAAAGAAAAAGAAAGGGTTTTCTGAATATTTGAAGTGTGACAAGAAGTGTTAATTTAGTTAATTTTGACAGGCGAGGAGATGTTGTTTGCTTAACTTAAGACGCAAAAATTGCTGTCTTCACATTAAAATGGCATAGAAGGGCTAATTGATGATGGTTTATATGCTCCTTTCAGATACCAAATCGGTTGAGTCCGTCTTTCCCATTGCTTAATGTTTATTATAAAAGCATCAATTGATATAATTAAAAGAAAATAAACATTTTGTTCCTTACTGTCTAAGCAAAGACATCATCATTATTAGAGCGTAGGTTGTAAGGTTGTAAATGTTACTGAACGTTATAGCGTTTAAATGTTGGAAATGTTGCAATGGTGATACGTCGCAAAACATTGTTGAAAGTGTCTGAAAATGCGTTGCTGATAAAAAAAAAACAATTTTTTTTGCACATTACAGCTTTAAATTCCATAATGCTGTTTATTAAGGTGTTCTTTATCTTATTTAGTACAGCACTGGAAATATGACTGCTGCTGACAGGTCGTCTTAGCGCCAAACCAACTAAAATATTCAGAGCTTCTCTCTTCACTCATTCCCACGAATTTCTCGTTTCCTTTAGATCTCTTATGGTCTCTGTTGATCCCGGTAACCCTGATTTTCATTTGGCTCTAAACGAAATGCCAAAAAACGCTGTTGTTGGAAAACGATCATCCTTCATTTTGATGACTTGATCTAACTACCTTAACTTTTCTTTGATTATCGCCTCAGAAAGTGGTCAAGTGGTCAAACAGTGGTCAAGCCGCACTGTTCTTTTAGATTATCAGATGCTAACTCATTCAACCGAGTATGACGTATCAAGCGGATAGAGTTGGCACGGTTTCGTTCTTTAATCGACATCGTATATACTTATGTAGGATTGATCAGTATAGAATTAAATTTTTAAAAAACAAGTTTTTTAGCTGCAAGTAAGGAGCGATATTAAAACTTAAAACGAACAAAAAATTATTTCGTATATGAAAGGAGTTGTCCCCTCCTCAACGCCTCGCTCTTTACGCTAAAGTTTGACTCTTTCTCACAACTCTACTTTTTAAAACAATTACAAACTTTAGCGTAAAGAGCGTGGTGTTGAGGAGGAGACAAACTCTCTCATATACGGAATGATTTCTGTTCATTTTAAGTTTTAATGTCGCTCCTTACTTGCAGTTAAAAAACTTTTTTTATTTAATTTCTGAACGTTTTTTAATTAATGCATGTTTTGATTTTGGCTAACCGCACATGAGTAATTAAAATGTAGTTTGTATATTAATTTTCTTTTTGGCTAAATGGCTTTCTCATAGTTTTGATTGGACGATCTTGATAAAAAAAGGATGGGGGAGCCTAGTTGCACTCCAATTTTTGGTTAATTAAAAAGGCAACTAGAACTCTTTTTTTACGAACGTTTTCATTAGTAATAAATATACATAACTTACGAATTAACTTATATAACGAAATTCTATATTTGTATATTTTTATTACGTATATGAGGGGGTTCTCCCCCTCGTCAATACCTCACTCTTTACCCTAAAGCTTCAATTTGGTCACAACTCATTGAGATTGACCCCTGAATCACCAAGGCCGTAGAATTTGAAATTACTAAAAAATACTTTAGCGTAAAGAGTGAGGTATTGTGGAGGAGACGAACTTCCTTATATACGTAATGATTTCTGTTCATTTTCGGTTCTAATGCTGCTCCTTACTTCCACCCGGAATTTTTTTTAATTTATTTCCTCATTTTTTTTTAATAATGCTAGAAAATCCTGCTGCCCCTCCATGAAAATTTTGTTCCCTCATGATAAATTCCTCCATGGAAAGATCCTCCCGCGTAACCCCCTCCCCCACCGCCCTTTAACGTGAAAACGTCCCCTTGAAAATGTCTGTACACGTCCCAATAACCATTACTATATTTAAACAATGGTCAAAGTTTGTAACTTGCAGCCCCTCCCCCGGGGACTGTGGGGGATTAAGTCGTCCGGAAAGACATAATTATTAGGCCATGCTGAACAAAATGGCTATCTCAAAATTGTGATCCAGTAACTTTGGGAAAAAATGAGTGTGGCAGGGGGCCTAGGTGCCATTCAATTGTTTTGATCACTTAAAAGGGCAATAAACACGCATCCGTGATCTGTCTTCTGGGAAAAAATACAAAATTTCACATTTTTGTAGATAGGAGCTTGAAACTTCTATAGTAGGGTTCCTTGGTACGCTGAATCGGATGGTGTGATTTTCGTTAAGATACTTTGACTTTTGAGGGTGTTTCCCCATATTTTCTAAAATAAGGCAAATTTTCTCAGGCTTGTAACTTTTCATGCGAAAAACTAAACTTGATTAAACTTATATAGATAGATAGATATAGATAGATAGATAGATTTATTCACACAAAAGCCCAATTGGGCCATGGTGACATACACAAAATAAGTGAAAAAAATACAGCAACAAACATTGACTGAAAAGACACTAAACTAATTATATAAGAAAACATCACGATACCTCATACCTACCCGGGCCAACTTTCCAATATTATTTATAGTTAAGTATTTAACTCTATTTAGAATCAGCGTAAAAATGCGATTCTTTTGATGTAGGGTTTCGGTTACTGTTGAGCCAGGTCGCTCCTCACTACAGTTCGTTACCACGAACTGTTTGATTACCACGAACTGTTTGATTTATTCAAAAAGCCAAATGTATGAGTTTACAGAACTTACCTTTTTGAAGTGGTTTACATTTGAGCTATGTGGGATGGTGTGGTGTCAGTATCCTAGTAAGTTGACACTTCTATGAGGGACCCTTCAGTGTTTTGTGAACACATGGCCGTTGTCTAACTTAAACTCACTATTTCGTGTTGTTAAGTTGAATATCTGTGCAGAACTAAGCCTAATATACCCTGGCCTTGTAGAATTTTGTCAAAATAGTTATGGTAGGCGCACAAAATATGAAACAAACAGAAAATTTTGGGTTAGACAAAATGCCTTGTACAGCTAACTAATATCGGAGACCAATGTTTGGATATTAACACAACCTGTAGGAGAATAACCGGGGTGTTTCATATCGTAATTAGATTCTGTAAATGTGAATGGGATGTTAACTCAAGAAAAATGAATTAATAAGGGTAAAGAGACAAAGTCATGAAACGATCATAACATGAAAAAAGGGTTGCTGTAAGGAGACAACCAATTGTCAGTCATTTCTTTTATCTTAAAGGCATCAACACCTTATTTTTTCTTAAATCGAAACGCCGATACTACTGAATAAACATCATTGACATTTTTTTTCCGTCTATAATCTAAGAATCAAAGAGAAGTAGGTGGAGAGTTCCTTTCCTCATTCTTTTTTTACTTGAAGAAATTGTCCAGCTCCTTCAAATAATCGAGTGATCTCGATCGGAATCTGGAGAATGAATGACCACTTCATAGAAAGGGGGAAGTTGACTTGACTCAATAAATACTGTTGTAGTCTGACATTGCTTTGTGATTCTTCGAAGCTTTCTTTACTGTTTTCGCCCCATACGTCTTTCACTTTGACCTCATAAAAGATGCAGTTTTCTTTTTCGTATCCTTTTCTATTTTTAGAACAAAAAGGGTTTAGTAATTGTTGGTTCAGAATGGGAAAAGAAAGTGGATACTGATTCCTGGAATTCGGTGTGAGGATGCCGCAAGGAAAGATTTAAGGGAAATCAGAACTTTTTGGGAGGGTGTAAAGAGGGAGACTTAGAATGAATTGGGATTGAGAAGGAGTATGCGTAGCTGTGTTGGCCTCAGGCGGCTTGATGCTGCAGTGAAGTTTTAGTAGTAGTAGCAGTACTGTAGTATCACCACTTTGCGACCAAGATGGGCGAAGGATTGCACAAAGCCTCCAATCATACTGAAGGTCCCAGGGACTCCCTGCTGTCCGGTTCTAAGACGGCTCAAACGCCTCATGTAGATTTGAGAAGATGTATTAGTCCCTGTCCAGCACTCTGGAACCCGTTATGTTTAATTTCACAAGAATAGTTTTAATTTCCAGGATAGTTTCAGTTATTTGAATAATGTATAAATTTGAACTTGGAATGTTACAAAGTTAAAATACAACTATCGTATTCACATTTTGACTGATGGATTTAGACGCTTCTAACTGGACTTGTTAAGATTTCCAGAGACTCATATCCAAGGGGTAGGAAACCCAAAATTAGGTAGCATAGAATTTATTTACTTAAATAGAAAGTATGGGGTGCGTACGGAGGGAGTTAGGCTCTCTATAGGGTGCTGAGGTTATAAATCATATTCAGTGACTTAAGTAGTGTGAAAATTGTAACTTGTAATGTTACAACGTTAAAATACTACTACTACTACTAATAACTCACTGCAGCACCATGCCGCCTGAGGCCAATAATGCTACGCACGCTCCTTTTCCAACCTAATCTATTTAAAGCCTCTCTCTTTACATCCTCCCAGGAAGTTCCCATTTCCTTTAAATCTTTATTTATGACATCCTCCCAACTCAGACAAGGATGACCTGCTTTCCGTGTATCCCCAGACGGTTGGCCAAAAAGGACAATCTTTGGTAATCTGTCATCCTTCATCCGTAGAACGTGGCCTAGCCATCTCAACCTTTCTTTCATTATAGCCCTAGAAAGCGGGATTGAACCACATTTTTCGTACAACCTACTGTTTGAAATACGGTCAGTCAGCCGGGTACCCAGAACATTCCGTAGGCAATTTCTCTGGAAAACATCTAGTAAATTTTCATCTGCTTTTCGGAGCGCCCATGCTTCAGAGCCATATTTGGAGAGCCATCAGAGTCAACGTTAAAATACAACTTAAAATCATTTTGATATTTTGACGGACGAATTCAAACGTTTTTAACTGGACATGTTAGGATAAGATAATATTTATTTTCAAAAGGCTATAATAAGTTTTAATAGATCCGAATTCGCTTCATATGTCCAAAAAGAGAAAGAAAAACAAAGAAACAAATAATCCAGCTAGGCAAAAGTAAAAGAAACACCAAACAAGCATAAAAATGGCCAGTAAAAATTTAATGCAGAAAAAGAGAAGAAAAAATTCAAAGTCCAAGAACTAAAATGAACTTTATGCAATTAATGGCAAAAACATGAACAGAAAGGGTAGGGGATGAAACGATATCACATGGTAAAAGAAAAAAAAAATGCCGAATTCGTATTCTAAGCCAAATACTGTAAAATCAAAAGAACACTGAAAACCATGTCAAATTAACTGTCAAAATTAAATATTTACAATTAAAGAAAGGATTGCGCCGAAGACTAGGTTAAAGGAGGACTAGGTAAGGAGTTCCAGAAATTTGAATCCCAGGGGTAGGAAACCTGAAATTAGGCAGTATAGAATTTATTTACTCAGGCAGGAAGTATGGGGTGCATAGCCGAAGACTAGGTTAAAGGAGGACTAGGTAAGGAGGTCCAGAAACTTCAGTCCCAGGGGTAGGAAACCTGAAATTAGGTAGTATAGAACTTATTTTACTCAGGCAGGAAGTATGGGTTGCATAGGGAGGGAGTTGTGCTCATGAAGAATTAGGAAACTGCTGAGTCTTGCTAAGTTTGGAATTGCATTAATAATAGTTAGGAAAAGTTTAATAAACTCCTACATAGGAAAGATTATAATATTGAGTGTGGTAATTATGGAGCTGATAAATTGGTTTGTCTAGGAGCCAAAATACTTGATATATACTTTAATATGCAATGATACTTCTTCGAGTTAAAGAGGCTGTAGATAAAGTTTTACGAGAAGAGGAGCGTGGTCTTAGGAAGGGGAGAGGATGCGACGAGCAAATTTTAACTCTTAATATTAATAATTAGGAACTCTCTAAGTCATTCACTTAACCTTTTCTTTTATGGTTTCGTTTCTCTATCTATCAGATATTCCGTCATATTCAGAGAAAACAAATAAAAGAAAAGATGTATGAAAGATTAGTGAAATAAAAAAAGGTAAACTAAATGATAAATAATGACAAAGGTAATATTTTAGATTAAAGATCTTGTTTTAAATGACGATACCGAAGAGTTTGGGAAACTTCCTTGAGCGGAAAATGGTGCTTGTTACGAAGAGAAAAACCGTTAATGCCATCTAGCGTTTGGGAAGTTTGTTGAACCCAAAAGTACTGCATGCTTGTCTTTTTAGGTACTTGAAATTCAGGAAAGGGAAAAGACAACAAATTTGTTTTTACAGCAGGCCTACCAGCTTAAAGTCAACTAGCCTACTTAGTCTGCCAAGATTTTTGCAAGCTAAATTAGGAGTAAACTAGCTATACTGGATTTTTTTTTTTTTTTTACTAAAACTATGTATCTATTAGTATCTGTTTTTCATGGTTCATTTGTATAGTTTGTTACTCATACACAAGGGGTTGCGCTCGTCAAATCGTCCACGGAAGCTTAGTTTGGTCCTTTCTGCCGTTCTGATTAAAACGACTCTTTGAAATTTCGATCTTTTGTTATCTTGGGCTTGGGGATGCCTCGGGACACATAAGGCGTTAGAAGGGTCGCATAGCCGATTCATGGGGGATATCAAGTCATCCAGGGAATTAAGGCGTGACAAATGGCCTTGGATTTCTGCTGAAATTCTATAATTCTGTGAATATTATTCAATTAGATGTAATACTTTCCTGAATAATTCATTCCATAAACCAAAACAGATATATTCAAAGTATCCAATTCTTTTCTGTATAAAGGAATGTACAAAATTTATCATTACCATCATTCAAAAGTCGTTTATATTGAGCAAAAAATCCTTAACTTTCAGGTTATGAAATATGTAGGTGGTTTTGAAGCTCTAGCACAGATAAGGTACTAACTGTAGTTGAGTATGAATTGATTTAAGGAAAAAAGTTGATTTTAACTAGTTTTATTTTGGTGTTGAGAGTTAAGATCTATATTGATTGTTGTTTCCTAAACACTACTTTGCAACTCTTTTAGAAGTGAGGTTGTTTCTACCTTTTTCCTCTTGTATGTCTTTCACTTTGAGCTCTTCAGTGATGCAGTTTACTTTTTGCTTTGTTTTCTAGTCTCTGTATAGGTAGGGTAAACACTTTAGTTCAATGAATATTGGTTTTCGAGGGGAAAAGAAAATTGACATTCATTTTTGTTTTGTATGTACAAAGAGATAAGGAGAACGCTAGTATTTTGTGGCTTTTGAAGTTCTCTTGTCTTTTTTCCCCTCATGCCACTTTTACTGTAGCTCCTTGAAATATACATTTTGCGTTTTCGTATTGTTTACTAGTTCTTGTGTAGGTAGGATAATATTTTTAGTTCTGTCCGATTTATGTACAAAAATAGTCAGAGGGTAAGATCTTTTTTTTATAGAGATACAAAGTTCAGATGGTGATAGAGCAATTTAATACAAGTCTGTACAATAAGTGTCATTCAACAGGGATCATTCAACAATTTTGATTTCTGACAGTACATTTTTAATCGTGGAAAAGGACCGTTTTTGTTTCTATTTAATCATGGTGTTTTTTCCCTATTACTTCTTTCATTTTTTTACATTGTCTAACTTTAGGCCAAGGAGGGTGAAAAAGTGGCCTCAACGATTATTGACTGTAGAGTAGGAAAAACTGCTATGATGACAAATATGATCATAGCCAACGTGGTGTTTGACTTGATAACGAGCGATGGGTCTCCCATGAATTACTTTAATTTATTCTCGGACACGCTGTATGGAGGGGGTTCATTTAGTCAGAGATTGAAGCATTAACGATTAAAAGCGGGTGGATGACACCAAAAACCATCATATGTCCCCTCCCCCAAGGCACCGCCATAACTCCTCATATCTTCAGGTCAAATTTTTTAATTATCTATTTTACTCAAAAGGGTCAGGATGTCCCAAAAATTATATCCAGAGGGACACGACCCTTCGAGCTCCAGGAGCAAGAACCCAAAGTTGTACGAATGGCTCATTCTTTCTTAAGCTAATTCTTTCTCATTTAATTTTCTAAAGCTAAACTTTAATAGAAAAAAAAGTTCGTTTTGGTACCAAAACAAATCCTGGTGCAAGAATGTCCTCACTTAGTGCAAAAATGTGCCAAGTTCCATTTGCGGAGTGAATGAGTGCGACAAAGAGAAAAGTTCTGACTCAGGATCGATGTAACAACGAGCTAAATCCTGTCTTGGTGTAGAAACGAGATAAGTCCTAGATAAACTTAGTCTCACCCAATGGCAACTTTTTAGGAGATAGAAAGGTAGATAATAGATTTTTTTTAACGACAAATGCAGCGATTTTGAATCTGTATGATCAGAGGCACAAAGTGGAATTAAGCTCTTCATCCCCCCCCCGCTCTCACTGCCAACTTTTTAAGAGAGAGGTCGAAATGTGTAAATTTGCCTAATTTGGACTTGCAAGTATTTCAATCCGTATTCTTGAACCCACGAAGTCAGCCTTTGAAACTACCCACCCCATCGCCAATTATATTGTAGAAATATAGGCATGCTGTCCCTTGTTTGAACAAGGGCAACATGCCTTTTCAATCTATATGGTTGGTAGACCATAGTGCACTCGGGTCCCCTGACCTTCCATCCCCCCATCACACCACTTTGGTATAAACATACGTACGGAGTATCCTATTTTGAGCCCGGGTCATACATGGGTTACATTATGTGTGGTTGGAGACTCGAAGTGGATCTTCAGTTTCTCCAACGTCAATCCATTAGTGTTCCAACAGAACGATTTGTATGATTTTGTTTTTATCTACCGGTTTGAAACTTACTGGGATAGTATCTTGGACTAATGGTACACTAGAATGACTACTTTCAAAGAGATACACTCCTTCTCTGACCATTGCGCGGGAATGCTCAGACCCGCTTGAAATTGGCAAGTACCGTGGGCTAATGGATCAGGGGGATAAAATATGAAAGTCGATAGGCACATGGTTAAATTTCAGCACAGCCCCATACGAAATTTGGATCGCATGCTCTTATAGTCTGGATGCTAGCAAACTTGTAGTTTCATATCATAAGAAGTATTGAACTATGAAATTTCGAAGCCTGTTAATACCTGAACTGTAAGTGTCAGCGATGTAAAATCAGCCCCCCAGATGGCCGAATCGGGGAAAACGACTTTATCAAGTCAATTTGTGCAGGTCTCTGACACGCCTATCCTTAGGAATTTTCTCCTTAGCCGAGGTTACCTACCTACCGAAGTTCAAGTTTTCGGTCACTAGCCCTGCAAGCTACAGCGGAAGATTTTGGTTCTGATATTGTTGAAAAATTCTCAAAATGTTTTTGAGGGTTTCATTTGATTATTGAGATTATTGTCCATATATATATATATATATATATATATATATATATATATATATATATATATATATATATATATATATATATATATATATCATGAAAAGAGAAATCACCAATGCAACAGCACAAACACACAAAAAAAAAGAGAGACAGAATGAGAAAAGGGAGACTGTTTTCCTAAATTAGTGATTAATGTAGACCAGCACTTGAATGAGGCCTTAACCCTACTCATCCATACAATCACATAGGTCAAACAGGATAGCCATACACAATCAACCATAAAGAATAATCCATGGACAGGCAGTCATGTCGTCAATAAGTATAAGTCGTCATTTACCAAACAATAGAAAAAATAATATAGACAAATAATTCAGAGGCAACACCCAACACAAGGGCTCATCAGGAGAATACACTGGCCTATATAAGGTTTCGCCACTTTAAATTCTCTACCCAGCACAGTGTTGTGGCTACCACAGAATATCCATGGCATCCCCGTGTCAGGTATCACCCCCAAAATACATGCCTATGAAAAAAAAAACAGCAAATGTAAAACAACCTAGTAAAATCGAAACAAGCTTATCCTGTTAATATATCCCTCTTTTTAGCAACAATAGGTAAACTAAATATTATAACTTTTACCAAATCACAAATATTAACACATTGCAAAAACCTGAATGAACTAAACAATTATAGAATTCATCTTTACCATGTGGCTAATTTTAAAAAAAAATCCGCTCATATATATATATATATATATATATATATATATATATATATATATATGTATATATATATATATATATATATATATATATACATATATATATATATATATATATATATATATATATATATATATATATATATATATATATATATATATATATATATATATATATCTATATATATAAAAATAAGTTGTCTGTGGATGGATGGATGGATGTGTCAGGTGACGTCACCTGAAAAAACTGGATCAGGTGACGTCAAAACTGAAAAAACTAAAAAAAGGCAAAAACTACAAAAAAAACTAAAAACTAATAAAAAAAATAAAAAAGCTAAAAAACTAAAAAAACTATAAAGGTAAAAACCAATAAAAAACTAAAAAAAAAAAACTGAAAAAACTAAAAAAAGGCAAAAACTACAAAAAAAACTAAAAACTAATAAAAAAAGTAAAAAAGCTAAAAAACTAAAAAAACTAAAAAAAAACTAAAAAAAGGTAAAAAACTAAAAAAAATAAAAAATAAAAAAAAACTAAAAAAAAGGAAAAAACTGAAAAATAAGCTAAAATAAAGGTAAAAACCAATAAAAAACTAAAAAAAAAAAGGAAAAAACTAATAAATGACGACACTCAAAGAGAAAGCGACCAGGACAAAAGGAATGTTCGATTAGCAATCAACAAAGCACAGGGACACAGGGAGTATAAATGACGACCAGGACATAAGTAAAAAAAAAAACTATCTATATATATAAAAATAAGTTGTCAAACTAAAAAAAGGCAAAAACTACAAAAAAAAATAAAAACTAATAAAAAAGCTAAAAAACTAAAAAAACTAAAAAAAAGGCAAAAACTACAAAAAAAACTAAAAACTAATAAAAAAAAATAAAAAAGCTAAAAAACTAAAAAAACTAAAAAAACTAAAAAAAGGTAAAAAACTAAAAAAACTAAAAACTAAAAAAAACTAAAAAAAAGGAAAAAACTGAAAAATAAGCTAAAATAAAGGTAAAAACCAATAAAAAACTAAAAAAAAAACTGAAAAAACTAAAAAAAGGCAAAAACTACAAAAAAACTAAAAACTAATAAAAAAAGTAAAAAAGCTAAAAAAAACTAAAAAAACTAAAAAAACTAAAAAAAGGTAAAAAACTAAAAAAAATAAAAAATAAAAAAAAACTAAGAAAAAAGGAAAAAACTGAAAAATAAGCTAACATAAAGGTAAAAACCAATAAAAACTAAAAAGAAAAAAAAGGAAAAAACTAAAAAAAATTTTCATCTAAAAAACTAAAAAAAACTAAAAAAGGTAAAAACTAAAAGAACTAAAAAAGAAAAAAATAAATGACGACACTCAAAGAGAAAGCGACCAGGACAAAAGGAATGTTCGATTAGCAATCAACAAAGCACCGGGACATAGGGAGCATAAATGACGACCAGGACATAAGTAAAAAAAAAATTAACAAAACTAAAAAGAAGGTAAAAACTACAAAAAAACTAAAAAGAAAAAAAACTAAAAACTAATAAAAAAACTAAAAAATCTAAAAATCTAAATAAACTAAAAAAGAAAAAAAAAGGAAAAAAATAAAGGAGAAAAACAAAACTAAAAAACGAATGTATATACAGACCGGTACACCGGGATACAAATGACGACCGGGACACAGGGAATATAAATGACGACCGGGACACAGGGACACAACTACAACGGGGACACCGGGGGAAACAGGGGGATATAAATGACGACCGGGACAAAAAAACTAAAAAGAAAAAAAAACTAAAAACTAATAAAAAAACTAAAAAATCTAAAAATCTAAATAAGCTAAAAAAGAAAAAAAAAGGAAAAAAATAAAGGAGAAAAACAAAACTAAAAAACGAATGTATATACAGACCGGGACACCGGGATACAAATGACGACCGGGACACAGGGAATATAAATGACGACCGGGACACAGGGACACAACTACAACGGGGACACCGGAGGAAACAGGGGGATGTAAATGACGACCGGGACACCGGGACAGGGAATGGTCGATTAGCAATCACCATCAACAAAGCTCAAGGGCAATCATTAGAATCATGAGGTATAGATCTGAATACAGATTGTTTTCCCATGGACCATTATATGTTGCATGTTCAAGAGTCGGTAAACCTGACAATCTATTTATATGCAAAGACAATGGGACAGCAAAGAATGTTGTATATTCGCAAGTTTTACGTAGTTAAAACCATATATATATATATCTATCTATATTCACAGGTGGGACATAGGGACACAACTACAATGGCGCGTAACTATTATGGCGCGTAACGACTTACGCGCGCGGGGGGGCTTGGGGGGGGGCGCGAAGCGCCCCCACCAACTAGGTGTTGGGGTGGCGCGAAGCGCCACCCCAACAGCTAGTATATATATATATATATATATATATATATATATATATATATATATATATATATATATTTAGTTTGAAAATTCCCCAAATATTTTTTGGGGTTTCATTTGATTCGTGAGGTTATCGTATAAAGCCTGTGATTTAAAAAAAGAAATCAGAGTTTTCTTTTGAAACTTCACCCACGAAAACAACAAAGAAAAAGGAGGCAAATTATGAAACTTGAACTGTGAACTTGAAACAGTGAGAGAGAGAAAAAAAAAACTAACTTCGATTAAACTGTAAAGTTCCTGAGCAAATACAATAGGGCCGAAAACTACGAGTCTGATCATTTTTATTCTTTCGTGAGATCGAGAGCCAGGTCGTAGCTTTCATTTACGATTAATCTTAAAAAATTCCATAGTATGCTTCGCCGCCGTGCCTACAATCAAAGTTGAACCATATAGTAAAAGCTGCACTAGAACTAATCAACGTAATCAACATGATGCATATTCAGTACATATCATAATACATATTCAATCAACAAAAGCAAAATTCTTTTCATTGATAAAATCTTCATGGATGAATGAATGATTTGATTCAACGACAAACCCGTACAAAGAATTTCACTATCTAATCTACAAAATACAGCGGAAAGTATCAGAAAAAACACTAAATAGCACAAAGGAACAAAGAAAAACAATGAATGGACAACATTTATTAGTAGGAAGTAAATGAAAGGGAGAAGAGAAAACAAGCTCCAGATGTACCAAAGTTGAGATAATGCCAGGGTCTCATGGAAAGGCTCAAAAAGTTGTCAGAAATTCATTCATTTTCATTGTACGAAGCGAATGTACGGCTTCCTATTTGCAATGAGTACTAGGAAAAATTACAGCAAAATTCTCCAAACCTTCTTTTGCAGTATTCTTTAATTTTTTCTGAATATTGGTCAAAATAAAAAAAAATATCAATATCATAGATAAGCAATAGAATCTCTTTGTATCATTTTTTACATCTTACATCGTTTCAGCTGTTTATTGAAGAGTATAATTTTTATGTTCAATATTTTATTCAAATTACCTGAATTTACCTTTTATTAGTTTTGATGCTCCTTGTATGCTCAAACGAATTTGATATGCTGTATTGATCAAATTCACGAGAAATCAGTTGGATAACTAAGACACCGGGAATCTAATTTCGGTAGAAGTTTTCCTAATTTTTTGGGATGGTTTCATTCTAAATTCAAGAGGATATCATGTGGAAATTCTGTTTATCGAAAGTGGAATTTTCACGTGAAAGATTTCTGCCTTAGCAGCTGAAACTTTACATCTGTGGTTTTTCATTTGATTATGGAAAACTAACTGCTAAATGAAGTTGATTTTATTCTTTATGCCTATTCAAGCACCTACAGATCTTCTTAGAGAAAGAGTACGCTTTGGAGCCAAATGCATGTTGATACTCTTATTGTTTCTTCTACCATTCCTTGTATTTTTCATATTATTTGCCATTGTTTTCAAGGAAATCCTGTAAATAAAGTCGAAATAAAAGGAAAACAAGGAAAAAACTAATAGGAAATCTTGGATCTCGTCATCAAGGTCAGCCCTCCCGAAATTTACTAACTTTTGCTAAAACGGAAGTTTGCTCCTAAGGGCCCTGTGTGATGCAATAGACTCCCAAAAAACCCGTCCCGTCTTTTTTTTCTTCCCAGAATTTGCTGCCTAAGGACGTGACGAAAGAATGACCTGGAAAACCAGATGTCAGGTTAGCTAAATGGATACATTCTATGTCAAAAGGACACATTCCCATATGCAGGGACACAATGACATAAAAGGGCAAAAAATGAAACGTTTTAGAAATTTTGGATATAAAAGGGCAAATAGGGTCACATTTTGTAAATTTATGACATAAAACGAAACATTTTCCTACTTGATGTATACTTTGGTAAAAAAAGTCACTTTTCACCAAAGTAGTTATTTTTCTCGTTTTTCTTTTTTTGAGCATTCAGGTTTTGCCAGAGATGTCGAAAGGAAAGGATTTTCTCTAAAGTTAGGTATTAACATGTTTATGTAAGTTTCATGCTTTCATACACTGTCATTTTGTATGAATGTCTTATATGAATTTTTTTTCGTTTTTATTATATTTGATGTCAACTGGCCTCTCTGAAAAAGGTTTACAAAGTGTCTTCTGGTCAATAATACAACTGGTAAAAAAAAGAATCTCGACGTCTTATGATTATTTGAAAAGGAAATGCAACAAAAACAACCCTAGAAAAATAGATATTGACAAGTGTTGTGTGTTTATTGATGTTTGTTTACAAGTATTTTCACAAGTAAAATCTGGATTTGCTGCTTCATAGGTCAGTGTTATATATTCCTTGTCATAATACAGGTTCTTATTGTTGTGTTTTCTGGTGATTTCTAAAATAGTAATGAAAAATAAGGGAGAAATAAAGAAAACAACTTACTCGTCTTTGTATGCCTAAAATACATATTTCTGCTTCAATACCGAGATTGTAGTGAATTTAATAATAGAGGCTGGATTTCTATTTCAATTAGATGTAATCATTTTACTAGTTTTTTTTTCTCTAAAATTGTTTCTTCGTTACTATAATATATCTCCCGGTTACTGTCTAAATTGCTCCCGGATCCGCTTCATTAAAGCCAAATTATCTGGGGGTTAGTTCTTACCGTTGAAACTGCAACTAAGCAACTAGAGTCTTCACCGACTGATATTAATGCTAAATAATTAGCGAAAATTACAAATACTTGTATGACTTCGAGCCGTCATAAACACAAATCTGCATCAAAAGCACCAATTTCACTTTAGTCGTAATGCGAGGAAAATCCCATCGGATTGCTAGTCTTTTCGCCCCGCAGCAGGTGTGTGTAATATGTTTAAATTCCTCAAGTATATTTTATTTCTTCATTTAAATATAAATGCGATTATTGGCTATTTTCCTTATTGGTCGTCATGCTCACTGTATTCTCTCTTCTGCTATACACAATAGTCTCTCTGTGGGTTTCCACTTTAAGTGGAAGGCCAACTCGGCCTTTCTGGGACTTCGACAGTGTGGTCCACAGTCAAGTGCTTTTTCTCTTTTCGACAATGATGTAAATCCTGTTATTAATTTCCTTCTTAGTTTTTGGTATGATAATTCTTTCCTCCCCATTGATAAATTTGGGCCCCCTTCGTCCATGTTTGTTGACGTGAAAGCAGGGAGGATTTTGCTCCCTAGTATATCCAAAGTCTGAATATCTATTATTTTATATGAAATTTAGTCAAATTATCTCATTCGGCTTACAGAAGTTTCTTATTTGGTCTTTCTCTTAGGGCTGATTAAGCGTGAGTCTCTAACGTTTAACAATGTTTTACGTTAAACGCCTTTTGACGTTTAATAGTACGCCTTTATCTCATGCTTTCCTTGTATGGTGTTACTTTTCTACACGGTGTTCTCTGTTCTTGCTTTTGGTGGTTAGGCATTACTATTGCAAATCAAATTTATAATGCTTGCGTTGTTCTAAAATTGTTGCTAATAGTGGGAGATATAATAGACATGCCCTCGGTAATTTGTAGGAGGTTTGGCATAAAAGTAATGAGACTGGCGATACTGCAAGCGACCTGGCCACCCTGTGCTGTTATCCTTGAGACAGCGCGTGTCATGGGACCCTCCCATAGCTAAGTTCGTTAATACTCCGTCCGTAATTTACGCGATTTGTGAGACTGCGATTAGTGAAGTTATGTTTTCGTTGTGCGTCACGGAATATCTCAAAAGTAACCGAAACTCTAAAACAGAACTATGACTTCAAAAGATGCATCAAAAGTATTGGCTTTTTATGCTGATTCCAAGTATACAAGATTCATTAGGTTTAGTGTTACCCATCAAAAGCTACGAGCCTAAGAAAATTTGCCTGATTTTCGAAAGGGGGGGGGGGGAGAAAAAAATATCCTGAGAAATTCAAGGAATGTTAATGAAAATTACGCCATAAGATTTGGTGTATCAAAGAACCCTATTATAGAGGCTCTAAGCTCTGTTCTGCAAAAATGTGGAATTTTTTAATTTTTGCTAGAAGAAAGATCACGGATGCGTGTTAATTTGTTTTTTTGATTGTTTGTCACTGTGATGATTATGTCGAACCAACGGTCTTAGAATATCAACAGGGGGCTCAATCGAGCAGAAATTAAAATTCTATTCCCTTTTTGAAGTGACCAAAATGATTTTCTGTCATTTTGGGAATTTAAAAACCATCCAAATTCATATCTATCCATCCATTGAGTCAGAATTGAGATATTACGTATACTTGTTAAGAATATAAACTTGTTTAAGAATTTGAAAAGGTGTTTCTTTTTCCACAATTTTGACGTTTTTTAAATTTCGAAAATCATGTATGCTAAATTTGAACCTAGTTCTTGTTTTTTTTTAATGTCGGTCATTATCGAAAGTTTTATGGTGTAAGTGTTCTTGCGCTGTTTCTCATCTTTGAAGTAATGGTATATACGCAGGGCGATGTGAAAATAGTTCAGGCACACTGGTAAGATGATCTCTTAGCCCTCGTCATCGGTACTGTTGCAGATATCCTGGCAAAATACTACAGAATGGGAAGAAGAGTGGATTTTCAGCTCTATATCCCTGTTTTTTTTTTTTTATACCAGTGATTGAGATTAGGGTATATTATTTTGTTTACGATTTTGACTTCGAAGATGTTAACTACAAAAGTAATGATTTTCCTTGTTTTATAGATGGCGCTGATTGCAGTTTTTTTACAGTAATTTTTAATTCACAACTTTCCCAAAACAGCATAGTGAGTGTTAAAGCAACAGTTTTATTTATGAATTTCACAGATGTTACCTTTTATAAGGGAATAGACAATATTCTCAAATGTAGTTGGGAATGAAATCCTTTTTTGTCGAAGTGTGGACAAAACATTTATAAGTAAAAAAAAGTCAACAGCGTAATTTCAAGAGGCAAAGTTGGTGCGAAGAAAAACTAAATACATACAACATGTGCAGATACAAATGGGTTTTTACGCAAGGGATTGGTTAAGTAACAATAACAACAAATGAAAAATAAAAATAACATGTTCATATCGGTGCTTCTTTTATGCGAATAGAAAACAATAACACACTTCCGGAAAGATATATAAAAGCAATAGAAGTGCTTAGACAATAAAGTTTTAAATAAACCTACTGATTTTTAGTGCTGTTAAGCAGCATGCTCTGACAACTCTTTATTGCAACATAATATAATTTGGGAGTGCATAATATATTGATAAAATCCTCTGGCTGGTTAGTTGTAATCTATTGGTACTCCTTACCTTACATTTTCTAAGTAGAAAAATGAATATAAAACTTACACAGTCGTTTATTTTTGGAAGGGGTTTATTGTCCCAAAGCCCACATGACTAGTGCGTTAAACAAAACTGTTGGAAAATGTGAGAAGAATGTTATAAAAACGGACCTGCGAGGAATGAAAAATGGGTGCTAAAAAACTAACAGAGACCCTCTCTCCTATGAATGAGTCTCAAACCCATGTATACAAAACTGAAATACCTCTTTTGAGCTTCGCACTGCAGTATATTACCTTTCTTCACTTGGCATCTCTGGAAAAGTTGTGCTACGGACTACTACGAAACAAACTACTACGTAACGTAGCACTACGTTTTATTGCAGTTGTGCCTCGAAATTTCTTAAGAAGAAATGCGATTATGCGTTTTGGGAATAAGATCTCAACTAATTAAAACAGTTCATTGCCACATGACTTTTCTTCAACTCTTTCGGGTTTATTGCAAAATTGCTTTACTCTCCAGCTAAGTCATGCGACTTACCCAGGGTAGTTTTCCTGGCCGCAATTTAGTCCCTTCCCTCCTCCAATACAAGTTATGAAGTCCTCTTAGCCGCTTTTGTCTTTTGCTCTTCAGCATCCTCGATCTGTTCCCGAGACACCGCAGATAACATCTTTTGATAAATTGGCTACAGATAATGGCTGTTGATTGAGGGAAGGGGCTCATTCACAGGAGGGAGACCCTCCCTCCTGTGAATGAGTCTCAAACTCACGCATACAAAACTGAAATACCTCTTTTAAGCTTCGCACTGCAGTATATTACCTCTTTTCTTTTGTAGATCCCCTATATGGAATTGACGATACTTGGCCTGATGAGCTGATTGATAAATTTACAGAATTTGAGTGCAACCTTTGTGACAGCAAGGTAAGCGTTCATCATTTACTTCAGGTTCTTATTATTTAGGCTTCATTACAGGCATACCTACACGGGAGTGATGTAGTGACAGGAAAGACACTAAATTATAATTCTAGAAAAAACCTGCGGAAAAAGGCGTGCCAATAGTTTACCTCTGTGGTGCATTTTCGTAAGCCGCTCGCATTATCCCTTAAGAACATGTCAGAAGAGGAAACTAAATACCCCCGCCTTTTTAAACGTGACTGGTTCTCTTCTCTTTTCTCTCGTGACTTTTCTCTTCTTTCTTTCGCTCTCCCCTCTACCTCTCATCTTATTGCCCCATTTCTAAATCTTCCTTTTCTGTTTTTACGGATCGGTCTGGCTCCTTCAAAAACAATTTGAAATAAGGAATAGGCTGGTTAAACTAATATACCATATCAAGACATATAAAATAATTGAATATTATGAGATTTTTTTTCTTTGCTGTAAATCCTTGCCTTTTTTGTGTGTCCTCTTCTTCTTTCTTTCTTATGTGTGTTCTCTATTCTGTAAATGTAAAAAAAGCGGAAAGTAAAAAGAAAAGAGTAAATAAAAAGAAAAAAAATAAAAAGTTAATTATCACCGGATTGTTTCTGTTCTTGCTTCTCCTTGTATAGGCTACTTCCATGACCTCTGTTAGGTATTCTCTTAGTCTGATAACGCTGTTCCTTAAGTGCATATCAGAAAAGGAAGCCAAATAGCTTCACCTTTTTTGCCCGTTTTTCAAAGTCAGATTATGACCCACTCCCTTATAAGAGTCTGGGATGTTGAAAATATGGTTGATATGTAGTTTAATCAAAGCCACTTTTCATTTGGGACGTTTAAAAAAAGAAGGGGAACAATCAGATAAAAGATGGGAAATACATTCTGGTCGATTAATTCGTGTTCCATTCCACACTCCTGTGAAAAATTATCTTAGATCGTTCAAAAATCCTTTAAAAAAATCTTCTGTGCTCAGGACAGTTAGATTTGCAATCTGTTGAAGAAATGGACATGGTAATTCTGTTTTGACAACAGACAAATAGTTTAAATACATTTGAATATGTAACTAGCATATTTTCTGGCAAAAAAGTACGTTTCAGCTTGAGAAATCAGACATTACTCCTTGATTATGTTCTTTGTGGGAAAATGGTTACCTGACTCTTCCAAGTATTTTGATCGAGTTCTTACAATAGGCCACAGGACTGACTTAAAAATGACTTAGAAAACCTGCTTAAGCTAGCCCTAAAATATTAAAGAGTAGTTGAAGCAAATATTTTCATTCTTACTTTGCCCAAAATTTAGGCTCTTAAAATAAGCTGTGTCATCTCCGATGCAACCTTTTATTTTTTTATTTTATAATTTTTTTTTTTATTGTTCATCCACTCATGATTAGTTCACCCACTTTTGAAGTTAGTTCAGCTTAGTTCAACGCATGACTGTTCATGACTGTTTCTGGTCTTGACCTTTTAACGAATTTTCCGTTTTTACTGGCAGGTGTTTTGGACAAATAATATGTTGATTATTGTTACGTATTTTATAAGAATTCACAATAAAGTTGCCTAATTTTTTCTTTAAATCTGCAATTGGAAGCCAATACGAACAAGGCTAATAGATAAATTTATATTAGTTAGTCTGGCTTGAATTCTTCGATTTCTTGTGCAAGTAGCTACTAATGATTTTTCTAGTCTTATGTGTTTTGACTTGGAAAGCAGAAGGAAGTTCCAGGGATGAGACCTTGTAAATGTGGCTCAGATGATGAACTAGATGGGGGAAAACGATCATCATTGCTCTGGACAAGAGCTTAAAAGCTTCTCCCTTTGGTTTCCTTCTGTCCCTTGCCATTAACTATATCCTGCCCATTTCACGGTATTCTACGATCTTTTTGTGGACTTTGTTTTCGGATTTAGTATTTGTTTTCCTCTATCCATTACAGGCATTTTTCTCCTGTCCGTTACAGAGTAACATCATTTAAATATCTTTATGTGGACCGTGTATTCGGACTTTTTATTTTTTAGATTTTTTTTGCGTTTTAAACAGTGATAGCTACTGACGTTTACAATCGGACAAAAAAGCTACAAACGATCGAATATGTAATGAAGATTAATTAATTAATTATTATTAATGAGAAGATTAATTAAGATTATTAATTAATGCATTATTTTTGATGCATTAAACTATTAAATAGTTTAATAACTTCTTAATTTGAGAATCAATGAAATATTCATTAATTTTGAAGTTTGGTTTAGAATTTGTGTAAATTATTAAGAAAGCCGATGATATTCAGAACTAGGCACTTGTGACCAAAGTTCATGGTCAGGATGTGAAGCCGGGATTCCAATGTAGTAAGTTCAACTCTAGTTAAACCTTCATCCTATGTAGTATAAGACGTCCTAAGTATAATTTTTATTGCTTTTTTTGAATACTTTCAGCTTTAGAAATTCAACTTTACAAAATTCCACATTTTTGTAGATGGGAACTTGAAGCCTCTACAGTAAGGTTCTCTGTTTGAAAGTTCTCAGTTGGTTTAAAATATGTGTAAATATTAAGAAATTTAAACTGCTTTCATTAATTTCTTATTTGGAAACTTTTTAATGTTTTATTTTTAATGTTTTATTAATACTTTATTTTATTTTTTAGATTTTTTTTTGCGTTTTAAACAGTCATAGCTACTGACGTTTACAATCGGATAAAAAAGCTACAAACGATCGAATTTGTAATGAAGATTAATTAAGATTATTAATTAATGCATTATTTTTGATGCATTAAACTATTAAATAGTTTAATAACTTCTTAATTTGAGAATCAATGAAATATTCATTAATTTTGAAGTTTGGTTTAGAATTTGTGTAAATTATTAAGAAAGCCGATGATAGTCAGAACTAGGCACTTGTGACCAAAGTTCATGGTCAGGATGTGAAGCCGGGATTCCAATGTAGTAAGTTCAACTCTAGTTAAACCTTCATCCTATGTAGTATAAGACGTCCTAAGTATAATTTTTATTGCTTTTTTTTTAATACTTTCAGCTTTAGAAATTCAACTTTACAAAATTCCACATTTTTGTAGATAGGAACTTGAAGCCTCTACAGTAAGGTTCTCTGTTTGAAAGTTCTCAGTTGGTTTAAAATATGTGTAAATATTAAGAAATTTAAACTGCTTTCATTAATTTCTTATTTGGAAACTTTTTAATGTTTTATTTTTCCCTTGTATGCAAATTAAAGAAATAGTATAAAAATCTAAGTTTGTTTGATGTTTATATTTACGCGTTGCGTATACGGTAAGAACGACTGCTGTCCCACCGTCTGTCATCCACCAAAGGCTGAACGCAAAACAAGTCGTATAATTTCTTGCTATTTACGTTGTTATGCTCGTTTTCGTCATATAATTATCATAACACTAATAGAGTAAAGTTATTATGTTCTAATCATTAATATTATGTGGCCCACTTGAAAAAACTCTTTTTTCGGAGCTTTTCGCATCTAAAAATTTCCATAAAAGAATACGGACCTATATAAACTCTTTAATTTGTGTGCAAAATTGATCATTAAATATTGTCGTTGTACCCGAGACTAGCAACTTAGAGTAGACAAGCTACGTCAGTAACTTGATCAAGTTTTTTAAACTTAATGAAATTTATATATTTAAAATCAGCATAAAAATCCAATTCTTTTGATGTATCTATTGGTATCAAAATTACGGTTTTTAGAGTTTCGGCTACTAATGAACCGGTTTGCCCCTTATCTACAGTTCGTTACCATCAATTGTTTGATGTACATTCAAAATCTTAGACCCTTCGGGGAAAATTTTTTAATTGTTGCATTTTCTGAGTGGTTTCCAGTTTAACTGGTAATTCAATGCAAATTTTTACTTTTGGAAAACATTCAACGCATCTGTTTTCTCCAAATTTTCTCTATACTTTCTAAATTGATTCCCTTGCCAGGGAATGATTGTCCTAGTTTTTCCAAGGAATAGGCTTCTTTTTTTTTACCACCGAATTCGTTTGAAAAAATTAGGAAAAAATTTGTTTTTTTTTGTGACCTGTTTCTCAGTGCTACCAGTGGAATCTTGTAGGTTATAGTAACAATAATGCAACGTTTTTATTCTCTCCATTTTTAGCCATGGGGAAATCAACCTTAATAAGTATAACGCACAAAAGGGCTTAATTGATCACAGCTGTTTATAGCTATTATAAGTTAACTTTAAGCACTACTGAGTAATTCTATGATATTCATAGCCACAAGATCCACTTAATTATGTATGGATTTATGAGAACGAAAACGCTTATTGTAGGAAAGCAGGTCTTTAGTAAGTGTTGGGAATTTAGTTACCCCAGAGACAGACTCCATATTTGCCTTTGAGAATTGCTTGGTAGGAGATTAGGTTGAACTTGATTATTAATGGATGAGTGGATATAACTTGTTTTTGCTCTAGTTTTAGTTGCGAGTTTAATTGTGTTTGGCAGAAAATGGGAATAGCTGAAACAAAGGGATAATTATAAAACATCAATTAGGTAATACTTCCTCAGTTCCCTGTAAGCTCTTGGAGTTACTATAATCCCTTAGTAAATTGTTACTGGGTGTAGATCTAACCACTAGACGGCCACAATATTCAATTATTAACATGGTGGGAGGGAGAAGGAATATCGGTTAAAATTGTCACTAACTCTCAGCGAAAGGAGGAGTAGTAGAAAGCGGGTCAACAGCAAAACGTTCGTCGGAAAAATTGATGTACAAGTATTGAAATAGGCTTAATATTGCCTTGATATGTGTTGAGTGTGGAAGGCTTAGATGGTAGGCTCAGGTGTAGGAAGGTTCAGGTGTAGACTTAAGTGGAAGGCTCAGGTGTAGACTAATAAGAAGAGTAAAGTTATAAGTAAAAGTCCACAGGACAATACAGAAAAGACAGATTATCAAACCAATTGAGAAACTTCTTTATTTCCGATTGAAAGTGTAATCTGCCACCCAACGTTATTTTCTTTCATTCAGTGTTTTTTCATTATTTTCTCATTTTTCATTTCATTTTTCATTTTTTTCATTATTTCATTTTTTCATTTATTTCATTTTTCATTTTTTTTCATTTCTTCATTTTTCATTTCATTATTTTCATTTTTCATTTTTTTCATTTTTTCATTTTTTCGTTATTTCATTTTTTCATTATTTTCTTTCTTTCATTCATTTTTTATTTTAGTCTTTCAGTGTTGTCGTTTTATGTTGTCCTATGAACTTTTGTTGGTATATATTTACTTCTTGTTGCACTGAAGAGGGCTGAGCTGAAGTCAGGGCGGAAATTTTTGGGATTTCTCTCTTTTTTTTTCGCTGGTTGTGATGTTCAATTACGAATTGCTAAAGTTATTAATTTGCAAAAATGTATAGGGTGCCTAAGCTATAATTTAAATATATTGATTCAAACTAAAAAAATACGTGAAAAGTTTAAAATTATTTTGTTTTTTTGTTAGATAAAATATACTCGCTTCGTGATTAAGCCTACAGGTTTGAATGCAACCAGTTATATAATGTCAGTAGGAAGGCCTCAAAAACGAAAATTTGCAATTATTACAAATGATGATTCGATAGTTTGACAAGAGATTACAGCAATTCAAAAACCTTAAAAGAGATTAAATAATAAAAAAGTTTTTTTTAAATGAAAGTAAGGACCGACCTTAAAACTTAAAAATTAAAAGAATTATTCTGTATATGAAAGGGGCTGTCCCCTCCTCAACGCCTCGCTCTTTACGCTAAAGTTTGACTCTTTCTCTTAACTCTATTTTTAAAACAGTAAGGAACTTTAGCGTAAAGAGCGGGGCGTTGAGAAGGAAATGCCTCTTTTTTATACGGAGTAATTTCTGTTCGTTTTTAAGTTATAATGTTGCTCCTTACTTTCATTTAAAAAACTTGTTTTTTAATTTAATTTCTGGACGTTTTGAATTACTGCATGTTTTGATCTTGGCTCTCCGCACATAAATAATTAAAACGAAATTTGCATATTAATTAATTGCGATTAATCAGAAGATTTTGAGAAAAAGGAGCGATGGAGGAGGCCTAGTTGCCCTCCAATTTTTGGATTACTTAAAAAAGCAGCTAGAACTTTTAATATTTTACAAACGCTTTTATTGGTAAAAAATATACGTAACTTACGAATTAACTTACGTAACGAACTTCTATATTCGTATGTTTTTATTGCGTTTAAGAGGGGGTTCATCCGTCGTCGATACCTTGCTCTTTACACTGAAGCTGAAATTTTGTCCCAATTCCTTAAGAATGACCTCTGAATCACAAAGGCAGTAGAATAAATAATTGAAATTACTAAAAATACTTTAGCGTAATGATTGAGGTATAACGAGGAGGTAAACCCTTCATATGTGTAATAATTATTGTTCGTTTTAAGTTTTAATGCTGCTCCTTACTTTCAGTAGAAAAAACTTTTCTTTTTTTTTCTTCATTGAAATTCTCTTCCCCCATGACAAGTTTCTCCATGGAAATATCCTCTCACGTAACCACCCCCCTCAACTCCCCCTAAACCAAAAAATCCCCCTGAAAACTTCCCAGTAATCATTACTATATGTAAATACAGGTCAAAGTTTGTAACTTGCAGCCCCTCCCACGGGGACTGCAGGGGAGTAAGTCGTCCCTAAAGACATAGTTATTAGGTTTTTCGACTATGGTGAATAAAATGGCTATCTCAGAGTTTTGATCCGGTGACTTTTGGGAAAAAATGAGCGTGGGAGGGGGCCTAGATGCCCTCCAATTTTTTGGTCACTTAAAAATGGCACTAGAACTTTTAGTTTCCGTTAGAATGAGCCCTATCGCAACATTCTAGGACCACTCAGTCGATACGATCACCCCTGGAAAAAGAAAAAAAACAAACAAAAAAAACAAATAAACACGCATCCGTGGTCTGTCTTCCGGCAAAAAAAAATGCGAAATTCCACATTTTTGTAGGTACGAGCTTGAAACTTCTACAATAAGGTATTCTGATACGCTGAATCTGATTGTGTGATTTTCGTTAAAATTGTATGACTTTTAGGGTTGTTTCCCCCTATTTTCTAAAATAAGACAAATTTTCTCAGGCGTGTAACTTTTGATAGGTATAACTGATCTTGATAAAACTTATACATTTAAAATCAGCATTAAAATGTGATTCTTTTGATGTGATTATTGGTATCAAAATTTCATTTTTTAGAGTTTCGGTTACCATTGAGCCGGGTCGCTCCTTAATGCAGTTCGTTACCACGAACTGTTTGAAAACCAGAAGTTTCTAGCTTAGTATATATCGTAGTTAGGAATCGGACTAGCTTCAATAATAAAATATTTTTGAAAAGAAACAGTATGAAAAGACGTTAAATTGCGTAAAGATAAAAAATTCGTAATTACAAAAATATTTGTGTATATTTTAACAAGGGATTACAACAATTCAAAAACATGGAATAAGAAAACCTTTTTGAACACAACCAGTAATATAGTTTCAGTAGGAAGGCCGAAAAACCGAAAACTTGCAATTATTACAAATGATGATTCTATATTTTGACAAAAGATTACAACAATTCAAAAACCTCAAAAAAGAAAACGATAAGTTTGAAGCTTAGTACATATCTTTGTTAGAAATCGGTCTAGCTTCAATAATAAAATCTCTTTGAACAGACAGGAGTATGAAAAGACACTAAATTGCGCAAAGAGCAAACAACTGGTATTTTCGAAAATATTTCTATACATTTTAACAAAGGATTACAACAATTCAAAAACGTTAAAAAAGAAAAACAAAAGTTTGAAGCTTAGTAGATATCGTTGTAAGAAATCGGTCTTAGTGTATCAATCAAATATCCTTGAAAATATCTTAGTATGAAAAGACAGCAAATTGTCTGCGGTTAGAAGACAAGCAACAGTGAGAATTTACATATTGAAGCCAGCCGCATTCGAGCAGCTTCAAAGTATGTTTACTGCATTTTTTTTTTTGTATATTATAAAATAAGAATTGTTTCTTAGCATGTTTCCTTCTCCATAGCCGTAATTGTGTATTAATTCCGAATGTAAGAGAGCCACTTCATACTGCATAGTTTGTCATTTCTTCATTTAGCGAATATGATCTGTAATGTATTTTATAATTTATTCATTTATTTACAGTTTTCCATATTTACAATTTACTTACTTTAAATAAGCTGTACTGTATATGTATTTATTATAATTCTCCGTATTTACGATACAGAAACAATTGATTTTCGCCACTTTGCAACTTATTGAAGCTGTAGTTTTATGCTACTAGTACTTAGAAAGGTAGGCTGAAGGTAGTAGGGTTAAAAACTCAATAGCTCACTTACATGTTCCGTGATTTCTGAGGCGTGATTTGCAAGGTAATTTCGCTTTAAGTCTGGTTATAGAAATATGTCAATCTAGTTTGAAGATAAATCACATCGGTTCAGTTTTTTTTTAATCGCTCAGTGGGAATTTATTGCGCCCCTATGTCCCGGCCTAGTGGGCCTATTAGTAAATCCAGGCCTGCTTATTGCTCGTGTGTTGTAGTGACAAGAATGATAAATGCCTCTTTCCTTTATTTGTGTAAATATAGGTATGATGAGGTAGAAAAATGCCTCTCTTTTGCTTTATCAGGGTTCATTAGAGCAACGATGGTATATGAAATAGAAGATTACTGTATTTATAAAACACTGTTCTTACCCTTTTTATGTAAAAGGTGTAAAAATGCTCCAAAATGGACTTGAAAAATAATAAGGGAAGACTATCCATCTGTTTAAGCTAGGAATAAGATTATTGATTTTTTTTTCTTTTACTTTATTGACTATCATTGTCCATTCCAATGGACGTCAAACTTCTTCTAACTCTAAATGATGTGACAGTACAGGGAAGCAAATTTAAATGACACTAATCTTTTATTAAAAGCCTCAAAATCTGTCGGTCTTTTCGAATCCTTTAAAGGTTCCGAAGTTAAATAAAAACTAGTTTTAACCTGTATGATTTTATTGATCTTGTATTTTCTAACGTTTATGAACCCCAGGAATTTAAACCAATACAAAATCATGATGGTTCAAAAAGAACTTACATGTGGCAATTCAACCTTCCTTTGTCTAGTAAAAAGGCTAGATGGCAGCAGGATTGTATTTAAGATAAAGCCTACCAAATATTTTCTCACTTCAGAGGGTCAGGGTATTATATAAAAGATGTAACCATCTTGAAATTACCATTTAAGAAGAAAAATAGCTTTTGAGAAGGGAAAGAAGTTTTGAAGAGAGACACTCCATTTGGGCCATCTTGTAAGTCCCTTGTTTAAGCTTGGCTCTGTCTTTTTCCAGGCCTTCTCGAAAAATATCCCTTAGGAACTTCTTTATAAGAAAGACGTTCGGGAATTAATCACAATTCTTTTCCTAAATCTCCTCCTTGTCATTCTGGTCCCTTTTTTGGTAATTGAACTACTTGCTGACTATTTTCTTAGGCCAAGTTCCGGGTGTGGAATATTATTCGTGAAGCGAAGCGTGTAAAGTTATAATTAACGTTAGTCCGAATCTTTTTTTCGTCTTTGTTTATGGGTCTTTTTTGATAAAGGTAATCGTTTTCTCGTTTGACAGAATGTTGTCTGTATGAAGATAAATAATGGCAATTCTTGTGATGAGAGATGAAATTATAATACTATTTGTTGCACTTCATTCTATTTTATGGCCCCTGGTGAAGGAAATACAGTAATAATAATAACATTCTTATTTTATAATAGACAACAAATTTATGTTGTACATATTTTCGAGCTTATTTTCTGGGTGGCTTCCACTTTAATTCATAATTTTGTCTACTATAGTTTCGTTGTTTTTTTATGAATGTATTTTTTGCATGTACTCGTATCTGAAATGTTTGTTTATTGAAAAATTTTGAAAACCCAACAAATAATTTTACAAATCATTAAATTCAATTTAAAAAGGAGCCCCGCCCCTCCTAATGGTGTTCGCACATTGTACCTGAACATATGTAAAAAAGCTGGTAAAATGTCAAGAATGGCAGTTGTTCAAAAGGAGACGTGCTAGAACGGAAAGATAGACATTTTTGGATTGCTAATTTATGATCATATTTGTGGTTTGGTTCACGTTTTGGACAATTCATCCCTAGATTGGACAATTCATCCCCTACCTCCCTAGACCCCTCCCCTATTAAGCGGTATCATATAGCCACAGGTTATGTAAAAAACTAACATAAAAATTAATGAAAAAGGATTCAAAAACAGATAAAAATATAAAAACAAGGAAATATGATTCATTGATACTTGCTGCATATTATAAAGTAAAAACTCTATCTTCTTTTTTTTTTGGTTGGCTTTTTCTACAGCCAAGGGCTATATGAGACCATTAGAGGGGGTTATTTTATTTGTTTTTTTGTTTTTTTATTTTTTTTTTGTTTTTTCCCCAAGGGTCATCGTATATTGTCCTAGAATGTTGCGAGAGGGCTCATTCTAACGGAAATGAAAAGTTCTAGTGCCCCTTTTAAGTGACCAAAAAATTGGAGGGCACCTCTGCCCCCTCCCACGCTAATTATTTTCCGAAAGTCACCGGATCGAAATTCTGAGATGGTCATTTTATTCAGCGTAGTCGAAAAACCTTATAACTATCTCTTTGGGGACGACTTACTCCCCCAGAGTCCCCTTGGGAGGGGCTACAAGTTACAAACTTTGACCAGTGCTTACATACAGTAATGGTAATTTGGAAGTGTACAGACGTTTTCAGGGGGATTTTTAGGTTGGGGGGAAGGATGAGAAGAGGGGGATATGTTGGAGGAACTTTCCTTGGAGGAATTTGTCATGGGGGAAGAAAATTTTCATGAAGGGAGCGCAGGATTTTCTAGCATTATTAAAAAAAAACAATGAAAAAATAAATATGAAAAAGTTTTTTCAACTCAAAGTAAGGAGAAGCATTAAAACATAAAACGAACAGAAATTATTACGCATATGATGGGCTCAACTCCTCCTAATACCCCGCTCTTTACGCTAAAGTATTTTTAGTAATTTCAACTATTTATTCTACGGCTCTGTGATTCAGGGGCCATTCTTAAGAAATTGGGACAAAATTTAAGCTTTAGTGTAAAGAGTGAGGTACTGACGATGGGTGAACCCCCTCATATACGTAATAAAAACATGAGAATACAGAAGTTCGTTACGTAAGCTAATTTGTAAGTTATGTATATCTTTTACTAATAAAAACATTGGTAAAAAATTAAAAGTTTTAGTTGCCTTTTTAAGTAACCAAAAAATTGGAGGGCAACTAGGCCTCCTTCCCCGCTCCTTTTTTTTCAAAATCATTCGATCAAAACTATGAGAAAGCCATTTAGCCCCCCCCTCATCTATGGAGAGCCAAAATCAAAACAAAAAAAAGTAAATTTTTTACTGTTTTAAAAAGTAGAGTTAAGAGAAAGAGTCTAACTTTAGCGTAAAGAGCGGGGCGTTGATGAGGAAGCAGCCCCCTTCATATACGAAGTAATTTTTGTTCGTTTTAAGTTTTAATGCCGCTCCTTACTTTCCGTTAAAAAAAATTGTTTTTTTATTTAATTGTATTTAGGATGCCTGTTTCCCTTCAGTCTTTTGCTTTGAAAACGAAGCTGTCTTTTAATAAAAGCGCATTATTAAAAAAAGAATCATCGTAATGTTTTGACAAAGAAATCTCTTTATTTATTTAATTATCGATTTTATTTTTACAGACAAATTATTTTTTTTGTTGGGAGGGGGGCTAAAAACTTTTTGTTCTCTTGGTTTTCGTACTGTAAAAAGATATTTTCTGCAGTTTTGTATTTAATAAATGTTTTCGAAGCTGATGAAACCGTGAACAAAGAATATTATCATGTAAGAATGTTTCTCTTAATTTACATTGTAAATTTGATTTGTCTCCCAAGTAAAACTGGCTACTACCCGTTAAGCTTCCCACTTTTTATATACTGCGTTTTGTTCTACTTCGTTTTTTACTATTTGTTTGTATTTGTTGAAAAAGAAAAATCGATTTTTAAGTTTTGTTTAGTTTTGGTTCTGCTGAGATTAAATGTGTTTTCAACTCATTACATATCTTCCAGCCTTCCCTCCTCCAATGAGACTTCAAACTTCTGATGTTTTTCCCAAAATTCGTACCGTTCGCTGTTTTTTTTTAAGCCTTTTGGAATCTTACCCTCTACTCCCGAAATAAATTTCGATATCTGAAAGTAACCTATATTTTTCACGCTCCAAGAATCTTTTTTCTCAGTCTTCGTTGATTGTCTAATATCCCTGTTGATTTTGTTAAAAGTTGCTAAGAAACTTTTGGTACTTTGTCTAATTTGGGGAGCCCACCGCAAGTAACTTGGAATCCCTCTACTGAAAAGGATATTAGAATTCGTTGGATTCTCGTATCCCAAGGGACTTACCTGAAAGTTCTATTTTAACTTTTTTTCCTACTTTCAAAGGATGTTTGGTGAACTAGTATCGTATTTGGTGCTACAAAATGAAAAAGAAATACGGTGATTTATTTCAATGACCATATAGGCTACCTTACCTTAGACTTTAGTTCCTCCTGTGCCGCCAGAGGCACCCAGGGCATCAACAAAGAGCCGCCAATCATCCCTCATATGTGCTGCTGCCCACACGTCTTCCCATTGGGGTTGGACTGTCGAATTGATAAACTTCAGGTCCTGCTGGTATGTGCGACGAAGTGTATTTTTCGGCTTTCCTCTTCTTCGGGTTCCCTCTGGTTGCCACTCGAGTACCGTTCTGGGGAGTCTGTATTCCGCCATACGGATAACGTATCAATTAATCAATAATTAAGAGAAGACATGGTTATCATACTTAGTACAATGACGTCGATCAATGTAAACGCTGAAGGTTTGACTTAATGACGATTCTCTCATATCTCATTTATTATTCCCCCCCCTCCCCCTCACAACCCCGTGTCATTGGACAGATGATCACAAAAATTTGTGGAGGGAACATTCAATTGCAAATTTAAGATCTAGTTCTCATTTAACTGATGAAAGCAATCCCTGGGTTTCCACCAAACGTTTGGGTCTCGTGGCGTCCATATGGTCTAATATGGCATCGTGTTAAAATTTTAAAACAATCATTTTAGCCATAAATGTCGAAAGGTACAAAGAGCAGAACACCGTTTGGCGAAAAGATGCGTGTACTGCCGAGATTATGCCCACCAATGACCAGTATTAAAACAAATTTTTCCTACTTAAATTTTTGTAGAAAGGTGTGCATATTTATTGAAACAAGGATCTTATGAAGAATTTCGTCTCCTTAAGTGCAAGGGACAAACCAAGGCTCATGGGCTTTAGCCCCTCACCCTCTCTCAGCTTCGCAAACATATACATGGTGTACCTTTTTCGATTCCTAATTTGTCGGGGATAGTTTTGGGAATGGTTTGAAGTTATCAGATTCCTAGCATGAATAAAAACACGGTCAGTGCATTGTTTCGTATACAGGGTTTAACCTTCTGTCTTTGCAAAATAATTGAGTTTTTTTTTTTTTTTTTTTTTTTTTTTTTTTTTTTTTTTTTTTTTTTTTTTTTTTTTTTTTTTTTTTTTTTTTTTTTTTTTTGTCTGTAAAGGTGTCTAAAGAAGGTCGTGGAGTCCGCTCGAATTCGTAAGCAAAAGTAGTCCCGGTAGGAAGCCATGGTAACAGCCCATTCTTTTCATTATGTTCCGTAAGGCTTAAAATTTCTCAATCTAAGAATTAAAAAAAATATATCTCATTTCTAATAACGTCTAAGAAACTGGGTACTAATCCGAACTAATCGAAAAGTGGTGCTTATCACGTGGAGGGCCGTTAAAGTACTTTATTGTATTATTATTGTATTTAAAAGATGAAAAATTTACTGAGAACCCCTCTTACAATATGAAAACAGAAGGCAGGGCACATGAATGACTACTGGGGGGCTAATACTACAAATTAATCCTCTAGTGGCACTGATTTATTGAGAATCTGTGTTACAAAAACGACACAGAAAATAGAGTACACAAAAAGGAGAAGCTAGAAAGAAATTCTTAGTTTTTCAGAAACTTTTAGAAATCTGAAACATTTTCAGATAAAAAAAAGATGTTAAGATTATTTTTAGCTAACCAAGATGTAATTTTTGCTGTCTGGCACTATTTAATCAAATTTTAATTTTCCAATAACCAATAAAAGCAATAATTGTAATTTTCCAGTTCCACCGTAATCAATAAATTAAAAATCTTCTGATTTCTTTCCAGTACTAAGGAAGGAAGGGAAAATATCATTATCTATGGCAAAAATATATTTTGTGTACGATTTTACTCCTAGGAAAACGTCAGAAAATGTCATTGTATAAAACGTCAGAAAATTTAAGGTCAATAAAACTGTAAAGGCAGTTTATAAAACAGTTTATAATATTAACTGTTCAGTTGTATATTGCCGCAGTCATTTAAATTTCTTTGCATGTGCCATCGGCCCGTCTAAAGTTTGAAGAAGTTCGATGTCCATTGGAACGAACAATGGTAGTCGAAAGAGTAATGGAAAAAAGAGCCATAAATATATCAAACAGTTCGTGGTAACGAACTGTAGTAAGGAGCGACCCGGCTCAATAGTAACCGAAACCCTAAAAAATGGAATTTTGATACCAATAGTTACATCAAAAGAATCACATTTTAATGGTGATTTTAAATATGTAAGTTTCATCAAGATCAGTTATACCCATCAAAAGTTACAAGCCTAAGAAAACTTTCCTCATTTTAGAAAATAGTGGGAAACATCCCCTAAAAGTCAATAAAATCTCAACGAAGATCACACCATCAGATTCAGCGTATCAGAGAACCTTATTGTAGAATTTTCAAGCTCATATCTACAAAAATGTGGAATTTCGCATTTTTTGCCAGAAGACAGATCACGGATGCGTGTTTATTTGTTTTTATTTCTAAGTTTAATAGATGTATAGTTTTCCTCTATCTCTTATACTTGAGTCTATATTAGAGAATTTTTACCTCCTTTGGTAGAATAATGTTTTATAAGTATACTAAGTTTCTTTTTCGTTTATGGCCATGGAATATACAGCAGTTAATAAGTAATGAGTGGAAACTCTAAAGCAAAGCTGAATAAATACCTTTGTGCATGATTTCCCCAGAATCTCGTGTCTTTTGTCAGTGTTTGTTGCCGTTCCAAAAACAAGTAGTGTTGAATGAAAAACATTAATAAGTATGGCAGCCATCCTAGCCGAGTGGTTAGCAAGCTAGACTTGGAATCCTTTGTTCGTGGGGACGGGGGTTCGAGTCCTGGTGTCGCTGGTTATTTGGCTTGAAACGGGCGCAGCGGCGTGGCTCTGTAAGCTCAACCCGAATCGAACCAGCTCTAATTGAGTATGGAGGAATCTGAGGAAGGTCTGGTAAACAGGAATGGTGTGCAAAAGCACAGGATAGCTGGCCCTAACATCCTATTGCACTTCCTTGCTGGAGGGCCATGAAACGAAGATTAGCACCGCTGGTAGGGACTGTGAAGTCCAATGCCGTATTTTTTACCTTTTTCCTTTACCATCCATGGGTTGCACTTACTGATCTTTATGTGTGGAAATCAGCCACTACAGAAAAAAAAAATAAAAAAGAAAAAAAGATATGTTTCAGCCTATCCACCTAAAGAAGGATTTATGTATATTATGTGCCAAATATGAGCTAGAATTAAAGTTGTACATTAGAATTTCTTATTTAATTCCTTTAGAATACTAAGGAAAGTGAAAAATGAAATCTGATTGTTTGAATTGATTAAGTGTAAATTTACAAAATCAGACATGTTTTTAAACATTAGGAAAAATTGGGGGTTCGATTTTTGTGAAACAGACCTCCATACGCAGTTATGTAGGTTTTTGTTAGTAAAGGGCGAATCTAGACAGCAAAACTATATGAAGAACTGATTCAAAATCTTTGGAAGATTCTGATTCTAAAAATTTATTAAGAGTAAGTGTGGCCTCATTTGAAAAGATTTAAGACGAAATATTTTAGCTCTTCTGTGCTAAGCCTCCCCCGCCTTGCTCTCGGATCTAAAAAAAAAAAAAAAAAATTCGTATTTTGGCATCCACATCTTGTAGCAGAGAAAGTTGGAATTAGCTTTGAAAAAGCTAAAGTAAGACCTAATGAAAGGCAATTCAGTCAGTATCCCATCAGCTGTGGTCACACTGGGATCTTCAGTAGTAGCAGATGGCAATTTGAAAAAAAATATGGAACAGTGAGTTAGAAAATTAGCAAAGAATAACCTAAAAATATTTGCCGCCAACAACTTCAGAAAGTGCAGCTGCTTTGGGGAATCATCAGTGTTTGTATTTTTTCGGATGAAGAACGCGGTCAAATTTAAGTAATTAGTTTTGCTTATTCACTTTTAAAGTTCAGTGTGGTACCACTGATGAGAATGTCATGTTGGCTTAAGAGATTCATAATTTTGAAACAAACAAAAGAAATATCTCAGAAAATTCAGGATGTAATTTTAATGCTATTAAAATGTGAGATCCACTATTTTTTTGGGTGCGAAGTACGGTTTACTTGTAGTATAATATTCCACATCCAAAACGCGATTTTTATTTCAAAGCTATTCTTTTTTTGTTTATTTCATCGTGTTTGGTATCCAGATCTTGAAGACAAGAAAGTTGAAGTCAAATTAAAAAATAACTGAACTAAGAACTAATAAAGAAAACTTTTGCGTTGAGATCCCATCAGGTATAATCCTTTACCGTTATCAAATTAAAAAAGTTTTTTCAACTCTTCTTTTTCCTTAATTATATTTATTTTGTTTAAAAGAATTTCTCCATTATAAATTTACAATTTATTTCCATTGGGCATGTGTAGTTTCAAAAGAGAAGATCGAAAAAAATCTTGAAGCATTTAAAACGGATTGATATTCCTACAGCAACATATCACAATATTATGATCCTCGGCTTCTGTATTGCTTGCAAGAGAAGCTGATACTTCTAAAAATATTGGGAAACTAGAGGGTGTAGTCCTGAATGCAATTTAAAGTTTTGTTTCTATATTCCCTGCTCACATCTTTCAGACATCCAGCAGAGCGGATTGAAACCAACCTGAAAATAAATTATGTAAAAACTATGGTAATTTGTATTGTCTATTCAGCTCAAATTTGTGTGTATTCAGTCAGCTTGGACCATTCTGTGAAGAAGTGCTCAGAACAATAATAACAAAAAAAATTCTTCTCATTGAATAACCGACCTGTTTTCTAAAATAGAACTTTGCCCGGAAATGAACAATATAATCTAAATTTAATTGGTAAATGCGGTAGATGATTAATTAAATAGCTTAAATCTTTTGAAATCAATTTTAATCAGTCACCGATTTAGAGCATGTACTTTCTCCAACCCAAAACAATTATTAACCGTGGATTTGCTTATGATTCCACAATATTAGCAGATAATTCTGAAAACATTAGATGGTGTTGTGTTGCTTGGACAGGAATGGACAGAAAATTGTCCGAGTTTCCTAATTTCCTTTTCTATTTATCTTAGACAATACCAGTTCCAGGATATCTTCTTACCCCACTTATATAGGCTTATTTTATTTATGAAAAGATACACGAAAAATCGTGTATCTGGCCCCAGGTACAAATGAGCCCCTATCTAACTTAAACTCCTTGTAAATAAACCCACGTACAACTTAACACTCGTTTATCTGGCCCAGGTGTAAATGAACCCCGTTTAACTGAACCTCCGATTAAATCAACCCCGTGCATCTTAACCGTCGTGTAACTTAATCCACGTGCAACTCAACCCAAGTGCAACTCAACCCCCTTTAGTTGAATCTTCGTGCAACTGAACCCTCGTGCAACTAGACCCCCGTGCAGCTCAACCCACGTGCAAGTCAACCTCATTTAACTTTACCCCCGTTTAATTGGACCTCAGTTCAAACCAACCCATGTGGAACTCAACTCCATTAACTGACTTCTTGTGCAAGGTAACCCCAGAACTTTTCCAAATTGAAAGACACTTTCATGAATGGGTCTATTGCAGAAATCTGGGATCGCCAGAGTGTTTTTTTTTTTGGGAGGGAGGGGGGGCTACTGCAAAGTATGAGCTTTTCAGTCACTGCTCAGATAAGGATTTCCCAAGGGACAAGTGAAAACTCTGGTTTTATAACCGGTTCCCTAAGCTCTTTTGAAGTTACGTAGAAGTATTTTGTTTAGGTCATTTCACATAAGATTGACCTGGAAATGACACCGAGTGTTACAGTTTCTGGAAAGAACCTGGTAGGTGTTTTCTGTCTTGGATTCATTCTCTTGACGATTTTGACTTTTGTGTAAAGGGAAAGAAATGCAAAATTGTTTAAAAAAAATAGAATAATGTTTACCTTTTGTATTTACAAACTAATTTAAATGAGAGTTTTGATTGTTCTAAACACCTATATGAAGCGTTAAAAAAATAGTTCGAAAATCTAGATACTTCCAAAATATAAAAAAACGTGTTTATTAATTTAGGTATATTTTCCAAAATTTAATCACATAAAGATTAAATTGACCTCTAGGGTCTATTATGCGCTGATATGAAATAAAGCGGGTGGGACTTGAAAGCATTTACGATGGATTTATCTTTTTCTTTGTTTATGCTTAGACTTATTAGACATTTAAGCGGGGCTCAGTTGCAGGGGGTTGAGTTGCATGAGGGTTCAATTGAATGGGGTCTAAGTTGTACGAGGGTTGAGTTACCGGGGATTGGATTATACACGGATTTAATTGCACCTGGGGTCAGATGCACGAGCATTCAGTTACATGGGTTCAGAAATACGAAGGTCCAGTTGCAATGGAACCTATAGACTGAGTATTTAAAATCTTTCATATTAGTGAACGGTAAATTAAGAGAGGTCCTCATCAATGTAAACCCAGGCTCTAGGAAGCATTGCAAACTAGTTACTTATATCTATTCCAGATATATGTTCATCAACAAATTATTTCATGCGAAAATCTGCATAATTATGCAAGAAAAGGAACCACCCAGAAAAGCGAGTTGAACTCGAGAGAAAACTGCGTTACCAAATTCAAGCTGTTTAAAGCCCTGTCCCTTCTCCTCTATCAAGCCGGTTTTCTTAGAATATCGAGAGGAGATACATCAGAAAATATATTTAAAGTTCTAGATACTTATTTTCGCAACAAAAGGGATCATAACACAACAAATTGCTGACTTCTGCCAATTTGTACATTCAGTTTCAAGGGTCATACTGCTGCTCGGCAGCGCATTCATCGCATTATACAGTCTACGAAAGGTGCGCACAAACTATTAGGGTTGAAGTCCGGTTATCTTTTGTGGGCGTAGATGTCTTGGAGTACATTTTAAGCGCCAATTTTGAAGCTGTCTTTCAGAGATGATTTAGATCAATATGATGGGTATTCTCCTAAGCCTCCCTTTATTTGGAGGAATTTATTTGACTATGTGTGCTTTATATCTTGATTGTACAATCAAGATTCAGTTCTAAAAAAAATAAGAATATCTAGAAAATTGGACAGTACTCTATATACCTTCAGTATTATCCTATCTTTTACAATTTTGCTATCATAACTTGTGTTATTTTGCAAACAAAGCTTAAAAATAAAGAAAATTTAAGTTCAATTCCACAAAAATTAGTGGCTCTAAAATTTTAACAGCCCTGTAAAATATACCGTCAGCATTATCCTGTCTTTTACCATTCGTCTTTCATAGCTCGCATGATCACACAAACCTCGTTAAAAAAAGAAGAAAAAGTCAACGCCTGTTGACTAATAGATCGAATTTAACCAGCACAATAGATAATAACGAGAAAATTAGATCAAGCTAAATCATTGGAAATAAACTTTTATTGGTTTTTAATCTGTCACTATTACATACTGCTCCAAACAAATAGCATTTCTTTGGCGAGCCGTTTTTGTTTTGAATGTTCACGTCTTGTAATAAAGCGAATTGAATCCCACTTAAAAAATAAATACCGCAAGAACTAACGAGGAAAACTTTTTTGTTGAGTTTCTACCAGCTGAGGTCCTCTTATATTATACAGAGTATAAAAAAGAGGCTTCCTCAACACTTCTTCTCCCTTGATAGTATTTATTTTCCTCAAAAAGAAAATTTCGCTTAGAAATACGCAATTTAAGTTCTATCGAGCATGTACTTCCTCTGGCTCAACTAAGGAGCTGAATAAGAAATTTTGGAGTCTATAAACGGATATGTTGTCATTCCTTAGAAAGGAGTTATGCTGACACTTATCGCTGGAAAGATTTAGAGAAATTTACCGCTTAATTGGGACAACACGATGTTTTGAAGAAGCAACATTTTTTATTTTCTCAAAATCTATCCTATTCAGTAAGGAACGGGAATTAGTATATCCTTTCAATAGCTGAAATAATAAATGCCCCAAAAGCTACTATCCTGGCAGAAGATGATAATTTTTACAGCAACAATTATACGAATAAGCGAAAAGGGGCTTCCTAAAGCCCCTGCTGATTCTAGGTGGGAGTCAAAGGTCAAGCTAAGCCTGTATACCTCCATGGCGGTGATGGTAGTTACAGGCAATGAGGCTCGATCTTCCGTCCCTGGGCAGCAGAGGAAATCCGGCAGCACACCTCAAAGCGGTGGAAGGGTGTAAACACCACTGAGCTCCACGCCGAGCGATTTGGTGGCCAACGCGCTCCGGGTGACCCGCAAGACTGGGGACCTTGCGGTCAACTCTATTCCCAAGAAACATTGATGGATCTGAGACCTAGAAGAAAAGTTGTAACAACTACGGCGTCCCCGGCAAGCGACGCGGCCCCCGTATTGGCGCGGGTGTCGAGAAGTAAACTAGCCAACCATACTACGGCGTTCCCGGCAGGCGACGCGACTTTGAATATGGCGGCGAAGTCGAAAAATCTTTTCAACGCCATAAATCTAGGAAAATCTACCACAGTCATTAAACAGGCAAAATCCAGGATAAATGTTGGATGCTGGAATGTAAGATCCGCTAAACAAGAAGCCACACAAGCTTTTCTTGTCCATGAGATGGAGAAGTACAACATAGACATACTCTGCATATCCGAGACCAGAATCTCCGGTTCTGGCTCTATAGTTATAACGGCTCCAGAAACACTACATCAGTTCCACTTTTTCTATTCCGGAATAGAAGATAATTCAGGACTCCATGGAGTTGGTTTCATCATGAACCAAAGAACCAGAAACGCTCTCCTAGAATGGGGACCAGTCTCCTGTAGACTTGCTAGAATCAGACTAAAAGGAAACCTTGCAAATGTGTCCATAATTTCTACCTATGCCCCCACCCGTGACGCTACTGAAACGACCAAGGATGATTTCTACGGTGAACTGCAGCAGTTGTCTTCTTCTATAGCCGCACGTGATTACTTGATTGTTGCTGGAGACTTCAACGCAAGAGTTGGTCCATCTGACCAGACCACAAGACAAATCCTGGGAAAATTTGGACAGGGTCACAGATGCGAGAATGGGCAGAGGTTGGTAAACTATGCCTTGATGAACCACCTTGTTATCACCAATACCATATTTCAACACAAACCTAGCCACCTCTTAACTTGGCATTCAAATGACGGTGTCACTAGGGCCCAAATTGACTTCATTCTCGTACGCCAGCGCTGGAGAAGCTCCGTGCAGGACTCTCGCTCTTACAATGGCGCGGACACAGGCTCACAGTCTGGATCTGACCACAGGCTCGTCGCAGCAAAAATTTTGCTACGTCTTGCAATTCGAAGAAAAAACAAGTCAAAGGTCGGCTTCGATATCGGTAAACTTCAAGACAAAGAAGTGCGGCAGGCCCTCAATTTGGAACTAACTAACCGGTTTGACGCCCTCAGCTCTGATGAAAACCTAACTCCCGATAAGAGATGGGAGACCTTTAAAACCGTGATGACAGAGACTGCCGATGAGATCCTAGGCCGAGCAAAAATCAAACGACAACACTGGATAACTGCTAGAACCCTGTCAATAGTCGGTGAACGAAGACAAAAGATGGGAGGCCTTAAAGAAGAAACAAAGGAGTTACGCAGACAGGTAAAACGCTCTGTTCGGCTGGACCGCCGCCAAATGTGGGAAGATGCTGCCGAGTCATTAGAGAAAGCAGCACGCTTACATGACACCCGCAAGCTTTACCAGATCCTGAAAGAATCCGTTGGTAAGAAAGCTGCTGTCTCAGAAATAATCAAAAACAGATCAGGAAAAATCATTAGTTGTCAGAAGGAACGTTCAGCAAGATGGAAGGATCACTTTCAGCTCCTCCTGAACCCATCCCCTTCATCTACTCATGATGCCTTCCCACCTTCCGTCTCTAAAGAGCCTTATGATATCGAGCTGGATACACCGACCAGAGCCGAAATACTAAAAGCGATCAAAACCCTAAAAAACCACAAAGCCCCAGGTGAAGACGGCCTCCCCCCGGAACTATACAAACAATGCCCTGAGGTCACTGCTGAACAGCTCCATGGCATTCTCGAAGAAGTGTGGAGGACCAACACTTTTCCAAAAGATTGGAAGACATCAGTCATCCTCCCTTTCTATAAGAAAGGAGACAAAACCGAATGCAAAAATTACCGCGGAATAAGTCTCATAGACATTGCCGTCAAAATATTCGGGATCATACTCTTGAACCGCTTTAAAGGGGCAAGGGAGGAAGGAACTCGAGGAAATCAAGCCGGCTTTCGACCAGGTAGAGGGTGTACTGATAATATCTTCGCCTTTCGCCTCATTATCCAGCAGTTTGAAAGATACAACCTACCCCTGATCTTGATGTTCCTGGACTTCATTGCTGCCTTCGACTCTGTCACTCGCCAGAAACTTTGGAAGATCCTGGAGAATGACGGAATGCCGCTGAAGTTTGTTGAACTGATGAAGGCATACTATGACGCTTCAGTGAGCCGAGTTAGAATCTATGGCGAAGAAACTGAAGAATTTCTGGTTGAGTTCGGAGTAAAACAAGGATATGTCCTCTCTCCGACTCTGTTCAATTATTGCATCGATTGGGTGCTTGAAAATGCTCTATCGTCTTATCCAGGAGCGCAGGTTGGACAGAATCTCTCGCTGACTGACCTCGATTATGCGGATGATGTTGGCCTCCTGTCAGACCCTGTAGAAGCCCAAAACATGCTTGACAGCGTTGTGGCCTGGGCAGATCTGATCGGCTTGAAAGTCAGCACAGAGAAAACGAAATTCATGGCTATTAACCATGACACAGGACCATTCCCACTAACTATCAACCAAGTTCAGCTGGAAAAAGTCAACCGTTTCACATACCTAGGCTCCCAGCTTTGTACTGACGGATCTTCCGACGCTGATATCCAACAGAGAATACAGAAAGCGCAGACAGTCTTTGCCTCTCTTCGGAAACCCTTATGGAATCGCCGTGAAATCAGTGTCCAAACGAAAGTTCGAATTTACATGGCACTAGTCCGCACCGTTCTCCTTTACGGGTGCGAAACATGGTCGGCAAAACTACAACAAGAGAATACACTTAAGGTGTTTGAGCATACTTGTCTACGAAGAATTCTCAGAGTACAGCTACGTGACCGTATCTCCAACGTGAATATACGTCGAATGTGCAATATTCAGAGAGATGTTGTGCTCACTATTAAAGAACGCCGTTTGAAATGGTTGGGCCATGTATTGCGGAAACCGCCAGAGTACCTGCCTCGCCAAATACTTCTAGTTGAGCCTATTAGCTACTGGAAGAAACGCCAAGGAGGACAGAGGAAGAACTGGTGGAACCTGGCCAAGTCAGACCTTGAACCAATAAGGGGTTTCAGAAAATTTGGTCACAGATGGTCAACACAGTGGCTCGCCTTTGCAGAGCAGCTGGCACAAGATCGATCAACATGGTTCAAGAAGGTCTCTAAGATCATCGATGCCGGGCGAGGTGGAAACGCCTGATTCCCGCCACAAGTACAAGTAAGTAAGTAAGAATAAGCGAAAACACCTTAATAGGACGTTGTGAAACGAAAAGATTTATCAAGTGGACAGCTTTACCTGCATAGGTAGTATTATTAGTAAAAATGGTGGGAGTAGTGAAGATGTTAAAAGTAGAATAGCCGAGGCTTAGGATGTTTTTTCATAGTTGAAAAAAGTTTGGAAAAATAGAAAGATAAGTCTGCAACCAATATTAGAATACTGGAAGGTACAGTTATGACAGTGGTCCAGTATGGTTCTGAAGAATGGGTGCTCCAAAAAACGGATGAAGATTGGCTAGATGTTTTCCGTAAAAATTGCGTACGGATTGTTCTGGGGACCCGGTTGGCTGATCGTAATTCAAACAGTATGCTCTACGAAAAGTGTGGTTCAATCCCACTTTCCAGGGCTATAATGAGATAAAGGTTGAGATGGTTAGGGCAAGCTCTGCGGATGAAGGATGACAGATTGCCGAATATTGTCCTTTTCGGCCAACCGCCAAGGGCTAAACGGAAAGCAGGTCGTTCCCGGTTGGTGCGGGAGGATGTCTTAAAGAAAGATTTAAGGGAAATGGGAAATTCCTTGGAGGGTGTAAAGTGGGAGGATTCCAATAGATTACGACGGAGGAGGAGCGTGCGTAGCTGAGTTGGCCCTAGGCGGCTTGGTATTGCGAGGAGTTGTTAGTAGTTGCAGCAGTAATTTAACTTGCTTTGAGAATTCATACTTCCTTAAAAAGCAAGTTTGAAAAAAAAAATGGAACAAAAGAATTTGTACTTGATTTGTATCTCCAGCAAAAGATTCCGGACTTATTTTTCCCTACGGCTTGGTATACCCGAGCAGTGCACATACTTGCAGATGAATCAAATGAATACTCGATGGTTTTGATCGCGCGGAAAGCCTGTGAAAGCTTAAAGCTGTTCCTCGTTGTCATTCTATAATGTAATCTGTTTAACCCAAGAATTCAAAAGATCTTACGTAAATCAGAGTGATATACCTACTTAGCCAATGGGAAACACATCCAACGTATATCTGTTTAAAGATACTTCTCAGATATTTCCACGAATTTGTTAAATATTCGTTTCCTGTATAGTTCATTTTTGCCCTATTCCTTCAGATTCCTCCAATTGCTATCTCTATAATTTAAAACTCCTTTAATAGGTATTAAGACGAGACTGACCTACGGTGAATGAAAAAATAAGGAGAAAATAGAAAAAGAAAAGGACAAGCTACAGCAACAAGGATAATTTTCAGCCAGTGACTAAGCGAAACTAAGCAGAAATGTCGGCAAGGATCTCCCCGCCAGGTCGTCTTCAGTGCAAAAAAAAAGAAATATGTTTACAAAAGAAAATTAACCTTTTGAAATTTTCAAGAAATAAATAACACACATATCGCTTACAAAAAAAGAAAGAAGGGAAGAGAGGGAGCCACCTTATAAGAAGAAAGCAAAGATGTGAATGACTTTAAAACTATTTGTGGGTCGGTATGATAATTTTATCGATTCCAATTCTAATCCTGGTTCCACCTCGATGCCGATGCAATTCCGAGAATAATCAAGTTTGTGTTAGACCAGATCGTGGTGCAACAATTGACTATCAATCATTTGTTGTTGCTAAATTTCAGGCTTAAAAACTAATAACGAAAAATATACCCCAAAGTTATTTACGTGTAAGAAAGTTAAAGTTCATTTTCATGAGTAGTTTAGCTAGGATGGTCGAAAAAAAAGTATTGTAACACCTGTATAATATTGAACTTTTGGAATTTATTTTTTGCCAGTTAATGTTCTTGTTGGTTGTACTAAAATGGGCTGTAGGCCTACTTCTTGCTGCATCAACAATTTTTTTTTGTTTTTTCTATGTTCAACCGCAGCAATTGATATTTATTTCGAGCTTTAGTTAAAATACTAGAGCGGATGGGGTTGCTCCTCCTTCAAATACGAATAATTTGTAGAACACTTCATAAAATTATCACTTTTTGTCTGAGGGTTATAGGTTTGGAACATCTTTTATACCAATCATGGTCGATCTCTAACAACCTCCTGTTTGTTAGATATGGTTCTCTAGATGAGTTATTTTGATGGCAGGATGAAGGGTAGAGGGATGAGTTTGCTTTGGTGGCACTTAAATAATGATAAAAGCAGAAAATTACGCGTATTAGGCTGATAGAATAATTTATTTGTTTATGTCATATACCATGAAGTTTTAGCGACGTCCGAAATAAAACCAAACAATAAATAAACGTTTCCACCTCTGTGAAAAGATGTATATAAAATGAAGCAGAGTAAAGGTTCCAAAATTCTGTCACAATATGGCTTTGCTTTAGCAAAAAGGGGGAAATGTCGAAATAATTGCTTACACTCTTCTATTGTTTGCATATAAGTATGTTTTCTTTTCCAAGTGGTAAATGTTTTATTTATTTCTCGAATAATTCGGAAGGTTAAATTTTCTCATATTTTTTTTTTTTAGCTTTGAAGACGGTTTGGTGGAGGTTCTTATGTTAAATATCCGTTTTCTTTTTTCTTTTATATTTCTCATTCACTGGCTTGAAATTATCCTCTTCTTTGTTCATCCTTTTTTTTCTTCGTTGTTTCTTCTCAGTTTTTCATTCATTATAATTCCTCTAGCTTAATCTTTAGCTTAATATAAAGTTTGTATGCTGATATTTTTGTTTTGCCAAAAGTACATATCTGGAATCTTAACTTATAAGATGAAAAACGCTACTAGTGGACTGAACCTGCAAATCACTCCATACCAGACAGGTGTTGTAACTTCTAGAATCAGGGTGAGCTAGAGGAGAATAATCAGGGATAAGAGCTAGTTCATGCAATGGTCCTATGATATAGTACCACTAATGATAGATTTTTCTAGCAGAAGTTCTGACAAATGGCATTTTTAAGTTCATTTATGCTTGCCAAATGTCTGTTTGGCAAGTGGACATTTATGGACACTGCCATAGTGTTTTAAAGTGTTTGAAGTTGTCAAAAATTGTGCATGTTCTTTTTTTTGTGCCCTTTTTGTTTTTCTTTTCATTTTTTATGCCCCCCTTTAGTGCATCTGTGTTGTCTGCAGAGGGTAACAATAAATTATTATTATTATTATTGCTAGCTTCTGATATAATTTTCACATGCTGTTCTTTAGAATTCTTATAAATAAACCATAAATTAATCTATGTATTTTCTTTTAGATGACGTCACCGCTGATAGCTAAAACGCATTATGAAGGAAAGGTTCACCAGAAGAAATTGCGCACCTTTTTCTTCTCTTATGCTCAGACTACAGGCATGCCAATCTATTACTATTTGAAGAGGAAGAAAGAAACAATATCAAACATAATTGCTAGTAATGGGACTACATCAAATGGGACAGTTCTTGTCTTAAGTGAAGAAGCAGTAAGAATAGTCTTTTTTGGCGGCTTTTCGGTACCTGGGTCGGGTCTCTTTTGATCTAAAGTTGGGATAGCGACTTGCTAATTTCGCTACCCTAGAAATTTAAAGGAATCTAAAATGGAGTGCTAATAGCAAACTTTAGCGTTCAAGAGAATCAACTAAATTAATATAAATGCTTCGATCGTTTCTCCATGCACAGAGAATACCAATTGACCATTATTTTTTAAAATATTTACACGGGAAAAAAGAAAATAAGGGACAAGTATACGGATAAAGAAAAGTAGAAAACAAAAGAAATCTAGACAAAGAAACAGGTTCAGAACTTACATTAGTGGGGTTTCAGTCAGACATATAATTTTGTCAAAATCCTGTTAACGAAATCGTGGGAGGAGGGCATAGTCGGAAACTTTTTTCCAAGTCAAGTGAAAATTACCAAGTAAATATGAAAAATGAGCTTTAATTTACCATAAAGGCAAACATATACTAAGCAAGTCTGATCTGTTTCTGTGGATACTTGAATTATGTAGGTCTATCTTAGTTTTGACAAGATCTTTGAAAATGCTAAATTTCAGTTAGGGGGCAGTTTCCTTCTCCCTGTCCGATAGGTTATTACACCCCTGGTTTCAGTTAACTGGGATATTTTACCTAAAACCAAAATTGTGTTTTCGAAAGGAATCACGCTTCGAAGTGTCCAGGAAGGTATACTGAATATTTTCCAAAGGAATTGTCTAAAAATAATGTTAGATGCTCCTGTGGCTGAGCATCTAAAACCATCCTTAGTTTTCATCACTTTCAACTTTAGAGTTCGGTGCTGCTAACAGGGCAGCACTGAACTCTGTAAAATGATGCCCATTATCCATGAAAGAAAAGTTATGATGTCTAGGCCACGTTTTACGGATGTAGGGTGATATATTGCCAAATGTGGTGCATTTTGATCATCCATCTGGGGCCTAAAAAAAGTCAGGTCCTCCCCAATAAGGTGGGCGGAGGTCATAAGGAAATGTTTAAATAAAATGGGAATCGAGTTGATAAAGAGTCAAGCTTTGAATAAATTAAAGTGGAGGAGGTGTGTTTGCAGCTCTGTTTTTCTCAGGCGTCTTGGTGCTGCAATAAGTTGCTAATAAATAATAATAGTAGACAATATAAGCCTTATAAATTGTCAGTGGTCAGGTGATGATTATCCACACCTTTGCCTGAGAATTCACGTGCACAATGGGGAGTTCCCACCACTCCTCATGGTCTGTTTTGGCATCATGGCATCTGTTTTTAGACTCCTAAAGAAAACTTCCGGAGAAGAAGAGCCTTAACTTCGAAGCGTGATTCTTTTCGATATGATGTCACTACTAACACTTGCACCACTGCTACTTTTCCTTATGCTTCTACTGCTACTAAACTACTCCAACTACTACTTTAATGGAAACAATTTGTAAAACTTAGAGAATTAAGGTGAAAAGGGTGTCAAAAGCGCGCATCAACGATATTTTTGGAACGGCTGAACATGCCAAGGTGAAACTTCCGGGGCATCGCGAAAGCGATGTTCAACTGACCAAAGGGCAATATGCACATGCTAATACCGCTAATAATACTGCTACTACTACTAATACAACACTAACTAATGAGCCTTAACTTATGAACGGGTGTAATCTTGCTTACTCCGAAAAAAAAAGCTTCCAGAGAATAAGATTCGGTGCTACAAATTTGGTTTGTGTGACAAAAACACGTATTTGAATGAAGAGGAATTAGTATAAAACAGTCCCAGCATCCTTACTTCATTGAAATTCAACCAGGAATGATAAATAAATTGAGATAACACGAGGCAATTCATCGAAATGAACGAAGGATAATTAAAAACATGTTTTTAATGCTAATCTTGCTTTTTTGGATTAATTATATTGACAAAATTAAGGTAATATCATTTTCTGTAATACGTTTTATGCTGAACTCATAGCTATCAAAACCGGTATTCTCTGTTCTTTTTTATTTCTTAAATTTTTATTTAGTTTTTGGCCGTCTACTTTTTACCGAGATGCCTTTGTATTATGTACGATGCAAGCTGTACACAATAATAACCACAGCAAATGAAATATGAGACATCCTTTTTTTCGAGCTGACTCGTGGTATTGTTAAGCTTCTTGGTAAAATTGATCTATTTTTTCGTTTTAATTAATTTTTAGTCTCTTCGAAGGTAGTCAAGTCCTTGTCAGAAAAAATTTGGGATATTGAAGAAATAATGAGTTTTTGGAGTGATTAATTCTATTAATAACTTGGTGGATGTATATTTCTGTGGTAAATGTTGGATTTTCTTGGCATAATGAAAGTATTGATTTACTGTGGGAATATATTCTTTCAGATCAAAAAAATCTTTCCGTGATATTCCATGTTCGCAGAATGTGATCTTGAGTCTGTTTTGCTTTTTATAGCCGCTGGTCTGAAGTTACCCCTCTTGCTTACCTCGTATTTTGATTTTATAGTGACTTTTTGTTTCTTATGAGGTTCTTAAATTGGAAATACTCTCTTTACCTTCTTGTAAATTCTCTGCCAAACCACCATCTTTTCTTATTTTTACGTCTGTCTCACATGCTCTTCTTGACGTCATCTCCGTAATAGTTTTAGTAGTCATTTTCAAAAATTTCATCGCCGTGAATATTATTATGTAAAATGTTGAATCAGGACTGAATTGTTCGTGTGTTCCCTGTAGCTTTGAAAGGTCATTGATACAGCAGGAACGTGGCGGAATACCACACAGAAAAATCTAAATTCTCCGATCCTGAATAATACCAGTAATCGAAGTTTTTGTTGTTATGAAAGACTGGCAAATAGCATAAATTTCTCATTTAGGCCTTCTAATTGTCTCTGGTTACTTGCCACGATAGAAACAAGTAAAATATTTGTTTGGAGGCTTGCTCCAACTAATTTCGGTGTTCATGTAAGTGACCTTGTCGGTCAGGCTCTATTTAAAATGTCAGGCTCATAACTCTTTGCTTAAGATACAGTTGCCTTGCGTTTACTTTGACGCGGTTTTGAACCATAAGCTCTTGCCTGCCGGTGTCTTGTTTCGCAAGTCTTGTGAGTACTCAAATTTTGAGAATACCGGCATTATTAGCACTCGTTCTGGCACTGTGAATTGGTAATGAAACTTGCCATGTATATATGCATCTCCGCACGTCTTCTTATACTGCAGAATTTTTTGTTTTGTGATGCTCATCAGTTGATGCGTCTTCATGAATCATTTTTATTCTAGCTAAATTCAGTTTGTCCTTTTTTAATTCAAAGATTGCTTTTATCATTTAAAAAAATCATCATAGAGATGTTAACTCGTATATTTTTCAGGGTCTGTGTCGGTTGTAGCACCGGTCTTTCTAGTAGTTTTTAGCCTATAGAGATTGATTACAATCGTCTGCAAGCTGCTTTATTTTGGTAAAAAGATTTTGCTTCTGTTTAGTGTTTATATGCCAGTGTTTAATGCTGAAAACTGCCAAGCATCTGACCTATCCTTGTTAATATACTGGGCTTGTGCAATATTCTCAATGATGTTTATTGCTGCTCGTCTGAATTTGGACTCAAATATGCTCGAATTACCGCCTTTTTTCTTCAGTTTTGACATCTCCAAATTGATCGTAGCTTCTTTCAAATAGTGATAGTGATTTAGTAGAGTTATATAGCATGTAGTGGTAGCTTTATTTTCATACGTGATTCATCAGGTGCTATATTTCGGTATAGTCACTACATTAAATTAGAATCACTGCTTCTAACTGTCAGTGGAGCACGAGTCTTATATGAAGCTATTGGTTTTGACCACTTGCCTCTCTCATGGGTTGTTAATATCAAGTTTGTGGCTATCGTAATTTTTAATTTCATCCGCGACATCTACACATTACCGATAGCCACTTTCTTATAGTGATAAATATATGCAGTGTTAGTCCTGGTTCTTTAATGATAGTGGTTAGCGTGGTCCCCATAAAGACAACCCTTCTATGTGAAATTTTTCTCCTGTTGTTTCGCTTTGACTTTCTTAAAAGCTTATTTTGCCTTTCAATTTTAGAGATTAAAAAAGTAATCAGTTTGCTTAGAAGAAGCGCCTTTCAAATTAATTTGTAATTCGTATTTTATGCGCTGCTAATGAGTATTAGTGGTTATTCTCTATTTATCCCTGTGTTTTGTTCTGTTGGATGCGCGTAAAGCTTGTCACTGCATGTAACATTTGAAAGAAAGTCTCCTTCCCCTTACTTGCGACGCCTTCCATTTTTGGTTTCGGACAGCGTTAAAAAAAGCTAAAAATTTGAACTGAAAATTTGATTTGAAAAATTGAAATTGAAAATTTGATTTGAAAAATTGAACTTGATGCTACGTGTTCCTTTCAGTTCAACCTTCTAATGTTTGCTTCTATAACAGGAAGAAGTGGTTAGAGTACATGTAATATCATCACGCTACACAAAGACTGTTTCCCTTGAATACATTTAACAGAACAGCACGCGGGGGGGGGGGTATGGCTGAATGTCCCTGATTAGAGGTGGCTAAGTTTATCAAAGCTATTATTTTAATTATTATTATTATGGGAGGACTCATGAAACTGTTTCAAGGCTTAGGCAATGTTTGCGCAAACATGGTGAATTTACCAACGTTTCTGCTCCTGAGTTCCTTCATTCAAATGCTCAACTACATTCGTACATTTTCTCAATTTTAGAAAGCTGTCCCTGCTGAAACTCATGAGTTGTATTGTAACATATGCCAAATTGCTTTCACATCAAAAGTTCATAAAGCCCAACATGAGCAAGGACGGAATCACCAGAGAAAAGCGGTTGGCCTTCCTCCTTTGAAAACTGGTTATTTCAATCCGGCTACTGGGAGGTGGCATAAACTGTAAGTCGAATTTTATTTCTCTAGTACCCTTTTTTTGTAGGTTCGCCTTTTGTATATGTTAAAGCAGGGTGTGGATTTTGGGTGAACTCTAGTACATTTGTTCGCATAGATATAGGTAATTTGTTTCAAAACTAAAAATCAATCCCAGCTAAAAATAAAATAAAAATGAAAAATCTTTTAAATGGGTAGCTAGAGTAGAGTCTTTTAAAATATATCCAAAGAACTCCTCCCCTTTCCCAGAAAGATGGAAAGATTGTAGCGTGAAAATCTACATTTTTTGTGTTTTTCAACTGCTTCTCCGAGTAATGATTCTCTGTCCTCCTTCTCCTTCTTGATGGTTGAACCTTTGTGGACCTTTGGATTTGTTAATTTATTCTGTTGGCTTCATCTGTTGCATGGTTAGAGCAGTGATCTACCCACATGTAGCCTCAAGTCACAAATAAGACCGTAAACTTAAGTAAATCCCAAGAGGAAAATCAGTAGCACTATCTAGTGGCTCTTTTATCTAAGTGGTTATTCTTTTGTCACTTCAGCTTATTAAATTTCTTTTCTTTGGCATCTTTAATGTAACTGAGAAGTGCTATGCTCAGCTAATGCTAAAACGAAAAAAAAAAAAAAAAACAGTAAAGAAGAGAGAAACGACCTTGAAACAAACACAGAAACTAAAATGTGAAGGCCCTCTGGTATATGAAGACCCGGACAGTGGAGTTTATGGGGCTCCCTGTTCTTGCGGTTGTTTCCATGTTGGAAGAACCCACCAGCAGTTGTGGAAGAGGTTGTCGGAACACCGGTCTTCAGTCGACAAAGTTATCGGACTACGCCAAAGGTATGAGACTTTTGATTCAGCCTTTGCTTAACATGTCTACAATAATCCACACCATCTCATTTTATTTGAAAGCACCTCCATTATTGCCCCCGTTAAAGGTATCAGGGAGGTATTTGAGATAAAAAAAACACATTCACCGAAAGGCAGCTCTCAATAGAGACTGGAAAAACATATTTAAGCCCCATTTGTAATAAACTAATTAATTCTGATCGTTTATATATAAATCAACAAAATCACAATTTACAATCTAACAGAATATGTGACAATATCTTACCTGGGAAGTGAATGGCAAAAATACTATGTATAAATGAAAAAATTGAATTGCCGTACAATATTTTATTTTTTGTGTTTGTTTTAAGGTTTTTATTTATATTATCATTGGATTTTTATCACCATTTTGTCTTTTTTTTTAAATATTATGCACTGACGACGGTCAAACGCATGTTTTGACCGAAATATTTCCATTGTAATCTACGTTTTTCACTGGCTTTTATTATCCTCGTTTCTCTCTTCGTTTTTTTTTCTGTTTTTGTCATGATTAGCCAGTGTGGTCTCTGAAAATATTCAGCTAATGCTATAGTCTTGGAATTCAGTCTTAGCTTAGATCGAGAGATAGACTAGCGTACCTGCTTCATCGACACCCAGCACCCCCCTCGAGAAGGTAAATATGCGTTATTGTCTTTGGAAAGGAAAGGCCCTGTAGAGATCCAAGAATTGCGTGAATGAGGTTATTGGTTAAATTTGCGATAGTTTTACAGCACAGGTATAATTTTATAGCTTTTGATCGGTACTAAAAATGGATTTGAATTGGACAGTCTTATTGATAAGGGAGCAAAGCCTTCCCTGGGAACTTTGTTGGAACTAGGTAAGGCATTCCTCTTCGAGGAGTAGTGATAAATGGGGTAAATAAACCTTAGAAACTGATGTAGTTTTGCGGTCTGTTGGACTCCTGTTCCTGCTACAATTGCTGTTAGTAATGGTGGATTAGTAATAACTCCCTTATGTCACCAAAATACAAGCTTCTGTTGTGTCTGGTTTCTTGTTACTGCACATGGTTCGCAGGGATCTTCTCAGCTTCTTCTCATGTTTTGTATTTTTAATCGATTTTGATACGTTTTTGTTGATCGTGAGCAAGTTGGCGATCAAAATATCCCAATTCTGGCTATAACTGAACCCTCCGTCTAGTCCTATCTAATCAATCTATTTACCCTCGTTCTCTATTAGAAATTTTACTCGTACTACACGTGCTCAGTTAGAGTTGACTGAACAAATTTAATTTTTTAGAAACGTTTTCTGAAAGACATATTTAGACACCAGCATCCCCTGCCCCTCCTTCAAGTTTACTTCCAAGCAAGTTTTCAATAGGCAGTATTTATGGAGTCGAGTTTTTCATCAATAAGAAAATCTTTGAATGAATATGACTTTTCACTTGTTTTTGCTAGATTAAGCTAAGCGAAAGGAACTGAATACAGAATTCACCTTATTGGTCAAATCGTTTCTTTTGTCTTTAGATTTTCTAGCTTGAAGCAATGTCAGGATGAAGCATTGTCAAAAATTCTCCCAAAATCATTGCCTACATTCATAGGCTTTTCAAAAAGATGCCCCTCAAATAACAGACTTTTCTTCCACTCATAAAAGTCTAATTGTCAAAACAATCTTTGTTGTTTTTCCGATCATCGATATTTATGAAGAATCTTCTCTTTGTCAGAACGGAAACCTCTATATTGGAATGATCTATGGGTCTTTTGATTATTGTTTTCGCTTGATTAGAACTGAAGGAGGGGAACAGAAGTGACAGAGACGTCAATGTTGGTTCATGTATATATTTTGCTGTATTTATTCATCCTTGAAAATCAGTACCAGTATTCATAGTTGCCAAGTGTCATCTATTGTTTTACGAAATTTCCTCGATATTTGCTCTCCATGGTTTGACTGGATTCTTTTCCCTTCTTTCTGGTCATAATGTCTTTGTATTGTAATCACTGAAATAGAAAGTTTTTATTCTGCATTGATTTGGGTGTTGTTGTTGTAGAACATTTTCATTGTCTAGTGAAACCGTGCGTGGTATTTGACACTGGCACGTAGGGTTCTATTTTCCGAAAGTAATTTGCCAATAAATGCATCAATAAATTCATTCACTCGTAACAAATTTAGAAAGCGGATACGTTCAAGGGTAATTCAGATCGAGTCTTAATTACAATATAAATAACTCTTTTACTTCTTGCTCACATTTAATGTTTTTATATATTTTTAAAACATCAGAATGTGTCTAAATAACTTTACTATTTGTTGCCTGTTTGATTTATTTCATCTTTTTCTTCTATTGATTCAGCCAGCACTGGGTTAACAATTTCAGGGGTTAGCTTTCAAATCAAGCTTTCAAATTTATATGTTTAATACTGAAATGAAAACAAACAGGGATTGTACCCAGTATTTGTCATGGAAAATATGCCAGGCTTGAAAATTGCTTTTCTGTTGTGAAACGAATTGCTGAACGGAAAGTGCCCTTTTTTGTTCCTTAATTTATGTGTTTATTTATAACAAATATTAAATTTATGTACTTGGACATGTGAAATGTCTAGCATATGTCCTGGAAAGAATAGTATAAAAACTAATTTTTTTTTTGTGAATGAAAATTCAAGAAATTAAAATTGACTTTTTTGGTTCTCTTGGTAAACATTCTCCCAAAATTTTTTAGGTGGCTTCATGCCGAAAGATAGTTTGATATTTGGCTACTCGTGGGGGGGGGCTATGTGGATTGAATCGTTTCACCGGAGAAATTCCGTGTCAATATGAAGAGTCGCGTTTTTTCCCAAGAAAGAAATTCCCAATGTGCCCCTCTCCCAACGGAAAATGAGTTTTTGGGCTGGGGTATTGCAAATGTCTGGCCTTTTTTAAATAATTGTGACAGTTCAGTTCAGCTCATTTAATTACAAAACTGTATAACACATATCATCATTCCAAGTGGTCGCCAAAAGAATTCCATGAAAGCACTTGGTGATGGGTGACCAAATATATCGCTTTTAACAAACAAATAAAACAAAAGCAAACAAAAAAGAAACGAAACAACCAAATTATAACCAGTCTTTCTCATGAGAATAAAAATGAATATGCAGAAAAGGATAATAAGAATAATAAAAAACAGCACAGAATCTTGTGGGACCCCACAAGTTGCGCGAAAGGGGACAGAAGCGTCATAATCTGTCATAACTTTAATAAACCTACCATTCAAACAGTTTTTAAACGATTTTAAACAAGATCTTTTTATAATTATACATTCCAGTCTTCGCAATTAATTACAATTATCCACTGTATCTAAGGCTTTTTTTTAAAATCAAAGAATCCTTCGAGGGGAATTTCATCCTTTTCCAAACAATTGTTCACGAAACCAATGCGACGAATGGCAGCATAACTAGTCGAGTGGCCAAAACTGAACTATGTCTTACTTAATAGGCCATGCCTCTTAACAAGAATATAAAGGCGGCGATGGAACACTCAAGCTTCTTGTTTCTTTCTCAAGTATCTTGGAGAATAACAGCAATATCGAGATAGGTCTCCAGTTACCCAAATCTGACTTCGAACATATTTTGAACAGCGATGTTACTTTAGCCTGTTTCTGGGCGTCTGGAAAGATCCCTTTTGTCAAGGATACGTTAATAATGTGAAACAGAAAAGAAAGTATTTACACCATTATGATTTTAGATGTCCATAGAGTGAGACCATCAATCCCAGTAGAATTTGATTTAATATTCTTCGCAATTTTTACAATCTCATCACTTGTGCATTTTTCAGACTGAAAATCCTGTCCTACTCCTCGATCTTCCACAAATTCACCCGGAAATTATTTTCGGACTCATTTCTAGGACCCCCCTGAACTGAACACTCTATTTTTGAATTAAACCGATCAAAGCGATTTAAGACATCAGAGGTGTCATTAATGCTAATGCAAGTAGAATGACTGCAATTTTTTCTTCCCGTGAATCCAGTGATAATTTGCCACGTTGCTTTAGTATCACTCTTGTGCTCATTGAACTTCTCACGAAAATGCTTCTTTTTAGCTTGGAGTCGCAGAAAGTCTACTCTGTTCCTTGCTTTTCTCAACTCCTCGAAATCAATCGTATCTTGTGAGGGCAAAGTTTGTTCATATAGCAGGTTTCTTTTGTTTCTCCCACTTATGATTTAGTCAGTTATTCAGTGTTTTCATGGTTCATCCTTCATCTGCCAGACAGCTCGCAAGGGACACGTTTTATCGTAAATTGGTTGTAAAGTAAACATGAACTTATTGTTGGCAAATGAAGAATCACCGATTATTTCTGACACAGTGTCCCAGCTTAGATAGCTAGCTCAGTTCCTTGACAAATTTATTTATAATTTATTTTCTAAGCGCACGTGCTTTACTTTCTTTGACCTTGTATAAACTTCTTTAAGAGAGGCTAACTGAGCCACTGCTTGGAGATGGTCTGAACCAGGGTGTGCAACCACATCTGCACAACTGTGATTCAAATAAGTAAGAATCGACGACAATCTGATTATCAATCAGAGTAGCAGAGTGACTTGATATACGAGGCGTGTTTTTTAATTAGGTCCGTTTGAACATAAGCACACAGCGAAAGATTATCTAAAAAAGTGAATTTATTTTCAGAAAGTGCATACTTTACTCTATTTTTCGACATAGTTACCAATTTTTTTTGAAACACTTATCATACCTCTCAACTAATTTTAAAGTAAAGTCTTTATAAGAACTTGCCGCCGGCTCCAATAACCAAGAGTTCACTGCGGTTTTTACGTCGTCGTAATCTTTTTAATGGTTGCCACTGAGGTGGCAACCGGTAGAACTGGAGACAAAACATTGGTTTCGTATATTACGCCCAAGGCAACAGAACTTGAAATTGGAATGCAAACACTCCCCTGAAAATTTGAAGGCCGGACATCCTCTCTCCCAGCGCAAAATCATGGCGTCGGTGTTTGGGAATAGGTATGGTGTTTTTTTTTGTTTGTTTGTTTTTTTTTTTTTTTTTTTTTTTTTTGTTTTTTTTTTCTTTGGTCGACTTTATGCAACGGAGGAACCACTATCTATGCAAAAGCACATTGCCTAACCCTCAGAAAGCTCCGCAGGGCGATTAAAAAAATATAAACAAAAAACTTGGCATGCTGACAAAGGAGATTGTCCTTCGTTGTGACAGTGCAAGACCTCACACTGCTGGTCAGACTCGTAATTTGTTGGACATTTTGGCTTGTAATTTTTAGATCACCCCAGTCCTGATCTTACGCCGAGTGATACCATTCGTTTCTCCATCTCAAGCAACACCTCAGTGGTAAACGTTACAATGATGATGACGACTTAAAAATGGAAGTGAATTCCTGGTTAGAAGAACAGGCGGCAAGTTTTTATACAAAGGTTACTTTAAAGTTAGTTGTCAGGTATGTTATTTGTTACAACAAACTCGGCAACTATGCTGTTGAATAGAGTAAAGTATTTACTTTTTGAAGATAAATTTACTTTTTTTTTAAATAATCAATTGTTGTGTACCCTAATTAAAAAACACGCCTCGTACGAGTTGGACCACAAGCTAAGGAGTAAAGATTATTTGAAACCATATAGAAAAAACAAAGCCAAATTTATCACCTGTAAGAAATAAAAGGTTGTGGTTAAAATCCCTTATATATCTTCCCTAAGACACCATCAGCAACTTCACAAATTGTGTTTCTAAAATTATTCCAACCATCTTTCACATTGTCAAATTTTAAACGCTTAAGTTAAGTATTCGAACCGATCCTGGAAAGTTTCTCTCAAATTCTCATCCTGGAGTCTACCAACATCGTAACTTGCTGGGAGGTAGTTACCCTTCCGATATTTCAGCTTTAGATTAATTCTAGACACTACTAGACATCAATAACAGCACTCCTATATACCCTAGTATCTTGTAGCAATGTTTCAATATAGCTGATACACTCACGTATGTAGGATTTTTTTTTGTGGGGAGGGGGGAGGCTTCACAGCTTCAGAGAGTCTTCGACACTGGGCCTGGGCCCTCACACAAAATCACGTGATCTAATTTTTTTTTATAATGTCTCATAAGTTTTATGCAATTCACCTGGTTTTTACTAATTTGATGAAGGCTCTTTCATCTTCCCCGTAAGCGAAAAGAAATCCTTTGGACGTCTTTAACGACTGTTCACTCCCCTGAATGCTATGAAGTATACGCATCTCTTATTCAATGTACGATAGCTCATATATTTGCTTTGTTATTTTTTTTTTACTTCCTTTACTTCCTTCCTAGAGTGTCTGGCCCGTCAGCAGTCAGATTTGCTATACTTTTCAAGGCTTTTGTTACATGGTGTTTCTAAAACGAAGAATCCTGCTAGGCTCTACTGCGTCAAAGACAGAAAGAAAGAAGTTTATCGTTCCATTTATAGATATCATGCTTTCCCTAGTGCTATGTAGGAGTTATTAACTTACGAAGTTTCAGGTGTGGTGCAGTGGAAACTATCACCCGGGAAAGACTTCACGCTTGAAAGAACCTCAATTCTCCCGTGAAAGAGCGCGTTTTAGTGTTTATTGATTTCTCCTGGCTCGTAGTTGCCGATGAAAGTTCAGCTTTCTCAAATTATGTTTTGCACCTAGGCTTAGGCAGCTATACTAGAAGATTATTAGTCTATTGATTACAAGAGATTCTTATTCTATTCGCAAAAGAGTAAGCTCGTTTGCAAAATTCCCATCTCTTCAGCTGTTCAAATCATATTGTTTGCCAAGAGTACAATTTGTTGTGCTGGTTGGTTACTAAATCTACTGGTTACACGAGATTTTTATCTTCTCCATATAAACAAAAAGCCTGTTTTCCAAATTTTCAGCTTTTTGGCTGTTTTAAACCATATGGTGTGTATTGAGCTTAAATAGTTCTGCTATCGGACTGTTAAAATCTATTGTTTACAGAAGCTTCTTATTCTCTACATAAAAAAGAAAGTCTGTTTTCCAAATTTTCAGCTTTTTGGCTGTTTTAAACCTAATGGTGTGTTTTGAGCTTAAATAGTTCTGCTATCGGATTGTTAAAATCTATTGTTTACAGAAGCTTCTAATTCTCTACATAAAAAAGAACGCCTGCTTTCCAAATTTTCAGCTTTTTGGCTGTTTTAAACCATATGGTGTGTATTGAGCTTAAATAGTTCTGTTATCGGATTGTTAAAATCTATTGTTTACAGAAGCTTCTTATTCTCTACATAAAAAAGAAAGCCTGTTTTCCAAATTTTCAGCTTTTTGGCTGTTTTAAACCATATGGTGTGTATTGAGCTTAAATAGTTCTGCTATCGGATTGTTAAAATCTATTGTTTACAGAAGCTTCTTATTCTCTACATAAAAAAGAAAGCCTGTTTTCCAAATTTTCAGCTTTTTGGCTGTTTTAAACCATATGGTGTGTATTGAGCTTAAATAGTTCTGCTATCAGATTATTAAAATCTATTGTTTACAGAAGCTTCTTATTCTCTACATAAAAAAGAAAGCCTGTTTTCCAAGTTTTCAGCTTTTTGGCTGTTTTAAACCATATGGTGTGTATTGAGCTTAAATATTTCTGCTATCGGATTGTTAAAATCTATTGTTTACAGAAGCTTCTTATTCTCTACATAAAAAAGAAAGCCTGTTTTCCAAATTTTCAGCTTTTTGGCTGTTTTAAACCATATGGTGTGTATTGAGCTTAAATATTTCTGCTATCGGATTGTTAAAATCTATTGTTTACAGAAGCTTCTTATTCTCTACATAAAAAAGAAAGCCGGTTTTCCAAATTTTATGCTTTTTGGCTGTTTTAAACCATATGGTGTGTGTTGAGCTTAAATAGTTCTGCTATCGGATTGTTAAAATCTATTGTTTACAGAAGCTTCTAATTCTCTACATAAAAAAGAAAGCCTGCTTTCCAAATTTTCAGCTTTTTGGCTGTTTTAAACCATATGGTGTGAATTGAGCTTAAACAGTTCTGCTATCGGATTGTTAAAATCTATTGTTTACAGAAACTTCTTATTCTCTACATAAAAAAGAAAGCCTGTTTTCCAAATTTTCAGCTTTTTGGCTGTTTTAAACCATATGGTGTGTATTGAGCTTAAATAGTTCTGCTATCGGATTGTTAAAATCTATTGTTTACAGAAGCTTCTTATTCTCTACATAAAAAAGAAAGCCTGTTTTCCAAATTTTCAGCTTTTGGCTGTTTTAAACCATATGGTGTGTATTGAGCTTAAATAGTTCTGCTATCGGATTGTTAAAATCTATTGTTTACAGAAGCTTCTTATTCTCTACATAAAAAAGAAAGTCTGTTTTCCAAATTTTAAGCTTTTTGGCTGTTTTAAACCATATGGTGTGTATTGAGCTTAAATATTTCTGCTATCGGATTGTTAAAATCTATTGTTTACAGAAGCTTCTTATTCTCTACATAAAAAAGAAAGCCTGTTTTCCAAATTTTCAGCTTTTTGGCTGTTTCAAACCATATGGTGTGTATTGAGCTTAAATATTTCTGCTATCGGATTGTTAAAATCTATTGTTTACAGAAGCTTCTTATTCTCTACATAAAAAAGAAAGCCTGTTTTCCAAATTTTCAGCTTTTTGGCTGTTTTAAACCATATGGTGTGTTTTGAGCTTAAATAGTTCTGCTATCGGATTGTTAAAATCTATTGTTTACAGAAGCTTCTAATTCTCTACATAAAAAAGAAAGCCTGCTTTCCAAATTTTCAGCTTTTTGGCTGTTTTAAACCATATGGTGTGTATTGAGCTTAAACAGTTCTGCTATCGGATTGTTAAAATCTATTGTTTACAGAAGCTTCTTATTCTCTACATAAAAAAGAAAGCCTGCTTTCCAAATTTTCAGCTTTTTGGCTGTTTTAAACCATATGGTGTGTATTGAGCTTAAATAGTTCTGCTATCGGATTGTTAAAATCTATTGTTTACAGAAGCTTCTTATTCTCTACATAAAAAAGAAAGCCTGTTTTCCAAATTTTCAGCTTTTTGGCTGTTTTAAACCATATGGTGTGTATTGAGCTTAAATAGTTCTGCTATCGGATTATTAAAATCTATTGTTTACAGAAGCTTCTTATTCTCTACATAAAAAAGAAAGCCTGTTTTCCAATTTTTCAGCTTATTGGCTGTTTTAAACCATATGGTGTGCATTGAGCTTAAATATTTCTGCTATCGGATTGTTAAAATCTGTTGTTTACAGAAGCTTCTTATTCTCTACATAAAAAAGAAAGCCTGTTTTCCAAATTTTCAGCTTTTTGGCTGTTTTAAACCATATGGTGTGTATTGAGCTTAAATATTTCTGCTATCGGATTGTTAAAATCTATTGTTTACAGAAGCTTCTTATTCTCTACATAAAAAAGAAAGCCGGTTTTCCAAATTTTCAGCTTTTTGGCTGTTTTAAACCATATGGTGTGTGTTGAGCTTAAATAGTTCTGCTATCGGATTGTTAAAATCTATTGTTTACAGAAGCTTCTAATTCTCTACATAAAAAAGAAAGCCTGCTTTCCAAATTTTCAGCTTTTTGGCTGTTTTAAACCATATGGTGTGTATTGAGCTTAAACAGTTCTGCTATCGGATTGTTAAAATCTATTGTTTACAGAAACTTCTTATTCTCTACATAAAAAAGAAAGCCTGTTTTCCAAATTTTCAGCTTTTTGGCTGTTTTAAACCATATGGTGTGTATTGAGCTTAAATATTTCTGCTATCGGATTGTTAAAATCTATTGTTTACAGAAGCTTCTTATTCTCTACATAAAAAAGAAAGCCTGTTTTCCAAATTTTCAGCTTTTTGGCTGTTTTAAACCATATGGTGTGTATTGAGCTTAAATATTTCTGCTATCGGATTGTTAAAATCTATTGTTTACAGAAGCTTCTTATTCTCTACATAAAAAAGAAAGCCGGTTTTCCAAATTTTCAGCTTTTTGGCTGTTTTAAACCATATGGTGTGTGTTGAGCTTAAATAGTTCTGCTATCGGATTGTTAAAATCTATTGTTTACAGAAGCTTCTAATTCTCTACATAAAAAAGAAAGCCTGCTTTCCAAATTTTCAGCTTTTTGGCTGTTTTAAACCATATGGTGTGAATTGAGCTTAAACAGTTCTGCTATCGGATTGTTAAAATCTATTGTTTACAGAAACTTCTTATTCTCTACATAAAAAAGAAAGCCTGTTTTCCAAATTTTCAGCTTTTTGGCTGTTTTAAACCATATGGTGTGTATTGAGCTTAAATAGTTCTGCTATCGGATTGTTAAAATCTATTGTTTACAGAAGCTTCTTATTCTCTACATAAAAAAGAAAGCCTGTTTTCCAAATTTTCAGCTTTTGGCTGTTTTAAACCATATGGTGTGTATTGAGCTTAAATAGTTCTGCTATCGGATTGTTAAAATCTATTGTTTACAGAAGCTTCTTATTCTCTACATAAAAAAGAAAGTCTGTTTTCCAAATTTTCAGCTTTTTGGCTGTTTTAAACCATATGGTGTGTATTGAGCTTAAATATTTCTGCTATCGGATTGTTAAAATCTATTGTTTACAGAAGTTTCTTATTCTCTACATAAAAAAGAAAGCCTGTTTTCCAAATTTTCAGCTTTTTGGCTGTTTCAAACCATATGGTGTGTATTGAGCTTAAATATTTCTGCTATCGGATTGTTAAAATCTATTGTTTACAGAAGCTTCTTATTCTCTACATAAAAAAGAAAGCCTGTTTTCCAAATTTTCAGCTTTTTGGCTGTTTTAAACCATATGGTGTGTTTTGAGCTTAAATAGTTCTGCTATCGGATTGTTAAAATCTATTGTTTACAGAAGCTTCTAATTCTCTACATAAAAAAGAAAGCCTGCTTTCCAAATTTTCAGCTTTTTGGCTGTTTTAAACCATATGGTGTGTATTGAGCTTAAACAGTTCTGCTATCGGATTGTTAAAATCTATTGTTTACAGAAGCTTCTTATTCTCTACATAAAAAAGAAAGCCTGCTTTCCAAATTTTCAGCTTTTTGGCTGTTTTAAACCATATGGTGTGTATTGAGCTTAAATAGTTCTGCTATCGGATTGTTAAAATCTATTGTTTACAGAAGCTTCTTATTCTCTACATAAAAAAGAAAGCCTGTTTTCCAAATTTTCAGCTTTTTGGCTGTTTTAAACCATATGGTGTGTATTGAGCTTAAATAGTTCTGCTATCGGATTATTAAAATCTATTGTTTACAGAAGCTTCTTATTCTCTACATAAAAAAGAAAGCCTGTTTTCCAAGTTTTCAGCTTATTGGCTGTTTTAAACCATATGGTGTGCATTGAGCTTAAATATTTCTGCTATCGGATTGTTAAAATCTGTTGTTTACAGAAGCTTCTTATTCTCTACATAAAAAAGAAAGCCTGTTTTCCAAATTTTCAGCTTTTTGGCTGTTTTAAACCATATGGTGTGTATTGAGCTTAAATATTTCTGCTATCGGATTGTTAAAATCTATTGTTTACAGAAGCTTCTTATTCTCTACATAAAAAAGAAAGCCGGTTTTCCAAATTTTCAGCTTTTTGGCTGTTTTAAACCATATGGTGTGTGTTGAGCTTAAATAGTTCTGCTATCGGATTGTTAAAATCTATTGTTTACAGAAGCTTCTAATTCTCTACATAAAAAAGAAAGCCTGCTTTCCAAATTTTCAGCTTTTTGGCTGTTTTAAACCATATGGTGTGTATTGAGCTTAAACAGTTCTGCTATCGGATTGTTAAAATCTATTGTTTACAGAAGCTTCTTATTCTCTACATAAAAAAGAAAGCCTGTTTTCCAAATTTTCAGCTTTTTGGCTGTTTTAAACCATATGGTGTGTATTGAGCTTAAATAGTTCTGCTATCGGATTGTTAAAATCTATTGTTTACAGAAGCTTCTTATTCTCTACATAAAAAAGAAAGCCTGTTTTCCAAATTTTCAGCTTTTTGGCTGTTTCAAACCATATGGTGTGTATTGAGCTTAAATATTTCTGCTATCGGATTGTTAAAATCTATTGTTTACAGAAGCTTCTTATTCTCTACATAAAAAAGAAAGCCTGTTTTCCAAATTTTCAGCTTTTTGGCTGTTTTAAACCATATGGTGTGTATTGAGCTTAAATAGTTCTGCTATCGGATTGTTAAAATCTATTGTTTACAGAAGCTTCTTATTCTCTACATAAAAAAGAAAGCCTGTTTTCCAAATTTTCAACTTTTTGGCTGTTTTAAACCATATGGTGTGTATTGAGCTTAAATAGTTCTGCTATCGGATTGTTAAAATCTATTGATTACAGAAGCTTCTTATCTCTACATAAAAAAGAAAGCCTGTTTTCCAAATTTTCAGCTTTTTTGGCTGTTTTAAACCGTATGGTGTGTATTGAGCTTAAATAGTTCTGCTATCGGATTGTTAAAATCTATTGATTACAGAAGCTTCTTATTCTCTACATAAAAAAAGAAAGCCTGTTTTCAAAATTTCGAGCTGTTCAGCTGCTTCAAATCATGTTTTGTGCAAAGAGTTCAAGTAGTTGTGCTGACTGTTTATTAAAGTCTATTTATTACAGGATATTTTTATCTTCTATGTATAAAGAAAGCCTGTTTTCAAAATATCCATCTGTTTAAATCATGTTATGTACATAGAGTTTAAATAGCTGTGCTGGCGGAATGCTAAAGTCTATTGATGACAGGAAATTTATGCTCTAAATCTTCTAAATCTTTGTGCTGTTGCATTGGTGATTTCTCTTTTCGTTATATATATATATACAAGTCCAAACCACAGCAGGAGGAAATGAATTAAATATATTTCATGATTAATGGATCGTTGAGCTAGAATAAGAAAAAACAAGATTCAAAAATTTCATAGATTTCTCTCCACATCATAACCAACATTTTTTTGGTTTGTTTCTAGGGTTAGAAAAATGAAAGAAGATATGTTATTGAGGGACTGTTTTAAGTACACTTACAACACTACGGCTCATGTTGCCACTTCAGATCTTGATTTACAGATATGTGACTTTAAAGTTGTCTGTGATTATGTAGATACTTTTTCACCTATCAGTCATTAAGCTCTGTAATGTAGTTCTAGAGTAGCAATGCGGAAGGGGATGTGTCTTATTAGTAATTTCAGCTATAGCCGATGACACTAGCCGCCTTTACGCTAAAGTTTGACTCTTTGCCACAATTCTAATTTTTAAAACAATTAAAAACTTTAGCGTAAAGAGCGAGGGATTGCGGAGGGGAAACCCCATTTCATATACGGAATAATTTCTGTTCGTTTTAAGTTTTAATGTCGCTCCTTACTTTCAGTTAAAAAAAAACTAGTTTTTTTATTTAATTCAAGCCAAAGGACGGTAAGTTTCCTATGTAGGGTTTCGGACAAGGCGGTTCTGATAATCTACTTTTTGTTTTGATCCGACTCTATTTTTAGGAGTTAATGGTTATTATATTTCTTAGTATTGCATGTGATCGTCCTTTATGAGGTTGCTAGCTACATCTGCAACCTGGATCACAGACGTCTCTTCAAGTTCTCATTGACTCTCCCTTTATACTGTACTCTCTTCTACAATTTAGCGGTTATCTAAAATTTGGCTGCTTATCAAACTGAAAGGATGGCTAAAAATATTTACATAATTCTATGTCTTTAATATTCAATAAGCTTTCCGTGAAAGTTTTTACAAATATATTAATTTTCACTAGTGTATTTTTAATAGATAAAAAAAAGAGAACTTGTCAAGCTGAGTCTTCCTTAATATTATTTTTTATGCTCTAAAGTTGAGGCCTAATAACTTTTCGTTGAGGCCTTTATGCCTCTGATAATATTTTTCCCCCCTCAATATTTATGTATTTTATAGAACAAAAATCAACTAGTTTTAATGGAGTTTTGGAAGTTTTTCTCATCCCTTTGAATCGGTACACATTTTTTTGCCTTTGACAATCCTGTCATCATAACAATTGTTTATTCTTGCCCGTACTTGGTTGATATAATGTTTAATGCTATTTTTTCAGTTGGAAACCCTGGTCTTTCATTCCATGTTCTTGATTTGTAATAAGAAATAGACGACTAAATGAGCCATTACCTGAAAGTTTTCTTTCCTGTCATTTAATGGTTCAGAAAATCCTGATTTAGAAATGTACATTCGTTTGACAACCTTGTTATTTCCCCCAACATTTTCTGTCTGTAATAGGCGGAAAATAGATGCTTTTCTTCGAGTCAAGGCTTGAATTATTTATTTATCCTGCCCTTATAATCATATATAGAAATTTTCAGCTTACTCTACGTCCCTTTGGTAACCATGGTCTTAAATCCAACGTTTTATGTGTTTAATAGGTGGAATAAAAGTGAATTTTCACGGAGAGTCGTGACTGGATTTCCCCCCTTGCTCAAAAATCGTTTTGCCACAAAATTTTATACAAGGCATGTTCAAATAAAAAGGGGAATTTCATATTTAGTGGACTATGCAACTTTGATTGCCAATTTTTTGTTCCCTCATTTTGGTAAATCTGTTCTGGAAATGTGTTGCCATGGTTCATTGGTATTTCCCAAATACTGACATTTCCAAAAATAAAAAAATATATTTGAAGTTACATAATCTGCGAAGTGCACTTTAACGGTTTGCGACTTGGATTATTTTCCCCGCTCTTGATCGCCCTCGTCAGATTTTTTTTTTTAAATGTGCCTTTTTTGACGAAACTGTTTCTTCCCCCCTAGCATTTTCTGGCCTTAACCGGAGACAACTAAACGAGTTTCACGGCATCATAATTTGAATTTTTTCCCCTTGCTCCAAAATTAGTTTACCAAAATTTTACTGCGAAAACTTATATCCTTTAAATCCCAAATTACTTTTATTGCTTGTAGGTTTCGGAATCAGGGTAAAAAATTTAGCCAGTTCTAATTTGAAAGAGGATCTCTGTGCAAGTGCTAACAGTCCTTTGGTAAATCCACTGTTCTTGTTCTGTTTTCGATTCTTCCTACAAAAAAGATTGAGGAGGGACAAAATTATACCATAAAGTAAAAAGTGGATAAAGTAAAAAAATTATACCATAAAGTAAAGCTCTGTGACACTTTTCACAGAGAGAATGCTGGTTTCCTTTATCCTTTTTTCCTTTCCGAGATTTTGTCCTTTTAACATGGTGCAATAAGAAAGTTTCCGTATTTGTGCAGACCAATTTCTTATTTCAGTTTGTAATATATGTCTTGCTTTTATTTTGGTGTGGCAATTAATTGTATTTCGTGTTCAATTAAGGAACGCCTGTAATATATTCTGCAGGAGTCTGTTCTATTTAAACATTCATGTCCTAAATGAAAAAAAAAAGAATTTTTAATTTATTTTAAAATTTTGCTAAAAAAAACTAAATCATTACGAGAATTAAGTTTGAAATATGAATAAGCGATTTTAAAAGAATCTTGGAACATAAATAAAAAAATAATAATTATATGAGTTTTTTAGAGAAAAATAAAATAGGTATTCTACATCAGGGGGGCTTTAAGACCGAATTCAAACACGACCAATTATTATGCCTTGCTCGAGATAATTCCCATAAACTTTATTCCTATAGTTTCTGTAGTTATTCCTGTACGTAAAATTACTCTTTCTAATCCTCAGGAAGGCTCCTAGGATAGCTTGTCATTGCTACTCACAAGCGTTTCCAGACTGAATATTAGTACTTCTTCTTTCGAAATTTCTTCTTTCGGAATTTCTTCCAGTGTCTTCTTCTCTTTGTCTTTGTATTTTATGTTTTAGTAAATACGGAAAACGTGGTTTCCATGACAAATGAAGAGCGAAGCAAAAACTTAAAACAGGTTGAACCTGGATTTACTTCACTAAGGCAACAGTGGCGTAATTTCGTCAAAATCCCGGGAGTAGGGGGGGGAGGGTCAAAGTTAGAGCCAGTTTTTCCAAATCAAGTGAAAATGACAGACGAAACAAAAAAATTAGCCAAATAATTCCATAAAGGTAAATATATTCTAAAGATAACTGACCCGTTTTGTGGATGCTTGAATTATGCAGGCTTATCTCCGTTTTGACAATATTTTGTCAAAAAATATTGGGAGGTAAACTGTGGGGAGGCAAACCGAGGTCGGGAAGGGCAATTGCCCCCTCCCTGCTCCGTAGCAAATAACGTCCCTCCGGGGCAACCGGAATGTTGTTAGAGAAATGTCCCATTTAAATTGCTCATGGAGCTGTTGGGTTACGGTAGTGTTGTTAGAACTGGTGTTATCATGGATCAGAACAGTTTCAGACGTAATCAAGCCTCTTCTTCTGTTTTGACAGTAAACCTTTTTTATTATTTCAAGAAGACATTTTGGCAATGGAGCCAGGGAATCTTATGTAGTTAAATCTTGACCATTTTTAGATTTAAGGATCACTTTCAATTTGAAACTGCTGCCATCTTTTTTTATATTTCTAATTATTGAATTTAGTCACATTAGCTAAATATGCCATAAATTTTATCAATGTTTTCATTGTTGAAACCCATTTGCTTCAATGCATTGCAAAATCGATTGGCTAAACAAAATTTTAACCTAAACTATCTGTTTAGTTTATTTTCCATCAAAGAATATCTTTCCTTTTACTCCTTTCTGTGCTAGCGGTTTTTTTTTTTTGTCACCACTGTTTTTATTTAATTTTTCCTATATTGTTTCTGTAGATACATAGGTATATACTTAGATATTTATTGCAAAAAAACCACAGGGCCATGGCAGCACACAAAATAAAATACGAAACAAAATGTAGGCACATACAACAACATTTTGAGCACTCATCCCCCTTCCTTTGCCTCTGAAAAATATTTTTTATGTACCATTCCCGATCTACCATATTTAAAATTTTTTTTAATTTTCCCAATAATTATTAGAACTTACTGAAACATTACTGAAACAAATTGCTCATTTTACCTCCACTTTACTTGAAAACAAATCGTTCCTTAGATCCAGTAATTCGGGACATAGAGTCATAAAGTGAAATGGGCCCTCGCCAACGCTTCTACATACGGAGCATGAATAAGAACCATCCATCGTTCTTACCCCCCTCCTCTAAATTCCTTCTTTCTCCAAGTGCTAAAACATTTAAATAACATCTAGCATAATTTTGGCTGTTTAGCTTTTATCTGCAATTGAAGCCCTTAAAGCATTTGTCTGTTCCTGTGAAATGGTCTCAAAGTCACGCTTCTATTCCTTTAATTAAATAAAAAGAACAAGTTATTTTTTAACTAAAAGTAAGGAGCGACATTAAAACTTAAAACGAACAGAAATTACTTCGTATATGAATGGGGCTGCTCCCTCATCAACGATCCGCTCTTTACGCTAAAGTTTGACTCTTTCTCTCAACTCTACTTTTTAAAACGGTAAAAAAGCTCCACGGACACAAAAAAATGACGTACAGGCTAACATTTGAAAATAAAAACCACAAATCTGAAAATGTGCAAAAAATAGTAGAATCGCCTGAATGAATCTCATAAAAAAAGGTGAAAACACGTTACTTATATAGAAAAAAAAACAAGAAAAAAAGCGAGAAATACTTTACATTCTAAAAGAAATGCGAGAAAATCATATTTAGCGGCAACTATAATTAAAGAAGAAAAAACAATTCCCCACAGGTTTTAAAATCAAAGAAATGCAAGAAAATCACATTTAGCTTTTTTATTGAAACCCGATTTTAGCTTCTTTTTTTTATTGAAACCCGATTCTTCCATATATTATGTACAGCCATGAAGGTGTGACTTTATTCTGATGTGAATTTTTTCATTTTTGAGTTTTCTTTAGCCTACACCACGTGGCTACAGTAACTCAAAATGTGATATGTTACATAATAGAAACTTTGAAAAGAGCGAACAAACTGAAAGACATGTTTTGGGTTTTAACTGGTAATAAGGTATATAAAAGAAAGGTTTTCCCGTCATCCAATATCCATAAAAAATAACCTTGTATCATGTTTCCATTTTCCACTATTTTTATGTGTGGGAAGAGATAATTAATTAATTATTTATTTTTTAATTTATTATTTAGATTGTTTAATTATTAATAATTATTTTAATTTTTGCTTATTATTATTTTTCTTAATTTATTTGGTTAATTATTAATTTTTAATTTATATTCATTGATTAACTGCGCCCTCTATTTTATTTTAATAAAAATAAAGTTTCAAAAATTACAAAATTTTTTGATTAATCTATGAGTAAAAATTACAAAATAGATTATTTTTATGAAATTTGGCTCCGCTAAAATTTCTGCTCCCGGGGCAGATGCCCCCTCTACCCCCACCAAAACCGCCTCTACGCTGGCTATACTGTCCGGTCAGAATATGTCTAGGCATACATTGTAAAGTCACTCCAGTTTTGAGTTCACTTATTCGTTTGTATTTTCACCGGTTACAGAGAGGATCATTGTGTTGCGAGAGCAACACTGGTTTTGTCGTGTTTTTTTTTTTTGTTCCTAGCACCCCGATTTCAGCATATTACTAGAAAGTGGTAAGGGTCTAACCTCTGCGGCTTTTACGGAAAGTGTGGACCTTAGACCGGATTGATGAATATGACTTTGCATTTTGGAAACCTTCGTAAAGCTCTTGCCTGGGGCCGAAAAGGACGTTTTTTGCTTGTAAGCCTATAATGTGTGAAGTAACTTGGAGTTTTATAGCCTATGTGAGAGAGAACTATCTGAAGTTATGCAGTGAAACTTTAGTCTCATCAAGCCATGTTTCTGCTTTCGAGTGGGAAGCTCCGTTCTAGCAGGCAGGCAAGCAGGCAGGCACCAGTTTCAAATTAAAGATGGACTAAAATCTATAAGTGTTGAATATATGCGGCAGTTACCCGGCCCCACAGCCAATATATCTTCTTTGAGTGATAAAAAGAAAAAAATACAGAAATAAAAAAGTGGGGACCGAAAGTACTACCATCTATTGTTTTTACCCATTTCTGTTCGTGATTTCGGCTGAGTTTATCATTCGGTTTTTCGCACTTGGGATTGCGGTCGAGAAATGGTATCAGACGTATCTCTTAAAATTTAAAAGTTCTCTCATTGCTAAAGAAATTAGAGTTTATCCTTTGCTCCTTTCTAAGTGGTGACATTAGAAACTTGGCCTACGGCAAGAAAGTCAACTTTTGAACTAAGACAGATAGATTTTTTTTCGACGGCAGTCGATAGCTCTTGATGAGCTGATCAAAGCATATTCCATTCATTTTTTGGTAGAAAAATTCCCTCATTAGATATACCAGTTTGAACGTTTAAAGGGGTTGACAACTTCAATAGTAAGGTACACACTGAAACCAAAAATAGGCTGATACAGAAATGGTATCAAATATACCTCTTCAACTTTAAAAGTTCTCCCATTGCTAAAGAAATTATAGTTTATTCTTCGCTCCTTTCTAAGTGATGACGTTAGAAACTTGGCCTACGGCAAAAAGGTCAACTTTTGAACTAAGGCAGATAGATTTTTTTCGACGGCAGTCGATAGCTCTTAATGAGCTGAACAAAGTATATATCATCCATTTTTTGGTAGAAAAATTCCTTCATGAGATATACCAGTTTGAAGGTCTAAAGAGTTTGACAACTTCAGTAGTAAGGTACACACTGAAGCCAAAAATAGGCCGGTTAAGCAACAGTCGGCTGTTAGCTCATAATCATCTTCCACAATGAGGGGCTTGCAACTTTTGCTAGTTGATTTACCTATTATTTGTTTCCGGTGTATTTGATGGTAAGACCAATTTGGTTCCAGCTGTAAGACATGTAGGAGACTTGTAAGTAATAATCGGCTGTTAGTCTACAATCATCTTTAGCGATGAGGGGTTTGCAACTTTTGCTAGTTGTAATAAGGGGTTCGCAAATTTTGCGATTTGGTTTACCTAGTATTTATTTTAAGATCCTTACAGATTAACAACTTCAGCGTTTAATCGAAGCGAGGAAACAAAACTAAAGTGATACTCTCGCAACACTTTACTCGGCGAAGCCGAACAAAGGTTGCCGCAACACCTCACGTTGCCCATGCAACGTAAATCTAGTTTATAGTTATAATTGCGTTCCTTGTATTCAGTTTTTATTTAGGGAGATGAACACTGTAGCCTATAGGTAGGATATACTAAGGGGAGTTGATCCGCTTAGGCTAGGTACTCTCGAACAGCAAGAATAAGGTGAGATTTTGTAAATTTGAGTTTCGAGCAGTTTCTTTCTTTTCCAGATTTAACTACCGCTCGATTATTACTATATTTTCACCAATTCTCCTCCGAGAGGATTGTCTACCAGAACGTTTGGTAGTCCAGAGTTGGAATTGAGTAACTCTATTTGCCGATTTTTTCCAAAACCTGTAGCAAGCAGTGTTTTTAAATTCAAGTTCCGAGCTTTTAAGCTCTATACGTTACCTTGCCCCCTCCTCTCCGATAGGATTTTATACTACCTTTTAAATCACCGCAATTTTGGTGTGTTTTAGTATATCTTCTCCTGGTTATTTCTGAATCAGTGTTTAATAGTCATTAAATCGCTCTGAATTAATACTCGTGCAGAATTTATCTGCTTTTGTGGAATATTAAAAAGTATACCTACTTTTCATTTCTTCTATTATGCATCAGTAGGCCAGTAAATTCCCTTACTTTTTGTATCAAATGAAACAAAGTGTTCATTTGAACAAAGTGTCCAATTCACAAGAGGTTGGTTTCGTGCCTACTTGAGTGGTTTTCAGTTTTATTTCTTTAGAACTTTCCGAGGTTTTTTAAGGTTTTGTGCATCACTGGTTTTTCCTTTATATATAAGTTAGGAATTGTTTCTAGTCTTTGTTTTCTTTTTCTCAAATTGCTTCACTAATTCTCGTTGGAAATATATATTCTTAGTGTTAAGTTTCAGTCGGAAGCTAAATTTAGAATGTTAAAAACTAAGTAGGGAAAGGGAAAAGGCTTGCTTTAGCGAGGTTTAATAGACCAATGAGAGAAAGTTGGATTTCCGTAAAACTGAGGAAAGCTCTTAGACTCTCGAAAAAAAGTTAGATATCACTCTCCAATTTAAAGTAGGGTGGAAAAGTTTCCTGAAAAGAAAAACGAAAGTATTAATACCGTCAAAAATCAAACTGTAGTATATTTTGACTGAATTGACTCTGATCTTTTGTGCTTGACGAACTCTTCGGCGTGATTTGGACGCCTTCTTGGCACGCTGCCAACTGCGTTAGCTTCCTGAATGCGCAAAGACTTCAGTCTTGTTGCAAGCGGCTGGTTTTACTCGATGGTTAAAACACGATGGTCCGAATCATAGTGAAATAAAAATGGCTAACAAAATGTATCCATGACCAACTCGTCGAAAAAAAAAAAATCTAATTTTTTTTTCTGCATATTGGACCTTGAAAACTGGTACAAGACTCATGGACAACTCTATGGAACTTTCAAAAAGGTCATCTTTTTTTTTTTTTTTTTTTTTTTTTTTTTTTTTTTTTTTTTTTTTTTTTTTTTTTTTTTTTTTGTTAAATTTTGCTGTAATGGTGACGAGTTTAGTCCCTAACACAATTATAAGAGCCGAAATGCGGTACTACTTAGCATGGTAGTAAGAAACAATAGATCTTCTCATGGATTCTGCATTGCCTTTGGAATTACACGTTAATCTTTAAGAAGATGCGCAATCCACTGGGCTCTAGAACTTGAAAGTAATATTAGACTAGCTGTAACTGAATTACATGACTACTATTCTTCAAAAAATAATTATTTTTGTTTCAATAATAATCAATTTAATTAAAATCCAATATCGGTTGGAATTCTTTAACTATTTCCTAGCTTAACTTGACAGCGATTTACGTTTCTGCTGAAAATGATACACAGACCGGGAATATGCGGATAGCTCTATTAATCCGCACAAATGATAATGGAATTTTTATTTTGATAACTGATTACTGAAAATAATTTGATAGGGATAGTGATAACCACAATTTACAATGATATTAATAATGACATTTACTACTACTCCTACTACCGACTCCCTATGATACCAAACTGCCTGGGAAAAACACAGCTGAGCGGAGCCAACAGGCTCCTCCTCCAGTATAATCTATTCAAAGCTTCACTCTTTACACCCCCTTACAATAATTTTCCATTTCCTTTTAATTCTTCCTTACGATTTCTTTCCCGCCCGTTCGAGGACGATCTACTTATAGTCTTAACGGGATGGCCGCAAAGAACGTTCTTTATCAATCTGTCATCTTTCATCCGCAAGATGACTCCTAACCATTTCAACATTTCTATCGTTGGATAGAATCACATTTTCCTACAGCTTGTTATTTGAAATTCTGTCAGTCAGACGGCCACCCAAAACTATTATGATAATCAAGGGCTTATCCAGGATTTTGTTTTGAGGATGAGGTTATTTTTTCGGTGGTAGGGGGGGAGGTACAAGAAAAAGTTTAAAAACCAGGTTAAGATTTTTCACTTATTATTGTTGCGCCTTTACGAGTCTGATTGAAATTTCGGTGGGTCTCACCCCTGAATACGGTCTTGACAATAATTCATAACTGCAAATTATTTGTATTCTATTAATTTTTTTGGGTAACCATACTTTACAAAACTTTGAACATTCCTATTCTTCGCCACTATTTTTTCGTTTAATCTATTTTCTTCATGGTCAGCGTATTCCTCGATAAGCATTGCAGCTTTTTTCCGAAGCTCAGAATTTTCATGCTGCAGGAGGGCTTTCACAATCTTGAAACCAAAGGAGGGCTAAAAAGAATTTTATGTTTGGCTTTCCAGCCCGCATTCGAAGATTGACGGTCCGGAAGCTGTTCCCCAAATGCACTTTAAGTATTGCGAATCATAAGCAGCGCAATAGAACTGCCTAAGTAAAGAACGATGTTGGCACAATGTATTATTTATTTATTTTGCTAACCAAGGCACTTCGTATAGAAGGAGTCGTCACAGACACTTTAAAGGAGGCTCGTTCGATTTGAAATTGAAAGTACTAGTGCTCTTTTTAATAGTCGAAAATGATTGGAGGGTGACCCGCCCTCCCCCTTGCCAATCATTTCCCCAAACAATCTAACCAAAATTTTGAAATAGCCATTTTATTCAGCATAGTTTAAAAGCCTAGTAATTATGTCCTGGAGGAAGACAACCCTCACAGCTCTCAATGCAATGTCTGTTGTCCATTAGTAACATACAAGGTTTTATGGGAGGGGTTGTTGTATGAAATTTGAGGGGGCTCATAGATTGGAAACCAGAATATATAGTGCCCTTTTCAAGAGTCAAAAGTTATCGAGAGGTAACTACCCCCCCCCCACGTCCTCTTTTCCCCAAATGAATCCAATAGAAATTTTGCGATTGCCATTTTATTCAAAATAATCCAAAGATCATATAACAAGGCCTTCTGGGCAGAAACAAACCCCCAGAGCTTGGGGGCAAGGGTTGAAAGCTATGCCCCAGGGGCGTATATGGTTTTTATAGAAGGGGCGGTCGTATAAGCTGTAGAGGAGACTCGTTTTATTGGAAACTGAAAGTTCTAGTTCCCTTTTAAGAGTCAGTAGAATTTTTCGGGAATGGTATTGTTTTATATTTCAGGTCAACCAGAGGAGGCATAAAACTGAATTAATTTTACTTGGCTATTTGTGCCAAGGTTTTCAAATATTGTTGAAAAAGTTTCTTCGACATACAAATAGCAAGCCAAACTACGGATTCCTACAGAAAAAAATGGAAAAGATATCGAATTTTATTTTCTTTTTCCGTGAAAATGACTTTGTCTATAAAAAACGAATAGAAATTAATTTAAAAAACTTTTTCCTCAAAATAAGTTTTTCAAAGAAAATCAAAGAACTCCATTAGACCAAAAATGAGCATAATTAAAATCAAATAATCTACCATGCGTAAAAATACCACAAATCATCACCTATAAATAAATGAAACCCAAAATGAACAGAAACTGCCAAAAACAACTGAATCAAATTTAAAACGAGTAAAAATAAACGCGAGTAGGGGCGACAACCCCCATGCCTTCTCAAGGCCAGAACATAATTTGCACTTTGCAGAAGAAAACACATTTTAAATGTTTTTAATGTTTTTATACTTACCTACCTTTAGCTATTCTATCGTAGATTTCAAGATGAATAAACAGTGGTGAAAGTTGAGAACAAACTCAGACATCGCTTACTTGCTGAATTTTATAAATAATTTTTTCTTCATTTTATGCCTGGTTAACCATATAAAAAAGATATGGAATTTTTCCGAAAAATAAAGCTGTGATTTAACGGTGAAAGTATTTAATTTTTATTTCACTAACCACTAAAAATGAAAATAGCGTATTTAAAATAAATATCATATAAGATTTAAATTTATGAAGTTTAATCAATTTGATAGTCTAAAATTGAAGATATTAAAGTTTAAATTAAATTAAAGCTATAAAGTCTAAAAATTATAGCGTTTATTTTTTTCTCTCTTTCTTGAAACTCCATAGAAACTGCCAAATTTATTTTTAAGTAGATTTGGTATAAGGGAAAAATTCCAAAGGAGGGAATCTCTCTAGGAAGGATTTTTGTTTCGTTTCTCAAAAAATCTCTGAAATAGCGTTAACTTTCTTTACCGGAAGATTATTCCTAGCCTGAAAACTCCATAGAGATTGAAGTTCCTCGTGAGAGCATTCCTTGGGAATGAAATTCCTAATAAAATATTTTTTTTATGCATTTTAAGCCCTAATCACTGAATGCACATTATTGGTTCCAAAAAGTCCCTTGGTTAGAGGGTCTTCGAATACTTTACAAATGAGATATCTGACTTAAAGATATCTCACCTCTCCCTTTATCCGTTCCTTATTTTTGGTCTTCCGTTTCTGTCTTCTGTTCCTTATTCTGTGGTCTTCCGTTTAGGGGAGATTATAATTTAAATTTCTAGGTTTCCAGTATTTGTATAATTCCTTGTTATTCTAGTGGTTCTGACCATTCTCCTTGAACTGTGAGGTTTCAAAATAAATTCAGACTCGCGTTCTTGGGGGTGAAAAATCGGTAAATTACCGAAGTCTCCTGTTTACCTTATTTTGAGGATTGAAATCAAGTCTCATATGCTGTTTTGTTTCCCTGTGACACCCTACGCGTCAAGAATTTACTAAATGCAAGATCAGCAGCTCATTATTCATTCTTTGAAGTTCTCCCCATTGATTTAATTCTCCTATGTAAGTGGTATTTCAGACAATAGTTCTCTTTTCACTGTCAGTCAATTTGATTAGGGCCTAGACTACGTGTTGTTTCTACGATCCAACTGGGATTGGTGATAATTGACTGGAGAAATTGAGAAGGAAGAATTAGCTTTCAATTAACATGATTCTCCTCTTTTGCTATTGTTTTGACATATCCTGTTTATTTATCTTTCTCCTAATGATGTAATAGCCTGACAATGTAAGACGGAAAAATATAAAATAGATTTCTTATTATAATAGGACTTTCATGTAAGAAGAAAAAATTAATTCAGCAAGACCACTAACTTGGTGTGGTCCATTGAGGCCTGTATAATATATATATATATATATATATATATATATATATATATATATATATATATATATATATATATATATATATATATATATATATATATATATATATATATATATATATATATATATATATATATATATATATATATATATATATATATATATATTACAGCTGGGTTGACTCCGGCTGAGCTTATCGAGTTCACACCATTGACTCCCATTCCAAACCAAATAACCAGCGACACCAGAGCTCGTACGCCTAACCTAAGGATTTCAAAGTCTGGAGCGCCAGTCACTCGGCTAGGACGGCTCATCATTACCAAATGATTTATTGTTAATGTATTTTGAAATAAGGGTAATGAACTCCTGAGCGTAAACTCTATGGTCTGCTATTACTACTATTAAAAATCCACCACCAAGCCCCGTGAGGCCAACACAGCTGCGTGTGCACCCCCTTCGTCTTGACCTATTCAATGTTTCCCTCTTTACAACCCCCCAAGAAGTTCCAATTTTTTTTCAAACCCTTACGACATCTTTCCGTCCCATTCGGGGGTGACCTGCTTTTTGTTTTGCCCTGGATGGGTGGCCGAAAAGGATGATCTTTAGTAATATGTCATTCTTCGTCCCCAAAATTTGTTCTAGCCATCTCAACCGTTCATTTTCTTATAATAGCCCTAGAAAGCAGGATTGAACCACAGTTTTTGTACAACTCACTGTTTGCAAACACGATCAGTCAGAGGGGTACGCAAAATAATGTGTAGGAAGTTCTTCATTTAAATGCGCTACTTAAGTTTCTTTAGGATGCGCTACTTAAGTTGGCTGACGATGGAAGAAGGGTTCTCGCCTTGTATAATATCTGACAATTTTCTGTATACATTCTTGAGTTACCTATCAAGGAATAAAAAAAAAGATCTTTTCATTACAGTTCATTGATATTAAATTGCTAGGGAAGAACCTTTTCATCCCCATAATTATGGGATAAGTTCTTGGGGATAAGTGCAGATCCTCAAGTGAATCAATCAAATTCTTGATGAGCTTTTGGAGCTAATACGAACGTGTGAGGTTATCCTAATGGGTGATTTTAACACAAATCTATAGGTTTTGACATCTTCAGCGACTGTGGATTATCTGTCAACTTTGCCGGTGGAGCTTTACCAACAATGGGCATGTTGACACGTTTTACTACGATGTCCGTCAATGATGACATTTTTTCTTTGCTTAATTTAGTGCAGAGTTTTCCACTAGGTACAGCAACAGCTAGTGTATATATATATATATATATATATATATATATATATATATATATATATATATATATATATATATATATATATATATATATATATACGAACAGTAGCAAAGTTTGTTAAAAAATGACGCACATCATAGCGCGCTGAATGGGAAGTTCCCTGTACGTCAGAGTAATAGTTTTATCCCTGCTTTTCAATTTGTTTTACATCCTTTTCCTTTTGTCCTTTCATCCTTCATCCTTCATCCTTTTAATTTGTTTTTTGTTTCACTTCCCTTACATTTCCCTTACATTTGTTTTGTTTCAATTTCCTAGCAGGAAAGAGTTCAGAATAGTTTTATCCAGATCCGGTCGGGATTTAAAATAAGATCTCTGAGACACGATATCCTTCCAAACATCAAATTTCATTAAGCTCTGTTCAACCGTTTGTAAGTTAAAAATACTTCATTTTTTCTATTTTCCGAATAGACCGGCCCCCACTCCCCCCCCCAGATGGTCAAATCGGGAAACTCCATTATCCCTGATTTTCAGTTAAATGATTAAAAAAGATGATATTAAAACTCATTCCTATAACCTCACCCCAAAAATGTAATTAGGCTTAGCCATCACAGAAGCTTCTTCAAAAATGTGACAAACATCGTCATGATCTTTGACGATGTCCGTCAAAGATGACATTTTCTCCTTGCATAATTTAGTGCAGAGTTTTGTACTAGGTAAATAGTATATTGGATAATTTTGCTGTCTTATCCGTTCTTGGTTCTTGAGTCAGAAATTGTTACACCAGTCAGAAAATGTTTATTATGGCATTTTCTTTCTGTCTCTGCATTTCCGGCCGTAGAGACTTGCGGGTGATATGATGGGAAGTGTTCTTTTTGTGTTCAGTTTTTATTGAATACTTGAATTCTGAACTAAAAGAGTAGAATTGAAATTAAAAGAGAAACAAAATTTGCAAAAAGATGGAGAACAATAATTTAAATGCATTTATTATAATTTAGGTAAATTATGTAAACTCTATCTTAAGGAAGTCCAGAAATATATGTACTGAATTCACCCCTGATCATCGAAGGTATGGAGGTAGAACCAAAGGCAAACAATTTTAAAAGGGATGAATGGTGAGAGGCCTAAAGAATATGAATAAAGCAATCAATCTATGTGTGCTCCATCGATTTACAGTTTGGTAGATTCTAATCTTTCAAACTTTACATCCAGAAATGCTAGCTATGATCTCTTTAAGATTCATGTTTTTTTTGTATAAATACTAATTTTTCTTGTGAAAACCTGTTGTCAAGAATGTTCCTCGACTGGGTTGTATTACGAAAGAAAAAAAGTCACGGATTCAACGCGCACATATACCTCGTTGAAGAGTGAAAACTATTAAAAGGGTAAAATGGTCGGTGAAACGACAAATTTAAAATGACGTTTGGGAGCCTTCCATCATAAACGATGATCCCTTCAATCAGGAACTTTGTATTTTTGCTTAACACTTAGGCACTGTTTTCATTTAATAAAAGGTATTCAACAACACAGAATAACGGGAAAAAGGTTACTCATGAATTACCGAAACAAAACACAATTATTTGGTGGCCTCTTAGATTTATTAAATAAAAAAAACAAGTTGTTTAAATGAAAGTAAGGAGCGACATTAAAACTTGAGACGAACAGAAATTACTCCGTATATGAAAGGGGCTTTTCCTTCTCAACGCCCCGCTCTTTACGCTAAAGTTTGACTCTTTCTTTTAACTCAACATTTTAAAACAGTAAAAAACTGTTTCTCAGTTCAAAAACGTGATTTCTGAACGTTTTTGAATCAATGCATGTTTTGATTTTGGCTCTCCGCAGAGGAATAATTAAAACGAAATTTGTATTTTGGTTTTGGTTACTATTGAGCCGGGTCGCTCCTTACTACAGTTCGTTACCATGAACTGTTTGATCAGGCGCTAAACTGCTGCATTGGGTAGTATGCAAAACGTAACACTAGCCGCCTGGACCACCACATCTGTGCACGTTTATCCTACATCCCTCTGTGGTCACACTTTCTCCTTATCTTGTATATCTTTCTCCTATATCTTGTCACTATTGCACTTTCTCCTACACTTTCTCCTATATCTTGTATTATCATCTCTTCCTGCTCCGTTCTAGTATGTCCTGCTTTTCGTTAAAGCCCAGCTGAATCGCCATAAAGAACTATTTTTGACAACCTATATCCTTCATCCGCAAAAACAACCTAACCATCAGTCCACCAGGTCTACGGGCCAGATATATACCATGCACGAGCAGTTTCCCAGTAAACATAATGGTCTCATCCTGTATCCTTTCACATACTTCTTGGTACTTATGATTCCCTTGATGGAGTTCTGAATCTTGCTCAATTTAAATTACCCTGCTGTAAATAAAGTTTCTTTGAAATATCTTCCAGATTTTCTGAGACCAGGTATTCTGTGAAATCACATTTGTTAGTCTCAGCATCTCCCCCTCTTATAAGGAAATGCTTTTTCTGAAATTGACGAAATGTTCCAAGAGTACTTCAAATGAATGGAATTCAAGGTATTTAAATTGGAGGAAGTCTGGGATATGCTGCACATTACAAATTTAGAAGTGTTTTGGAGGTTAGCAGTTTTTAGAAAAAATTTAGAGTATCAATTTTAAAGCTTCAGATGGCATAGTGCTAGAGTTGTCAGTAGTAGCTTTAGCATAAGTAATCGCTGTGTAATATTGTATCTGGCTGGCTGCAGCGATTGATGATGTCTGAAACCCCCTAGATGTCTCTTTTTTTGAAAAGCTCGTTTTTAAATTTATTTTGATGCCTTAAAATATATAAACATATTTGATTGCAAATAAAAATAATTTTCAGCACATTCACATATAGTGCTATTTAGTAGATATATTCTGAAAGTAGATGCGACCCCCCCCCACAAAACCAAACAAGGGTGATATTCATCTAGTGAATAGAAAAGAAACGACAAAGTCTTCTGAAAAGACTTACGCTAAGCCATCTTCAGATCAGAAGAGCACTAACCGTTTGAAGTTACCTGTAGAAAAAGGGAAAAAACTGAAGAAAAACAAAATATTAGTTTCTTTTTTGTTTGTTTGCCTTTTCGCCTATATTCACTTGCTGAAAATCATATTCGTTTCGTTTTGTTTTTTTCTTAATTATTTATTATTTTCGTTCTCTGTTTTGTATCGAAACATTGTTTAAGCTTGCGGCACTATGTTAAGTACTTGTGAACTTGAAGATTTCGGGCTCTTGCGCACAAATGTCCTTATGCAAAGACAAATTACACTTGTCTTCTTTTTTTTATTATGAAAAGTCAATGTTTATGTTCCATTCTTAATTTAATTTATAACTTTCTAAAATCTATTGCCGACAACTTTATGAATTACACTTGATACGTTTTATTCTGGACATTCGACTGATCGTTAAATAGATAGATTGATCGATATTTTTGAAGCCACTTGTTCAAGTCAAATAAAAAATAATGGAATTATTACGAATGTTAACAGGTAAATGAACCTTTCAGCATCATGTAATCTTCAAGCAAGCATTGCTCAGAACATAGTTTCGCTTATTGCAATTTTATTCTATGCGTTCGACTAGTAGGTACGTCAAAGATTCCCTCAGCGGTGTGGAAAGTAAGACTGGCTCAACTATCTAGATTCCATCTCCGAGCCGAACTTCGTCTTTTTTTGCTGCTAAAGTGGCCAATGTGCTAGGCTTTGCAAAACCAACGAGCTGAGAATCACAGAATTCAGACAAGTCGAAATTCAGAATTTAGACAAATTTGGACTTTTTGGATTGCCGACTTAAAATCTGTCTATAGAGGAAATGTTTAGTAAATATCATTTTACGCAGAAAAACATGCTTGAGCAAAAGATAAGGACAAGAATATAAAGAGAAGAGAGTCTAGAGATTTCTGCAACATTCGAATACAAAAGCGTAGTTATAATAGATATTTTCCGAGGGGATCGTCTGAGGATTATTGGTGGCGCATGTTTGAAACATTCTGTATTAAGCAGAAAGTGCAAGAAAACACAGTTCGACCCCTCTGTGTAGGGGTGTAATGAAAGGAAGATTATGGAGGATTAAGGAAGATTATAGGAAGTGTTGTGCGTAGTAAACGGAAAAACGGTAGTCTGAAAACAATCTTGAAAATAAAATCAGCATTTACATGTACGTGTAATTCCAAATAATGGGTATTCATTAAACTTAACCTTTTAATGATTTTCAAGCTGTCTTTTAACCCCCAAATAATTCTTAAGTTTGATAACCTTCCTTCAAAACCTACACCGGTCTATTTTAAAAAATGAGCCAAATAGGGCTTACATTAAATCTTTGAATAATTCAAGTAGAATATCGAAATTGTGGCATTATCTAAATAGGGATAATATCATAATTTCGTGAATTTTCAACACAGCACGATTTTTTTCAGAATTAGAGAAACAACCGTTGCCATCATTCAAGCATTCTGATAATTTTTAATTGTACATATAATTTTAATTACAGACAAATTGTATTTAACTCAAGTAATTTTCAGAAAAACATTAACTTTAAGAAAGCCATTCTAGTTTCCAATGTTAAAAAATTGACATATGGTACTTTTCGACTGCCGAATTGGTATATGGCAAGGGCCAGGAGACCAGAAAGATTCAATTTTTACTAACATAATGCTCCTTTTTACATTAGTCCTGGTATATGATGTCATTATCTTGTTATTCTAACCAGTCTAAAGAGACTTATAAGGAGTGGGAAGGGGGGGGGGTCTTTCAATATTGATTTCTCTGAAATTTTCGGACTCCTCAGTATTTCTGTATAATTTTTCGTACAGTTCATACATTGAGAGAGATGTGTTTATAGAATTATCCTCTCATAAATTATCAGGCCTAAGAAATAGGTCCTATGCACTTCCTCAAAATATAACCCATTACAAAACAACCTGTTTCCAGCTTAACTGGATTTGTCATTCATAACTACAAGTAACGTTTATATTGATCCATACAATAAAAGAAAGGAACTTTTCAAGCACTCAAGACTCTTTCAACCTCAAATTCGTGCATAGATTTTAATGTGATCTCATAAAGTATCCCTGGTTTTATTGTAACATCTAGATTTTGAATTCTAACTTGAATATTCTAAGATTGAATTAATTTGAAGTACCTTCGAATATTCGGCTATTTCAGAAAAAGCTTTCCCTTAGCAGAGGGGAACGGTGACATTTGTGAATGAGATTTCACGAAATAAATGTTCATGAAATTTGACGAAAAGGCTGGAAATTTAAAAGATAATTTATTTACAGTAAGGTAAATTAAGTTCTATAAGATATTGGACTCGTTCTAAGTATAGCCTACAAAACAAAAATATATATATATATATATATATATATATATATATATATATATATATATATATATATATATATATATATATATATATATATATATATATTATTTTATTTGAGTTTGTTTAATCTACCAATCTACGTAATTAATTTAGTCTATTCAATATATTTAATTTTCTTTTTTATAGATTTTATTTTATATAATTTTCTTATTCTTCTCCTTTTTGCTCTTCTCTCTATAAGTGATTATCTTTTATTTGAACACAGTTTTTTGTTCTTCATTAAATCAAATCATATATTTTGATAGGTTTCATTTTTTTAACACAATGATTTCCGAAGGTTTGTGCCTTTTAAAGGGAGAAGGAGTTGAGGTAGCTACTTCAGAATGCCTTCCCAGCTCATACTTTAGTTTTTTTTCTTCTCTGAGTAAGTGACTCGTTTGTCCTCCCCCTTCTTTACAGGCCAAAAAGCCTTTGGGGGAATAGTTAAACGTAATATCGTATGCGCATTTCATGATGAATAAATCCTATCTTGCTTGTAGTATATACCACTATTGTTACTAACAACTCTTTGTAGAAGCAATGCGCCGTTACCCAACACAGCTTTACAAGCTCCTCCTCCACCCCAGTCTGTTCAAAGCTAATTTTCCTCGAATCTTTTCTTATAACCTCTTCTTACTCTGGTTGGGGACGACCTGTTTTTTGTTTGGCCCCGTGGGAGAGTTTTGTTTACTAGCAAAGACTGTAGTATTGGCCCAACTAAGCGAAAGAGGTTGCCAATAAAATTACCAAATGTATGTTTGACAATGTTCAGCACATTGCTCATTGTATTGCGAAAGAGGTTGTCAATAAAATTACCAAATGTATGTTTGACAATGTTCAGCACATTGCTTAAGGAGCACATTGATCATTACATTGCGAAAGAGGTTGTCAATAAAATTACCAAATGTGTATTTGACAATATTCAGCACATTTCTTAAAGAGCATATTGCACACCGAATTGCGAAAGAGGTTGCCAATAAAATTACCAAATGTATGTTTGACAATGTTCAGCACATTGCTTAACAGCTTAACTAAATGAAAATAAAGTGTATATGCTAAACAATGATAGTCTTTAGGCTCTCTTTATTAGTAAAGCTCTTTTCCCTAATGGAGAATAACTATTTGCCGTTATTATTTACGCTTCTCTGGTATTTTTTTTTTTTAATGCTTCAAGGGGTATATTAACGTTTTTTACGAGACACGTGTCTACTTTGTGCGTGCGATTTTGTCTTCTGTGAAACATTACTTCTTCACTGAAAAAAAAAAAAAAAACGCTAGCTTTTCACCGATGTATTTTAAGCGTAAAAGTGTTAGTCAAGTAACATTCGCCAGAACAGAATTTCAAATGGCATCTTAATGACCAAGAACTTGACATAAGAATAAAATCTAAACTAGCCTGTTCTTGTTATGATGTCATGTAACTCTGCTCCTAGTAGATTTTCAGACTATCACTTCTCCCTAATCTTGCATACAGCATTTATGGTCTCAGTCATGGTTCTAGGTGTTTACTTCCCCCCGGCGATCACCCCTTGGAAAATAACCTCCGGGAAACACCCCCCGCGGAAAATACCCTCCCCCTGGAAAATAAGGCTTAAGGCTTTCCAATTTGAGAATTTTATTGAGTTTTTTTCCATAAGCGGAAGGAATTTTGGCACTTGTGTATGGTGCGCCACTCACTCAAGTTTACGCTGTGTAAAACTGGAGAACAAACCGGTTTCTTTGTCTTCCAAACCGGTTGTCTTTGTCTTGTCTCGCGCTAAGCTGAAAAAAAAAGCTAACGAAGAAATCGGTTTGTTCTCGAGTTTTACACTCTGTAAACTTAAGTGAGGGGCGCATAATTCACAAACACCAAAATTCCTTCCCCCTAAGGAAAATAAAAAGACAAAACTCAAATAAAATTCTCAAATTTGAAGAGCCTTATTTTCTACAGGGGGAGGGGGTAAACGTCGGTCACCCTCAGTCATCCTTTTGCTTCAGAGCCTGCGCTCAGTTTTAGCCCCATGCCCGTGACATCTGTCTCCACATTTCGAGTGTTCAGTAACGAATTTAGTACATAGCCCCTTCTTTTTATTTTGATGTGGACAGCCAGTGGGTTTGTCATTTCTGAATTTTGAAGAGACCTGATCAGACCTAGTTACTTAATATGCTTCTAAAATAATAGTAACCTTTAACTCGACATCATCAACATAACTTTAAAAAGTACTACAAACGGCGATTTCTGAAAATGTCCAAAAATCTAACGCATCTCCACACGAAACCGGCTTGAAGTCACCGTTAAATGCAACAGAAGACGTTTTATTGCAAACACAATAACATGAATTTCTATTCTTTTAAGCTTGGATTTCTACTCTATTCTGGATTTCTATTTTATTATTTAAGGATTTCTATTCTATCTTGACTGATCTCTTTTTGAACTTTATTAAATAATATTGGGTTTGAATTAACTTAATAATGAAAGTTTCCTTAGATCTTTCAGATGAAACTGTTTTATTTGTTTTTTCTCAGCTCTTATGTTTTCTTAGAAAGAAAAAGCTAGTCTTTTCGCATCGTCGGGTTCAGTGAATAGATCCTATTCACCAATTTTCGTCCGTCAGCTATACTACGCTCAGTTCTTAGTTACGCTCTTGTAATATTAGGAATGAAAGAAGAAATAAAAAAATAAAAGAGATGAGGTAAAGACATCATGATAGAAAACTCTTTGTTTTACCCGAGGAACTTCTTGAAAGTCGTTTAAAAATTTCGCTAATTAATTTCAGTGGAACCGCTATAATTATAATTTATGAAAAAATATGTTTGTGTCTTCTATGTTTACTTTTTTTGTGGAAATTGTGTCCTATTAACACCTCTCGGATTTAAATTTTCTTTGTACATTTTGTTTTAAGAATGACTACCCGGTTGGTACTCTAATTGGATCATGGACCGATCTGGTGATATTGAAAATCTCTAGTATTTAGGACGTTATTGGTACTACCTCTGTGACTGCAACTGCGTCTACTTGACTATGTGACGGCTACGGGGGCTATGACTACTTGCATCTGAGACTGGAAACTTGTGACTATGACTATTACTTCGATTATTTAAGACTGGGAATACTTTTGACTGCGATAACGTATGACTGCGATTACAACTACTCGCATATACGAATGGAACTTGACTGCTGCTGCGGCTACTTTTATCTGCGACTGAGACTACTTGCACTGCGACAATTTGTGACTTCAAATGAGACAACACATGACTGCAGCTGCTTCTACTTGCCACTGTGACTACTGCTACTACTCTGATTGTGACTGTGACTGCAAATACTACTGCAACTTCTGCTATTACAACTAGAATTATTCAATTAAACGGAAAGAGTGTGACTGCATCCTGATTGGCAAAATGGCACAGTGCATTCGAACGAATAAGATTATTAAGTTGATTAAATAAAAAAAAAACAACAAGTTTTTTCTACTGAAAGTAAGGACCGACGTTAAAACTTAAAATGAACATTGATTTATTTATTCCGTATATGAAAAGGGATGTCCCCTTTTAATCGCTTCGCTCTTTACGGTAAAGTTTTGTACTGTTTTAAAAAATAGAGCTATGAGAAAGAGTCAAACTTTAGCGTGAAGAGCGAGGCGTTGAGGAGGGGACAGCCCCTTTCATATACAGAATAATTCTTCTAATTTTTAATTTTTAAGGTCGGTCCTTACTTTCAATTATCAGAAAAGGTAGCTTTAGGTTTATTGAAGTTTGACCTTTAAGGACAAACAGACTCGATGGCAGGAGAAGAGTTTCATCCTCTCCTTTATTAGTGTTTTAATAATTGATAACCCATTTCCCACTTAGCTTCTGATAAAATATTCAGTTTCACTTGTCTAAATGACATTCGTGTTTAGTTTTGAATTTGAAATTGAATTCCCGGGAAATTCTGAAATCCCGGAAAGGGGAAGCGTCGTAGTCTTTGACATTTTTTCAAACTTCATCCTTAGAGTGGAGCCAAGCCATCTTAATCTTGATTTCATCATAGACTGGCATGTGGGACAGAACCAAAAGCCACATGGTCAATAAAATATGGCTTTAGGGAACCGGGTGGATTAACCCTATTTATTAGAGTAAAATATCAAAAACATGATGGACTCTTACCCCCTCCCAGGTTTTAAATTTCCTTTTTTGGTATTTCTATTGGAAGATACTGTTTTTGTATTTTCGTTGAAAAATTGAAAAAAAAACAACACAAAATTGTCCTCGTTCAGGTCTTGAAGAATGCATTTTGTCCCTCTCTTATATTTTTGAGAATTGATTCCCCTGTAGATGACTGATTTCAATATTTTTCAAATTATTTTCTTTTTTTAACTATCTTTAGACAATGATTTCTGTTCAGCCAAATAACAGGTGGGGGAGTGGTTTGGGCCATGAGCCCCTGAAATCTCAATGTTTTTACGACCTCTTTATAGTTACACCTATTTCTCATAAAATTTTAGCTTTACTTGTGTCTTATTTCAAAATCCTACCACCACTCGAAATTAATCTCTTACGTATGTTCCTGATTAAAGTGCTCACTAGAAAATAAATTTCAAATTCTTTCTTTCTCATAATTTGGGTGCTATATGCAGCTTTTCTATTTTCAGACCTCAACGATTAACCGGCGAATTAGACAAGACACAGCAAAACAGTTTCTCGGCAAATTTGGTTCCTCTTGGTGGCGGCGGATCAGCTATTAGTGGCAAGACCTACGAAACAGAAAGTGGACAAAAACTTAAAAATCTGGCCACTCTTATTCCAATTGATACAAATACTACTGTTAAATATATGTAAGTTGGCTTTACCTTTCTTATTCTTTTCTCTTACCTTGACTGTTCGATCTGGAAGATGATGCTTTTATTCTTTTGGATCAGTGCTGTGAATGAACAAAAGTCTGATGAGGGTTCCTTACATTTTTTCTATGAGCTTGGATGTGACGCTTCAGAAAATTATGTATGTCAAAAGCATACAAAACTCTGTTTCAGAATATAACTAGCAGAGGGAGGAGGGGGTTCTCGAAAAATCCTCTTAGGGAGTCTATCTCTAGCTTCGACATTCTATGTCGTTGAATTGCTGTTGACTTTGGTCTGTGCATTGGATAATGTTTTGGTTATGGTAGAATTGCAAGGGTAGCTGCAAAGGATTCCCTATGTCCAGAGACAGTACAAAACTAGTGATTTTTGTTTATATGTTGATTACTGTTTTTGGCTCTGGCCTAGCTGTTAGGGTACATATTGTATTGTGTTTTAAAGTTAAGAGTTTTACTGGATTACTCTGTAAGCTAGGAACACCCAAACAGTGAAGAAAACCCCCCTCTCCTTCCCTCCTTCCTAGTCGCGCTGTGTGCTGACGTAATTTATTAAAAAACTATCTATGTTGGCTGTAATAAGAGAGAATTCTTTTTACGGTGTAAGGTTGAGAGTTTTGTAAGGTAAAAGTAATTCGTCGTAACCTCACTCTTACTGATTACCTTTGGCTGACCTATACAAAAATCCAGTATTCTATCTACATAAAAATTCGAGTTTGACATGGGGATGGATATTCTTTGATCTGTAAACGATTAGCCCAATGATACACTCATCGTCTTTCTATGATTTCCGGGATCCAGTCTATTATCTACTGTGGCCAAAACGTATTTTGCCGGTTTTCTGCAATAAAACTCAGGGCAAACATAGTAGAATTACGGCATCTAGTATCTATGTCCAGCAGAAAAAGGAGTGGCTACAACGTAAAGACAAGAGGCTGGAAAATATGCTGAGTAATTCTGTACCCGCATCTACTTCTCCCTTTATCTAGAAACTTGCAGGCTGAAATGAGCTTTTGCTGATGATGTGAATTCTGTTTATCTCGAGACACGTATTTTTGTGTTTTTTTTCGAATTTTTTAACCCTTTCACTTTTGGTTTTGTTTTTTTCTTTCCTTTTATTTTACTCCCTATTTTATTTCTTAATTTTTGCATTTCATTCATTTTAATATTTTGACGTACTTGCCTGTTACACGCCATTTAATGCTTTGTCTTTTTGTTGATCTAATCCGAGTCATTTTGTTGATAATCCGAGTCATTTTGTTGATCTGAACTCTAATCCCATTATCTTAAAGGCTTTGCCAACCTCAGCCTTTTTCCTTTTTTTTAGTCTTATTGCTCGTTTTTATCCCTGCTCTCCAAATTAAAGATATACTTAAACAATACGTACCTTCGTCGTATATTGGCTATAAATGGATACATGAGCCTAATCATTCTGGTGATTATTTTTTGTTCCTTTGACGATGTCCCTCTGTCGTTGTCAAATTCAAAGATTCTAGGTTTTTACTTTCAGTGCTTTTTCTTTTGCTGTAATTTCATAATTATGGAATCTCTGAGTAAAACTTATGTTTACTTACAGATATACTTTTTTAAACGTAGCTTTCATATGTGGTTGCATACTTGTCTCATGAAGTGAATTATTCTGTCATGTTTCTTTTTTAACTCCTTCCTTTGGTTTTTCCTCTTATCCTAGAATATTTAGCTCTTCGTAGTTATGGCATTTGATGAAGATTTTCTCTTTCTCTCGTAAATATAAGAAGTCTCTTTTCTTTTTTTCCCTTTGAAATAAGGAAATTTAGAGTGGTCCTTATCTCTGAGTTGACGTACCACTAAGTTTCTTTTCCCCTTATTGACCTTGAAAAACTGCTAATGCCCTAATCTGCACTCATATTGAGAATAACTCCATAAACAGAGGCCGGTTTAGAATATCTAAGGTTCTATTTTGTGAAACCAGAGTTGCGGTATTAGGATTTCTAGAAAGTCCAGTTATATGCAAATTTGATGAAAATTCCAGCTGGAGTGAAAAAAATTGTTTTTTTTTCTCCTTTCAGCTTGGATAGTAGTAGGGAGTCAGATAGAGAATATACATATTGTGGTAGTTAATTTTGACATCGGTGAATTTTGGAGGGATAGGTTTACGTAAACCAGTTCACGAATAAAAATATAGCCTTGCTGAAGAAATGCGGTACTTCAATTGTTTATATTCTCCTCCCCAAGTATTATTTCTTCGAGGTAAGATAAATTTGTTTTTGCCATGATATAAAAAAGAAGGAATTTGAATAAGTGAAAAATTAAGACAAGGTAAAGAAACACTCAAAGAAAAATTTTGCTTTTGAACAAAAGGAGCACAGAATAAAATCGTTATTCATAGTGACGCTTATACAAGGGAGAGAGGGATGAAACCGTACATTTTGTGGATTTGACCCCTACAAGGCGAAATTCTTAAGATACAAACTTCCCTTTAAACGAATAGATAACTTGATTATTCACTTTTATTGGTGATTTTTTTCAATGACATCAATCGAATCGTTTCTTGGAGAGACCCGAAAACGTGTGACCTTTTCAAATCTCCAAAGTCGTCCCAACCAGGGATGACTTCCGACACACATTTGGCATTTCTGGACATTCGCTGATTAATGCTTGTAATAATTAATTCAGATAATATACAAATAAAATGCAACATTAAATTTATTTTATGGGAAATTGGGCCAAATCAAAACCAAATACAAGAGTTTTGGCTGTTTGCCCAGTTCCTCCTATTGAAAACAGTGCGGGAAGCTTCATGATAGTGTCTTGAAAGTCAGTTTCTGCACAATCTCGACATTTAGGGAAGATGAACTTCCCACCAGACTGGCGGAGGTAGGTTATTTTTGCTAGTCTGCCACTTATTTCTTCAATTTCACCAACATAGCAAACAGCAGAGTTTTGCTTCTTTCCCGCCGTAAACCTTACAAGCACAAACTTTCAACAAGTTGATTCTTCATCAGTCTCAAACTCACTGATACTTCCACAATGTAAAGACTTGTCATCTGACTTGTTGTTGAGCTGTATATTTATATCTGAAATTCTGTCTCTAATTTTGTCAGCAATGAATGAAACCTTTGACTTTTTTAGCAACTTTTTCTTTTTCCTAGCAGGCCTTAGCTCAGTGTCTGCTTCTAGTGCTCTTTTTTCTGGTGTTTCTGCCAGAATTCTACTTTTGTCTTTTCTACAGTTTTTGTGTGGACCCACTTGCATTTTTGCCTTTTGATATGGTCTGATGCTTTCAGGAGTTAAGGCCAGAGGCAAGTTTATGTTGTAATCATAGAAAATACTGTCCAATCTTGAACACAGGATCTTAAAGTCGGAACAAAGTATCTAAATAACAGGCAGACTTAACGTATTAGGTAACGTATTAACTTGGGTAAATTTGATCTAAGACGAAGATTGTTACACATAATAATTGATTTTAAATAAGCTAGGCTATAAGGCAAGGGGTAACTTTTGTCTAAGGGTAAATGTTGAAAACAAACTTTGATAGCCAAAAATATATTACTTCAGGTAACACAACAGGAACACTATCAATTCTACCGATATTCTGCCTCTAGATACATATAGTTCCATTTTCCTAGTTATTATTAAAAAAAGCCCAATGATGATAAAACGGCTTTTAGGGTTGATACAAACTACCAGAGCCTGGGGGCGAGGGTTGTAAGCTGTGCCCTGGGGGCATTTATGGTTTTCACGGAAGGGATGGTTGTTTAACTTTAGAGGAGGCTCATTTGGTTGAAAAGTAGAAATTTTCGTTCCCTTTTAAGACTCAAAATAATGGAGGGTAACTAGCCCCCCCCCCCCCCCCCCGACAACCTTTTTTCACCAAACGCATCTGCTTGAAAATATAGCAATTTTGTTCAAAAAATTTCGAAGAACGTATAACAATGTCTCTAGGGTTGACACAACCCCCTAGTGATCTGGGGATAGGGTTGTAAGTTAAAACCTTATATGCCTTTGGGGGCATATAAGGTTTTATGAAATTGTTGGTCGTATAAAATTCAGATCGGTCTCATTTGAATTGAAATTGAAAATTATAATGTCCTTTTTAAGAGACAGTGATTTGAGAGCAACCAACCCCTCCCCATCCACGCCCATCATTTTCCAAAACAAACATCCAAACAAAGTTTTGAGACATCAAATTTTTCAGCATTGTTCAAAGGTTCAGTAATTTTGCCTTTTGGGATGTCAATCCCCACCCCCATGAGGCCTCAGAGGAAGGGATTTAAGTTCGAAAATTTGTTCATTGTTTACATATAATTTAGAGGTAATTACTTGGCTAAAAAAAAGGAGCGAGAAGAAAAAAAAAAGGAGAGTTATAAAAGAAGAAAAGAATTGTTTTCCTAAATCAGCAATTGAGATAAATGAGCACTTGAATAAGGGCTTATCCTTACTCATCTGTCCAATTACACAAGACAAAAACTTATAACCAAATAGTCTACCAAATTGAAATGTTCAAATCCATGCAACGTCGTCATTAATAAATGTAAGCCGTTGTAAGTTAACAAGCAAAAGCACCTTAAGTCTAACGAAATATTTCCAAGTAATTACCTTCCATTAGGGCTCATCAGAGGAATACCACCTGCCTAAATGGGTTTTGACGCTTTACTTTCTCTACCCGGCAAGGTGGAGCGTCTACCATAAAGCTCTTTTATGGTATCCCTATGTTTGGTAAAACCTGTGAAGTACGTGCATACTAGTAAAATTATTCAAAAGATGCCTACAAAATAAGAATAGTTGTATTCATATTGGAATTCCATAGGTTAGTAAAACTTAAATACACATCTGGAAAAATTACAGACTCTCTGGGCCGGAGGGGGGTTATAAAACAGAGTGCTTTATTGGTTTCTGGAACTAATTATAGATTTAAAGCCCCCAAAGCTGGTCCGGAACCCTTGTATAAATACAAAAATCCCAAAGGAAAAATGAAAGAGAAGTTACACTAAAATATTCTTCAGCATATCTTGATAATTTTTTTGTATATGTACCTTAAAGTTCATTATTAAAAGTTCAAAACTAATTTTTGTAAGATTGCCAACTAATTTTATTGGCAGAAAAACCTTTTAAGATCAATTTTCGGCTAAGCGTTTGACATCTATTTTTAAAATCTGTGTAATTACTGCAAATTCATGCATAACTAAATAGTTGGGAATAAAAAGCTGAATAAGATATATTTGAACGTATATTACTTTTGAGGAATGGGAAATTATGCTATTGAGAAAAGGTATGCATGTTTGACTTCTACTTTCCCGAAATGCGAAGGGCATCAAGATGTGTTTTTCATGGAATGTTGAGGGCAGTGTTAAGCTAAATCAAAACATGCTATGTCTAGATGGGTTATCAAAGGGGTGTAACTCAGGAATGACTGATTATATTAATTTGGAACTTTCAGAAATGATAAGGGAGGTGATCAATTGACCAAAAAGGCTGTATTTGCACGCTGCTGCTACTATTACTATAACTACCACTGGTTCTACTGACACTACTACTACTACTGCTACTACCACTACTGTCGCTAAAACTATTAGAAACTTCCAGGAAATTATATGGGAGATGATCAACTGACCAAAAAGGCCATATTTACGCGGTACTAAAACTACTGTGGCTTCTACTACTACCGCAAATACTATTACTACTACCACTACTATCACTAAAACTACTACTTCTCTAGCGAGTACTACTAAGCGAGAGGATATCGAAAAATATCTGAGGAAACGTTGAGGGGAAATTTGAACTAAATTAAAACATACTGTGTGCATTGCTGATATGGGCGTATCAACAGTATTTTCGGAACGGCTTATCGTATCAAGAGGAAACTTCAGGGGCATCATGAGTGGGATGTTAGGCTAACCAAAACGCAAAATGTACCTGCTAATGCTGCTATTAATGCTGCTGCTACTACTGTTACTCCTGATAGAAATACACTACTACTGCTACTGATGTTCCTACTACTACGACTACTACTACTATGACACTAGTGCAATTAAGGCTACATGCATGGAGGGGAAAAATTGGCAGAATATTGAGGGGGAATTTGAACTAAAAACACACTATGTGAATGCAGGTTGTCAAAAGAGCGTGTCTCAAGAATGAATTTGGGTATTAAGTTGGAACTTTCGGGGAATACTTAAAGGTGAAGATCAATTGACAAAAAGGTAATATATGCATGTCACTACTCACACTATTACCACTGCTACTTTTTCTATTGCTACTACTGCTACTAAACTGCTCCAACTAATACTTCAATTGCAAAAACTTGTAAGACTTAGATAATTAAGGGAAAAGGGTGTCAAAACGGGGTCGTAAGCGCACATCAACAGTTTGTTTGGGATGGCTTACCGAGTCAAGGTAAAATTTCCGGGACATCATGAAAGCGATGTTCAATTGACCAAAATACAAAATATACATGCTACTACCGCTATTAATACTGCTGCTAACACTACTAATGCTCATACAATACTAGCAATGCAACTGCTTCTACCACCTCAGATACTGTTGTGATAATAATGCTATTAAGGATAAGTCTATGAAGGTAAAATTTGAGAGAATATTAATGGCAAAATCGAACTAACAAAACACACTATGAGCAATTAGATTGTTAAAATAGCGTATCTTAAGAATTGATTTGTATATTAAGTTAGAACTCTCCGAGAATGCTTAAAGGGGTGGTTCAATTGACCAAAAAGGGAATATGTGCACACTACTACTAATACTACAACCACTGCAACATTTACTAGTTCTACTACTAGCTCCAAATACTACTTCTATCGTAACTACTTGTAAGGTTAAGAGCATTAAGACGAAAACTTCAAGAATTACATGAATATACAGGTTATTAAACGGGCATATCGGCAATATCATGGCAATGGCTAATTGTATTAAGTTGAGTAGTAATACTACTGTTGTGACTACTATTAAAACTATACCTAAGGGTATGTAGGTGAAACTCTCAGAGAATATTTCAAAAAAATTCTTTTGTATGGATGGCAACCTGCCATCCGTATGCAGGTTTTCAAAAAGACATATCAGCTATATATTAGGAACAATTTTTTGTGTGAAATTAAAACTTAGAAGGCTTGTTGTGGGGGATTTTGGATAAACCAAAATACGATATTTGCATCATACTGCTACTATTTCTACTCCTACTCCTACTACTACTGCTACTATTATTATTACTGCTACTAAAGCTTAGACTGCTACTATTATTTCTGCTCCTACAGCTCCTACTATAATTACTGGTGCTATTACTGCTGCTAGTAGACCTAAGAGTATTAAGGCGAAAATTTTGGACAATGTCGAAATTTTATTGAAATAAATCGAAAAACAAGCCAAGGGTATTAAGGTGAAGCTACAAGGAATATTTTGACGGATGTTGAACTAAATCCAAACGAACTATGATCATGTAAATTGTCAAAAGCTTGACAAAGCAATATCACAATAACGGCTTACAATATTAAGTTAGATGTTTCAGGGTAAGTCGTGACGAATTTCGAACTAGCCAGAAGACACTATGTGTATACTTTTGATACTACTTTTACGGTTACTGTAACTAATGTAACTAAGCGCATTTAGTTGAAACGTTTAGGGGGAGTTTCAACTAAACGAAAAAACTATGCGCATGCAAAAATTAAATTGTATATAAGCAAAATCATAGGCAGCGTTGCTCTATCCTAGCTAGTTATATCACTAATATTTTAAAGGAGCTAATTTCACTGGCTGATCCAGGGGGACCCCGTCATCCCCCCAGGATTTTTTCTGGCGCCCTCTTATCCTGTTTATTTCTTTTTTGTATTCTTTTTTTAGAATAAATTTGTCAATTTGGTCAATTATTGGCGCCCTTGTCACATAGGGCCTCCCCCAAGATTTTGCTGTAGATCCGCCCCTGGTTTATTTGATTGAAAATTCAAAATTCTAGTATCCTTTTGACTAGCCAAAAGTAATTTGAGGGCAATCAACCCTCCTCTTTAGCTCATAATTTTCCATAAACTGCCAGTCAAAATTTCAAGATAGCCATTTCGTTCTGCATAGCTGGACGGTCTTGTAACTGTATCTCTTGGGATATTGCATAGGTCAACCCCCCACAGTTATGCAATTTGCCCATTATGTGTAAAAACTAAAAGTTGCTCTAAGATTAAATCAAAACGCACTGTGTGTCTGTTGGTTGTCAATAAGGCATCTCAGCAAAATTCCAAGAACAACTGAGGACATTTTGTCAAAACCTTTGGGGCTACTTCTATTGCTACTTCTGCTCTTAAAATTTACTAAACCAAAAGAGTGTAAGTATATCCAACCTGCCAAAGAGCATAGATAGGATTTTTTTTTGCGAATGGTATTAAGTTTTGTTTTTTAAGGTCAACTTCGCTGAAAAGGGCTATGTCAATTTAAACAATTACGAACAAAAATTAGTTAAAAAAAACTTTACTGAAAAAAGCTTAAATGTTTTCACTTTTAGTCTTTAATAGATCAAGTTTTATTTACATTTTAAGGAATAAATATCAGCAAATGTACATTAAACTGATAATGCACATGCATTTGTTTTTTTGTTTTTTTTAGTAAAGTGCAAATCATGTGCTGGCCTTGGAAAGGCATGGGGGTTTTGAGCCTTGCTCATGTTAATTTATGCTCGCTTTGAGTTTGACTTGGTTATTTATTGTAATTTCTTTTTTATGTTTTATTTATTTATCGATGCTGATTTGAGGCAGTTTAATGCTTGGTAGATAATTTAATTCTATTTTTGCTTATTTTTGGTGTAATGGAGTTCTTTTCTTTTCTTTGAAAAACTTATTTTGTGGAGAAGTTGTTTTTTAAATCAATAGCTTAAAAGGGAATAGATAGGTACTTATTGCAGTTCAGACACAAAACTTTATCACTAACATACACAAAACATTAATAAACTACCAGTAAAGCCACTGTATTGAAAACTCAGATTTTGATTGTCGTATTTCTCTCATCTTTTTCTTTCTCTGAATCGAATTACTAGAATTTTGTTTTATCACCTATGACATTCCGAGCTTTAATTTCTTATAAACAAAACAAAAAAAAATGTTGATCCGGCAGTGACGGTCCGAGGAGCGTGGAGACTTGTAACAGGCTATAAGAAAAGGTCAATTCGTATCCGACCTAGCAGAAAGTGCACCCAAAAAACATTTAGGCAACTGATTATCACAATGCCTAAACATAAATCTATATAAAAGCCCTAAGGCCTGCTGCTGGTAAAATTTTGTTTGTTCATAAACGTTTCTTACTAAGCTTTTATTAATAAATAAAATGCTTTTTGTATTTGTCTCGTTGGTACAGGAGTCTAAGGATGACTCATAAGTTCGTACTTCTATAAACTTCTATAATTCTGATATAGGCCCAGTATCTAAAGATGGAGTTGAAGTTAAAAGAAGAGGCATCCGTGCGGTTAGGTCGTTATCCATCACTTTTTTCTCCTATTTTGTTATACTCTCCGAGTCTGATGCTTTCAATGTATGAACCTTTGAAGACTGGAGAGTCCAAATCTACTGCAGTTGTGCTACTGAATTAACTGCCTTATTAAGACAAAAACTTATAAAAAAGTTCCCAACTAATTATTAATTATTCATCAAGAAGTTCCACTTTGTTGCTTCTTTATTGACTTTTTCTTAACGTAACATGAATTTGCGGATCGTAAAAGTTGACCTCGAGTATACTCTTCAATGTCTATGCTACGGGGAAAATTTTCTCCATAAAGTGGCCTTCACATTACGTACGTAATTGTCTATATTAAGTGGTGAAGTTACGTTACGTTAATTATAACCTTTCACACCTAAACAAGTCAAATGTTGGCTAACGTAAACATTCAGAAAACCATTATTTTAATCGTTTAAAATCACCGAAAATATCGTAAGCAGACTATTGAGAAAGTAAACATGCAGAATGGGGAGGGAGATCCGAGCTCTGATCAAGCGTTTAAAGCTTTCTAGAAAAATAATGGATTATTCATTTTCAAAAATTTCCAGGAATGCCATTTGTTGCTGCTATTGGTTTTTGGGTACTGGAGTTTCCGTAGCGTAACAGAAACTGACTTGACGTAAAATTCTAAATCCTCTTAAATTATAATTAAAATTATATATTAAATTAAAAATCCCAAATAATATTAAATTTAATAAATCAAATTAAATTTAAAATTCGTAAATCTTCTTAACACTGTCTGCGTAAAGAAAAAAATTACTCTCTAAGATTACATAAAGTAGCGTCAAGTCTTAAGAGCCTTTCAGACCAAAAATTTTCCTCCTTTTTCGCTTTAGACTGGCCATCTTACGGATCGCTACGGAGCTTACGGTCAAAATTAGCACTCCGTTACGTTAGAAAATTGCGTATGAAATTTGTCCAAGAAAATAAGTTCATTTGCTTGTTGATTTCAGAAAGATGGGGAAAAGGTGAGAAAATGGAAGACATTAAACAAAATATGAAATTGCTTTAAAGGCTCGTGTTCTTTCTGCCCCAGCTACAATTTTCCAAGCGTATCTTTCATCCCGTATTTTAAATCGGGTTCTATTGTGTTGTGTGAATTTATACTCTTTCTGCTATGTTAAGACATAAAAGCATTTGGATAAAAGAGAAAAGGGTCTATTGCTTTCTGATAAATAGGCCATTTTCTTTGTAGATAAACTTTCAATCGGCAACCTTGTTTGAACCTTTCTTCTAGTATTGAATTTACTATTATAAATGTGCTGTTTTTGTTATCTGCTGTTGTAAATTTGCTACAACAAAATAGCTTATTCTAATATTTAATTGAACATTTAATAGATGAACAATAGCTGCTACATTAAGGCGGCTCTGGAAATATACGTAGGCATGAAAGGCAAGAACTTACGCAGGACTGAGGAGGTTTTAGGGAGGGACAGAAGGGGCACTTGCCCCGGACTTGAAGACTTAAGGGCACAAAATTTCAAACAAAAAATCTAGCAGTTATAATTATCTTGTCACTGTGAAATTCTATTTTATTAAAATAAAGTAGAGGTCGTAGTTAATACATTAGAATAATTGCTGAATTAATAAAATGAAAAAAAAATTAAATAATAAAAATAATTAATATAATTAATAATAATTCAAATAATAAATTAAGAATAAAAAAGTTTTTATTAATTAACTAATAAATTGAAAATAATTGTGTAAATAAATGAAAACTTCGTTCAAATTCGGCCTGAAATTTTTGTGAGGGAGACATGGTTTTTCCCCGGGCGCAAGAGAAGCCAGAACCGCCACTGACGCAGGGAAAGGGGCTCAAGGTTGATTTTCAAATCCTAAACTTTAATGAATATCTGGGCACTTCTTATTCAAATCACCGTTGATTTTTTTTTTTACTATCCCCCCCCCCCCCGAAGAAAAAATTATGTTTGCGCGTTTCATATTAAAAAGAACACTGTGTCGTACATAGTATCGACCTTTGATTTTTCTTGAATGGCTAGTTTAGACAAATCAATAAAGCGGTTATTAAACCTGTGATCATGGAATAGCGATCGTTTGTTAGTACTCTATTACTGAGTTGTCTGGACTCAGGGAGATTTGTCCGAGTTAAATATCAATTTTTGTCGATTTGAAAAATTTGCTTTTCTGTCATTGTCTGAGGAAAAAATAAATCGGCTTTTCGATGGGACTAACTCAGTTAACCTTTAAAAGTAATTTTTATATTCAAACCCAATCAGTTAGAAGAGGCATTAGGGTTGTCCAGGCCTGCAGAGGCAGTCGTGGAAAAACTGTGGTGTGTTTAAACTATAATAATGAGTTATGTGAAATCGGAGGGCAATTTGCTTGTAAATCTACCTTGTAAATCTTCGAGGTGAAATTTCTAAGAAATTTGAGTGCCCTAACATTTTGCTAAACCTTTTCTCGTTGACCTGCAAAAAAGCTTCTGACAGAAGGATCACAATATTCTGTCAAGTCAGCTGCTAAATCAGATTTGGATTGAGAGCCGGCTTGGTTTGAACTTTTCCAACTCAAAAATAAAGGCCAACAACAATGTTTTCTTCGACCTAAGAAACACCTTTTATAGGCCTTAACAGCCTTAGATTTAGTACCAGTAGTAGTAGTAGTAGTACCAACAGTAATAATTGTAGTAGCATTCGAATTAATAGTAGTAGCCTTATATTTAGTGTCAGTAGTAGTACTAGAAGTAGTAACTATAGTAGCAGCTTTAGTAGCAGTAGCGGAGCACTGTTGCTACTGTCTTTTTCTTTCTCTCCTTTTCTTTCTTTCTTTCTCTGTCTCTTTCGCTTTTTTTCTCTTTCTCTCTTTCTATCTTTCTCTTTCTTTCTCTCTTTTTCTTTTTCTTTCTCTTTTTTTCCCTTTTTCTCTTTTTCTTTCTCTCTTTTTATTTCTTTTGCTTTCTCAACAATTGTTGTAACAACAGCAATGTTTTCTTCGACCTAAGAAAGCACTTTTATAGGCAGAGGTTGTCGAGTGCATCAGAGCTTAGTATAACTCTCTATTGACACAAGTTACCTATGTGCAACTTGTGCAGCTTTCAAAGTAAGTACTCGTCAGTGTACTAAATTTAAGCCTTTAGGACAGGGGAAAGATATCAAAATATATTTTTATAGGAGGGGCTTGGTGCTCGAATCTAATGTTTTAGCTCATATGTTTAGATATCTCTGATTTTTTCAGAGAGAATGATTTACTATTAGATAGTAAGCCTCTTTACTTGTGACGACACGACAAATTCTTTAGCTAATTTAAATCAAATTGGTTCAAGGATGAACAAAAATGAAAAAAAAATGTTAAATGAAATTGCAGAGACAGTGTAGCGTCCCTATAGAGAGAACGTCCTTGATTCAATGTTAGAGCTTGTACATTCTCATTTACGTAGTGTACCAGTATAAGCATATGTTTACGACAAAAATTTACATTCTTCGTTGATTATACTTTTATTTTACAGTATTTCATGTATTCCATCGGTCACTTTTGTTACAGATTTGAATGCAAATTATGTTCTGTTACTGCTCCTACCCAAGTACAGCTGGATGTACATTTAAATGGCCAAAAGCATCGTACTAGACTGGATCAGAAAGAGAGGATTGAGAAGCAGCTTGAGTTGGAGAAAAAAGGTCTCCGTCCAAAACCTTACGATAGGCAACGCTTTACAAGGAAAGGTAAGGTTCACGAATAAAGAACTTTTAGTGGGTTTGTAAACTCTTATCTTTGTTTTGATTGGGTATGTGAGGAAGTATCCGAGCATGTATGTTTCATTTTCTCATTTCTGTTCCCTCCAGTTGAATGTACAAAATTTAAACGATGAAATTCCACTTATTTCTAACATAAACTATCCTTTAGAAAATGTGAAATCTTTACCGGACCATTAAGTATGCCTTTTTTCAAGGTACCAGGGATATCATGCTTGTCCAATGTACTACTAGTCACTTGCCCATGATAATGAGTGGATCTTATTCCTTTGTGGAACCTTTGTTTGAAGACAACAGCGACTTTGTTGGAATGATCTCCCATCCCAACAGGGAAAGGGCGAAAATCCTCCAAAGCCGTTTCTGACGCATAGAGCCTTGAATCGACATTTCAGTTTCTGTGTTTGTGATTACAGATACAAGAATGTCTGTCGCCCAACCTTGCCGCAGCAGGATTGAACCCCCGGCTCCCTAGCGCCAAGCGGAGCATCAATTCACTGTGCTCAAATTTGGTTCTCAGGTAAAGAGTCAGGTAAAGATTAAAATGCTTCTCCGTACAAAGCTGTATGTCAATTTTTTTTTCTGTTGGCATATCCTCCTTCAATTAGTAAGAACATGATATACGTCATATGTTCGTCTTATTGTCTTGATGAGGTGGTTCGTCGAAAGGAAGTTCCTCAGAAATAGGTGAATCGCTATTTTGTTGAAGACAGTCATTGAAGCCACATCAAATCTTTACTTTAAAGGTAGATGTTGGTCTTTCGTGGTGGCATGGCCTGCCCTACTGGCTCTATTCCGGGAGCCCTAGAGTTGGCCCAAACGAGTTTTTTTTAGCCCAACAAAAAGTGAGCACCTGTTTTCTACGTTGTATCGTTTGCAGGATGATTGAGCTGCATAGAAGACAGCTCTGGGGCGAAGAATTATAATTCTTCGAATTATAAAATAGTTATTCTCAGCGTTTTAGAGCAGGAGGATTGGATCCAATCGAGCTAATATTTGGGAGCTAAAACAAAGTGGACAGTCATATTCGGCAACAAGTAGATGGATGATAGAGGTAGATAGAAGAAAGCGTTTTGTCGAAGAATCACCAGTTATTTTGCCCCGGAGGGTCACTTCGATCGAAGCTGGGCTCGCAAGAAATATTAGTTTATAAATGAATTCCCATTGGACAAAATTTATGGGAGTTTACATTTCCTCCTCATTTATACCCCCTCCCAGTTCCCTTAGAGTTTTCATAAATTGTCTACTGATTAGTAAAACTACCAGGCTGATAGAAAGTCGCATAGATATGATTAATGGCTTATTTTGGAGCTATTGATCAAGTTTACATTTGCTGGTAAATTTGTCTTGATAACGACGTCATGTTGGACTATACGGGATCAAAAATAGCAGTTTTTGGTGGCATAGCTGGAGTTCAAAGACAGGTAAGTATAGAAAGAGGACCATTACAATGTATATGGTTGAAAATCCTTAACCGGAGGCTTAGAACTCCCCCTTTTATATACTTGTTCTACCAGCCTATTGTATTGTTAGGAAGCTATGGTGATCCCCACCATAGGATTCTCTTATGCTTAAACATGTTGTTCACCATTTAAAACCGCTGAAAACAAAGCTCCTAGAGAACTTGCCAGCCCTTCTCCCCAAGAAATTTTGTGTTTTGGTATTTGATGCCCCATCTTGCCTTGGCATATGATGTCCCGTCATGCCCCGTCTTGCCGTGCCCCTCCTTTTCTCTAGAACTCATTCTACATTTATGTGACCGCTCAATGACAGTTAGGATGCTCTGAGATTAAAATGCACTCTTTGAGGCATCTGTCCCCCTCTCACCTATCAAATGATCCACCACTTCATAATAGATGATGCGCTCTCATACATCATTGTCTATAATTCTATAAAACATGAAAAAAATAAGTTTAGGTAAATGAAGCTTTAGAACAAATGCCAGAAACATTTTTCAGCGATAAGAAGTAATATATCACCCCGTAGCACCCTTATTTAAGCTTAGTCTAAATGAATGGGGATGAAAAATGAATTCCTACTACCATTCTCCCATACTCTTTTGGGAGGCTCGTGTAATTTGGGCATTGAAATGTGGCCCTTAAGGCATTTGGCATCCCCCTCCCCCGTACACAGTATCCCATCGTCCCTCTTTCATAGTATCTGATGTACAATCATACTCTTTTCTTTTTATTTGTCTGAATTTTCCTTTGGCTGGCCAGTTTTACATTTAGAGAGAATGGTCGGGAAGGCACCCGGTGGTCCTCAGATATTCAAAAATTGACCACAGCTAGAAAACGAACTTTTGGATTAAGAGAGATACAATTTCCTGATTAACGTTAAGGCTCACGAATAAATCTGATTAATTAGACCAAAATGATGAATTAATGTCACTACTAAATTTATTTTGAATTATCTTAAGAGACAGAAAGGTTGAAGCTGTACAACAAGTCCCCTAGATTGCCTCAAGCTCAAATAGTAATAAAACATTTTTACGAGCCAAGAAGAGAAATTCCCTTGCAATTCCCCTAAGGAATATTATTATTCCTAGACCTTTGTCACGTTCAAAGACTTTACTGACACTTCCCTATTTCCTAGGGAACAATAAAATATTTAATAGAAAACTATTTCCTTATAACAAGATGTAACACGAATACCTCCTGGTTGATTTTACTTCTAATTCTGAAAAGTTTCTGTCAATCAGTATATATTCATTTAAAATCCAAGTTGAATAGAACTACCTTAAAAGATTTTCCGTAAAAGGAAAATCAAATAAATTTACCAGAAATAGACAGAAATAAGCAGTCTTGTTTACTATAAATTACATGATAAATTGTCATTTACTATGAATCTCTAGCTATATCAACTTAAATAGTAAGTGTCTGTAACTCTCAGCTCTACATCACCACGTCAAACGGGCTCTTCGCCCGTCCTTCTACGAATTTGACTTATGCCTATAGGCTGGAATGAGATATAAATATGTATCATATTTCAACTAGGTTAGTAGATTATAATTTCGAAGTTTTTGGATCTATGGTACTTCTTGTTATATTGCTGCTCCTAATGTACTAAATCATGGCTTGGATTTAGTCCCTAAAAGTCCCTAAAGTCTGTTTTTGGCTAAAGTTCATCCCAAGTCCCTTTTTATGCAGAAAGTCCCTTAACTCCCTCAAAAGTCACTAAAATTCCCTATTTGGGAGCATTGTTTGTTTGAAAACTGAAGCATGAAATATTTAAAAGGTCTTCTTTAGAAAATATAGCTTCTTCACAAATATGGCTATACTAGTCTCTTGACTGCGCTATCGCAGTTCACAAAAAAAGCAACAAAACAGTGGGAATTTCATCTGTGGTCAAAGTATCTATTAACTATTGTAAACATAGAAAGATTATAAGCACGAAAATATTGTGGGTAGGATAGATGGGTGACACTGTAGTACTCTTTAATAATATAGAGGAAAATTGACCTAGGCTGTAGGGTAGGTGGGATGGATTGGTCATATTGTGGTAACATTCAAGGATAGACAATTTCCTGTAGCTTCGTAAAATGTACCAGTATGAACTTGTTCGAAATGACTTGCATTCCAATGGTACAAATTATATGTTCTTTCTCTGGGGCTGTTTGATAAACTAGTATCAGCTTGAGTGAGAAGAGTACCATAAGTGGAATATTCAGATGGCAAAAATCTTAACGCTTTTCCTGCTTTGTTTGAACCTACTTGTCTTTCAGATATCTCAAGTGTATTTAGGAAAGACAATGAGCAACTACAAATTTTATTATTCCTGGTTAACTAAAGAAGACAGCAGTGTCAGAAAGTTGATGCCGGATTGGTGATGATGGGTTGTTTCTGATCGGTTACTGCAAAATATGCAGGAATAATCTTAGCTGCTGTAACGGCTTTTATACCTTAAGTCAACATGCTTTATCGGACGAGCACAAGAAACAGGTTATAATCCATCTCAATCCGTTACAGTTACGACTGTGTGGATGTGCTAGGGAACAGTCCTAATGAGAAGAGCCATCAGCTAGCAATGGAAGTAAAATTCTTGAGATGTTTTGTGACAAAGATGATGCATACTAAGCAGAAATCATAGGGGTACTCAACTCCTTGCAAGCTTTTATGTCTGCTGCTTCATGTGAGGGAATTATTGATGTCTTTGAAGACATATTCCCTGGTAATCTGCCGCCTGGGATGCTGATGAGTGTGAAGAAAGCTATGTACATGATAACTGATGGACTTGATCCACGCTGTAAACAGAGTATTATGAAGGACATAGGTGAAGCTTTCTTTGTTCTTGAATACAATAAAACTACAAACATTGAATGGAAAAAAAGCTTTAGATTAGAGTGTGCTTTTGGTCCTCTTTAAGACATCAAGTTGTGAGTCGCCATATGGTGATGTATTTCATGGAACATGCAACTGGTGAGAAAATTGTAAAAAAGCTGATGTCATGCATTTGGAGCGAGAATTTACCACTTGTAAAATTAATAAAGATAGGTAGTAATGGTACTAACATCAATCAATTTATTTAAAGGAAATAGAGAAAAGGTTACGAAACTTTATACCCCCATAGAAGCTCTTTGTCCTGTGAGAGTGGAGACTAAACATAACATCAAATAATGGTACTAAAATCAAACAGAAGGATAAGAAGTAAAAAAAATAAAAAAAAAATAAAAAAAATGTTAAACAACAACAAAAAACACCATGCCAATCAAAATAAATGAATTAAACAAATTGAAAAAGAGAGATAGAGGGGAAAAAGAGAAGGGAAGAGAGAACTAACTCTCTTGGCTTAAGGGGTGGTTTTTTAGCTCTTTTAAATTGTCTGTAAGAATGACACAGCTGAGTTTTAGCTGTTAGGGAATTCCATAGGGAGGCACAACAAGAAACTGGATTAAAATCTGGTATTACGGTTTTGGTTTTATGAATGAAAATATCCATGTCATTTCTGAGAGAAAAAGAAACACAAGATTTCTTTCGTATTTTAGAATTTAAAGTTATAGCTATTTGAAGAAGTTAAGGAGGAATCCATGAAAATACTTAACAATGAAACAAGAGGAAAGAAAGATATATGTGGATTGAACATCCAATGAATTCATGGTGAGCTGGCCTGTCACCTCAGATTTTGTTTTCTGTTTATTCCTTTAAAGATCAGTCGAGCCTTACTTAGACATAATATCAAATATTAATTAAATGTAACTTAACTTTGTGTGATTGGTGGCTTTTAAAAAAATACTAATCCCTCAAACTGAGTTTAGTGTCGTGTCTCTTTTGGGCTAAGCACGGTGACATATTTCTATTCTCACTTACCGTGACATCTTCAAATTAGGCTTTTTGTTTTCAGTCTTTTTTATGGTATCTTCTTATGGTTTCTTTTTTTTTCTTGTTTTTTGTCTGCTATTGGCAGGGATCGCTTTTTACCTACCATTCATTACCATGATTGACTAAAAACTAAGACCCATGATTACTAATACACAGATCCCATAATGTGATTAAATAGAGAAAAGACAAGTTTTTGACCGGAAGGTAAGGAGCCACATCAAAACTTAAATTAACAGAAATGATTTCGTGTATGAGGGGAGTTGCCCCCTTCCTTGTTCTTCACGGAATTTTTTTAGTTTTATAAAAGAAGCTCTTACTCTAATTAAACTGCTCTTGTCTTTAGGGGTCGTTCTTGAAGAATTGGGAGAAAAAAGTCAAACTTTAGTATAAAGAGCAAGGGAGGGAGTAACCCCCAAAATATACAGAATAAGTTTTGTTCATTTTAAGTTTCAACGTTGCTCCTTACTTTCAGTTGGATTTTTTTCTAATCGTTTTTCATATAGTGCCGGAAAATATGGCTCCCCTCCATGGAAAATTCCTCTATGGAAAGTTCCTCCCACTTAAAATGCCCCTCCCCTTGTAGATTCACCCGAGAAATTGCATCATCGCTGAAAATTCACCCGGAAAAGTTCATGCGGACAATTCCGTCTGAAAAGTTCTCCTTACTATACATTCATTTGAAAAACATGTTTTCGGGTATTTTTCTAATTATGCTGTAATCCCTCCCTTCCGCGGAAAATTTGCTCTCGTGGAAAATTCCCAAATGGAAAAAATGTCCCAAGGAAAATCCCCTCCCCATGGGAAAATCCTCCAGACGATTCCAACTCCACTGAAAATGTCCCCCTCACAATTTCCCTGGAACATGTAAAATTGTGTCGACATAGAGAAAATAAGAAATGAATAGAATTTCTTACAGGAATTCTGGCAATTTCCCTCAGTGTAAAATTTCGTCTGGAAAATTCACCTCTGGAAAGTCCTTCTCCACGGAAAATTCTCCCTGTGAAAAATTCCTTCGACAGGACCCCTCCCCCCTGAAAGTGTCTTTATATTTCACTTTCTAGTAACAAATACTATACACAAACAACGGGTAAATTTCATAACTTACAGCTCTTTCTGCAGGGGCTGTGGGGGGGGGGGGTCATGTAATTCTTAAATGCATAGTTATTGGACCTTTCAACTATGCTGAACAAAATGGCTACCTCAAAATTTTGGTCGAACAACTTTGGGGGAAAGGGGGTATGGGAGAAGGGATAGTTGCCCTGAATATTTTTGGTCAATTAGAAGGGGCATTAGAACATTTATTTACATTTGAATGAACCCTCTGCCAACATTCTAGGACCATTGGTTCGATACGATTGCCCCTGCGGAGAACAAAAAATAAATAAATACTTATCTGTGGTCTTTAATCTGACAAAAAAAATACAAAATTCCGCATTTTTGCAGATAGATGCTTGAAACTGCTGCTGTAGTGTTCTCTGATACGCTAAATCTGATGATGCGATTTTCATTAAGATTTCTTGACTTTTTGGGGGTGTTTCCCCCTTTTTCTAAAATCAGGCAAATATTCTCAGGCTCGTAGCTTTCAATGGGTTACACTAAACTTAATGAATCTTATATATTTCAAATCAGCATAAAAAGCTAATTCTTTTGATGTATCTATTAGTATCAAAATGTCGTAGTTTAGAATTTCGGTTAATATTGAGCCGAGTCGCTCCTCTCTTGCAGCTCATTGCCACGAACTGTTTGACAGGAGAAATAGAATTCATTCTTGGCGACCTCTTAGAAAAACAAATTAAATCGGTCCCGTGATAGTCCTTAGCTTTCTTATCTTAACGGCATCATATCATGGTATCAGGTGGTCGAAATTTAATTTGCTGACCCCTTTTTAGAGAGTTTGTGCTAAGTATATTGGAAGAAAAGCCCGTCCGGCTGGCCCGTTTGTGAAAGCTATTTAATTTAATCTATTTTAACAACTCTAGCAATTGTTATGGTGTCATTTGGAGTGACAGGTCTAGATAACTGTCCAGTTTAGTTTGAAAGGGATTGTCCTTACATTACTCAATGGAAGATATGAAAAATAAAACAAAAAATAAAAATACCTCCCCTCCTAGCTTTGAACTTTTCTGAAAATTTGAAAAGAAACCTTAGAGTTGTGTGAGCTTTCCATGTTTCTGGGAGGGAAACAGATAGCCATTGCATTCATTCCGTCTCTACCATTTTGTTTGTATTTGCATGAGACACACGATAGTGAAAGGTATGTTATTGTGTTCTGCTTTGCGTGGAATGAATGTGTTCGATATTTGCTAGACTTTAGATGGTCAAGGGGCTTGTCTGAAATTTAAGTTGTAAACGTGTCTTGTTTCCCTCATTAGAAGTTGTTTTTTCAGGCAAAGGGTGAGAGGGACAGGCGCGGAAGAGAAACTAAATATCATACTTTGCTGAATCTGCCGCTTCTCAGCACCTATTTAGGCATAAAAATATCAGGCTATAAGTGAAATAACTGAACTCTGAACAACGTTAAATTATTAAGAATTATTTCGACATTAATTAATCCCCCCTGTTCTTGCTTACCTGTCTGCTTAGAGGTTCTGTGAGAGAAAGTGGTCTACGATGAACAAAACTAGACTCGATGTTTCCCTGAAGTCCGATTTTTGATACAACCAGTCATGTGATTCTACGATCCTTTCAGCAATTCTGTTTGTAGTGATCGCTGCAATCTAATAAAGAGTGAGCCATCGCCCATCAGTAACCAAAAGTTTACAAAGGCGTGTTTGTTTGTTTGTTTTTTTTTTGTTTTTTTTGTTTTTTTTTTGTTTTTGTTTTTTGTTTTTTTTTTACTGTCTAATCAGAAATTGAATCTTTAGATCCAAGAATGGTAGCGATTATTTCGATTGATCTTCGTAGTAAAATGCTATTTTGAAAGAAAATTTACTGGAGTTTTTAAAAAAGAGCCTAAAACCAATGGCGAAATTTCATCAAAATTTTAAGTGAGGGGGCAAAGTTGGAGCCAATTTTTCCAAAACAAGTGAAAATGACAGTGAAAAAGGAAAAATGAGCCATATGGTACCATAAGGGCAAAGATATACTAAAGAAAACTGACCTGTTCCTCTGGATGCTTCGATTATGCAGGCTTATCGTAGTTTTGACACATTTTTTTCCAGAAACTAATTTTTAGCTGGGGGGAAACTGAAGTCGGCGTGGGGGGGTCAAAATGAGGTCTGGAGAGGGCAGTTGCCCCCTGTCTCATAGCAAATTACACCCCTGCCTAAAACCCATCAAAGATAGTTTCACGATATGAACGAAAAATGTAGAATCAGAATTTCCTTTGTCGAAAACCTGTTATAGAACATTTACAGCCCCCTCCCCCAACTTGGAAAAATTGAACAACAAGGAAAATCGATCGCCGCTAGCGTAGCACTAGAACATCATTGACAGCCGTTTAAGAGCTCATTTAAAAGCTCATTTTTATATATAATTGCTTTTTATAAATTCTACTTGATAACGCCATCATAAAGTGCCATATGGCACCCAGAAATGTTATTGGGATGCCATTTTCGAAATGGAAAGGCTGAGTAGGGCATTGTAACATTATAGAAAGCGTTTTAAGGGTTCATTTGAAAGCTTATTTTTATATCTAACCGATCTCAATAAATTCGACTAGACAAGGCCATCATAAAGTGCCAAATAGCGCCCGAAAAAATGCAGTTTTGGTTCCATTGCTGGAATGAAAAGGCTGGATATGGTACCGGAACATCGTAGAGAGCCATCAAAGGGCTTTTTATGAAGTTGACTCTGTAACGCCATCATAAAGTGCCATATGGCACCCGAAAAGTGCCCCTTGGTCTGTTTTTCCAGGTTGTTTGTTTGTTTTGTTTTTCAAACTAGGCGAGGAACGGACAAACATTCAATCCTCGATCACCGCCACTAGAACTAGCACGCAGACAACATCGTAGAGTTGTTTAAAAGTTTAGTTCAAGCTAATGATCATTTTCAGGGCTGGAAAAGGGGCGATTGAAACGATTGAGCCCAATCGAGCCTCGTGTTTCAAAGGACCCTGCGCCGCCTTCAAAAATGAAAAATTGATTTTTGAAGTTGGGAAATGTTCTTAACAATTCCAGTGGCAGCAAGAATCACAATGATTTAAAAACAAAAGTGAAGAACAAAAAATATGTGGTTACAAGGCAGGCACATACGCAGGAATTTTTTCGGGGGGGGGGCAAAACCTTCGAAACAGCAGATATAAAATAGCACTTTTTTATTTAGTAACTAAATAAATGCAAAAAAGCACGTGTATCGGAAAATACAGATTAACTTTAATCTGTAGAATTGTAGCGGATGGGGGGGGGGAGAAGACTGAAGCCTCAAAAGTACGTTTTAGGCTCAGGTTATGTTCCAGTGATTAATCTATTATATCCCACTGAAAGGGAGATTAACAGTGCAATATGGGTGCTGTGGGGGGGGGGGGTAGTTCTTCTATTTCGAAAACGTCGGTTTTAATGAAAAAGGATAGTTTTCAAAAATTGATCCATTAAAAGTTGTACTTTATTCTAAAAGGGGGGGGGGGAATAAACGCCCTAATATGAAGGATAATTCTATTTTGGTGTGGAAAGCAAACTCTCTTTACAAAAAAAAAAAAAAAAAAAAAAAAAAAAAAAAAAAAAAAAAAAGAAGCACGCCTTTGTAAACCTTTGGTTACTGATGGGCGATGGCTCACCATCAACAGTACAATCGCTAATTACTTCAAAGAGGGTAAAAAGTTAGACAGAAAATGGGTTAATAATTGGGCTGTGACTTGACCGGATTATTGCATGCTGTAAAATCGCCCCAAAAAAGGCTTCACACATGTAACTAGATTCTTAATAAATGTCCTACTTTTTCCAAAAATCCCCCCAAAACATGGGGAAATTAAATATTTCACAAAACTTTGGGGGGGCGAAGGCCCCCCCCCTGCGTACATGCCAGTTACAAGGAATGTAACAATGAAGATCAGAACGAAATCAAACTGAATGTGAAAAACAGAGAAATATGGGGTTGGAAGATAAACCACCATGAAAACAAAGAAATATGTAGTTAGACGATAATCAGCAGCAAGTATTACAAGCAACAGCAGGAATCAGAACTCGTCAAAGATGAAAGTGAAGAACGAAGAATTGTAGGTTTACCAGACATGCTGAAGCAAGTATCAAGAGTGTCAAAAATTACAGAGCAAATAACTGTGCTATTAAAGAACAACGAGAATCAGAACGAGTCAAAAATGAATTTATTTGACCTATTATACGACATCATTTGCTCTCTAAAGAGTTCCACAAACAAATACAAAACTTGAACCCAAAATAGTTGTAATATTTTCAGCTCCAAAATAGCTGGAGAAATGTATCACAATATCAGTCACAATATCACATTATTAGGGGCGCACCCATCACAGAACTCCTGAAGGTTATTTTGAACATATATATATATATATATATATATATATATATATATATATATATATATATATATATATATATATATATATATACATGTGTGTGTGTGTGTGTGCTTATTTATATGCTGGATTTGAATTTTACCTAGAAGTTTAATATATAGAGGGGGCCTCGCGCCTAGTTGATCCGACCCTGATCATTTCAGCGTATTTTTTTTGTAGATTTTAAATTGAAAAGGGCATTAAAAAGCCGCGTCGAGTGCCCATAGGCCTTTGAGGTATAGTTGGACTATATTGTCTTAAATTTCTAGCATGTAATATAGGGGTGATTCGAAACAGCAAATAGTTTTGAAGCATATTTCTATAAACAGGATTTTATAGTCTAATTTTTTTTTGACATGTTTCTCTTTCTAGCACTGATTCATTTTTAATGATCAGTTGGAAAATGTTAATGTCAAAGAAGCAAAGTATATTAACTACACATCCTAAATTCTTTTAATAATTTCATAGATAATTGTACTTTTTGTTTACAACTCCTCAATGATGTAAAGGATAATAATCTCCATCGACTTTTTATATACTAAATTCTAGTTCATTTTTTTTCAGTCAAACCTGTGTGTAATGCCCTCTTTTGGCAAACACTCATCTTGATATCTTTAGTTTTTTAGCCAAAATTGGACAAAGATCTTTTTGTGAGGTTATTTGTTAATATTTCTTAAACCTGAAAAACAAGTTGAAACTTAAAACCAACAAGAATTACTGCTTTGCAGTTTATGTAATATTTTTTTTTAAATTGTTTGAAGTAAACTGGTCCTTGATATTTCCCTATATGTATAAAATTGTGGATATTAGCGCTTTACAGAAAACTAAGCTTTATTGAATATTTTAGAGGGTTAAAGTCGTATCGTAAAATTTATTGATTTCATGGTTGATAAAAGACTATTGACAGTTTTATGAATTATTCTTTTAATTTGTGCTGGCTAATTAAGGATTTTCCTGTTTCTATTTTTGTATTATTGCGTCGGTTTCGCGTTTTCAGTAAAGCACTAGTTCGTTGAACGTTTTTATAGTTTTGAAATTTAGTCGACTTCTTTGTAAAAAAAAAAAAAATGTATAGTGTAATTTCTGAACGGCTTCCATTACTAAAAAAAAAAAAAAATCCAAATGCTTGGTGGTTACATTCAAGTTTATTATGGGAACTACTTATGAAGGCTTCAAATTCTGTATCAATTTATGGCAAATTTGGGTAGTTTTTGGTTTGCATAGCTCCAATGTTATAATGGAAGCGAGCATTCCAAAAGTCCCTCATTTGGATTAACTGTACCATTATAGAATATAGAATAATTTATTTATACAAGCAAGCGTAATTTAGAATAAAATTCCAACTAAATGGCGCTAGTACTTACAACGGAAACAAGAAAAAAAAATTAGACTATAACTTATTAAACGCTGTCATGTAAAAAGAAACGAACGAATTGGCGAAACGGTTTTTGAGTAGGCAATTCCAGTCTCACTTTGTTAGCTGACCTTGTATTTATTTTATTCCTCATAATTGGTGGTAGTATTGCTCTATGTTTTTAACTGCTAAGAAGAAGTTGGTCAAATTGGAAGATCAAACCCAAACGACGTTCGTGAAGGTACGTTAGCTATAGGAAAGATAATGCCGATTCATAACTTACATATGCGGCTGAAAGAATAACTTTAAAGGCACTTTTTTTTGTAGTGACTCAAGTTGATCGCTAAGGTAACTTGTCCTGTTGACTTGAGGGCCCCATACAGGGCAAGTATACTCAAGAATTGGTCGGATGTATGTCAGATAGGCCGTCTTCAGTTGGGACACAGAAAAACCAAAATGAGGTAGTAAGATAAGGGCCCGCATCGCACCATTTTCCTTTTTAGTGATTTTATCAACTTGAGTACTAAACGAGCAGTCAACGCTATGGTCAACGAGCACCAACGTCGAGAATTACAGCCGAAGATACACTAGGATATGGTGTAGGAGGACTGACGAAGTCTCTCTTTAGAGGATAGAGCGAAGGATTTTGGTTTTTCTTCGTTGATTTGAATGCTGTTGATAGTACATTGGTCTTCAAAGTTGCTTATTATTGCATCACTAAATTGGAGAATTGCCTCGGAGTTTTCAATGAGATATTTCAGAAGAACTGGCAAGTCGTCTACATACTTAAACCTGTCCTCAAAATCAGAAAGGACAAAGTTTATAACTGCTAAAAACAACCGTTTTGCAAGGTGACAATTGAGTTCAGTCAATTTCAAGTTGGTGTCTCCAGGGAAAAGGCTGTAGACGCACTGAAAATGGTCTTGCAAAAAGTCGGGCACTAAAAGGAGAATATGCTTGCGTGAAGCCATTGTGCGCAAATTTGTCACTCCTATGAAATGGCGAATAAAGTCAAAGGCATTTCGGTAAGCCACTAGGAGAAAATCGACAATCGCACTTCTCGGTCAAGCCACTCGACAATAAGGCGATGCATTCTCACTAAGTAAATAGTTGTACTGCTTAATTTCAAGCATCATTACTGACTTGAGTTAAGAGAAGGAGAAATTTGCCAGGGTAGGACGCACAGCTCCTATTCAACTTCTGAAATTCCTTATAAATGCCAAAATTGGAAACTTCATCTGCATCTTCAATCTCTGCTTCAGTAATGAGAGACTCGATTTCTGAACTGGTGATTGACGGAAAGGTGGTACAGATACCAACAAAAAGAGGAGTTCACTTCCATAGCCGATAACAAAGGTACCATCTTCTTTCAATGCCCTTAAGACACTAGATGTCACTTTACCAGCAAGTTCTTTTTCTTTTACTGACCAATGCTATTTGTGTGGAAAAGAATATGATATAGATGCCACGGCCAAAGACTCTGTATTTCTAGACTCTGAGGGTTAATAAAATTACCCGTAGAAGGGATAAGTTATATTTTATGAGAACTCCAAGTACAATGAATAGGATGTTTGAAGTTTTGAGCTAGATCTCTCGTGGACTGCAAGTAAAATAAAGAAAACATTCAACACTTTCGATAAAGAAAATATGAAAAATACCTCAATTGTATCTGGTAATGTCACGTCTTTGAGTCTGGCAGATCTGATACACAATAAGTATTTTATTTTTCCTGTTCTGGCCAAATGTATGGACTGTCTGTCTCTAAGCGTATGGATGTCATAAAGAAAAGAGAAGCAAATTCTTGAAATTATTTGAAAAACTTTGCAACCAGACTCGTTGTCGATGCCTTCATTATTCAAGATCTATGTATTCGTTGCATTTTAGGTCGAAATTTATTTTAAGGGCAATTAGACCAAAAAAGCAAGCAACAGATGAATTACATAAAAATGGATAGACAACAGGAGGTTTATTTCAGGATACTTCCAGGGGATTTTTTCCGAGAATTATCTTGACACTAATGATACTCAAATAGCATGGCCTATGAGCTAAAAAAGTCAGTAAGTAAGGGTATCAAATTTAGAAACCTTGTTCAGATCAATCGAGAGAGTTGATTTTCTTTTAATTAAATTTTAATCTATATTTCATTAACTTTGCTACAGCTAATTGAAGTTTTTTTAATATACCAAGCTATCACCATGGATGGGAGATCACAGTGTTTTTGTTTTGTCAATTAAAACTAAAATTTTCACCAGTCAGATTGCCACAAATGCCTATTAGTTCAATAAATACACTTTTCTTTTGTGTGTTGTTTTTTCATGATTTTATTTATCAAGTTGCAAAACCGATATTAAATGGGTGTACAATTCGGTCTAATATGCATAATTGAAAACTGGATTATCCAAATAAAAGGTAAAAAAAAAATCGCTTGCATGGCCCTTCCACAAACAGCAATTGCGTAAAACATGGCATAGTACTCCAACCAACTACTAAAATGTGAGACAAGGGACAAACAAGAAATCATCAATTATTTATACCCTAGGTACAAGAAATTCCTTAGAGTGTGCTTCCACTTTCGTCACAGGATTAGTTGGATGGGATATGACTTCCCATTTTCGTCAGATCTTCCTGTATAATATCTGTCTCTGACTATACTACAGACAAAATGTATGTATAGTGCGGGCGAAAAGCACCAAAATGCTTCCATGTTTGAGGAAAGCACCAAAACTGGCCGAGGTATACTTTCGAGCATGCTCTTTAATATGGCTCTATTACACGAGTGAAATTTTCCGTCGGAACGCCGCTAGGTGGCTTGAATTCCAAGATGGCGGTCGAAAATATGAGTTTATCAAAATGAAAAGATAAGACCGTTCAAATAGGCAGTATGGGGTAATCGATGGCAGAAGTTCTGAATATGAACGTAAAACTAACCTAAGTTGTACCGTAGTGTTGCTAGACGCTTCAGATTCAAGATGGCGGTCGAAAAATAAAAGTTTTGTTAAAACAAGAAGTAATGACTTCAAATGAGCGGATTAGGAGTAATCGATACTTCAGATTCTGAAAACGCACGTATATTCACATAAATATACCTTAGTTGTACCGTTGGTCCGCTTGGGGTCTAAAATCGAAGATGGCGGAAGAAAATGTCAGTTTTCCGAATCGCACGAGGTTCATGATCCCGATATAACAGGCTGGAGTGGAGTAATTAATGCAGTAGTTTTAAATATCGTTCTGTCATTCCGACATACGCCAAATAGTAATACAGTCTGTACAGTACAAATTGCCTAAGTATGAGACCAAGACGCGTCCAATTTATGGCCTTTGTTTACATGTGCTAAACAAAAATCATTTAAATACTTGTTAACTCTTCATCTCTTTATTTATTGTAAATAAATCAACATAAGCTTAACGGACGGATTAAAGCATTTAAGAATTATAATTTTATCGGGAACACAAAGAGATCAATCGGATCTTCAGGTAAAAAGAATAATCACACGTTCAACAATTAAAGCACTTTGATTTGCACCAGCATAGTGGGCTACAGTTAAGGTCAAATTTCCTGCAGCGGCACCTTCTTTCACGCCCTTTTTGCAACCACAACGCACTGTCTCGCGACACAATTTTAACGCTGGCGGAAGGGAACCTAACCAATTGGAAAGCCACTTTCCATCGGTGCCTCTGACCCAGCCAAAGTCAGAAAAACTGGGAAGTATGGGTGTTGATTCCAGGCTGCGACTCCGCACATGACCTGACTGTAGTGCAGCTCTAAGGATATGTTGTAAAAGCGTAGCACTAGCTGGAGGAAGTCTCTGCATGTTCTTGGTCTTTTGTCGGAGAAATGTTTCTTTCCTAAATTCATTCACGTCGTCGTAGTCTTGTTTCGTATGTCTTCATGACAAAGCGTTCAAGATCGTGTACTTGGACTTCTGTCACTTGGGAACGCTGGTTTGTCAGTTGAAGGAAAGTCTACGTCAGTCCTGGCATGTTTTTCCAAGTCGCAAAAAACTGCCTCTTTGAGTGGTGGATAAAAGAAGAAACGGTATCACATCCTTTAAACGCGTGGAAGAACGAAAGTGCCTGTGATCTCGTCGGCCCGAGCGATCGAATTATTTCATGAAAACGTACATTAGGTGTGTATGGACAGCAAACGCAATAAATAATTTGGATACTCAAATGCGATCAAAGCATGAGGTCAATCACAATCACGTCTGTTTCCACCGTTCGTATGAGAGTCGACGCATGTCCTTGTAAGACTGCATCACAAGCGTGAAGCAAAAGGCAGGTGTCATCCTGTGAACATAACTGGATGAGGTTCTGCTCTTCGAATGCCTGGTTAGCTATGCATGTGTTTCCAGTAGTGCAATATACCCGTTTTGACGTTGGAGACCTTTTCACGACAGCATGGGACAGCAGGTTAAACAAGTCTGTTTTGTTTGCATCTACTTGCAGGAATTCTTTCCACTTCAATGGGATTTGTGTGTTAGGAACAACTTTTAGTCGTGAACCCTTGCCTCTCTGACTTCTGACCGACGACTTTAGACTATCCAATCTGTAAACATCGAACACGAGGTCAAGTCTCTCGGCATGTCTGAGCTGATAATCTATCATGGGATAAAACATGTTTTCTGCTTACTCTCCGAAGGTCTTAGAATTCCCTGGGCTCAACATTTGCACCAGAGCAGCTACATCTATCAGTTTCGCTGTAACATTTGGAACGTTAACCTCAGCAGCTGGGGTTAAGCTGATTAAGACATTTAAGCCTTGTTGCCGACACGAATCTGGCCATCAGACGTCAAAGCCGATGGATACCGACTGTTTTCGTGTTTGAAAAAGGCGTCCATGTCGCCTTCTCGAGCAACACAGCCCACGTAAAGTGCTCCAAACAGTGATACATCATTTCTAGCGGCGCTGAGGTGAGTTTTCGCTGCGGTTGGTCTTTTCTTCTTAGGCCCCCCAAATATGGCAATGCAATTCTTGACCAACGGAGCTGTTATTGGTTTGGAGCATTCAACGAGCCGTTACTTCACGAACTGTTTGTACTGCTGTTTGCCCAGGGCTTTGAATGTTTGCCAGGGCTTTGAATGTTGGGGTGGCGCGAAGCGCCACCCCATCAGCTAGTTATATCATATTTTCCTAAATTTCTTTTTAAAGTTCAAATGTTTTGAATAAATTTGATTTGAACAGGGAACATTCATTAAAAAATTATTGGATGAAACTGAAGACAGACGAGCGCTAGCACCAAAATTCAGGATTGCCAAATTTGCTCTGTTAAACTTCAATATTATATTCTCGCAAAGTGGTACACTTTCTCGCAAAATGTGTTTAAAGCGACAAGGCTGCTACCTGTTCCATTTCTTTTTGATTTAAGATTCCATATTGTTTTATTAGTGTAATTTATTAGATATTTCCTTGCAATTCATCTAAGTTTTATATATTTTCAAGCTTCTGCCTACTCTTATTTCTGTTGTTTCTAATAATTTCCATTTAGAATAAACTGCGGAGAACCAGAATTTAACAACTCCATGCTTTCTCGCAAAATGTATTTAAAGTGGAAATGGCTGCTACCTGCTCCGTTTTATGTCGATTGAAGCTTATAGTCTCTCATCAATAAACAGATGAAACTTTATTGTCAAAGTTTCTCCAATTTATAACTAAGCACGAATAAGAAAAGTTGTATATTTTCGAATAAAAGTTTCTGTGAAAGATATAGTCTAAAAGTTTTGCAACGAAACCAACATTTCTTTGTTAGAGCTATATGTTGACCTCCAGAATTTGATGTAATATGAATCCTAAAACACAATTGTCTAATAATAATAAAAGAACATTGCCAAAAGTTTTAAGCAGAAGACAAAAACAGGATTAAGACGTTCTGAACAGCCTTCTGCAGATAGGTAGAATCAACACAATATTTTTTTTTATTCGAAGTTTGCAGATGATGGAAAAAGTTGGCAAAATGAAAGAATTCATATATTTATCATGCTCAACTGTTACAAAAGTCCCATTAGCTCGTTTGTCACAAACACATGATATTATTTTAAGGTTGTCATTTTTGGTAAGCTGGATTAGGGTTTTGATGACTAGAATTCAGTTAAGTCTAAAAAATTCAGTTAAGTATCAGAGATGGGACTAGCTCTGGTCAGCTGCGCAGGGATTAATGATATCTCAGATTAAAAACGATTTACAATAGAAAAAAAACTAATATTGATTACCATGAACTCAGATCTAAGAAAAATACAAAACTGGTTGCCGAAGAGATATGAATAGTGCTGAAAGCTTGTTTCTGATCTAATCTGTATGAATTACCTTTTTTGTTGGTCTTGGTGGTCAATGTATACGAGATTCCGTAACTGGCATAGAAACAAGGTGACCACACTACTCGATTCTTTTTTTATGCTCTTTCCAATTGTAACACTACAAGCCTACTACTACTAACAACTCACCGCAGCACTAAGCCGCCTTAGGCCTACGCAGCTACGTACGCTCCTCCTCCATCTCAATCTGTTCAAAGCCTTCCTCTTTACACCCTCCCAGGAAGCTCTCGTTTCCCTTAAATCTTTCATTATGACTTCCTCCCATCTCAATCGTGGACGAATTTTATTGTTGGATTTGTTGGATTTTATTATGTGCTCTTTCATTGCTGTTTTCACTTTTAGTTTTCTCGTTTTATCGCAACTCAGATTTTATGTTTATTTCATTCCTTTGTTTCATTGTAGACTGTTGTTAGTTACTTAGCCGAAATGTTCTATTGGTTTTCTTCAGTAATTCACTGTCTTAAAAAACTCCTTATTGGCAATATCTTCTCTATAATTTGGAATTAAAAACAAACAAATAAACACGCATCCGTGATCCGTTTTGTGACAAAAAATGCAAAATTCCATATTTGTGTAGATAAGAGCCTGAAACTTCTCCTGTAGGGTTCTCTGATACGCTGAATCTAATGATGTGATTTTCGTTAAGATTCTTTGACTTTTAAGGGGTGTTTTCCCCTATTTTCTAAAATAAGGCAAATTTTCTCAGGCTCGTAACTTTTGATGGGTATTTTGAAACTTATATATTCAAAATCAGCATTAAAATACGATCCTTTTAATGTAACTATTTCTATAAAAATTCCATTTTTAGAGTCATGGTTACTTTTGAGCCGGGTCGCTCCTTACCACAGTTCGTTACCACGAACTGTTTGATTTAACCCCTATATGATATTTCCCCTTTTCTCTCAAATATCGGTGACTGTCAAACTTTCATAGTTAATTTGTTGGACCTTTAGGTATAAAATAGTAGAGATTCATCTTGCTTTAAAGAAAAATTGCTTTCTCATCATTTGCCGTCAAGGGTATAGTTTATTCTAAATATTTGAAACTGACAGCAATATGTATTAATAATTCTTAATTGGAGAGGAAAAAGGAGACTTATCCAAAATAATCAATGAGAGGCTGTTATGGTCTAGGATTTATTTTTTCACCCTGCAGAGCTTTAGCGTGGTAGGCTCTGCATGGTATTCGCTAAAGATTCCATCAGGATTGCTACCAACTTTACTTAGGAAAATATGAGGCCATTGGGTGACAAATGGCCTATACTTCCTTTTCGGAAAATTGAGATTGGCCTGGATACTTTTGTGTAGTATCAGAAATAAAATTTAAACTCCTGGGTTGAAAAATTGAAGCGGAATATTTAACCGTTTTGGTTCATCATTTCGGAGCTCTAATCTACAAATATAAGAGACGCGATGATGAATGTCTGTTTCGTATGATTTGAGTGTTTCGATGATCCACTGTAGTAAAACTCCGTCCACTTGGGCAATTCCTTTCCAATCGTGAGTCCGTACAGAACATGTTAAAAGATAGAGTGTATGATAGTAATAATAATGATAATAACTTTATTGCTTTTAAAGCCCTAGGGCCATGGCAACTCATAATGAAAAAAAAACAAGTTTTTTAAATGAAAGTAAGGAGCAAGATTAAAACTTAAAACGAACAGAAATTACTCCGTATATGAAAGAGGCTTTTCCTCCTCAACGCCTCGCTCTTTACGCTAAAGTTTGACTCTTTCTCTTAATTCTATTTGTAAAACAGTAAGAAACTTTAGCGTAAAGAGCGGGGCGTTGAGGAGGAAAAGCCCCTTTCATATACGGAGTAATTTCTGTTCGTTTTAAGTTTTAATGTTGCTCCTTACTTTCATTTAAAAAACTTGTTTTTTTATTTAATTTCTGGACGTTCTTGAATTAATGCATGTTTTGATCTTGGCTCTCCGCACATAAATAATTAAAACGAAATTTGCATATGAATTAATTGCAATTAATCGGAAGGTTTTGAGAAAAAAGGAGCGAGGGAGGAGACCTAGTTGCCCTCCAAGTTTTGACTACTTAAAACAGCAACTAGAACTTTTATTTTTTTACAAACGTTTTCATTGGTAAAAAATATACGTAACTTACGAATTAACTTACGTAACGAACTTCTATATTCGTATGTTTATTGCGTATATGAGGGGGTTCAACCTTCGTCGCTCTTTAACACTAAATCTTAGATTTTGTCCCAATTCCTTAAGAATGACCTCTGAATCACAAAGGCCGTAGAACAAATAGTTGAAATTACTTAAAAATACTTTAGCGTAAAGAGTGAGGTATAACGAAGAGGTAAACCCCTCATATGCGTAATAATTTTTGTTCGTTTTAAGTTTTAATGCTGCTCCTTACTTTCAGTACGAAAAACTTCTCATATTTATTTTATCATTGTTTTTTCAAATAATGCTAGAAAATCCTGCGCCCCTTCATTGAAATTCTCTTTCCCATGAGAAGTTTCTCTATGGAAATATCCTCCCACGTAACCCCCCCTCAAATCCCCCTGAAAACGTCTGTACACTTCCTAGTAACCATTACTATATGTAAACACAGGTCAAAGTTTGGAACTTCCAGCCCCTCCCACGGGGACTGCGGGGGAGTAATTCGTCCCCAAAGACATAGTTATTAGGTTTTTGACTATTTTGAACAAAATGGCTATATCAAAATTTTGATCTGGTGAATTTTGGGGGAAAATGAGCGTGGGAGGGGGCCTGGGTGCCCTCCAGTTTTTTGCTCACTTAAAAAGGGCATTAGAACTTTTAATATCCGTTAGGATGAGCCCCCTCGCGACATTCTAGGACCACTTAGTCGATACAATCGTCCCTGGAAAAAAACAACAACAACAAAAAACAAATAAACACGCATCCGTGATCTGTCTTCTGGCAAAAAATGCGAAATTCCACATTTTTGTAGATAGGAGCTTGAAACTTCTGCAATAAGATTCTCTGATACGCTGAATCTGATGGTGTGATTTTCGTTAAGATTGTATGACTTTTTGGGGGCGTTTCCCCCTGTTTTCTAAAATGAGGCAAATCTAACACTCCTAACTTTTGATGGGTATAACTTATCTTGATGAAACTTATATATTTAAAATCAGCATTAAAATACGATTCTTTTGATGTAACTATTGGTATCAAAATTCCAATTTTTAGAGTTTCGGTTACTATTGAGCCGGCTCGCTCCTTACTACAGTTCGTTACCACAAACTGTTTGAAATCGAACTCAAATTGATACTAACAAAACTGACATTAAGACTGAGTAAACATAACACTACGCAAACAAAAATATCGCACCCATGACAAAAAAATTTGTATGCTCCATTGCTAGTCTCATAAATCGTCCTAATCTTTATACACTCACCAAACACTCATCCATCACTACGCTTGTCAGCCATTTTTAATCAAACCTGAAGTCTCCATATACATCCTTTCACAACTCACTCAGTAATTCAAACTTGCCCATTATATGACCCGCCATCTCATTATATAGGCTAGGTCCTCTTTTTAAGTTTCAGCATATTAGTTTAGTACTCATTCATCGATATTCTTGTCTTGCCATGGCCTTGTGACTGACGTTTCTTATCAACTAAATGTGTACCTGTTACTGCTACTCTTTTTTAGCGCCAAATACATTGATATTCCTATCTATTTCAGGTTTTGGAAAAAACTAGAAGATTCTGCCGAGCACTTGTCATTGTTTTTGTACTATTTATTTGAAGATATTTTCTTTCTGTTTATGTATAAATAGTATGATTTCTGTGTAATTTTTAAGAAGAAGTATCTTGCTTATTTGTGCTTTGGCTTCTTCAGCATATGATTTTCCTACGTAAAATAACTGATAAAGAATATGCTCTGAAGCTAATAAATAATTAAAACTACACCAGTTTATATAAACAAAACACGTATGTTAATTTTTTTGCAACTGCGAAATAGTATTCGGCTAAATTTCTCATTTACGCAGCAGTAGCCATAAGTATAAGACAGTGGCAGTTTCAGGGGAGAGACAGGGGGGTACTTGCCCCGGACCCTGGAAATTAGGAGCCCAAAATTTAAATAAATAATGTAGCAGCTACTAATTATTCTTTTAATTTTTGAAGTTTTACTTTTGTAAATATAGTAGCTGGCCAAATTGTGTTAATAAATAACAATTTTGTTGAAACTTTGCCTGAAAATTTTTGAAGGCGGGGATGTGATCATTGAAATTTCGCCCCGGCCACAAGAGAGGCCAGAGTCGCCACTGGTATAAGTATATCTTTAGGTAGCCATTACAATAATATATTGAAAATAGTTTAAGGCTGAGAAAAGACCCGTGTCTTGCAACAGTGACGTTAACCTTGATAAGTATATAACTGGCATTTGGTATATATCCTATGGGGTATATTGCTTATATCAAAGATACGTGGTGAACTTTTGAAAAACATGCTAAAAGCTGCGGAATGATGGTAAAAGTGTCGTCAGAAACAGGTCAAGCATTTTTTTGATTCCAAGTAATCCAATTAGCGCTTCAAGCTTCTTTTTTTTGTATGTATGTATTTTTTTTTCTTTTTTTTTCCCAAAATGAGTTCCCATAAGCTAGATTCCTTTTTCATTTCTGGCTCCAACTATAATTTATATTTGTGAAAGACGTTAGGTCCACTTATGTTTAAATAATTATTTTAAATAATTCCCTAACTAACAGCGTACATGCACCTCACTTTACCACTGCCATGAATTTATGTTTATAGATCTGATTGAATGATTTGTTTTGTTTTAAAGATTTTTTTTTCTATCTTTATCTTCTTCTTTTTTCCATTTTTTTTTAATGGCCCTCATTGTATATATGTGCTAGTTTCAATATTGGCAAATTGATCGCTTACAAATGACACATTAAATAGGGATAAATCCTTTAGACACTGTGCGACAAGCTTGAAAGCTTACCGTATTTGGTATTAATAAATAAAATAAAAATTGTAAAACAGTGATAAAAATTCTGGATAATTTGATCACATACACAGTGGCCGTCAGATTATCTGCTGATGACGATCGCTGTGTGTGATCAAAATATCCAGAATTTTATCATTGTTTTTCAATGTCTAATAAAAGAATTTACCCTATTTGAACTGCTATTCGTGCGTCATGGAAAGGTAATGTTGTCTTTGAAAATATCTATGATCGGTTGTTGTGAGCAGTGTCGCTTTGACGTCATTTTATTATGCCCTAAGTACCTGTCAGGGTTGTTCAGAATAAGTCTGATGAATGTTCAAAAAAGAGCCTGTTTGGAATTAAAAAAAAAGAAACAGCAGCAACAACAATAAGGGAAGAAATACAAATTTTGCTACATGCATTTCGACTACTAATCAATATGTATTTTGTGACCAAGAGCACTCCCATCCTTCACCTCTCAAAAAATAGCTGCCACATTATTTTATTCGGCTCTTTTGAAGAAATTTTTGGAGTACTTCTACATAGTTTCGTTTCTGTTTTCTTGTGTGTAAACGACAAGCAAAAGGAACATCTTGCTGCTACTACTGGATGTGTACTTAACAGTGTTGCCGTGAGTGGAATATTTGATAATACCCAGGGCTATCAAAAAGTATAATGTTTGAGGAAGAAGTTCCACGTCCCGTAAGTGCAGCACGCGGACAATCAGCATCTAGTCTCTTTTGTCGTATAAAACTCAAACACAAGTTTTACTCGGATTGATTTATTTTCAGTAATTGTTGTCTTATCTTGCAATGGAACTGTCTTATGCTGATAGGCTTGTATAGACTTCCATCTTCTTGTTCTATTCATCAGCTATGCGGGGTTGTAGCCTCTAGGATTCACAACTTCAAGTCTCGCATATAGCAGGTTTGAGTAGTAGCTTGTTTCAAATTGGGGCCTAGATATGAGAAACGGGCGTTCAGTAGAAGTGTTGTCACCTGGTTATAATTCCATTGACTATGAATAGGAGGAATGTATTGCAATCAATAACAACGTAATACATACGCTAATACAAGTAATAAAGAAACAACTGATAGATTTGTAATAAATTTGCTGCAAAAGAAGGACATATTTCTTTGGTAATAATAAAAAAAAATCCTGGAGTTTCTTTTAGAAATGGGGGGTGGGATATAGTTCAATACTGCAATGAAGAAAAGTTTCTGCTGAAACTAATACTTACACGGCAATATGTGCACAAGGGAGCCCCATAATGTATTCATAAATGCTGGCAAGTTTGTTGGTACCGGATCCCTGACTCTGCCTTCAAGGGTCGATAGAGAGATGACTCAAGTGTGGACGGAGAGTTCGGAAATCTTCCCTGTCCGTAGTTTATTCTTTAATTTTGATTCTCTCCTACATTGATGTCAAGATTTATTCTGGAACTAGAAACTAACGAGTAAAAGCTTAATTGATTGTCGAAAAGAGGAAGAATAGAGGAGACTTAATCCTGAATGAGGAGTTTCTGCTGATAACTGCCTTAGTATCTGACGCAATAGAACTATGACGTATAAAACATAGGCAATTCTTCTTCGTTGCATCATTTGCAAACCCAGAAAAGTATTATCAAACTTAGGAAAAGTTTTTCGCTCATTTTATACTAGGAATTACCCTTAGTTGGAAATGTATGCTCCATTTTCCGAACTTCCATTTAAGCTACGTTCAGAACTCTACGTGTAGTTCCTGCGACTTTGTAGTTTGAAAGATTCTTATGTAAGTGGAAATTTGGGACAAAAAGTACATCAGTATTTTGTAAGTACTACTTTAACGGAAATGTCTAAAAGTTACAGCGGGGTGAAGAGAACCGATGTGTGACTTTCTCACCAGTTGTGGCAACCATGTTACTCATTGGAAGAATAACCAGACATAAAATAAGGCGTTACCCCTGACCCACATGCCTCCGAAACTGACATTCAGTTCATGAGGTCATTTGGTTTGGCGAGTTTTATGGAAATGGACGTTAGTAAGAGAGGCATTGTTTTGACGATTGTCTCAGTTTAAACTCGAATATGCGGAGTTATGGTTCAACTGTGTAGCTTTAAAATGTATATAATAAATACGTTTTAATCAAATTATTTTCTATGTTTGTGGGCTTAAGCTGATTTCTGAAGAGCCCTTATTTTATAAATGTTGCAGATATGAATTACTTGCCTCATAGTATGCTCAAATTTTGTTATTTCAGATTGATTATTTAAATAAAATGTTTGACCAAATCCTTCCTGCCTTGCTAAGCAAGAAAGCCGTTTGTGCAGATTCGTAGAATTGCGATATTTAGCCCCAAAGTTTTTTTCTGCCGAGCTTTCATAACCTATGAAAAGTCTTTTCATATTTTTTTTTTCTGCTTTTAACTAAATTATATCTGTAAACAGTTACCACTCTGAGGCGGGGGATCTAACGCTTAAATTAAACTTATTTGATGGTACATTTTTCCATTATTCGTGTTGGAAGTCTTAACAGATGAATCTCGTGGGTAAGTTATCCTTCTCCCCCCCCCCCCCTCGTCCCACCTTTTTCCCTCTTCGAGGGCAGAATTATATATATTGTTAGCCTAACAAGGATGTTTTTTTTTGTTCTCGTTTTTTTGGAAAATAAAAGAATAGGCTACCTCTGTAATCACAATAACGCCTTCAGATTCAACCTTTCTGATTAGGGTGTAAATTTTTGAATGTTCTGACTTTCAGGAATTACAAGCTGTATAGAACTATACAGAATTTGGGACTTTTGATTTTCTTTCTAAGGAGGGCAGTATACTTACTATGGTATATATTTATACTGCAGAAATCGGAGGAGGGGGGTTTGCAAGGTCGTATTAAGGAGGATCTACTGGTTTTTAACCCCGATCCCCCGCCCAAAAAAATATGTCGCCCGACTTGTAAAAAGCAACAAAACTGTATATAAACAAATCTTTGATTCGTTTTATAAAAAAAAAATCATGTACCCCCCTCCCTGATTAAATATTCTGGATACGATTTGGGTGGTCGGAAGTGTCAATATTTTAATTGACTTTTAACTATTCCTTTGTTTGGAATTATCCATAAGGGATACCACTAGAATTAGAAGCGATCGCCATCAGCAATTATTAAATAAGATTGCTTTAGGGTCCCCAAAATGCTGTTAATTGAGCCATGGAATATCACCACACTCTGAACATACTCGTTCATATAACTGTTTTAGTATATCAAAGCACTTATTTTAGATTTCTCAGCCATTGAATATCTTGGAAGGTATCGTGCTTCTATATTAGGTTTGACACTTCAGTGTTATTTTGTTTTTGTTTTTTTATTTTATATAATTGAAAATGTATTGACTCATTTGTTTATCAGTGATGTGATTTGTGTATTCTGGTCTCTTGTAAGAATTGTTTTCCTAATAAATCTGTTGATTTAACTATTGGTTGAAACGTACTACATATATATATATATATATATATATATATATACTAGCTGTTGGGGTGGCGCTTCGCGCCACCCCAACACCTAGTTGGTGGGGGCGCTTCGCGCCCCCCCCAAGCCCCCCCGCGCGCGTAAGTCGTTACGCGCCATAATAGTTACGCGCCATTGTAGTTGTGTCCCTATGTCCCACCTGTGAATATAGATAGATATATATATATGGTTTTAACTACGTAAAACTTGCGAATATACAACATTCTTTGCTGTCCCATTGTCTTTGCATATAAATAGATTGTCAGGTTTACCGACTCTTGAACATGCAACATATAATGGTCCATGGGAAAACAATCTGTATTCAGATCTATACCTCATGATTCTAATGATTGCCCTTGAGCTTTGTTGATGGTGATTGCTAATCGACCATTCCCTGTCCCGGTGTCCCGGTCGTCATTTACATCCCCCTGTTTCCCCCGGTGTCCCCGTTGTAGTTGTGTCCCTGTGTCCCGGTCGTCATTTATATTCCCTGTGTCCCGGGTCCCGGTCGTCATTTGTATCCCGGTGTCCCGGTCTGTATATACATTCGTTTTTTAGTTTTGTTTTTCTCCTTTTTTTTTTTCCTTTTTTTTTCTTTTTTAGCTTATTTAGATTTTTAGATTTTTTAGTTTTTTTATTAGTTTTTAGTTTTTTTTTCTTTTTAGTTTTTTTGTCCCGGTCGTCATTTATATCCCCCTGTTTCCCCCGGTGTCCCCGTTGTAGTTGTGTCCCTGTGTCCCGGTCGTCATTTATATTCCCTGTGTCCCGGTCGTCATTTGTATCCCGGTGTACCGGAGTTGTGTCCCTGTGTCCCGGTTAGCTTATTTTTCAGTTTTTTTAGTTTTTTTTATTTTTTATTTTTTTTAGTTTTTTACCTTTTTTTAGTTTTTTTAGTTTTTTAGCTTTTTTACTTTTTTTATTAGTTTTTAGTTTTTTTTGTAGTTTTTGCCTTTTTTTAGTTTTTTCAGTTTTTTTTTAGTTTTTTATTGGTTTTTACCTTTATAGTTTTTTTAGTTTTTTAGCTTTTTTATTTTTTTTATTAGTTTTTAGTTTTTTTTGTAGTTTTTGCCTTTTTTTAGTTCTTTCAGTTTTGACGTCACCTGATCCAGTTTTTTCAGGTGACGTCACCTGACACATCCATCCATCCATCCACAGACAACTTATTTTTATATATATAGATATATATATATATATATATATATATATATATATATATATATATATATATATATATATATATATATATATATATATATATATATATATATATATATATATATATATATATATATATATATATATATATATATATATATATATATATATATATATATATATATATATATATATATATATATATATATATATATATATATATATATATATATATATATATATATATATATAAAATGACATCATTTTTATACATTCCTGAAAAAGGTTTATGCCAAGTGTGCCTCTCCAATCAGACTATCTGTCTTGCTCTTTCTCCTATTAGCCATGGATTGATGGTAACTTGATTTTAATTCAAAAACCATGGCTTAAATCAAATTTTGTTACTACCAAATTTGCCGCTACTGCCCAAAGCCTGTCGCAGTGTTATGTCACCCAACAACATGAAACTGCTGAGGATTCCTTCATCCGTCATCTTTTAAATTTTCTGTTTTGACGACATTCTAAAAAGTTTCAGGCCATTTTTATTTGCTGATTCTTCCATATGCTGGAATGTCTAGCCTTTCTCCTGTCCTGTTACAAAACACGTCTGGTAAAAGTGCTTTGCGGATACCGTTGTTCGTATCAGGGGACAAGTGCAAGCTACCTAAGTCACTTTTTCATGACCCACGAAGTGAGTGAGCTTGAAACAACTTGTTGATAGAGAGCAGCGTTTGGTACCTCACCATTAATCTTTTCCTCTCGCTTATCTTTGTTTCTCGGTTTATATATAGGGTCTATTCTATCCTCTGTATATTATTTTAGTGTCATATACCCCGAAATGAGCGACAGTCGTCAATCTTGTTTCAAATTCGTTAGTATCCTTTTTTGCTTTCGTAAGCTGAGTTAAACTCCCTGTACTTTAGCAATTCTATTTCCTATATTTGGACTGCAACCTCCATGTCTACTGCCTGAGTAACCTATCTTCAACCTTTAAAGATAATTCCAGCTGTTCCAGTTTAAGGACATCGATTGGATAAAAATCAAACGCAATTAAGGAAATACTTCACATTTTTCATGTGTTTAATCTCAGGGAATAGTCTCTCCTATTTGTCTGGCCTTCTATTACGGATTAAAAGGTTGATCTTTTCCGCAAGGAGACTGGCTTTATAATTTACCAGTGAGCCAGGAAGACAATCTGATAGAAGATCCTATTGATACCCCAAAATAGACTTCAATTAAACGAGAAAGGAAAATTTACTTCCAAATCACTAAAATAGCTCTCATTGAGTTTCATCTAATTTCTAAACTAAGTGAAAGTTTTGTAATTCCGTTTAGTTTCTAAAAGCATCTAGCATTTCCATTAGAAATATTTAACTTTGAATAGTCATGGTTATGTAGAATAGGAAGGGAAATAGTTAGAAATTTCAATCCTCGCCGTTGCATATAGTTTTGAATATAGACGAGCTAATGCCCTGACGGGTGCTTGTACATGTGAAATATGTTTAGAGGAGGTATAAATTTCCGTATAACAAAAGCAGGTAATTTACATGATGTCTGAGAAATCACGCGGAACATTGTAAAAATAGTCATGCATTTGTATATGGATCCCTCCTCCCCCCTCATGCGAAAGGATGTGGATCTTTTAGATAGATGTTAATAATTAGATGCTGATGATTCTGTATCATTAAGATTACAACAGGACTGTCCCAAAGGGTAAGACAGTAAGTATATATTTCGCATTCTGATGTTTTATTTCTATAAGATATGGTGTTTAAAGGTTTGAAGTCTTTAATTATAAGTTTTTGCTTACTTAAAAAAAAACAAAAAAAAACCCATAAATTCACGGTTTATATAGAAGGATTGATATCAAAAATTAAAGCGACCCGAAATTAACTCAGAAAAGAAGTCTAAATTGATCCTAACAAAGTCTCTATAAATGATCACAAGATTTGCATCAAATCATGAATACAGACTTGAAATATTTAAATTATCTGCATTTAAGCATGGCGTGTCCACCCCTCTAAAGTCCATTGACCCAGATGGTAAAGGTTAAGTTTTGCATTCAATTAATCTCACACGTGGACTATTGCTTGGTTCTTTTGTTCCAACCCGTCGCGAAACGCACCCGGTCAAAAGCGTCAACCCTCCCTTTCGTCTGAATGTACTTCTCGATTGACTTTTCCAATAGATCTCTTCACAAAAACACCTTCTTGGCCAGTTGAAAGTCTAGGAAAAATCTTCACCTTTTCTGGACAGTACGAGAAAAGGTTGTTCTGATCAAAACAGAATATACAAGAGCCAGGGGCCGGATGCTCTTCTGGTAAAAAAAAAGTATAATTCCACAAACAGCTCAGCCTAGGTAAGTCCCTTGGTATTATATCCCTTTCTCAAATATGGACTTGCATCAGCCATTTTTACTACTTACCAGTGCCGGAAAAAGGTGATTGGAATGACTGGGCCAAATAGGGGCACAGTCGTTCCAAAGTCCCCCGTCATCAAAATGAGCAATTGATTTTAACAATTGTGAAATGTTCTTAAGAATTCCGGTAAGCGTTGCTTCTGGAGAGAGACTATACTCCGGAATAAAACCAATAAAAAAAAACTATCTGATATCAACAATAAATCAAGACAGACTAAATAGTTTAGCAAATCTGTTGATTGAAAGTGAAGATACAAGGAAAGTAGATTTTTAAACTGTTTTAGAAGCAGTTGGACAACAAAAAATTTTGTTGATGTAAATATCAAAAAGGATTTTCAGCAGTTTCATAATATCCTGGGGACACAATCATAAATTAACGTAAGCACAAAATGTGTACAAACAAGAACAAAAGAGGACAAAATCGTAAACTCACAAATGGACAAGTTGGACCATCAAATGAGACAATATTAAGAGGACGACTTGAGAAATGTAAATGTGCGACGAGTTGTAATGAACAATGTAGATTGTAGACCATCAAAAGTGACAAGACCAATCGAAGCAGCTAAGGCAAAAGGCACTAAAAAAATGTCTGAAGCAATGATAAACGAAAATAAAGAACAACGAGACATGTAGTTAGAATATTAGCGAAAACGCCAATTAGAACAAGTCAGAATCGAAATTGAAGAAGATAGAAATATGCAGTTAAAAGACAAGTGGCAGCGAGAATCACAATGACTCAAAAGTGAAAGTGAAGAAAAAAATATGCGGCTACAAGACCTGCGACAGCGAGGATCAAAACGAACCAAAATAAAAATGAAGAACAGAGGAATGTGTGGTTAGAAGATATACGACCGCGAGAACAAAGAAATATGCAATTAGAACATAACCAGCAGTGAGAATGGCAAGCAACAGTATGAATCAGAACGTGTCAAAGATAAAATTGAAGAGCAAAGAATTGTAGGATTAGCAGACACGCTATAGCCAGTATCGGAAAGTGTCAAAAATGACAATGAAGAATAAGAACTGTGCTGTTAAAGGAAAGTGAGAATCAGAACGATTCAAAAATGAAAGTACAGAAGAAAAAAAAATGATATTTAAGGAGAACAGCACCGTTACAATCTTCGATACCAGCAAATTGTGGCGTAAAACCAGTACAAACATACAAAGATGCCGTTAACTACGCAAGTGTTATTTTCAAGTCATAGGGACCTTTCAACACTGTATGTATTCACTGTGGAGTTCTCCATTCTCCCACAGGAAAAGTAGCAAACAAATATGGTTTATTTAGGGGCTGCTATCTGCTTGGTCGATTTATTTGGCCTGTTATAGGATATCACTTGTTCTCTAAAGAGCTTAACAGATGCTAAACTGGAACTCATGCTTTGCTTTAGCCTCGTTCAATGTAGCGATGATCTAACCAAGAATGACTTACTTGACTTACTTTGACTTAATGCTCCTGCCGAAATTCTTCCGGCGTCGAGAGTGATGCTACATGGTACCTCCATCTAGACCTGTCTCTTGCAAGGATGTGGACGTCCTCCCGAATATTTGCTATGGCTAAGAAGGTACCTGTCGTGTCCTTCCATTTGGTTGGGGGACGACCTCTTGGGCGTTTCCAGCCGTGCAGCACGGGATCAAAGTCAAAAATAGTTCGTGCGGGAGTGTCGGGGGGCATGCGAAGGAGATGTCCGTACTAGCGTAGTATTCGTTGGGCGAGTTGGACTGAGAAGGGCGTTTGAACAGTTAACGCCAGGAGGTTCTCGTTGCTAACAAAATCGTGCCAGCGTAGTCCTTCAATGCGACGAAGATGTTTTGTTTGGGCTGTATTTACGGTGCTAAGCACGGACTGAGTGGCTGGCCAGGTTTTGGCTCCGTAAAGAAGCACGGATCCCACCGAAGCACTGTATATGCGCATCTTGGTCCTACGGCTGATAGAAGGTTTCCTCCAAAGGGCACATAGTCTTCCCACTACTGCTGAGGCTTTGGCAATTCGGTGCATTAGATCTTTGAGGATTGATCCGTCATTTGAGAGGATAGAGCCAAGGTATGTAAATTCCTCAACAATCTCAGCTAGTATGTCACCGACCATTAGGACTGGCAGGGGACGCGGTGAGCTACGGGGTTCAACAAACACCACTTTTGTCTTCTGCCAATTAATCGACAGCCCTATCTTTAAGGCTTCATCAGCAAGGATTTGTAAGGCTTCTGTGAGCTTTGACGGTGAATCGGAGACAAGAGCAAGGTCATCGGCATAGTCGGCGTCTGGAAGTACTCTATCGCCATAATGCAACCCAAACTGGAGGCGGTTTATGGTCCGAGTCATAATGTAGTCGATGACACAATTAAATAGCTCTGGAGCAGCAGCACAGCCCTGACGGACTCCAGTATTGATTTCAAAAGATGAACTGCGTCTGCCATTGACTTGCACGCAGCTCTCAGTCCCTTTGTGGAGCCGCTAGCCGTACCTAGCCGATCCGACCCTGTTACTTGCTTCCATACGTCGAACACCATTACAATGCATTGGCTGCTTTATTCAGTGTACACTTGCAGTGCAAGTTTTATTACTAACTTACAATAACCTAGCACTAGTCAATGTCAGAAGAAAGGCCGGTATAGGATCCAAGGATAGGGTCGTGAGGTAGTGTGAAATTATTGGCTCCCAGGCCAAATAGAAGGTTGCCAAATGTTACAAGAAACAGGGTCCCTGGGGTATAATTTATCCCTGGATAGTGTCCCATGGCTAAGTGACGCAAAGAACGTTCCATGATACGCGCATTATAGCAGGGCTAAACATACTTTCAATTTGGAGTGAAAATTTGCTCTGTTATAACTGTATTGTCCATGTTTACAAATTAGAATAATACTTAACATAAAAATGGTACGTTATGCGTCAATTTTTCCTGCCAGAAACATGCTTATATTCGGTCCAAATTTAGTATATAATTTTACTTACGACCTGTGGAGTTATGAATTATTTCCTAAGTTGCTTACAAATCATTAAGTTTGACTGAGACGGTCATTTGTATTTAACTGAAATCCAAATATAATTTAACTAGTTTTATTTTCTTTATTGCGACTTGTTTAAGATAATAAACATGCAGCCCTAAGTTCCAATGAAGTCTTTTTTAATATTAATGTTTTTTTGCTCTTCTAAACTCTTTGAATATAAGGATCAGTTATTAAATTTCTCTAGATTTATGCAATGTATTCACTTTTCAGCGTTTTACAATCTAGCGATTAGGGGGTTTGAGGGGGGGATAAACATCATATTGGTTTGGTGTGATGTCTGTTCCTTTTATGGTTGATATCACTATAAAATTTTCATATTTTTTTTTCAGACCCTCTTGTATGAACTAATTTTTATTCGTTTTTTCTTTAAATAGCACTCTTTAAATAAAATAAATAAAATATCGCTCTTTAAATAGAGCTACTTTAAAAAAAGAAATGACATGTTGAGAATCAATGCGCTATTGAAAAGCAGTATTAACTACGACCCATAGTAACCAAAATTTACAAATGTGTGTAAAAAATATGGCTAGGGAGAAAAAATTATCATTAGTAGCTGATTCAGGAATGGTAAATATTACTATTTTAGAAATTGATTAAATAAAAAGAACAAACTTTTCCTACTGAAAACAAAGATCAACATTCAAACTTAATACATCCAGAAATTATTAGGTATGTGAAGGGAATCGCCTCCTCCTAAACACCTTGCTCTTTACGCTAAAGGTTTTTAGTACATTTGAAAAAGCTTGGTATTGTTCCAATTAAACGATTTTGTGTTTCAGGAGTCATTCTTAAGGAATTGGGACAAAATTCAAAATTTAGCATAAAGAGCGAGGTGCTGAAGAGGAAGAAATCCCTTTCAAACACGTTATAATTTCCGGTCGTCTTATGTTTGAATGTTGCTCCTTACTTTCAGTAGAAAAAACTTGTTTTTTCTTATTTAATTTCTTATCGTCTTTTAAATAATCCCAGGAAATCTGGCCCCACCTCCATGGAGATATACCCTCCTTACGGATATATCCTCTAGAACAGTGGCTCTCAAACTATGGTACGCGTACCCCTTGGGGGTACACACAATTTTTTAAAGGGGTACAGTTTCTAAATAAGTTTGAGAACCACTGCTCTAGACAATTCAATTCCGCTGAAAATTTACCCCAGACAATAACCCTGAACAACTTTACGCGTAAAATTGAGACGGAGAAGAGAAAGTAAAAAATATAAAAAGAATCTTGTATAGGAGTTCTGGTAAATTCCTCGAGTGTAAAATTTCTTCTGACAAGTTCACCTCCTGAAAACTTCCCTCCCCATGGAAAGTTTCCCCGTGAAAAACCTCCCAGCAGAAAATTCGTCTTTCCACCCTAAAATGTATGTATGCTTCCCAATGACGAATACTAAGCGTAAACAATGGGAAATTTTGTAACTTAATGACCTATTCCCAGGGGCCGTGGGGGGCTGTGTTACATCCAAAGGCATAGTTATTGGGCCTTTCAACTATGGTGAAAAAAATAGCTTCCTCGAAATTTTAATCGGACGATTTTGGAGGAAATAAGGGGTGGGGGAGGGGGCTTAGTTGCCCTCAAATCTTTTTGGTCACTTAAAATGGGCATTAGAAAGTTTAACCTTTGTTAGAACAAGCCCTCTCATAATATTCTAGTACCAGTGGTCGATATGACCATCCCTGGGAAAAAAACAAAACAAATAAACACATATCCGTGATCTTTCTTCTGGCAAAAATATAAAATTCCACGTTTTTTCCCATAGGAGCTTGAAACCTCTATATTAGGGTTCTCTGGTACGCTGAATCTTACGTTATCACGATTTGTTTGACACATTTGGTGTACCTGCTTGTTCAAATTCTCTAAGCTTTTTACCCTAAAAGGATCAAAACCACAGTTTTGTGGGATATCATTTACGAAAACGGAATTGGGGTGACGAAGTGTAACAATTTCTCCTTTTTTTATTAAAAAAAAAGTAAAAACAAGCTCTTAAATGTTACCTCGAAATAGCTTTCTGCCGATATTTTACAAGAACTTGTTCGATACTATTTTCCTTTAAGGAAATAAAAAACAAGCAAACATCAAATAAACAAGGTACTATGGCTATTATTTTTAGGAAAAATACGCGTTACTGTTTTTATATTGATAAATTTCTGAAAACTCTATATCAAGTTCACGCCTCCGGAGGGGGATAACCCCTTGTATAAAACTATGCCAATGTGTTTCAGTGGGTAACTTTTCACTTAAAGTACCAAGGATGTTGAAAATTAATTATTAACCATGAATGGTGCCAAGACTTAATTCACTTCAATTTTAGTATGTTTCGTGTATAGAATTACATTTCTGGGATTAAAGGATATTACGGGATAAAATAAAGTTATAAGATGTTGTAGCAATTGAAGGAATAGGAATAAGATAAAACAATTATGCTATGTTTTAGCAGTTAAAGAACTAAAAATAAGGATTCAGAATTAGGGTGAAATCACTGATATTGGCCTAGTAAAGAACTAGCCCCTGCCTCTTCCGTGTATTTTCCGCTCCTACGTCGTATAAAAGTGAGGGTTTTTGAAACTTGAGAATGGGCTCATTCGATTAAAGATCGAAGTTTTTAGTTCCTTTTTCAAGACTCGAAAGGGATCAGAGGACAATCACAGTTATGGTCAGACCCTATTTTAACAGCAGGCCAAAAAGCCGGATTGGAACCTGGTTTCATCGGTTACGTTCAGCTTGTCAAACAGTTCGTGGTAACGAGCTGCAGTAAGGAGCGACCCGACTCAATAGTAACCGAAACGGAATGGATATATAAAAGGGGTTGTCCCCTCCGCAACGCCTCACTCTTTACGCCAAAGTTTGATTCTCTATCACAACTCTACTTTTTAAAACAATAAAAACTTTAGCGTAAAGAGCGAGGCGTTGAGGAGGAAACAACCCCTTTCATATACGGAGTTTTTTCTGTTCATTTTAAGTTTCAAAGTCGCTCCTTACTTGCAGTTCAGAAAACTTGTTTTTTTTATTTAATTTCTGTCAGAACCGCCCACACGCGCTCTGGCGTAGTGGGCTAAAATTTCTGTACCAGTAGGCATCCAAATCGCAGCTTAGATATCAATACAGTTATGAAAACTCGATTAATTTTTGGTACACTGTGCGCGGTAGCGATACTAACGGCTGGAGACAGGAAACTGGCAGCATAGCTTAGATACCAACACTGGTATTTAAGCTGTGCATGCAACAAAATAAAATTGCGTCCCCGCCTATGGCGTTGTAGTATGGTCTACGCGTTGGAGCAGGGGCTTGGAGGAGGCGCCAAGTTCAGAGCTCTGTATCTGTACCAAAAGCTTCTCATGGGCAAGATGGGATGAAAACAGGCTTGCGTCTCAAAGAGAAATTACCAAAAAAAAATCGTGCCGAGGAATAAAAAGAACAACGTGAAAACAGGCTCGCGGCTCAAAGAGAAATTACCAAAATATCGTGCCGAGGAATCACAAGAACAACGTGAAAACAGGCTTGAAGAAAGCATGCCGAGGAATCACAATAACAACGTGAAAACAGGCTTGCGGCTCGAAGAGATAATGCCAAAAGAAAGTGTGCCGAGGAATCACAAAAGCAACGTCAAAATTTTCGCCTGGCATTCAGGTACAGCTCAGTCGATGATTATAGGTTGAGTAGATGTGTTCGAATCGGGACTATGTCTAAAATTTGTCCCTATTGCAAGGCCTTGAAATTTAATGGTGAAACAATGGGAATGTGTTGCACCTCAGGAAAAGTTGAAGTTCCTCAACTGGCTGCACCACCAGAGCCATTGAAGACTTTATGACGTTACAGACCGGAACACAAGGAATATAATTGACGACCGGGGCACTCAAAGTGAAATTACAGACCGGGACACATGGAATATAAATGACGACCGGGACACTCAAAGAGAAATTACAGACCGAGACACGGGGACACAAATGACGACCGGGACACAGGGAATATAAATGACGACCGGGACACAGGGACGCAACTACAACGGGGACGCCGTAAGGGCACAAGGGGGATATATAAATGACGACTGGGACACAGGGAATATTCGACTAGCAATCACCAGACCAGGGGGGCTTGGGGGGCGAATCGCCACACCAACAGTTAGTTTGTAATATAATTCGCTTTCAGTGAAGTGCCAATGACGCAGTAGGCTTTAGATTTTTAAAGTTAGGAAAGGAGGCAGTAGCTAAATTCTTGTTTATAGTGAAACTAAATTTGTTGTGAACTGTCTTAGGAAGAAATAAGGTTAAACTAAATTTATGATATATAATGATATCAACTGCTGCAAAGCCCACCAGTTCAAAATTTTATTTTCCTGTAATTTCATTTTTATTTTCAATGTTGTAACAAGTACGTAAGAAAATGCTTTTAATAAAGTGCCATTTTCAATAAAGCTCCATTGACGCAGTAGGTTTTAGACTTGTACAGTTAGGGAACGAGGCAGTAGCTAAATTCTTTTTTTGAATTGATTTTTGTTCGTTTCAATCTTGATTCAAATGTTTAACAAAAGCTTTTTTCATGTTAAGGCTTATTTATTCATTTATAAGAACATTTTGTATGTTTATTCGCTATGATTCTTTATTTAGTTTCTGTTAGTTTTGGGTTTCATTTATGCTACAATAGAAAAAGCTTTATTTCCATATTCAATTGAAGCTGTACTCGTTTTAAGATTTATTTATTCATTTATATCAATACAACGAAAGAATAAAAACAAAAGCAATACAAAACCAGAAGAATGGAACAGCAAGAATAATGCAAGAAGAGACAAGAAAACTAGAAACAACATTTTTTGAAAGGAAAAACAAAACAATTGACCCCCCTCCTTCTGCATAAAAAAGAAAACTTTTTGTGCCATCCAGGTAATAAGAGTCCAGTCTAATACAGGTTAGATTTTAATTACTTTTATTTTTAATGACGAATAAGTCTGATTTTCACCTTCTCTTCTTCAGTTGATTAGCCGTAATCCCTTTTTTTCTTATTGTTTCTGTTCTTTTCCGTTTTTATCAGCATTAAACATGCCTCTTTTGACCCGTAATTTTTATTAAAAAAATTAACGTTCTTTTTTTACCTTTACTTGTCCTTTTTCGGCATCCGGCTTTAACCCACCTGCAGAAAATACCCCCATGAAAAAAAGCAACAGAAAATTCTCTCCGCGGATTCCCCGCGGAAAATTCTACCCACACGCAAAGGACTAGAACTCTCAATTTTTGATCCAATGAGCACACTTCGAAGTTTTTGTGACCTTGAGGTGGAAGTGTGGATGAGGAAGGAACGGTCCTTCTGCTATGCAAATTCTGCTCATTTTGAAGTTTAGTTCTATTCCTTAAGCGGGTGATTTGCCAATTACATCAGCGTTATCAGTTTATGGATATTTCCCATGTGAAATACTAATTAATGTAATCAGAGGCGATTGTTGTTTCATTTCAAGGCACTGGCTGGTTATTGTTTGTTTTGACTTTGTTTGAAAACGGGCCCCTCTGGATTTTTATTTCTTAGAAGAAAGGGGCCCTTGAGAGTAAGTTTTCAATCGATGTTTTTTTTTAAGAGATGATTTAACACATTTGCAGGAATTTATTGTTAGTATTAAGGAATTTGAAGATGACGGCTATTATGAAGGATTATTTTGATCAGAAGCATCAACAGCTTGTGCAGTTGGTGGCTAGTCTTGAACAAGGAATTCGTGCCCCCCGTCAGGAAAATTCCCAACTTCGGCAGGAAAATTGTGTTTTGAAATCATAGCTAATTAATATAAAAATCGTACCTGAATTTTGAGCTTGCCTCTAAAAGTCAGAATCTTCTACATCACGGGATTCCCGTTGTGTCTGGGCAAAGTGCAGAAACCGCTGTTCGCTAGCTTTTGACTGATATAGGGTTGGCAAATGCTGACGCTATTCCACTTGTGAAGTGCTATCGGTTGAACAGTAAAATACAGACAGGAGCTTCTACTAGGTCTTCTGCTAGGAATATATTTGAGCCAATTGTAGTCACATTGACAAGCATTACTGATAAAGATTGTGTGGAATTGTAGAAAGCTCAAAGACTCTCGTAAAAGTATCAGTTATGATTTACTTCGAGACCTAGCACGTCACCGTAAAGAGCTTTTAGCTTACGGGTATAGCCTACGCACTCCTGCTACTCCGTTAGTGAAAATTTAGCACAAACCAGAGTTATTTCGAAAGGGATTAACATTTGGCTTGAAGCTAAGAAAAATTCGAAAGCGAAGAACTGGACACGTATAGAGCATTCCTGTTTTGATCCGTACTAGATCTCTTGAGTACGTCTAACGCGATTATCCCTTCAATTTTGAATGAAAACTGATTTTTGTTGTTTAATCGCCTTATATTATCTCATCTGGATCCTTCCTATGTTTTTAGTATCCTTGTGGTATATTTACTGTTATATTTATTATAATTGTAATGTGATTATGCTCGTGTGTGTCATTTTCCTTATCCTTTCCTGCTTTTCTCACTCATCCTTACCTGTATTATATTGCGTTTTACTTTTTTTCTTATTTTTTTCCTCTTCACTATTCCTTATTTCAGATTCAGTTGTTTCGGTTTTTGTTTTTTTGTTTTTCAGTTTCGTGTGTGGACAAAAATGAGTTCAGCGTTACCTCTGTATAGATGCCATAGCACTGCTGTGATACTGACAACCTGTGATCTGGTGGGTCGCGGAGCAGATCTACCATCCACCGTAAGTAAATAGACAACTGATTTTGGTGACCAGGTGAATATCAGTTCTTTAGAGGAACATTTTGTTGAGTTACAAAATAATTCTTTAGATACTGAAAGTACAATTAATAATTCAGTTGGAATTAGAAATCAGAAGAATAATGATTCTAAATCGGCTAATAAAAGTAAGTATGTTTCGCAATTAAATGGTTCTGCTTCCTCTAAACGAGATAATATTTTCTCTATGCTTCACCTTAACATTCAGCAACTTTGCTCGTCTCTTGATGTGCTTAAATGGATAGTTAACGTTGGAACTCCTGATGCTATTGATTTATGTAAAGTCTTCCTAGATTCAAATAAGGATGTCTGTTTAGATATTCCAGGCTAATGGATGGAGAGGCTGAACAGGAAACAGATTGAAAGAGGTGACCCTGCTCTTTATATTGCTGATCGTTTTGCATACGATATCCGAAGTGATTTGAGCAGAAATGAGGAAGGAATCTTTGAATCCCTTTTTATTGAGATTAAGTACAGAGTGTAAGGATTTAGCTGTGGGTTTGGTTTACAGGTCCCCTAGTAGATCGATTCCTTCGCTTATGAAAATTCTGGGAGAGATTTTGGACTCAGTTCAAAATCATCCCTGTGAACTAATCCTAATGGGCGATTTCGGCCTCCACCTGCTGGATCAAAATTCTGCTTCATCTATAGATTTTTTGTTGACGATGCTCTCTTCGGGAACTCTAACTTCAGTTTATATACCAACCCGAGTTACTGACGCGTATGTGTCTCTTATTGATAATATTTTTTCGTTACTAGATATCTTAGGTAATCCGGCATTGGTTAGTAGTATTTCTGATCATTTACGTGCCATTTCTCGATATAAAAGTGCTGATCATGCGCAGCGTATAGTGTCACCATCTAATCTCCCATTTTTTCGTTATGGTGATACTGAGCTAAGTCAACTTAATTCTCGTCCTACTGATGAGCCATGGGATAGTTTGGCTACAGAATCGGATTTAATCGCTCTTCTGATTTCTTTTATGATTTTATGACAGAAGATATCCTGGAAGTTTGCCGTCAGGGTCCAGCACCCCATGCTTTGAAAAGAATAGCACGGATGAATCCATGGATGACTTCAGGTCTCCATAAAAGCTGGAAAGGGAAAAATCATTTGTGGAAGCTTTACAAGGCTTCATCATCTATAGCTCATCGTCAATGGTTCAGGACCCATAGGAGTATATTTAATTCTCTATGTCGGAAGGCTAAGTCTCTGTATTATCATATAAAATCTTCTGAACGTGGAAAGGATGTTAGAATGACATTGTAGTTAATTAATTCGGTTCTTAGACCTACTCCTCCTCTGCCTTCAGTTCTGACAACGCTGATAATCGATGGTAAAACCGTCCAAGGAGAAGAAGATGTTCAGCCAGAGCTTACTTGTTACTTTGCTAATACAGGGAAGACAACTACTTCCTTTGCAAGCTCTGCAACTTCTCGTTGCGATTTTAGAGCCTATCTTGGGCCTTCGTGTTTAAAGTCAATGGTTTTGAACTCTATTTCCGATTTTGAGGTAGCTCGTATCGTGAATGCTCTTAAAGGATCATCGTCTTCAGGGCCAAACAGAATTCCTGCATTACCTCAGTTAATGTAAATGCTTTATGTTAATGATTAGATTTTGGCAGTCAAAAACACCAGACCCCTGCAAGCTGTGTAATCCTGATGGTAGTTTGTGTTCCAATACTACTTTTAATGAAGATTTTCTCGTTGGTTTTGCTGATGACACCACTCTCGGGACCCTCAGGAAGACGGAATTTGATGTTAAGTCTAACCTTGTTGGAATATTGGAGAGAGTTATTTCATTGTTTGATACGAATTACATGGCCTTGAATGTTGGTAAGTCACACTTTCTTATTGTTTCTCGAATTGATATAGCTTTCCCTCAGCTTACATACCTTCAAGTGTCACAAGGCTCTGGTGGTCCTGTTTCTTTGTATCCTGCTTGATGAGAACCTTTGTTTTAGAAACCATATATGGTTTCTGTCATGCATAATGAATCACGGCGTCTAGTTATGGACACTAACCGTTTTTCACCAACATCGCTCTTAACTCTACAGTCTATTTACATTATTTTTTGTGCCTCTTTTGTGTTTCTTCAGCTTCACGGCAATCTTCCAAAATCTCTTCGGAAAACTCCTATATTTATCAAACAGTTCGTGGTAACGAACTGTAGTAAGGAGCGATCCGGCTCAATAGTAACCAAAACTCTAAAAAATTGAATTTTGATATAAATAGCTACATCAAAAGAATCGCATTTTAATGCTGATTTTAAATATATAAGTTTCATCAAGTTTAGTCTTAGCCATCAAAAGTTACGAGCCTGAGAAAATTTGCCTTATTTAGGAAAATAGGGGGAAACACCCCCTAAAAGTCGTAGGATCTTAACGAAAATGACACCATCAGATTCAGCGTATCAGAGAACCCTACTGTAGAAGTTTCAAGCTCCTATCTACAAAAATGTGGAATTTTGCATTTTTTGCCAGAAGACAAATCACGGGTGCGTGTTTATTTGTTTGTTTTTTTGTTTTTTTTTTGTTTTTTTTTTCCAGGGGTCATCGTATCGACCAAGTGGTCCTAGAATGTCGCAAGAGGGCTCATTCTAACGGAAATGAAAAGTTCTAGTGCCCTTTTTAAGTGACCAAAAAAATTGGAGGGCATCTAGGCCCCCTCCCACGCTCATTTTTTTCCCAAAGTCAACGGATCAAAATTTTGAGATAGCCATTTTGTTTGGCATAGTCGAAAATCTTAATAACTATGTTTTTGGGGATGACTTACTCCCCCACAATCCCAGGGGGAGGGGTTGCAAGTTACAAACTTCAACCAGTGTTTACATATAATAATGGTTATTGGGAAGTGTACAGACGTTTTCAGTGGGATTTTTTTGGTTTTGGGGGTAGGGTTGAGGGAGGGGGCTATGTGGGAGGATCTTTCCTTGGAGAAATATGCCATGGGGGAAAAAAATTCAATGAAAAGGGCGCAGGATTTTCTAGCATTACTATAAAAAAAAACAATGAAAAAATAAACATGAAAACGTTTTTTCAAATGAAAGTAAGGAATAGCATTGAAATTTAAAACAAACAGAGATTATTACGCATATGGAGGGTTCTAAAAATACTTCAGCATAAAGAGCGAGGTATTTAGGAGGAGATAAATACCTCGCTCTTTATGCTAAAATATTTTTAGTGATTTCAACTATTTATTCTACGGCCTATTTGATTCAGGGGTCATTCTTAAAGAATTGGAACAAAACTTACGATTTAGTGTAAAGAGCAAGGTATTAACGAGGGTACAAACCCCCTCGTACACATAATAAAAATATAAGAATATAAAAGTTTGTTACGTAAGTTAATCCTTAAGTTACGTATATTTTTTACTAATAAAAACGTTCGTTGAATATTAAAAGTTCTAGTAGCCTTTTTAAGTAACCAAAAAATTGGAGGGCAGCTAGGCCTCCTTCCCCACCCCTTATTTCTCAAAATCGTCTGATCAAAACTAAGAGAAAACCATTTAGCCAAAAAAAATTAATATACTAATTTCATTTCAATAATTTATGTGCGGAGAGCCAAAATTAAAAATGCATTAATTCAAAAACGTTCAGAAATTAAATAAAAAAAAACTAGTTTTTTTAACTGAAAGTAAGGAGCGACATTAAAACTTAAAACGAACAGAAATTACTCCGTATATGAAATGGGTTGTCCCCTCCGCAGTCCCACGCTCTTTACGCTAAAGTTTTTAGTTGTTTTAAAAAGTAGAATTGTGGCAAAGAGTCAAACTTTAGCGTAGAGAGCGAGGGACTGCGGAGGGGACAACCCATTTCATATACGGAGTAATTTCTGTTCGTTTCAAGTTTTAATGTCGCTCCTTACTTTCAGTTAAAAAAACTAGTTTTTTTTATTTAATTTCTGATTAAGCTCCATATAGCCTTCGTTCTTCATATATGAACCTCTATCTGCATCCTATCCCTACTATTTGATCAGTTTTCAATCCTCTCATTGCTTGTCAACAGGTCTGGAATTCACTACCTTCTTTAGTACAGAGATACCACTCGTTTGGGACTTTTAAAAGGATTTTCCTCTGAGGAGTTGATATCCTCTGACCGTTTGTCTCATGATGTATGGTTGTCTTCTCTGTACCTTGACTCCCATGCCTCAGGTATGTTTTCTTTTTCATTTTATATGTTATTTGGCTATTGTTCAATTTTTTTGGCGTTGCTTATATTGTATTTTCTTTTTTTGTGAGCCTCCTTGTATCCCTGGCCATGAAGCGTTTTGATGGGGAATAAGAGTATTGTATTTCCATTCTGTATTTATTGGTGAATAAAACTCTGAACTCTTTACTTTCATAAAAGCAGCGTAGACTATAGATATTCCAAAAATCGTAAGGGAGTAGATATCAATTTCACATTTTTGATGTTTTTCTTAAAGTTTCTTTTGTACCCGCTTTCTAAAAAAAAAACTTTGCTGGAAAACACCCTTTTACTGCCTTTTTGCTGGGAAACTTTTCCCTTGAGAAGGGGATTACCGGCACGATTAAAAAAAAAATAATCAGATATTAAAGTCTTTTTCAAATGAAAGTGCGCTAAGCGCTTCGGTGTAGACTTGAAAAGATGCGTTTGTCCTTTCCTGCATTGGTTTCTGGGACCATTGCTTTTCCTGAGGCAAACATAATTTCAATGATTTAAAGAACATGAAACTTAGAACTTGGAATGTTTTGACGTTAAAAAATAACTATAGTATCGATAGTTATCGATACGATAACTATACGATATACGATACGATAACGTTCTGACGGACGAACTGAGACGATTCAAACTGGACTTATTAGGAGTTTCAGAAACTCATGTCCTATGGGTAGGAAGTACAAAATCAGGTGATATAGAATTTGTTTACTCAGGCAGGAAGGATGCGATACATAGACAAGGAGTAGGGCTCATGATGAATAAGGCAGCTGCTAAGTCTTGTTTAAGCTGGGAAGGTATTAATAATGTGAATGCTAATCACTCATTTTATGACTAAAAGTTTAGGGTATCAGTTATAGTAGAATATGCCCCTGTAGAGCCGACGACGGAGATACTAATGATTCAGATGAATTTTACTTACACTTACAGAAGAAAATAGACAGGGTTCAAGGTAGAAATATGGTGTTTTGATTACATTTTAACGCCCAGGTCGGTAGAAATGGGGTTAGATGGTATCCTAGCCTAGATAAATTTTGTGTAGGAAAAACAGCAATGGCTACAGATAAAATTGTCAATCAGCTATCATTGTATTCACGTGACGGTAAGACAGCTAACCTTATTGATTATGCCATTGTAAACCGTAGACTGGCAGAATCATTACAAGATACTGGGGCATATGGGAGTGCTGTTATTGATGTTAAAAGTAAAGATCACCATTTGGTAGTGTCTAAGGTTAATTTAAAGTTGAAATTTCGGAAGAGTTACCAACTCCCGGGAAGTTGTGATGTTAGTAGACTCCAGGATGAGTATTCGAGAGAAATTTTTCAGGAACAGTTGAATGCTAAACTGGAGGGTTTAAAATTGGACAATGTGGAAGATGGATGGAATTATTTTAGGAAAACAACTTTTGAAGTTGATAATGGTGTCTTAGGGAAGTAAGTGAGAACTACAGCTAGGAATATTAGCGATAAAGCTTTATGTTTAATAGTGAAAGGGGGCGTGTACGAGAATTATCTGGGTGATAGATCATATGGAAACAAAATGAATGTAATGAAAGTGGAGAAAGTATCAAAATATGAACTAAAGAGGTGTGAATTGGAAGCCACGGATAAAATTGCCGAGAATCTGAAACATGCGGCTATACAGCATAAGTAAAAAGACATTTTTCGGGAAGCGAATTTTCTCTGGGGAAATTTTTAGTGGTGGGATGTGGGGGGTGCCCCGCTTAAATTGAAGTAATTTAAATTTCCACAGTAAAAGGCTTACCACAATCTTTAAAGGAAGGCAATTGAAATTAAAAGAAATTATAAATATATAAATCTTGCTTTAAACGAACATACTGGAGCTATTCCCATAGACTCAATTTGAAATAACTTAATGCTAACAGAATCAAATAATTATTCTTTCTCATTTTGTACCAAGATTGCCTGTCTACATTGATAAAGATCAAGTCAGTAGTCAAACTAAGTTAATCGCTAAGCAGAGAATTCTTGCCCGATCTAATTTTGTGATTAAATAAATAAAAACAAGTTTTTTTCTACTGAAAGTAAGGAGCAACATTAAAACAAACATAAATTATTCCATATATGAAAATGGTTGTCCCATCCTCAACGCATCGCTCTTTACGCTAAATTTGTTTATTGTTTCAAGAAATAGAGTTGTGAGAATGACTCAAACTTCATCGTACAGAGCGAAGCGTAAAGGAGGAGACAGCTTCTTTCATATAAGGAATAATTTCTGTTTGTTTTAAGTTTTAATGTCGCTCCTCACTTTCAGTAGAAAAATATACCCCGGACAATTTCTCTTAACCACCCTGCGCGTAAAATTGAGACGAAAAAGAGAAAGCAAGACATATAAAAAAAAATTTTGTATATGAATTCTGGCAAATTCCCGCAGTGTATAATTTTCTATGACAAGTTCACTCCCTGGAAACTTTCCTCCCCAATGAAAATTTTCCCGTAGAGAAACCCCCAGCAGAAAATCTGTCCCCTCCCCCACCCGAAAATGTATTCATGCATCCCAATAGCAAATACTATGCGTAAAGAATGGAAAAATATTATCACTTAAAGAACTTTCCCCTGAGGCTGTGGAGGAGGGGGTAATGTTATACCCAAAGGCATAAGTGTTAGGCCTTTCAACTATGATGAGCAAAATGGCTACCTCAAAATTTTGATCGAACGATCTTGGGAAACAATTAGTGGGGGAGGTGGCCTAGTTGTCATCCATTTTTTCGGTCGCTTAAAAAGGGCACTAAAATTTAATTTCCGTTCGAATGAGCCCTCTTCTGATATTTCAGGACCACTGGGTTGACACAATCACCTCTTGGGAAAACAAACAAAGAAAAAATAAAATAAAAATAAACATGCATCCGTGATCTTTCTTCTGGCAATAAATACAAAATTCCACAATTGTACAGATAGGAGCTTGAAACTTATACGGTAGAGTTCTCTGACAAGCCGAATCTGATGGTGTGATTTTCACTAAGATCACTTGACTTTTAGGGAAGATTTTCCCCTTTCTTCAAAAATCAGGGAAATTTTCTCAGGCTCGTAGCCTTTGATGAGTAAGACTTAACTAAAAGAAATTTATATATTTGAAACCAGCATAAAAAGCCGATTGTTTTAACATGTCTATTGTTATCAAAATCCTTTCTTTTAAACTGTTTTTATAGTTTCGGTTACTATTGAGCCGGGTCATTCCTTACTCACAGTTCGTTAAGACAGACGATTTGAACTGCAATTTTCTCAGATTTTTCTTTGCTTTTTATTACGTATATGAGGGAGTTGCTCCCTCCTCAGCAACTTGCTCTTTACGCTAAAATGTTTGTGAATTTGTAAAAAGTTTATTATTCTAATTAAACGGTCCTTGTGTGTCAGGATTCATTATTGAATAATTGGAACCAAAGTCAAACATTAGAGTAAAGAGTGAGGTACTCAGAAGGGGGTAATCCCTTCATACACGTAATAAGTTCTGTTCATTTTAAGTTTTAATGTTGTTCCTTACTTTCAATTGAAAGAAAATGTGTTTTTTTTTCAATAACAACCATAAGCTGAAGACATATAATATCTTTGGTTTATTATCGCATATAAATAATAGTTAAGAAGCTGCTTAAGATAATATTAAATACTAAGATTGGCCGAAAATAAGACAAACAAATTATTGTTTATATCGGCCATTGTTTAACAAAATTCTAACTTTAGTGTAAAGAGTAAGGTGCTGACGAGGGGAAGAAACTCCCTTATATCCATAATATAAGGGGTTTGCCCTCTCGCCAATCAATCGTTCTTTACGCTAAAGTTTGAATTTTGTACCGACTCTTTAAGAATGCCCATTGAATCCCAAAAGCCGTTTAATTAGAATAAATAGTCCTATTGAAATTGCTAAGAATACTTTAGCTTAAAAAGCGAGATATTGACGAGGAGGTGAATCCCCTCATTTATGTAATAATTTTCATTCATTTGAAGTTTTGAAGTTGTTCCTTACTTTCAGTTGAAAAAACTCATTTTTTTTAAATTTAATTTCTGATTGTTTTGTTTACATAATCCTGGGGAATTCCAGCACCGCTTCATGCAAATTCTCTTCCCCAATGAAAAATTCCTCAATGGAAAGTTCCTCCCACGTAACCCTTTCCCCCGAAACCCACCCACCTACAGAAAAAAAACCTGAAAATGTCTGCATACTTCCCAGTAACCAATACTATATGTAGCCAATGGGCAAAGTTCATAACTTGCAGCCGTTCCCCCGGGGCTCTGGGGGATTAAGTCGTCCTCGAAGACATAGCTATTGGATTTTTCGGATATGTTGAACGAAATAGTCATCTCAAATTTTGATCCGATGACTTTGGGAAACAATGAGCGTGGGAGGGAGCCTAGTTGCCCTCCACTTTCTTGGTCTCTGGAAAGTGTACTACAAGTTTCAATTTCCGTTCGAATGAGCCCTCTTCTGACATTTGAGGGCCACAGGGTCGATACGATCACCCTTGGAAAATAAACAAAAAACAAATAAAGACGCATATGTGGTCTTTCTTCTGCCAAAATTACAAAATTCCACATTTTTGCATATAGGAGCTTAAAACCTCCGCAATAGAGTTCTCTGATACGCTGAATATGATGGTTGATTTTCTTTAGTATTCTGTGACTTTTCTAAGATGTTTCCCCTTTTTTTGAAAATAAGACACATTTTCTCAGGTTCGTTACTTTTGGTTGGTAGTACTGAACTTGATGAAACTTATATATTTAAAATAAGCATAACAGTCCATTTCTTTTTATGTATCTATTTGGACAAAAATTCTAGTTTATAGAGTTTCTGCTACTATTGAGCCGGATTGCTCCTTACTTACAGTTTTTTACCACGAACTGTTTGAATAATTTTTGGTTTATTGCGTCTTGGTTTTTGTATGTTTGATTCAATCTTTCGTCTGCTCTGTTAAAGTTCGCTTCAAAAGGTTTGTTTTTTCTTCTTTTTTTTTTCTTCGAGCACAGAGGACAACCTGAAGAGGGTCCTTTCCGAGATATCTGTTTTTTTTTTCTTTTTGTTCCTTTCTTCCACTGGCTCCAAATCACCCTTGTTCTCTTGGTTATTTTCTGGTTGTGTGATTTTTTCTTTTACTTTTTTTTTGTCAGGACGTCGATGTAACGCCTGCGTAGTTTTAGAACATTTTTAGGTATAATAGAAAATCGTCAAATAGTTCTTGAATTCGTATGTTCCTCTCCTCCCCCCAAAAAAAACTCATTCCTACTCGCATATATTACGTATGGACGCAAGGCTTCGACAAATAATCGCATTCATCCCAATTTTCTGCTAAGAAAAACAGATAAAAAGCAATCATGCTTACTTATTCTGATTGATGGAGCCAAACAGTTTATACCCTTGATGTAAGTAAATTATGTGAGCCTTGGACCGGATTTTTCAAATATTAGGACTTTTTTCTACACGACTTCCACGTCGTGCACCATCTTTGTGCTGTTTTGACAAATCTGCTCCCCCGGTAAAAAAGAAGAGAAATTGAAATAAAGACCACAGATCTTGCCGAGGTCATTAAAAAATGGTTTTAATGAAAGAATAAAAAATAGCTTTAATCTTTAAAATCTCAATTTAGCGTTGAGACCGATCAAACAGTTCATGGCAACTGTAAAGCCAGGAGTGACCCGGTTCAGCATTAGCCAAAACTCTAAAATAGAAATACTAATAACAATTAATACTTTAAAAAAAACTGTTTTCTATTCCATCGTCAAATCTATAATATCCATTAAGTTTAACGTTAACCATCAAAAGCGACAAGCCTGAGAAAATTCGCTTGGTTTTCTAAAAAGGACGGAAACACCCCTATTATGTCAAGTGATCTTAATGAAATTAAATTAAAAAAACAAGTTTTTTTTAACTGAAAGTAGGGAGTGACATTAAAATATATGAATAGAAAGTGTTCCGTATACGAAAGGGGCTGTCCCCTCCACAACGCCCCGCTCTATACGCTTGAGTTTCTTATTGTTTTAAAAAGTAGAACTGTGACAAAGAGTCTAACTTTAGCGTAAAGAACGGGGCGTTGAGGAGGAGACAGCCCCTTTCATATACGGAATGATTTCTGTTCGTTTTAAGTTTTATTCTTGCTCCTTACTTTCAGTTAAAAAAGTTGTTTTTAATTAATTTTTGAACGTTAACGCTGGTTTTGATTTTGGCTCACTGTAAATGAATAATTAGAACAAAATTTGCATATTAATTTTTGCTTTTTTGGCTAAGTGGCTTTCTCAAAGTTTTGATCGGATGAAATTGAGAAAAAAGTGGCGGGGGAGGGATTCTGGCGGCCCTACAATTTTTTTGGTTGCTTAAAAAGGCTACTACAACTTTTAATTTTATTTATGAACATTTTTAATGGTAATAAATATACATAACTTCGAATTAACTTACGTAACGAACTTCTATATTCTTATATTTTTGCCACGTATATGAGCCCTGTTCTATTCCTGTAAATTTTGTTCTAATTCTTTAAGAATGACCCCTGAATCACAAAGCCCGATTAATTAGAATAAACAACTCTTTTGAAATTACTAAAAATACTTTAGCGTAAAGAGTGAGGTATTGAGGAGGGGACGAACCCCCTCATATATGTAATAATTTCTCTACAGTTTAAGTTTTAATGTTGCTCCTTACTTTCAGTTGAAAAAACTTGTTTTTTTATTTAATTTCCCATTGTTTTTTTTTTAACAATGCTGGAAAATCCAGCCACCCCTTTATGGAAATTCTCTTCTCCCATGTTAAACTCCTCCATGGAAATATCTCCCCACCACTAGAAAAATCCCCCTGAAAATGTCTGTATACTTCCTAAGAACTAAAACTATGCGTAAACAATTGAAAAAGTTCATAACTTGCAGCCCTTCTCCCAGGGACTGTTTGGGATTAATTTGCCCTCAAAGACATAGCTATTGGATCTTTTGACTATTCTGAATAAAATGGCTATATCAAAATTTGGATCGGGTGACTTTGGGGAAAAAATGAGCGTTGGAAGGGGCCTAGTTGCCCTCCAATTCTTGTCACTTAGAAAGGACACTAGAACTTATAATTTCTGTTAAAATGAGCCCTCTCATAACACTCTAGGACCACTGGGTCGTTACGATCACCCCTGGGGAAAAAAACAAAACAAAACAAAAAAGCTTATTATTCTAATGAAATGGCCTTTTTGCATCCTGAGTCATTCTTAAATAATTAGAACAAAAAGTCGAGCTCTAGCATAAAGCACGAGGTTTTGTGGAGGATAACTCGCCTAATAAAGGTAATAATTTCTGTTCTTTTTAAGTTTTAATGTCGTTTCTTACAATCTGTTGAAAAAACTTGTTTTTTATATTTTATTTCTGATAGTTCTTTAAATAATAACGGGAAATCCGGCTCCCCTCCATAGAAAAGTCCAATCCTTTATTATTATTTTTATTATTATTATTATTATTATTATTATTATTATTATTATTATTATTATTATTATTATTATTATTATTATTATTATTATTATTATTATTATTATTATTATCATTTGATCAGATATTATCTTCCTGGGGAAATTTTACAGGGGGGAAGGGCTGTAAGCTATGAAATAATACTACTGTTACATATAGCATTTGCTACTGGGGAATTTACAGAATTATTAGGGAAGTCTCCTTGTGTAGGGGGAAGAGGAGAACATTTCTGTGGAAAACTCTTCACGGAAGGGGGGGGGGGGTAATTCTCGGATGATTTAAAAACGTTCGGAAATTCAATAAAAAAAAATCAAATGAAAGTAAGTGGTATTTTTCCAGTGATAAGTGCCCATACGGAATTATCAGCGAGGAAATAATGGTTATGGGGGAATTCTGGGGGAGGGATTTAAGAGGGATGAATTTTTCATTGTGAAATTTTTAGTGGATGGAATTTTTTCGCGGGGAGCGATTTTCTGGAGGAAATTTTTCACGGAGAGGGAAGGCGGATTTCCCGGCATTATTTGAAAGAGGAAGAGAAATGAAAGAAAAATACTTTTTTTTAATAGAAAATAAGTAAAAACATTAAAACTTAAAGTGAACAGGAATAATTCCATATATAAGGGGACTTGTCCTTCTTCAATCCTCTCTCTTTACGCAAAAGTTTGACTTTTTGGCCCTATTCTTGACCATTGAAAACCAAGGGTCGTTTAATTGGAATAAGAAGCAAATTAAAACACTACAGTACTTAAGCAGAACGAGGAAGGGTTGAGAAAAGGGTAGTGCCCCTTGTAGATTGAACAATTTCTGTTCGTTTTATGTTTTAATGCTGCTCTTCACTTTTTATTAATTTTTTTATTTAATATCTATCTGTATATAATTAACCAATATGGATATCAACCAAAAATAAGCCAAAATCTATTTTCCAAGTCTAGGCTTCATCTACTAAGATAGAGTTTTGTCAAATTTTCATTTGCTAATTGTCAATGCACAGTCTCTTAAAGTTCTAGTATTCCACTGGATCCTCAGAAACTCAAATCTTTTCCTAGCAAAACAGTTCCTATCCACTTCCCACGGTGAGACTATCGTTGAGACTTGTGTTTTTAAGTCCAAGTTGAAATGTGGATTAAAGCCGGGAAATTCGAATTTGTGGTGGTTTGAATTTAAGTGGATGGTGTTCGATGTTTAAAAAAGGATAGAAAATGATTAATGGTATAGTGATAAATGACTCGGGATTTGTAGGAATGAGATGCACGATGTTATTCATGTTGCTACTATTTATCGGTAAGTTATTTTGACTAATGAAAATTGAATAGTAATAAGTGTTTAGGGCTTAGACCCAAGTCCCCACACTCAATTAAATATTATACAAAATACGTTTTTTCACTACATAATAGTAATAGCGAGATATTTGGTGCAGTGTTGTCACTCCCCGACCGAAATCCAGTTAAAATAATTGCGTTGATTGTGATTATTCACAATTTTAAATTGCTACCATACATCAATTTGTGTTATCAGCACTAAAATGACACTTGAATAGCATAACAAAAGTTGACACACAGTATCAACATAGCCAACATGTTTGGAGGGTGTGTCAAATAGACACGGAGGGAATTTTTTTAGGTTGTGGACTCACTCAAAAAACAAGTTGTCCGCATATTTCGGAAAATGTTGCTTCATTGAGATCTAGGTAACCTGGTCCAAAATGCACTTATTCACTCAAATATTTCATGTTTTCTCATACCGGAATTAACTGTATTTATTAACCTTGCCCTTTATGTGGGTAGGGATGTCCTTAGGATCCAAAAATAATAGTTTTTGGTCCTAAAAATTATTTAGGATATATAGCAGGAAGAGAGCTTGAGGGATTAGATTCAATCCTCAGGAGTGTCTTGTGACCAGCCTCACTCGAGACACGAAGCTATGACTTGGCAAGGAACATTCAGTGGTTCAAACATGAAATCATGAAGTTTAATCATGAAGTAAAAATATCATTGGCTTGAATGTTGAACAGAAGAAGCAAATAATTGACTTCGCATTAGCCTATTTTACTGAATGATAATTATGAGCTGTAACTACAACAGGGCTGTTTGAGTTATGTTCATATTATGCACAAATACTGGAACAGAATACTAGAAATGCAATGATTTAAAGTTGTTCATGCATTGACGTGCTTTAGAACCGGTTTTATTCGTTAGTTTATTTCAGCTTAGCGTGAGACAAGAAAAAGAGAAGTGACAGAATAGATAGGAAATATATAATTTGGGCTATATATTCGCATATTAGAGGAGTGGGGGTAAAGTGTTTGGACAGTGTGAAGTTAAAAATCATTTTTCCTTCATAGTATGCCGAATAATCGTACCTAACACATTAGGCAGGCAGACCCACTGTACTTTACCCCCACACCTTCTAATTTGCAGATTTGTAAGACAAATGTATTTCTAAACTATTATATTTTTATCACACTTAGGTATATCAAACAGTTCGTGGTAACGAACTGTAGTAAGGAGCGATCCAGCTCAACAGTAACCGAAACTCTAAAAAAATAGGATTTTGATACCAATAGTTACATCAAAAGAATCACATTTTAATGCTGATTTTAAATATATAAGTTTCTTAACTGATCAAGATCAATTATACCCATCAAAAGTTACGAGCCTGAGAAAATGTACCTTATTTTGGAAAACAGGGGGAAATACCCCCTCAAAGTCATACAATCTCAACGAAAATCACACCATCTGATTCAGCGTATCAGAGAACCAAAATTGTAGTAGTTTCAAGCTCCTATCTACAAAAATGTGGAATTTCACATTTTTTGCCAGAAGACAGATCACGGATGCGTGTTTATTTTTTATTATTTTTTTTTTTTCCCATGGGTGATCGTATCGACTGAGTGGTCCTAGAATGCTGCAAGAGGGCTCATTCTAACGGAAATTATAAGTTCTAGTGCCCTTTTTAAGCGACCAAAAAAATTGGAGGGCACATAGGCCCCCTCCCACACTCATTTTTTCCCAAAAGTCACCGGATGAAAATTCTGAGATAGCCATTTTATTCACCATAATCGAAAAACCTAATAACTATGTCTTTAGGGACGACTTACTCCGCTGCAGTCCCCGTGGAAGGGGCTACAAGTTACAAACTTTCACCTATGTTTACATATAGTAATTGATACTGGGAAGTGTACAAATGTTTTCAGGGGGACTTTTTTTGGTTTAGGGGAAGAGATTTGAGGGGGAGGTTATGTTGGAGAATATTTCCATGAAGAAACTTCTCATAGGGGAAGAGAATTTCAATGAAGGGGGCGCAGGATTTTCTAGGATTTTCAAGTAAGGAGCAGCATTAAAACCTAAAACGAACAAAAATTATTACGCATATGAGGGGTTTACCTCCTCGTTATACCTCACTCTTTACGCTAAAGTATTTTTAGTAATTTCAACTACTTATTCTACGGCCTTTGTGATTCAGAGGTCATTCTTAAGGAATTGGGACAAAATTTAAGTTTTAGTGTAAAGAGCGAGGTATCGACGAGGGTTGAACCCCCTCATATACGCAATAAAACATACGAATATTTAGGTTCGTTACATCAGTTAATTCGTAAGTTACGTAGGCCTATATTTTTTACCAATTAAAACGTTTGTAAAAAATTTAAAGTTCTAGTTGCTTTTTTAAGTAATAAAAAAATTGGAGGGCAACTAGGCTTCCTCCCTCGCTCCTTTTTTCTCAAAATCTTCCGATTAATTGCAATTAATTAATATGCAAATTTTGTTTTAATTATTTAAGTGCGGAGAGCCAACATCAGAACATACATTAATTCAAAAACGTCCAGAAATTAAATAAAAAAAAAACAATTTTTTTTTAAATGAAAGTAAGGAGCAACATTAAAACTTAAAACGAACAGAAATTTCTCCGTATATGAAAGCGGCTTTTCCTCCTCAACGCCCCGCTCTTTACGCTAAAGTTTCTTACTGTTTTAAAAATAGATTTAAGAGAAAGAGTCAAACTTTAGCGTAAAGAGCGAGGCGTTGAGGAGGAAAAGCCCCTTTCATATACGGAGTAGTTTCTGTTCGTTTTAAGTTTTAATGTTGCTCCTTACTTTCATTTAAAAATACTTGTTTTTTTATTTAATTTTATCATTAGGATTGAGCATCAGAGAAACTGGTTCTACTTACATGAAGAATATTAGGTTAGTGCTATGTCATATAAGTACCGTTACTACGAATCCCATAAGATAGTTCTTTATATGACCTTCAATTAAAGTTTGGAAAAAGGGGCAAGAGATTTGAATAATAATAATAATTTAATAATAATGATGATACTTGTGTATTATTCAGAACACACTCAGTAAGTGAAGTTAGGCTCTTTCGTGAAACAAACTGCGATGCATGTACATTTTAATTAAATATTTTATATAGAGAGGTGGTTAGGTTAGGTTAAGTTAGGTATTTGATATAATGCAACCCTCCACCCCCCCCCCTTTATGTGCAAATATATAGACCAAAGTTTTGATAAAGCTAATGAAATAAAACAATATATGATGAAAATATAATACTTTATTAGGAAAATTGTAAAATTACAACATAGAATTCTAACCTAACCTAACTTTTTGTCTTTGAGTTTTGTCTTTGTGGCTATGAAACCGGATTCTCTCATAAAATGTACCTGCATCGCAGTTTGTTTCACGAAAGAGCCTAACTTCACTTATTGAGTGAATTCTGAATAATATACAAGTAACCCAAAAATACATAAGACTGTGGAGTGAACACACAAAAGAACAAGAGAAAAAATCATAAGCATTCGGGAAAAGGTACGGTTAAATTTCAAGAAAACCCCATTTTACCACTTAAGAGATAGTTTTCGTTTTTAAGCAAAAAGCGTATTATGAAAACTGTTACCCTAAAGGTTGATTCATCTTGTCTACTTGTTTCCCCAAGCAAAATCTATGTCCTTGAATTTTAATTCAGTAAAAAGGCTTGTTTGAAAACTTTTGTTTTTCTCTCGTCATTGACTCGTCATTTTAACTTAAATTAACGCTTATAGTGAGGAATATGTGAAACAGTAGGAATAAATCTGCAGGTGTAATAAGTTTCTTACACTTACAACAATGGACGCATTGGAATGTAAACATTCATTTAAACAACAAAGGGAGAGTAGTCTTCCAATTATGAATAATACGTGGATTCTTTTTGACATTTTTGGGAGGATATTTGTATATTAGAACACACGAAAAACAATGGCATTGAGACAAAAGAACCCTTGTTTGGATAATCAGAACAATTGACCAAAGTTTCAAGCCTCTTATAAGCGAGTGGGTAGCGCTACCACAATAATTCAAAAGGCACTGTGCTATTTTCGTTATCTTAAAATTAGAGCCAATCCCCCTGCCTGACAATTGGTTCATCGTGTTTCTCCCATGTTATCTGTTTCTCGAAATATTTAGATGTTTTTTTTTTTTTAATTTTTTTAACCTCTTTTCTCACTCACAGACATAGTTGATCAATACAAACAAATTACTTCTTTGTATTTAAAAAAAAGGGTAAGACACGTCGCTCTTTGCTAAGTCTGTGCTATTGGGTGGATGGTTATAAATAAAATTCTAATTTTCTACCAAGGCGTCATCAAGAGGTGAAAAGTAGATACCTTGACATAATATTATGAACAGAAGCTGATAATGTCCAACTGTTTGTACATTTTTAACCAAATTAAAAAAAAATAACAAAATTAATTATAAATTCTTGTACACAGAAACAATTTATACTGCCTGTATTATTAGATTTTCTCAAATAAAAACTACGCTAGGTAATATTTATGAGTGGTTATTGTTAAACTATAGTTAATCAGATACTATAAACTATATTAGATACTATAAACCATGTTGTAGGATATTATAGCTCTAAGCTGTATATTATTAGATTTTCTCAAATAAAAACGACACTAGGTAATATTTATGAGTGGTTATTGTTAAACTATAGTTAATTAATTACTCTGCTGAAGTTACTTCAAGTTTCTAGACATGGGAGTGTTGAGGGATACATATATGAAAAAAACATTCATCTTACAAGAAAGGCAACGAAGCTTGAAAGGGCAGGTTGGATCATTCAATGCCAATAAATCATAAAAAAAAGTTACTGAGACACTAGAAAACAAATAAAGTTGGTCTACGAATCACTAGTCTATCACAAATACCTGAGAGATCTCAAATTCATATATACTTTTTAGCAAATAGCTTCTAATATTTAATTAGAAACTGACTTTCACTCTAAAAATATTAATTTTACGGAATTATTTTGAACAACATCCCCCATTCAGAAAATAAAGAGCAAATAAATCCCTTCAAACTCATAGAGAAACTGAATAACAGATTTTCACATATCCCTTCAATGGAACATAATAAAAGTGAATACCAAACCGCATTAAGCAAAATTTATTACTTAGCGCAACAAATCCCTACTGACTTCTATTCAAACTTACCCCTTACTCACATGTCCCAAAGGTGAGGGACGTTGTCCAAGCAGAAGGAATATCTGGAACATTTCTATGATCCATGATTGCCCTACACAATGCCTGAATGAAGTATCAGTACCATCTGCCAATATATATCATGTTCTTCATTTATTGGATTCATTATGATTCCCTATCCACATTATTTGCGTTTACTCGTTTGGCTATTTTGCTGATCACTTTCCTGGATGTTAATAAGAGGCTTAAAAGCGTTTGACTGTTAATTCTGGAGTTATATTAAAGATAGTATTGTCTTGAGGTGCCAAAAAGCTCTATTAACTTAAAGTTTTTATTGTTTATTTGCTTTTTGCAACACTAGGATAATTGTATCAAGCCAAGGTTCGTAGAAAATGGAGAGAGGGTTCAGTCAAACTGAAATTTCAAGTTGTTGTATCCTTTCTAAGTAGCATAGGATCCCAGCAGAGCGCTTATTTCTGCTGTATTTTGTACTAGAAATAAATATTGGCAATAATAGGGTCAAAATTGCTATTTTCTCCCTGTGAACGATTCAAGAAATTCTGAATGTATCTTATTTTTGGTTATTTCTTATTTTCGAGACGGTGTTATGCAAAAGTTGAATTTTATTGTAAAGAGCAGGAGATTGAGAGAGCAGCAGCTTCCAACATATTCCAAGTAACCCAAAATGTCTTTAAAACAGATAAAGATTAAAATAAAACAAAATAAATCATAAAAATTAATCAGCTCCTGGTTATGGACTGTAAGTAATGAGCGACTCGGCCCAATAGTAACCGAAACTTTTAAAAGAGAAAATTTGATAACAATTGTTACATTAAACAAACTTACTTTTTATCCTCATTCAAAAATATGAAATTCATTCAGTTAAGTGTTGCGCATCAAAAGCTACGAGCCTGAGAAAATTTGCCAGTTTTTTGGAAAAGGAAAAAAACATCCTTAAAAATTAAGCGATCTTGTTGATAGTCACACTATCATATTCAAAATATCAGAGAACACTTCTGTCGAGGTTTTAAACTCTTATATACAAAAATGTGGATTTTTTTTTGCTAGAAGAAGGATCTCGAATGCATATTTAATTGTTTTTTGTTTGTTTTTCGCAAAGGTCATTGGATTGGACTAATGTTCCTATTAAGATTGAAAAAAGGCTCATTCAAACAGAAATTATGAGTTCTAGTGCCCTTTTAAGCGACCGAAAGATTAGAGAGTAACTGGTGCCTTTCCCCCCAAAGACATCCGATAAAAATTTGTAAAAGCCATTTGATTCTGCATAGTCGAAAGGTCCAATAACTATGCCTTGGGGGATGATAAGACTTCTTATAGCCCCTGGGGAGAGACCTGTAAGTTACGTAATTTATCCGTTGTTTACTTATTGTGTTTCCTATTTTGGAATATACAGATTTTTTATGGGAGAGGAAAGTTTCTGCAGGAAATCTTTCGTAGGAAACTTTAAATGATTTGAAAAACGGTAAGAAACTTAACTAAAAAAAGTTTTTTAAACTAATAGTAAAGAGAAATATTTAAACTTAAACAAACATATGTAATTTATTACATGAGGGGGTTAATCCTCTTCAACCCTCGTCCTTTACGCTAAAGTTTGACTTTTTGTCATATCTCTTTCAAAAAGACTGAATATACACGAGGGCTTTGAATTTAAATGAGAAGTATTATTCAAGAACTTTAAGGCATTAGCGAGAGGAGGGATGGTTGAGGAAGAAGTGGCCCCTCTCATATGCTGAAAAATTTCTGTTCCTTTTACTTTCAGTTGAAAAAGTTCTTTTTTATTTAATCCAAGTAAAGAGAAACGTCAAAGCCGAAACTAGAAATAAACTATCCTAGTATATAGTCATAAGCAGAAACTATCCTACATCACAGTTTGACTACTGCCTCCCTCACTCAGCCTCCGTTTTGCTCTTTGCACTTAAGTTTAGCTTCTTATCCATCGAGAGTATAATTGGCCTCAATAATATGCTGGAACCACAGCAAGAAGAGCAGTAGTCCTCCCTATTATATTGGATGATCTTTTATTCATTTTAAGTTTTCACATCTCCCTTACTTTCATTTAAAATGAAGTTTTTCTTTATTATTTATACTTTGTTTAGATGTGCCCTGGCACGATATATTTACTTACCCTATAATAGCGTCACTTAATGGCCAGTTGGCTTTTCTTTTTAAATAAATTACCTCTAGACAAATCGATAATAATGATCTGTAGACAGATATAGAGAAAGGTGTTTTTTTGTTCAGGCAATAAAGAACAATTCTAGCTTACTCATTAATGTGTGAGTAACTATTCTTAAACTGTGCCAGCTTTCCTTCATAGAGAAGAAATGACGCTATTACTGAATTCATCTGGTAAAAAAGTAATCTCGCTATCTAAGTTGTGAGGATAAGTATTATCACGGAAAAGTTTTATTGTTATGAAGGATTATTATTTGAAATGAAAGTCTGGAAACAACTGAAGTAAAAAAGCGTAATGCCAAGATACTATTTATAATGGAAAAAAATACAACATTTCATTTTCAGTCCTTATTTATATATTTTTTATATTTTAGGTATTGTTTTTATTTCTGTTCAGTATTGTTACAGCAAGTTTGAATAAAAAATCCTAACTTAAAAAAAAAGGCTCGGGAAAAAGTTTCACAACCCTTTTTTATGCCCGACTTTTGCTGTTGAACAGTTTAGAGTTTAAATGATCTTTATTCTGTCAGGACAATTAATTCTGTGTTTTATGTATATTATTGTAAATGTCTGAAATCTGGTTAATATCGACATTCACCGGTGAATGTCAGAAATTTCTTCTTCTCTTTTGGATTTAAACTAGCTTTGCGAATCAGCTTTTTCAGTCTTCTGTAAGCTTTGATGGTAAAAGTTAAAGTTAGGTTAAAATAGGCTACAAATCTCAGAAAAGGGTTTAAAATCTAACCTAATCTTTCACCATCAAGTCTTGCATAAAACTGAAAAAGTTGACTGGCAGTGCCGACTAAATCCAAGGAGAAAAAAGGGTATTTTGGAGATTTACCGGTGAATGTCGACATTCACCAAATTTCGGAAATTCACGGTAACATATATAAAGGATCATATTGAAGCAAATAGATTGTAATGTTAGTCTAAATTTTTTTTCTAAAATTTTTTATGCCAATTATAGAAAGGATCTTAGGATACGCTTTGTCTATAAGACCAGAACTGCAGCCAGTTTATACCAAGAAATTTAAAATTTCGCTTGTAAAGAGCCAAATTGCCCAAATAAAATTTAGCATGTAATAAGCACGGCCTATATAGACAACAGTTGCGTCACAGCTTACATACCAATACAGTTATGAAAACTCCTATCTTGCCCATGAGAAGCTCTTGATACAGAACTCTGAACTTGGCTCCTCCTCCAAGCCCGCGCTCCGACACGTAGACCGTACTACAACACCATAGGCGGGAACGCAATTTTGTTTTGTTGCATACACAGCTTAGATACCAATATTGGTATCTAAGCTGTTCGCCAGTTTCCTGTCTCCAGCCGCTAGCATCGCTATCGCGCACTGTGTCTAAAAAATAAATCGAATTTTCATAACTGTATATTGGTATCTAAGCTGTGCAGTTGCATGGAGTCGTATCTTGTCCTTAGAAAGATTTTAACACACATCCTTAGACTAGGCGTTAACCTCCGGCGCTCCCACAGCCAATTAGCGCGGAAAGATCTTGGCTCTATTCCGGGAGTGAAAACAGTCATTTCTCAAACATCGTTTTTATACAATCCTAATAATGGGGAGGGTTAATGCCAGAATTGCCTCTCACTCAATTGGATTATCTGTCTTGGCTTTTTTCTACAATTATCAATGACTTTTCAAATCCTGGAGGTTTTGAGTCCCCTAGCTTGAAAATGGAGAAAAATAACTTTTTTGTATGGTTGACATGCATGTCATGGTTTATCTATAATTCTTTTTTTTATCAAGGACTAGCAGGCTACCGCGATATCGCACAGAGATGTTTAATGACCTATTTAAAAGTTATTGTTTCTGTCTACGTGCATCGTTTAAAAGTGTCTTAATAACTATCGCAAAGTGCCATTTGGCCCCATCTAGAGATGTGAAGGTTGGAACGCTTGTAATGGTACCACTATTTATTCCATGGTAGAAAATCCCGAACAAAAAGGGGGGGATAAAGAACATGCGTAATAGATACAGTGTTAAATAGAGAACCAAAAAGTAGGGTAACTTACAAAAGTGGACACAGACACTAATGTCGACAAGTCAACTCTCGACACTATCTAGCATGTTATTTTGTGACACTTGTTATTTTTTCAGTGTAATAACAAGAATAATTAATTTAATTTGTGTAGTTGATACAATTAGTGCAGTAAGAAGTGTCTGATCTCAGTTCCTGACAGAAAAACGAATTATAAAGCTTGAAAAATGTCAAGTGTCGCCAAACACTACATGGCCCTGATGTTTTTTTGTCGACACTAGCACCAGTTTGCACGCTTATAAGTTACCCCTAATCTTTGTAGACAACCTTAAATATTACAACGACAAATACCCCATATCCATATTATTGATCCAAACGCCTGTCTTTTTTTGAATATGTAAAACTAGCATCTAATAGCGTCTTAGTGTCTTGTGCTGAAGAAGAATAAGGTCTAAACTAAAAATTAGTGTCTTGTAATGAAAAATAAACAGGAGCATTAGATACTGGTAATGAAATATTTCTATCTCAAATTAATTCAACTTGGCCATTAGCATTGACGGGAAAATATCGACATTCTTTACCACTAATAGAAAGGCCTCATTTTTCAGTAGCCCTGAAAGAGAATTATAATTCTCTGTTAGACTAGCTTTAGAATGACTGAATAAAATAGTTTCATCAGATATGCAAAAAAGGACACATCCCACCCCCTAGAGGCAAGAGTTATACGGTAAATTTTATGTCACATTGCGTCACTCCATGCCCAGCGGAAGTTAAATTAGAAAAAAAGAAGAAAAATCAACAAAGAGGAAAAGAAAGAGAAAACGAAAATTAATGCTTTTTATCCTAAGCTCCAGTATGACCTAAAAAAAACTCTAAAAAGAGGATTCCCGCAAGTAATAAGAGCCGAAAAACACGGAGGCACATCAAATATTCCGGCATTGTCAAAAGTATGGACGGGGCTAAAGTCGTTCTAAACTTATTCTAAGGTCCGTTTTATGGGATTATTTCTTATCAGCAATGTAGGATCATGGCCCTACATAAGTGCATTAAAATCCCTTGGGACGGACTTGACTCTCACAATCGAAAGTAAATTTCACCGTGTAGTAATGACTTAATAAATTATACGCTGCTATGAATAACTGCTATGAAGTTATTAAAATAGTATATATATAGTATTACAGAGACAGTTAGATGATTGATTTGGAATTTCCTGGTAGTGCTAAAAGGGCCGGGGGGGGGGCTTCAAACCTTTATAGAGGAAGTGACCAGTATGCCAAAATATTTTTAAGTATCCTTTAGTTTTCAAAGGTTTCCTAATAAGTCTTGTTAAAGTGTAGTTTGGGAAATTAGTGTGATGATTTCAAGAAGCAAACATCCTTCTTTTATTTTTTTTTTTTTTTACTAAGCTTGTTAATTATCATGATCAGCATTTTCGATATTCCAAAGAATTCAAAAGGTCTCCAGAAGAATTTTCCCACCCATTAAGCAAAAGTCACTTCTTTCAGAACGTTGATTATTATTTTTTTTGCTAAACTTTGAGCTTTCCATTTTTTTTATTCTCTTCAACTTTAGACGAAGCGTCCATTAGCAAAGTATGATTTTGACGACTTTTACTGGAAAATCAATTTCTTTTCCTTCAGGCATAGAAATGCAGAGCGATCGCCTCAGGATAATCGCGATTTTTCCAAAAAGGAAACGCCAATTTACGAGTATGTTTATGATTAGCCTTCATTTTATAACGTGGACATTAGTACTTGCAATGAGAAATTAAGAAAAACTCAAGTTTGCCTTCAAATTGGCATAGCTGTGATAATTATGGTAATGCCATTGATATGAAATACCCCAGGAAAGCAAAAAAATCGCTCTGGTCCTACCCCAGCCTTTGAATTGGCGTTTATCAAAATGCCTGATCATCAATAATTATTTTTTTTAATATTGGATTTTCTAAAAATTTGAAGAAAAACAAAGATAAAACGCATTGGAGAGATGGTACAAAAACGTAGTGGCGTCACTACTCTTTTAAAGACGTATTCAAAATGTATATTGTCACTGTATGCTTCTTCAAAATAATATCTTAGTTTTTATGGGCATTTAATTTAACGACACCTACCTTATCCTCAGCAAAACCTAATTCATGTGAAATGACAAGAAAACCTAGAGTACTAAAACAAGGGTCAACCGCGAAGAAATACTTCACAGCAGATAAGTATTTTCCCCCATTTGAGGAAAAAGGGGACAAAGACAAAAATAAAATTTTACACGATAGCAAAAACCTGATGATGTTCTTTTTCCCTGAATTTTTCTGCGAATTTATGATTAGAAATGAAATTGACATCCAAAAAGAACTTTTAAAACTCGGTTCGCACCGTTTCACTCAAACACATATAGAGAAATCTGTCGTATAAATAAGTATCAGTTTTTTCCATCTAAGCTTAAAAGTCTTGTCTGAAATTATAAAGGGTGAAAAAAATTATAATGTTTTAAGGGCTGGCTAGGGAGGGATACTAAAGATTTAAATTTATCCTATATTGCTGGCATAAATAATTTATCTCAGATAATTCGTTCACAAAATTCATTTTTTGGACAAATATGAATGAAAATAGATGCAGAAAGAGAATCGTGAATGACATTAATTTTGTCGAAAAGTGCACAAACCTTTTACTATTGTCATATTCCTCCCCTGCTCCATATCAGCCTTAGCTTAGCCCTAAATTTTCTTAGTCAAATTTATAAACTTCAGTATTTAAGGTCTTTGACAAAAACGTCCCATTTCTACTAGTGAACTTATCCCTTTTTGTCCCTGCAGCTGCAATTAGAATTCTCTGTCAGTGGAATCTGGAGCTGCGTTTTCCGCCATGACTGACACTTAATACAATGTATTTTGTCGTCATAAATTGCTTATATGGAATTATATTATTAGCTCTGTCCCAAACTAAATAAGACTTTAGAATTTTCTTATTCATCCTGTGCACCACTTACTTACTCAAACTCCGTCTAGTATCATGGAACGTAGTTGGGGCCACTTCTTTTGATAGGTCATAAGCTAGGCTTTGGTATACCGATTATATACTAATGTTTTGGATAGATTTGCAATGTATTATCGGTCGAATTTTTCGCAACCTCATCTTCGGCCTTCCTCGTCAGTGTCGTTAATTTACCATTTCTTCGATTGTCATTTGTTGGAATTTTATTTTATTTTCTTCTATGCTTCATTCTTGGAGTTTGGATAAATACATTCTATATGTATTTATGAAATGTTTTTCAGAAGCATTTAACGTATCTTTACCAGTTTATGCATCTTTTGTGACTGACAAACCCAAGAAATCGTTTTCTTTTCAAATAGTTCGTGGTAACGAACTGTAGCAAGGAGCGACCCGGCTCAATAGTAAACGAAACTCTAAAAAACGGAATTTTGATCCTAAAAGATACATCAAAAGAATCGAATTTTCATGCTGATTTTAAATATATAAGTTTCATCAAATTTAGTCTCTGTCGTCAAAAGTTACGAGCCTGAGAAAATTTGCCTCATTTTGGAAAATAGGGGGAAACACCCCCTAAAAGTCATAGAATATTAACGGTTCTATGGGTATAAAATGGGTTGTCCCCTCCGCAATCCCTCGCTCTTTACACTAAAGTTTGACTCTTCGCCACAATTCTACTTTTTAAAACAATTAAAAACTTTAGCATAAAGAGCGAGGGATTGCGGAGGGGACAACCCATTTCATATACGGAGTAATTCTGTTCGTTTTAAGTTCTAACGTCGCTCCTTACTTTCAGTTAAAAAAACAAGTTTTTTTTATTTAATATATACAAGTGATGCACATGTTCAGTAGGGCCGGATTACGTACTTCCCAATACCCAGTAATACCTCTCTGTGGCCTGGATACCAATATAGATGTCAGAATTTTGGTGTATTGTGAAACAGTTCACGGTAGCGATTTGTAAGTAAGGAGCGACGCGGCTCAATAGTAACCAAAACTCTTAAAACGGAATTTGATACCAATAGATACATGAAAGGAATCAAATTTTTATGCTGATTTCAAACATATAAGTTTCATCAAGTTTAGCCTTACCCATTAAAAGTTACGAACCTGAGAAAAATTCGCCTTGTTTTCAAAAAAAGGAGGAAACACGCCTAAAAGTCATAGAAGCTTAATGAAAACCACATCGTCAGATTCAGCGTATCAGAAAACCCTACTGTAGAGGTTTCAAGCTCCTATCTGCAAAAATGTGGAGTTTTTTTTTTTTTGCCAGAAGAAAGATAATGGATGAATGTTTATTTTTTTTTTGTTTTGTTTTTTCAGGGGCGATAGTATCAAGCCAGTTGTCCTAGAATGTTGCGAAAGGGCTCATTCTAACGGAAATTAAAAGTTCTAGTGCCCTTTTTGAGTGACCGAAAAAACTTTGAGGTCAACTAGACTCCCTCCCATGCTCATTTTTTCCCAAAGTCACAAGATCAAAATTTTTAGGTAGCCATTTTTGTTCAACATAGTCGAAAAATCTAATAATTATGTTTTTCGGGACGACTTAATCCACGACAGTCCCCGGGGGAGGGGCTGTAAGTTACAAACTTTGACGATTGCTTACATATAGTAAGGATTATTGGGAAGTGTACAGACGTTTTCAGGGGGACTTTAACTATGTCTTTTTGGAGCGCTTAATTCCCCAGAGTCCCCGAGGGAGGGGCTGCAAGTTATGAACATCGCCCATGGCTTAAAAAAGGTATTGGCTATTGGAAAGTCTACAGAGGTTTTCAAGGGGGATTTTTGCTGGGGGGTTGGGGAGGGGGTTTCACGGGAAGATCTTTTCATGGAGGAATTTATCATGGGGGAACAGAACTTCCATGAAGGTGGCGCTGGATTTTCCAGCATTATTTAAGAACGTATATGAGGGTGTCCGTCCCCTACTTAACACACCAATCTTTACGTTAAAGTATTTTTAGTAATTTCAAAAGAGATATGCATTCTAAATAAACGGCCTTTGTGATTCAGAAGTCATTCTTAAAGAATCTGGTATAAACTTCGAACTTTAGTGTAAATAACGAGTAATTGACAAGGGGGTGGATCCCACGTATACGTAAAAAACATACGAATATAGAAGTTAGTTACGTAAGTTAATTTGTAAGTTACATATATTCATTACTAAAACAAAACGTTCGTAAATAAAATTAAAAGTTCTATTTTTCTCAAAATCGTCCGATCAAAACTTTGAGATAGCCATTTAGCAAAATATGGTAAAATTAATAAGCAAATTTTGTTTTAATTATTTATGTACGGTGAGCCAAAACTTGCATTAATTAAAACATTAAAACTTACGAACAGAAATTATTCCGTATATGAAAGGGGATGTCCCCTCCTTAACGCCCCGCTCTTTACGCTATGGTTTGATTCTTTCTCACAACTCTACATTTTAAAACAATAAAAAACCTTACCATAAAGAATGGTGTTGAGGAGGGGACAGCCCCTTTCATATACGGAATAATTTCTGTTCGTTTTAAGTTTGTGTCGCTCCTTACTGTCAGTTAAAAAAAAAATTGTTTTTTTTTATTTAATGGGTGACATATGTTGGTTGGTAATGTGCATGCCTTTGAAGAGGAGTTTTACCTCGTTGCAAGCTTGATCACACCCCTTGAAGTTTAATTTCTATTTTTATCGCTCTCAGTGTACTTCAAGAAGTACTCCAAAATCAATTCAGAATTTCCAAAACTCTGAATTCAAGAAATCTAAAAAAACAGATGCGAACAAATCTAAGCTGTGATAAAAAAAAAGACATTTAATCGCTTTCAATAATACAGGAAGGGAAGTAGTGACGCTTACAAGAGCTTAAAAGTTCAGATATGTAGGAGGCCCATATTTATCAAAATAATAAAAAATAGAGTATATATAAGAAAAGCATGGATAGCTCACATGGACACCCCCCCTCCCATATAGGGCCTGGAAGGACGTGCTTATATCCAAAAGTGTGCTATTAAATTTAAGAGTAAATTTAATAATTGTGTTAAATTGGAATAGCGATCTATATGCTAAAATAACCTAAGATCCTTTGATTTCAACTCTGTTTATGAAATTTGACTGGTCACACGCCATGGTTCCCTTATAAAGTTTGTGCTTTGTTGCTATGAACTTTAACAAGATTGATATCTTGAGAGATGTTATTCTGAAACTAGGCTAAGTCATCAATATTTGGAATAGTTCAATATTAAGTTTTCCTGAAACAACTAGATTGTTCTAGTAAATATCCCTAATTAAATAAAATTCAATTAGATGAACTGGTCGTCTTGGAGTAGAAATAGTAGCTCTGCTAGATTACCCAAATATATTTTAGAGCACAGATAATTACCATCTTTAAACAGTAGCCCCTCCCCACCCCCTGACTCACTTGCTTCGTCTTCGGTTGACTTTGGATTTCTTTCAAAAATGTTTTCCGTAAAAAGTTTTTCAAAGAAAAAGGAAGAGTAATATTTGAGTCTAAAAAAAGGAATACATTCATTTGTTGAGTCAAACTAAAAGTAAAAGAAATTGTTTAGAGGAATAAATGAAATATAAAACAAGCAGAATTTAAAATCAATAACCAAAATCAAACATTACTAATAAGTGTGCGGCTACCGTCCTGTCAGTATCATCAAATGTTGGTTGGGATTTGCGCTTTGCTGAAAACAAAACCTACTTTTAACAGCTTTCCTATTTTCTTTGTTGTTTTGAAAAATTAAGCACATCTCAAGCCTCCACGAACCATATTCGATATAATCAATTTATTTAAATCAACTTATCAATTTAATAATGAAATCAATTTATTTTTATTAGTGTAACACTCAATTAATTTTCATTCATATTTTGTTCCTATGGGATCCATTTGTTTCAAATGTGTAAATAAAATTCATTGATGATTCAAAATTTCAGACTAAGGATTGCCTCCAAAATTTTATATCTCAGATTTTGTTTAGATTTCAGTTCACTATACTTGTGATATTCAAGCGGTAAACGGTGCAAAAACGACCGAAGACCACAATTGTTGTGGAAATGCGCCAATTTATTGCTTGGTTTAACCAATGTAAGTCGAATTTGTGGACTTAATCAGCGCAAGAGCGATCAAGAACAGGGTGCGTACTGACTTGGTGCAAATTGAGCCAAGTACTAAAATAAGCTAAAGCCCCAACAAGTTAAGTCTTGACACAGCATGAAAATAAGCTCTGTCAAAGCTGTGGACTGATTCAGTGTAAAAAGGAGCTAGTCATAGCTCAGTGTAACATAGGGAAAAAGAAAAACATGGCGTAATCCTGACTCGGTGTAACATAGGAGGAAAAAACAATGTGAAGTAAGTCTTAACTAAGTGCAGAAATGATCCAGGCTCCTATTAAATGTTTTGCCCCAGATATGCTGAACGAAGTCCAAACAAAGGACTGACTCGGTGCAACATAGGGAAAAAGAAGAACATGGCGTAATCCTGACTCGGTGTAACATAGGAGGAAAAAACAATGTGAAGTAAGTCCTAACTAAATGCAGAAATGATCCAGGCTCCTATTAAATGTTTTGCCCAAGATATGCTGAACGAAGTCCAAACAAAGGACTGACTCGGTGCAACATAGGAAAAAGAAGAAGATGGCGTAATCCTGACTCAGTGTAACATAGGAGGAAAAAACAATGTGAAGTAAGTCCTAACTAAATGCAGAAATGATCCAGGCTCCTATTAAATGTTTTGCCCAAGATATGCTGAACGAAGTCCAAACAAAGGACTGACTCGGTGCAACATAGGAAAAAGAAGAAGATGGCGTAATCCTGACTCAGTGTAACATAGGAGGAAAAAACAATGTGAAGTAAGTCCTAACTAAGTGCAGAAATGATCCAGGCTCCTATTAAATGTTTTGCCCAAGATATCCTGAACGAAGTCCAAACAAAGGACTGACTCGGTGTAAAAATTAGCTAACTGCTGATTTATCAAAACAGAAGCTAAGTTCTGACTCAGAAAAAAAAAGCAAGCTACATTTTCAAATATAATGATCTGTGTTTCTGATGCCTTTCAAACTGACAAACTTAAAGGGGTCCAAAGGCCTTCATATGTATAATAGAATGAAGTTTTCAAATTATTTTTCTAAATTCTTTTTTGTTGTATTTTAGTATATTCTCATTAATTGCCAGCCAAGGACTAATTTAGTCCTTTATTTGCAACGTCAAAAGCCCGCCTACTTAGTTGCAATGGGAACCTAAAGCAACTAATCAATCAATTGAAAAGTTTTGCATACCTTGTAACTGACAATCTAATGCTCAACTTTTTAATCAATACTTATTTTATTAATACCGTGAATAATTCGAAAAATACTTAATGTTTTACTGATTACATTTTCAACTAGTTTCACATGCTAAAAATAAATCAATATCGGCATTGGTTATAGGGTACTATATATTTCGTTCGTGACACTATCACCTGCATCTTTGCAAAAATTGTTCCTTGAGTAATAATGATGAAAGAAAGTATTTATGTCTGCGATCGGACGCGCTCCACTGATGACAAATTAACGCTAAGTGTGTCATAAAACACGTCAAATTGAATTTTGTATTTTCAATAGTAAAAGGACTCATCCCGATTATCAAACAGTCCAAGGAATCAGAAACAAATATTACTAAGTTATTCAACAAACACAATTTGCCTCAGCAAAATCCACATGACAGCCAATTAGGCTGGAAAGTGATCTATTTAGAAAATATTGGAGGCTTTGGGATATTTATGAAACTAATAGAAAGTATTTAATAAAATTCCCCGTCGTTTGCACAGCGTTAAACAATACGTACTGTGCCATTTTTTTTTATAATTACAACATTGAGTGTAGCCTAAAGGATCATACACTATTTATAAGACCATTGATTAAACAGATAAACCAGGAAAAAAAGACACTGAAAAGGGTGAACAAACTGATCATATCGTTTTCATGGTGGTGGCAGAATTTATTCAGAATTTTAATTGACCTGTTATTAACATCTCAAATTCAAACAATTCAAATTTAGCTAAGATCTTACAATCCTTTTCCCCTCCTTCGGTTGTGGCATTTGGAGGGGATATGCTTACGTTAAGTGTTTTGTTATAATTGATACTAAATTAAATAAAAAATAGCTAAATAAACAAGAATTCATTGATCAGACAGGCTCAAACCTATAGCTGTTAAATAAGGGTGATGATAAAGCTCAAATCTTGTTTTGTTTACAAAACTTAGGAGATAAAAACAGGTATCATTTAAATAAAAGAGTGGAAAAAATTAAGCTTTAAATAATAACAATCCCAATATTTTGATTCTACGTCCAGGAGCATTTATCAACGAGGGAGAAGTTAAAGCTAAATTATACGCAACATATATATAAAAACAAAAACAAAGAGAAATTAAAGAAAAATTAGAAACAAATAAATAAAACACACATCTTAATAGCCTCCAAAATTCTGCAGTCACTGTAAATGGACTGAATCAAACAGTTCGTGGTAACAAACTGTAAGAAGGGCTCAATAGGAGTGACGTGGCTCAATAGTAACTGAAACTCTAAGAAACAGTGTAATAACAACAGATGCATCAAACAAATTAAATTTTGATGTTGTTCAGAATATATAAAACTGATCACGTTCAATGTTACCCATCAAAAGCTACGAGCCTGAGATTTATTTTTTTAGAACTTTTGATAAAGCTTATTATCCTAATTTAACGATTCTTGTGTTTCATGAGTGATTCTGAAATAATTGGAACAAAAAGTAAAACGAAGCGTAAAAAGCGATGCATTTTGAAGAGAACAACTCTTCTGATATATGTAATAATTTCTTTTCGTTTTAAGTTTTAATGTTGCTCCTTACTTTCAGTTGGAAAAAAACTTTTTTTAATTTGATAAGCACGCATAAATGACATAAGATTGTTTCTGGTACACCAGATTGTCTTTCGTATAATTTCAGTTTGGCAATGAGGTCTAGCAAAATTGAAATACTATATTTATTTGAAAGAATATACGTAAGCCCTTCTAGAACTATCAAACAGTTTGTGGTAACGAACTGTAGTAAGGAGCGACCCGGCTCAATAGTAACCGACACTCTAAAAAATGGAATTTTGATACCAATAGTTACATCAAAAGAATCGCATTTTAATGCTGATTTTAAATATATAAGTTTCATCAAGATCAGTTATCCATCAAAAGTTACGAGCTTGAGAAAATTTGCCTCATTTTAAAAAATAGGGGGAAACCACCTAAAAGTCATACAATCTTAACGAAAATCACACCATCAGATCCAGCGTATCAGAGAACCTAACTGTAGAAGTTTCAAGCTCCTATCTAGAAAAATGTGGAATTTTGCATTTTTTGCCAGAAGACAAATCACGGGTGCGTGTTTATTTATTTGTTTTTTTTTGCTCAGGGGTGATCGTACCGACTGAGTGGTCCTAGAATGTCGCGAAAGGGCTCATTCTAACGGAAATTAAAAGTTCTAGTGCTCTTTTTCGAATTACTCCCCCGCAGTCCCAGTGGGAGGGGCTGCAAGTTACAAACTTTCACCTGTGTTTACATATAGTAATGGTTACTTGGAAATGTACAGGCGTTTTCAGGGGGATTTTTTTGGTTTAGGGGGGAGAGTTGAGGGGAGGGGTTAGGTGGGAGGATATTTCCATAGAGAAACTTCTCATGGGAGAAGATAATTTCAGTGGAGGGGGCACATGATTTTCTAGCATAATTTGAAAAAGTAATGGAAAAATAAATATGAAAAGTTTTTTCTACTGAGAGTAAGGAGCAGCATTAAAACTTAAAACGAATAAAAATTGTTACGCATATGAGGGGTATACCTCCTCGTTATACCTCATTCTTTACGCTAACGTGTTTTTAGTAATTTCAACTATTTATTCAAAGGACTTTGTGATTCAGAGGTCATTCTTAAGGAATTGGGAGAAAATCTAAGCTTTAGTGTAAAGAGTGAGGTATCGACGAGGGTTGAACCCCCTCATATACGCAATAAAAATATACGAATAGAGAAGGTCGTTACGTAATTTAATTCGTAAGTTACGTATATTTTTACCAATGAAAACGTTTATAAAAATTTAAAAGTTCTAGTTGCTTTTTAAAGTAATCAAAAACTTGGAGGGCCACTAGGCCTCCTCCCTCGCTCCTTTTTTCTCAAAATCTTCCGATTAATTTCAATTAATGAATATGCAAATTTTGTATTAATTATTTATGCGCGGAGAGCCAAGATTAAAACATGCATTAATTCAAAAACGCCCAGAAATTAAATTAAAAAAAAACAAGTTTTTTTAAATGAAAGTAAGGAGCAACATTAAAACTTAAAACGAACAGAAATTACTCCGTATATGAAAGGGGCTTTTCCTCCTCAACGCCCCGCTCTTTACGATAAAGTTTCTTACTGTTTTAAAAATAGAGTTAAGAGAAAGAGTCAAACTTTAGCGTAAAGAGCGACGCGTTGAGGAGGAAAAGCCCCTTTCATATACGGAGTAATTTCTGTTCGTTTTAAGTTTTAATGTTGCTCCTTATTTTCATTTTAAAAAACTTGTTTTTTTTATTTAATAAGGTTAAGACTGTTTAAACAATATAGGCAATCTTAAGGTTATTTCTGGCAAAGAAACTTGTGCATTGTATATTCAATGATTTATTATTCGCTAACTTAGCTGCGGTCCCTTGACTCTTTCCTCCATTGACCTAATCCCGACTTTCGCTCACAAGGTTGACACTTGTTTTGTGATATTGCCAATGTACCATTTCGACAAGTTGGATGCCCGTACCACCTTCTGATTTTGTTCAACAAAAGGGTGAAATAATGTTTAGAGCAGGCAGAACAACGAACAGAAATAAGGACAAAAGACTAAATTTACATTTACCTACAGTACAATATAATCGATATGCTAAACTTTTGGTTTATGTTTACTGTGTAAGTTTTCAGCAATCTAATTAGCGAATTTTTACAGTTTTAATACTTCAATACCTTTCTTTTCTTTGTTTTGGGCCATTTTGCTTGTTTTGTTTTGTTTCTTTGTATTAATAAACCCATCTTTTTTTTTTCTCTCTCTCAACGTCATTCAACGAATTTGCTATCGGTCAAGAGCAGAGATTCAGCTACATCCCTCCACCAAATTAAATTTAAAAATTCACTTTGCGCTGTATTTTAAATGGAAACACGAAGAAAATTTGTTTAAATAATTTCAAAAATGAATCTTTTCCTATTTTGTGATAAGGTCGGGTCTTTATTTAAAAAGAATATCTAGTAATATCAAAATTTTGGTTTGGTGTCTGTAAATACAAATTTACAGACAAAGGTTTGTCAAAAAACTATTTATTTCAGTGGGAATATAATAAATTTGTATGTACCCTTTGTATTTGGTCAAATATAAATGATAATTTAGTCTTTGAAGGGTTTGAGGGGTGGTAAAACCATGCTGGTCTGTAGCACTTTATGTTAATTTTAAGTTTAGTCTTCTTTAGTTTCTGTTCATTTAAGGCTTCTTTTAATCATTTATAGCAATTACAAAGCATAGAATGAGCAAAAATTAAGTCATAAAACACAACTTATTGTATCATATTGATTTTTTCTGTTTGTTTTAGGCCTAATTATTCTGTTGGCTTAAATGTTTAATTCCCTTCGTTTTAAGTTTTACATTTTTGGACATACAACATATTCAGTAAAACGTAAATGACCTTTGAGCACAGCTTAGATACCAATATACAGTTATGAAAACTCGATTTATTTTTGGGACATAGTGCGCGGTAGCGATACTAGCGGCTGGAGAAAGGAAACTGGTATTGGTATCTAATTGGTAACAGGAAACTGGTATTGGTATCTAAGCTGAGTATGCAACAAAACAAAATTGCATTCCCGCCTATGGTGTTGTAGTATGATCTACGCGTCGGAGCGCGGGCTTGGAAGAGGCGCCAAGTTCAGAGCTCTGTACCAAAAGCTTTTCATGGGTAAGATAGGAGTTTTCATAACTGTATTGGTGTCTAAGCTATCTTTCAAAAGTTTTAGGCGCTGACTAAGAAACGCTTGTTTGTGGTTTTTCCGTGTTTATTTTACTTTTGGCTTCATTGTTTATTGTAATTCTGTCCGTTCCAGCTTTATTTAATCATTTGCAATAATATTAAAACCTAAAAGGAGCAAAAATTAAGTCATAGCCTGTATATATAGGCTTAAATATATTAAAGAGTCATTAGCTTCAGTTTTGATCAAGCAAAGCCAAATATGCATGTAAGAATGAATCATGGATGGGCACATCATTGAGAGGGAGAGGGCAGAAAAACAGCTAGTGAGTCATAAAAGATGTATGGCCAAATAAAAAGCAAGCCTTGAAACTATTGAGACTTTAAGGGGGAAGGGGCAAGGACGGATTCAGGGTGAAGGCTACTGGATTTCTGATCTCAGGAATTTTTGTCAGACCCATAAAAAAGCAACAAAAATTCATATAAACAATTTTTCGATGTGTTTCGTAAATATTACTTTAACCTCCTTCGCCCCAGAGAATTCATCCCCTCCAAACAAAAATGTTGAATACGCCCCTGAGAGGGACTTGTGGCGTGTTATTCAATTATTACCAACGATCCAGTCTCATCTTACTGCAGGATAGAATAAATTTCCGACCCCCAATTTTTTTCAAAGCTGAAATATATACGAAGATTTATTTGTGTCCACTGAAGGGAAGTATAATGTTATAGATCACACCATTCCAATCCATAATTAGAGCATTAGGGACGGCAAGTGGTATAAAAGTCACCTTAAATAAATATAAAACGTCCATAGCATCAGTCTGGATTAACCACGGCCATTAATTATACTACCAATTAAATCTAGGCTTTGACCTGATGGTTAAGGTTCATTAAGAGGAGAGACATTCTTCTTAAATCTTTCCCTAGGGAGTACGGGACAATGGTAGCTAAAGAAACTCGTTTTATTCTGGCTCAGGATATATGTGAAAAAAGGCTTGTTTCTGATTAGTTCTGTAATGAAGTAGAAAAAGTAGAAGAAAAAGTAAAAAGAAAGAAGAAAGAAGAAGAAAGTAGAAAGAAGCCTTGTTCAGAGCTGAAAAGAAACAGATGGATATGTTTTCGACACCTTATTTTGTTTAAAGGAAGAAGACAAATTTGAAAAAAATATCCTAGCCATTTTTATTTCGCAGGCTGTTGTATTAGGCTCCTTTGATGGAATTAAATAAAAAAAACAAGTTTTTTAACTGAAAGTAAGGAGCGAAATTAAAACTTAAAACGAACAGAAATTACTTCGTATATGAAAGGGGCTGCTTCCTCATCAACGCCCCGCTCTTTACGCTAAAGTTTGATTCTTTCTCTCAACTCTTCTTTTTAAAACAGTAAAAAACTTTAGCGTAAAGAGCTGGGCGTTGATGAGCAAGCAGCCCCTTTCATATGCAAACTAATTTCTGTTCGTTTTAAGCTTTAATTTCGCTCCTTACTTTCAGTTAAAAAACTTGTTTTTTTATTTAATTTCTGAACGTTTTTGAATCAATGTATGTTTTGACTTTGGCTCTCCGCAGAGGAATAATTAAAACGAAATTTGCATTTTTTTTTTTTGGCAAAATGGCTTTCTCATAGTTTTGAGCGAATGATTTTGAGAAAAAAAGGAGCGGGGGAGGAAGCCTAGTTGCCCTCCAATTTTTTGGTTACTTAAAAAGGCAACTAGAACTTTTAATTTTTTACGAACGTTTTTATTAGCAAAAGGTATATGTAACTTACAAATTAGCTTACGTAACGAACTTTTGTATTCTCATGTTTTTATTACATATATGAGGGGTTCACCTCCTCGTCAGTACCTCGCTCTTTACACTAAAGCTTAAATTTTGTCGAAATTCATTGACCCCTGAATCATAAAAGCCGTAAAATTGAAAGGACTAGCACCCTTTTTAATAGTCAAAAGTGATTGGAGGGCAACCCCACCCCCCCACGCCCATATTTTCCCCAAAAACATCCGGAATTTTTCAGGGGGAATACGCTGGACCCTGTTTTTGTTACAAATTAATTTTTTAAAGGGATATATATACCTTGGTAGGGATTCAGAGAACAGAAAATGGTGCTAGAGGCGAATGTCTTGAATTCTCAACAGAGACTATGGTTGTATGAACAATTATATGGCTTTGCAGGTCAGATTCATAGGTGTATGCGTCATTTACTAATTTTAGTTTTGTTCATGTAACAAAGATAATAGCCAAATACTTTCCTGTAATTACTAAAATTGCATGTTTCTCGCAATATTTGGAAGTGCTTGTTCCCTTTTCATAATACATTTTATGGGGTTGGGCATAGAAGCAAAAATTCCATTGGGTTTACTCCAATGACGTCCCCGAAAAGCCTAATTTTCCAATATTCAAAGATTATCCGTCTACTCCAACCTAAAATTGGACTAATAAAATTATCCTAAATTTGATTAAGTTCGAACATTATGCTATCGGAAGTTGCAGTTCATTCTAAAAAAAAACTTTCAACAGTAGTATTCGAAATAAAATTTACGGTCCTATTTGTAAAATTCCAAAACAAGGTATTTAGGAACGTGAAAGTCCCAAGAAAATTATCGTATTTTATGTGCAAATAATACAATAGCATTATTGAGAAATCGCAAATCATTAGAGGGACGGGGAAAGGTATAAATATCCACCGAATATTTTATATTTTGTTAAATCTTTTATGCTATAAAATCATTTAAAAATAAATTTCAAGTGAAACAAACCCAAACGATTGAAATAACTTTAAAATTTGAATTTTTTGCCTTTAGCTCGTCGATAGTATACTTTTACTCAGGAAAAACGTCAAAAAGGACACTTTTATTTTTTAAAGCTTTTGCTTTCGAAAGAGCGAAAGATGTGTTAGTTATTGGTAAAACAACAAAATATTGAAAGAAAATCAGCCTATAGGCGGAAATCACTTGCCCTCCTTCAATTAATTTGGTTAGTAATAAATCTTCTGTGGTCGTCGATCAATAAATTAAAAGCGAAAATAATCATTTATTTGGATCAATAATATAAGGAATCTAATCAATACCAAGTATGTGACAAAAACCGTGAGACATTTATACTATGCATATACTGGCGTTGGGCAGCCTATTTGGTTCGATTGTTTTTCTTTTTAAGTCAAATTTATTCCACATGCTTTTTTGTCTTGTCAAAGCTATCATCCGTTGTGATTAAGAGATGGACCAAGTGACATATGACGGCGGAACTAACAAGGAAACGCATCAGGGTTACGTCAACTTTGCCAGTAAGTTCAATCCCTGGCATCTGTTGTTACGAGATTATATTTATTTTGTATTTCTTCTTAAAAAAAAATGTTTGTAGTGATGAGGAGGGAGGAGCAATCCAATAATATTCTCGTAATATTGTTGCCAGAAAAACAATGAGACAAATTATTGGTTTAGCACAGTACCTCAAAGTCAGAAAACATCGTGAAATAGAATTATTTTGAAAGTTTGAAAATAAGTCATATGCCATCCAACTCTTTTCTCTCTAATTGTTCTTGAGAGGTTTTTATCTTTATTCTAAACTTTTCAACTTCTTTCCTCAGAAAATGGGCTGATGTTTTTTCTTCGACAATCCTGTAATACTTTTTAGAAAACTAAAGCTTTTTTTTGTATAAGAGGAAAATCGTATGGGCAGTAACCTCGAGAAATTTTTTAAACCATACAAGCATTGCTGAGTCAAAGAAAACGGTGGTGTAATCACAAGTCAGCTATTATAAAGCAAAACAAAGAGCCTAATTGGTCCTCTCTGATATAGAGCCTAGTTAGAATTAAATATAAAAAAACAAATTATTCAACTGAAAGTAAGGAGTGACACTAAAAATTAAAACGAACAGAAATTATTCTTTATATGAAAAAGCCTGTCCCCTGCTCAACGCCCCGCGTTTTACGCTAAACTTTTTTATTGTTTTAAAAAGTAGAGTTCTGAGAAACAGTCAAATTTTAGCGCAAAGAGCGGGGCGTTGAGTATGGGACAGCCCCTTTCACATACGGAATAATTTCTGTACTGAATAATTGAATAAGTACGGAATAATTGAAGTACAACGATACATGTACACTGTACACGACACTGTACATCACTGTACATGACAGTGATAAAAATAGAAATTAAACTTCAAGGGGTGTGATCAAGCTTTCAACAAGATAAAATTCCTATTCAAAGGCATGCACATTACCAACCAACATATGTCACTGATTAAATAAAAAAACGAGTTTTTTTATACTGAAAGAAAGGAGCGACACAAACTTAAAACGAACAGAAATTATTCCGTATATGAAAGGAGCTGTCCCCGGCTCAACTCCCCGCTCTTTATGCTAAAGGTTTTTATTGTTTTAAAAAGTAGAGTGCTGAGAAACAGTCAAATTTTAGTGCAAAGAGCGGGGTGTTGAGGATGGGACAGCCCCTTTCACATACGGAATAATTTCTGTTCGTTTTAAGTTTCAATGTCGCTCCTTACTTTCGGTTAAAAATAAAACTCTTTTTTTTTAAATTTATGAACGTTTTTGAATTAATGTAGGTTTTGATTTAGGCTCACCGTACATTAATAATGAAAACGAAATTTGTGTGTTATGCATATTTTTGGCTAAATGGCTTTCTCAAAGTTTTGATAGAACGATTTTGAGAAAAAAGGGCTGGGGGAGAGGGCCTAGTTCCCCTCCAGTGTTTTGGCTACTTTAAAAGGCCACTAGAACTTTTAATTTTATTTACGAATGTTTTTATTAGCCATAATTGTACGTAAATTGCGAATTAAGTTACGTAACAATGACCTATATTCGTATATATTTTAATTACGTATATAAGGTATTCATCCCCTCATCAATACCTCACTCTTTACACTAAAGCTTAAATTTTGTTCAATAAATTAAATTTTGATTTTTGTTCAAATTCTTTAAAAATGACCCCTGAATCAAAAAGACCGTTTATTTAGTATAAATAGCCCTTTTTCAATAGCTAAAAATACTTTAGCGTAAAGTGCGACGTATTGAGGAGGGTACGAACCCCCTAATATACGTAATAGTTTATGTTCGTTTTACTTTTAATGTTACTTCTTACTTTCAGTTGAAAAACTTGCTTTTTGAATTTAATTTCTGAACTTTTTTGTATTAATGCAGGTTTTGATTTTAGCTCAACGTAAATGAACAATTAAAACGAAATTTGCATACTAATTTTAATTTTTTGGCTAAATGGCTTTCTAATTGTTTTGATTGGACAATTTTGAGAAAAAAGGGGTTAGGGAAGGGGCCTGGTTGCACTCCAATTTTTTTGGTAGCTTAAAAAGGCCACCAGAACTTAATTTTATTTACGAAAGTTTTTATTAGTAATAAATATACGTAACTTACAAGTTAACTTACGTAACCAATTTCTACATTCGCATATTTTTATTACGTGTATGAGGGAGTTCGCCCCCTCGTCAATACCTCCCTCTTTACACTATTTTTTGAATTTTATTCCAATTCTTTAAATATAACCCCTGAATCACAAAGGCCGTTTAATTAGAATAAATAGCTCTTTTGAAATTACTAAGAATACTTTAGCGTAAAGAGCAAGGTACTGAGGAGGGGACGAATACCCTTATATACGTAATAATTTCTGTTCGTTTTAAGTTTTAATGTTGCTCCTTAATTTAAGTTAAAAAATTACTTTTTTATTTAGTTTTTTTAATAACGCTGGAAAAATTCCTCCATGGAAGGTTCCCCTCACGGGGGAGGGGGGAGTTGAATTCCAATTCTTGATCACATGAAAAAGGCACTAAAGCTTTTAATTTCCGTTTTAATGAGCCCTCTTGCAATATTCAAAGACCACTGGGTCGACACGGTCACTCCTGTAAAAAAAAAAAATAAAAAAAGGGTCGATACGATCACCCCTGGGGAAAAAACAAAAAACAAACAAACAAAAAAACAAACAAACAAAAAAACAAATAAACATGCATCCTTGATCTGTCTTCTGGCAACAAATACAAAATTCAACATTTTTGTAGATAGAAGCTTGAAACCTCTACAATAGTGTTCTCTCATACGCTGATTCTGATGGTGTAACTTTCATTAAGATTCTGTAACTTCTAGGGAATGTTTCTCACTTTTTTTAAAAAAATAAGGCCAATGCGCAGGCTCGTAACTTCTGACGGGCAAGACTAAACTTGAGGAAACTTATATATTTAAAATTAGTATATAATCTCGGTTTTTTTAGTTTCGGTTACTATTGAACCTGGTCACTCCTTACTACAGTTCATTACCACGAACTGTTGGATATGTCTCTGATCATTTATGGAGAAATAAAAGATAAAAGGGAGATTTATCAGACTTTTCGGTTCTTCTTAAAAGTTCCCAAATTTTTTTCAGAGACAAACTATTACTATTAATTCAAATAATAGTTTATAATTCTTGAAAGAACATTAACGACAAGTATTCTTATGAGCAGTAACACGAGGATTCAGTTACACCTAGGGTGAGATGCATAAGGGTCTAGTAGCAAGGGGTTCAGTTACATGAAAGTTTAATTGCAGTGGAACCTATAATAAGTGTTGTGTTAAGACAATATTTTTCATTAATATAAAAACAAACCTAGAGGACGACCCGAAAATAGATACCAAGTTAATAGCCTCTTAAGTTTCCTTCAGGAGAATATATGTAAAATTTTGAATAACAAAATTTAAATATCACAAGGGGGTATCAGGATTTTAGATGTGTCTTGGTGGGGCAAGGCTGAAATCGGTTGGGAACGAGTGACATATATGTTCTCCCACTCTGAATGAGACTCGTCTGGAGGGCTCTTCTGACACGTTCATGCGTCCTACGGATCGTGTTCTTTGGTCTTCCTTGGTTACGAGTGCCTTCTGGTTTCCAAAAAAAGAGCATTTCTATAAATGTATAGTCTACATGCAGGAGAGATGTCCAAGGTATAACCATCTTCGTTGTCTCACAGCCAAGACGATGTCTGGTTAGCATGTGCAGGTATGTATCTCACCGCTACTAACATGGTTTCTCCACTGAAAACTTAAAATCCGGCGAAGATAATTATTCTCAAAGGCAGTAATACTGTTTTCCTATTCCGCAGTTGGCCTTAGACTTTCAGTAGAATTACTCAGATCGGACCAAATATTGCTCTGGAATAGCCTTAGTCTCTTACAGTTTACTATGGACTTCCAGACTGGTAGAAGTCTATGAAATGTTGCGTTGGTTTGGGCTATTCTGGTGCCTAATTCTTTTTCAGAGTCGCAAATGAAAGCTACTGTACTTCCTGAGTACTTGAAGTTTGTCACCTATACTATGTCTTGACCTCCTGTTTGTATTTCTAAAGGTGAAGTGGTAATTGACATAGCCTTAGTCTTTGGAGTGTTGCTGTGTAATATGAACTGTTTAGCCTTCTTCGTGAGTTTTTTTCAGGAATTCCCGAATCTTATGCTCGTCGGTGTCTATGAGCCCAACATCGTTGGCGAAGTCGACGTCCTTGAGAAACTTTCCTCCAATTTGGATCCCATATTAATTTATCAGTCTAAGTTTGTAGTCTGAAAATAGGACGAAGAGAAGTGGGAAAGGACGCAAATAATGACTATGATGAAGCGCTTTCCCATCCGACATTTTTACCGCAGAATTTCGTTTCTTCATATATTGATATTATTAGACGAACTAGTTTCTTAGAAATGCTGCAAGTCAAAATAATGTAAGAAAAAAGTCTTAAAATAAACATAATCAAATGAGGAGTATGATTTAAAAAGCAATCAGAACAGACGTGTATGTCAACACGTAAGGTTTAAAATTATGGCCCTTATGGCCTGAGCTTTCACTCAGTTTGGTTTGTCCGCCCGTGTTATAATAATAAATACTTGAGGTTTGATTTTTATTATGTTTATTATTATTTATTTAATTTCAAAATAAGCGTTGACACTAATAATGCATTTTTACTACAAATCTATTATTAAGCTGAGATTGTTATAAATCTTTCCTTCTTATTCTTTTTTGGTGTCATTCCAGACATATTTGCAGTTTTATTTTCGTTCTATTGCCATATATACTTGCACTTTTTTTGTAACACGTGTTCATAAATGAACAAAAATGTATCACAGTAAACTTCAGCTATATGTAAATAAATGAGGCTTATGATTAAGAAAAATTAAATAAAAAACACACTTCCTCTTATTTGGGGTCGTCCGGAACGTTCTTTGTCTTGTAACTATTATTTATCAATAAAAAAGTAATTAAAAATTAATGAGGTGTTAATCAAACTCAGAAATAAAACCAACCTATTTTTTAAGCGAAAAGTTTTATATGTCTACTTAATTCGGCTTTTCTTTGTGTTTTGTTTAACATTTCAAGTTTACTGATGACGCATTGGACCAAGAGACATATGACAGCGGAAAAATCCCAGAAACCAACATTCAAGTGTCATCTACACCAGTGAGGTCTTTTCCTGGCAACCGTTGTTACGAGGCCCTATCTATATTCCAAAGGGGCGGATCAGACAGTTTGTATCAAAGGATCTGGCATTCAATAGGACTAATTGAAAACTAGTTCACGACATATTTATAGGGAATTTTTGTGTGTAGAAAAAGGGAAATGTGGAGACTTTTCATGATCGTGTTAGTGAATGGTTTTGACTTGGTGTGCGTGTAAATTACCTTTTTGTCGATCAAGCAGGCTATAAGGCGTGGGGAATTGTTTAAAGAGTAAAAAATTTTCAAAGCTAATTGATACCAAAGGGTCTGGCTAATCTTTTATTTGCGTTACAACAAGACTGGAAAACATGTTTTGCGTAAATTTATGATGAGAGCCAAAAATTGAACAAGGAAACTATGTTTTAACTGTTACCTTTCACTTTTCATTTATTTTTTCGGAAGTGTTTAGTGGCTGGCCGCTTCTACAGGAAACATATCACTAACTACTACTGCTAACTCGCTGCAGCATCAAGCCGCCTGAACCCAAGACAGCTACGCACGCTCCTCCTCCATCCCAATCTATTCAAAACTTGTTTTTACCCTCCCGAATAGCTCTCATTTCCCTTAAATCTTTCCTTAAGACATCCTTCCATCCCGTTCGGGAACGATCAGATTTTCGTTTTGTTCTAGACAGTAGGCTAATAAGGACAATTTTTGGCGATCTGTCATTATCGATCCGCAGAATGTGTCCTAGCCATCTCGGCCTTTCTCTCATCATAGCCCTAGAAATCGGGATTGAACCGTATTTTTCGTACATATTATTGCTTGAGATACGTTCAGTCAATTGGATACCTGAAACCATCTGTAGGCAAATTCTCTGGAAAACAAATTCTCTGGAAAACAAAAAACGGAAGAGGAGCAACTCCCCTTCCGTTGTTTGAAGCCCTGTCTTCACTGTAGCCTCCAATATTCTATTCTTGGTTCGAAAAAAATTACTTCTTTTCAGATCAAATTTCACAACAGAACTCAAAACTAAAAAATTAACTTGAACTCAAGAGGGGAAAGCCCAAAGAGGCACAGCTGACGCAGACCAACTGATCCTAAACACCAGGGATGTGATGTTTGGCCACGAGTATTCTGTAACGCATGATGAACCAACCATCCTTTTCACCCCAGTCAAGTTTAACCCATGTCTAGCCGTTTGAAAATACATTTTGGCCCGTTTTGACCTATCGTAACTACACAGTTTTTACTTGAAGCTAATTAACAAGTCTGCGAGAAGTTACCAAAAGATTACGTTAAAAAGGAAAGCCCGAAAGATTACATAGTATTTAAGAATAAAAGGGGAGAGGAGACAGATAGTCCCAAAAAGGTAATAATCTTACCTTAACAAGACAAACACCAAAAAAGGATATTTTTGCAATAATTAGGGAAAAGGGCCCAAACAAGTACCATTTAGTTCCTTACTTTCTTTCCAAATATTATAGTTGCTTTTCTGACTATACACTTTTTCTCTGTTGGTCCCAGATATAGCGCTAATGATGGATTTTCCATGATTTGAGTCTCATGATACGCCACAGATCCTTTGTAAAATTAAATATACAAAAAAAACAAGTTTTTTAACTACAAGTAAGGAGTGACCTTAAAACTTAAAATGAACAGAAATTATTCCTTATATAAAAGGGGTTTTCACCTCCTCAACGCCTCGCTCTTTGCGCTAAAGTTTGACTCTTTCTTTTTAAAACAATAAAAAACTTTAACGTAAAGAGCGAGGCGTTGAGGAGGGGACAAACCCTTTCATGTACGGACTACCTCTTCGTTTTAAGTTTCAATGTCGCTCCTTACTTGCAGTTAAAAAACTTGTTTCTTTTAATTTAATTTCTCAACGTTTTTTTATTAATGCATGTTTTGATTTTGGCTCACCGCATATGAATAATTAAAACAAAATTTGCATATTATTTTTTTTTAGCTAAATGGCTTTCTCATAGTTTTGATCGGACGATTTTAATGAAAAACGGGGTGGGGGAGGTGGCCTAGTTGACTCCAATTCTTGGTTACTTAAAAAGGCAACTAGAACTTTTATATTTTTTACGAACATTATTAGTAATAAATATATGTAACTTACAAATTAACTTGCGTAACGAAATTCTACGTTTGTATATTTTTATTACGTATTTTGCTCTTTACACTAAATTCAATTTGGTCCGAATTCTTTAAGAATGACCCCTGAATCACAAAGGCCGTAGAATAAATAGTTGAAATTACTAAAAATACTTTAGGGTAACGAGTGAGGTATTGTGGAGGAGAAAAACCACCTTATATACGTAATAATTTCTGTTCGTCTTAAGTTCTAATGCTGTTTCTTACTTCCACCTGAAAAAAACTTTTTTTTATTTATTTTCTCATTGCTTTTTCTTAAATAATGCTAGAACATTCTGCGGCTTCTTCATGGAAATTATCTTCCCTCATGATATATTCCTCTTTGGAAATATCCTCCCGCATAACCCCCTCCCACAACCCAATTTTTACTTAAATCCCCCCCCCGAAAACGTCTGTACACGTCCCAATAACCATTACTATATGTAAATAATGGTCAAAGCTTGTAAATTGTATCGCCTCCCCCGAGAACTGTGGGGGACTAAGTCGTCCTGAAAGACATAGTTATTACGTTTTTCGACTATGCTGAACAAAATGACTATCTTAAAATTTTGATCCTGTGACTTTGGGAAAAAATGAGCGTGGGAGGGGGCCTAGGTGCCTTCCAATTTTGTGGTCACTTAAAAAGGGCACTGGAACTTTTAGTTCCTGTTAGAATGAGCCCCCTGGGGAAAAAATACAAAATTCTACATTTTGTAGATAGGAGCTTGAACCTCTTGCAGTAGAGTTCTCTGATACACTGAATCTGATGGTGTGATTTTCGTTAAGATTATTAGACTTTTAGGGGGTGTTTCCCCTTATTTTCTAAAATAAGACAAATTTTCTCAGGCTCGTAACTCCTGATGGGTAAATCTAAACTTGATGAAACTTATATATTTAGAATCAGCGTATAAATGCAATTCTTTTGATGCAACTATTGGTAACAAATTTTAATTTTTTAGAGTTTCAGCTACTATTAAGCCGGGTCGCTCCTTACTATAGTTCGTTACCACAAACTGTTTGAAAACGGTCTTTGCAGTCTCGACTCAATGAAATTTAGTTTCACCAGAGAGCAACAGAATTGTGAATTTAAATTTTATTTGAAACGATTTAAAAATCAAATAATAATTGGACGAAAAAGGATAATCTGACCACTAGAAACATATGAATTTTATACAGAATTTTTTTTTATTGTTTTAGCGTTTTCTCTTAGTGTTTCATGTATTCCTAAAGCTATATCTGGGACCATCAGGTAGGGTGGGTTTGCATTGTCAGAAAAACAATAGTTATATTTAAATTAAGCATGAAATAAGGAACCTAATGGTACTACTTTTGTTTGTTTTGCATACTTGCTTCAAAAGGAGCCAACTACTAAATATTCACCCATATTTTTTACAAAAATAAGCAGAAAAAGTAAAATAGTCGTTCCTCCTCATTTACAGGCTTTTAGAATTGAAGACCGACAAAATGTTTTGTGTTAAAGTATATTAAATTATATTTTCAGTATGTGGAAGTTTTTCACCACCATTTGGCTTATTTTTGTTTGTTAAAATCTTAAAAAAGCTAAAATCTTAAAATCTCTGCTAAAAAGTCTGTTATTTTGTTTGCTAAAATCTTGGCTACACAAGATTTTGGTATGCTGCAGGCCTAAGAATATAATATTCCAACAAAGACGAGGAGTGTGCTGTCATTCGATTGTTAAGACTCTGCTTTAACTATTTACCAAATAGTAGTCTTGAAATTTGGTCTATATTTTTTTTAAGTTAAAAATATACGTTGGAAATTGTATGAAAATTGTTGAAAATAATTCTTACATTTTCAATTACGTGTGCATCAACCGAATTATATAACTATCTTGTACTTTTGGTACTAGTTACTGCTATGATCATGCAACGAAATCGCATTTTTCACAGTGAGCATATGCCTTAAATGCTAAAAGTTGATAGATAATTTATGAAACTTTATTGTTTTTTCTAAAAGAAAGGGCTACGTTCTATGTCTGAAACGAACTTTGTTATCACTATTGTTAGTCGATACACATATCTGTTGATCTTTAATCAATATTTTTAATTAATTATTTCATTTCGATATTTAGCTTAACACCTTTGTGTAAACAAAAATTACTATTAAAACGAGTAAACCGGCTCTTCCCCTACGCTTTTTTTTTAGAGTTTCGGTTACTATTGAACCGAGTCGTTCTTTACTTAGAGTTTGTTACCACGAACTGTTTGAAAAATTATGTAATCTTGACCAAAATGATTCATTCCAAATGATTCACGCGAATCCAGGTGGTTCAGTGATTGTTGGTGATTCATCGTTCCAAGAATAATTTTAGTAATGTGTTTAAACATCTAATACAATTAACACATAAAAACAGAAAGATAACTTGTACAAAATATTGTGACTCAGGAATTATTTGTTTCCTTACTGGCTTAAAATTTGATTAAAAGTACAATTACATAAAGCTGTTATCACTATTGTTAGTGATACTCATATCTGTTAATTTTTAATTCATGTTTTAATTGATTTACATATTTTTTTTGTCCTTTACTGTTTAGGTCAGGGTTTATTTAGGCATAGTCCAAACATAGCCCCAAAGATTCCCTAAAACACGTCAGCATGCGAAAAATAATACAATTTTTGGTACTTACGTGCTATAATGACCACACCCAAGGAATAAAGTTAGGCTAATTCTAATTAAATAGACGAAAATATTATGAAAATATATCCTTTAGTAACAAAATTGTGGAAACTAAAACTGAGAATTGTGGAAAGCAGGCCGCCCAGAACGCATTATATTAAATACCTATCCTAACCTAACCAACTCTATATATTAAATATTTAATTAAAATATACCTGCAAATAGTGACAGCATAATACGTCCCACAACAGCCCTATCCCACAGTTCTACAGCAGCCCTACCCATTGATTTCAGAAGTTGTTGAAGTGGTTGATTCCACGACAGCCAGCAGGTGTTAGTTACGTCATATGTAATGTTTTCTAACAGATGCATGTTACCTAATAGTTTCTTTTTAAAAACCCTACGAGGGCCAGGGCTTCTTTACTTCAAGATTTATTTGGTTGTTATGTCATAGGGAATATTTTCTAAGAGATGCGGGTGCTTGTTAGTAGTGACGCCAAGGTGGCTTTAAGTAAACAGTTTTAGCCGCTACTCCGTTCTTCCTTTTATGATTTAAGTTGAACGGCAACCCCCTCACGATGCCAGTGTTAAACTTCTTCGAGGTGCAGATGCATGTTATGTCATAGGGAATACTTTCTAAGAGAGGAAGGCGTCTGTTTCTTAAAAAATCAAAGGGTGTGGGGAACACCATCAGGGAGCCTACTAAATAAAGATTTCCTTGGGTTTTACCTTATAGGTTCTTAAAAAAAAACCTTTGATGGTCAGGGCTTCTTTACCCACCAGAATTTCTAAGATTGTTCTTTAAAAAACCTTCAGGGCTTCTTTACTTCAGGATTTCTAAGACTGTTATGATTAAAAACCTTCAAGACTTCTTTACTTCAGGATTTCTATAATTTTTCTATAAAAACCAATTCTTAGATTGTTATGGAGAATATTATTATTGAACAATAGATTAGCAATGAAACTATGTGTAAATCATATGTGCAAGTCATTATGTGTAAAGTCCTGTTTGACTGAGGGCGAAAATTGCAAACGCAGAATTCACAATATGTATTTTACTTTGTTTGGTGAGAACTCTACATTTATCATAGTTAAATCCTCCATTCTGTCTTTTTCCCTGGCGTCCATGAAATACGTCAAAATGACAAAGATATAACTTACAAAAGAAATGAACTAACCAATCTAATATGCATTATTATTAATTAGAAAAGGATCATTCTCATCGAAAAGCGAGCAAAATTATGCTTTGGATTTTATCCCATTTCAAATTACGTTGAAAAGAGAAGCTAATTCATCATTCCCATTTAATTGATTTGACGAAGCAGTGGTTAAGAATGATCATGTCTCACAATTTTGTACCACAGCCTTGATTTGGAGTTCATACAAAATGCCATTTAAAACGACTGGTGATATATAATTATAAGTTATAGTTATTTCCTTGGCAAATATCCCGACGGGGATAGGCTGGGCATATAACATAAGAGCTGTCCCAGTTTTGTGAGATGGTTTGGGGTCTTCACTTGGTACACTTGTACCGAAAATTTGGCTGAAAAATTCAGATATTTTGAGCTAAGCTTGTTAGGAGATTCAGAGACGTATCTCTCAGGACCTGGATATATGAAATTAGATCCTATTTTTCCTATTTTTGCTGTAGGAGAATTAAATGAGGAAACAATGAGTTGAAGTGGGTTACCGGGCTTATGAATTTTAGGAAGGCCATAAAAAGGAGGAGACGTGCCCCACATGGGTAAAACGTTTTGTGCAATTGATTTGTGATTTCACCTTTTCCTTTTAGATAAGAAATCTCTTTTTGGACTTCCTTGACAAATTTTTCTGTGGGATCGGTAGCTATTTGTTCATATGTGTTAGAATCGTTTAAAATTTCTCTGACGTTTTTGTTGTAATCATCTGAATCTAATACAACAATAGTATTGCCTTTATCGGCTTTAGTAATAATCCTGGAATAATCTTTATGTAGTGAACGTAATACAGTGTTCATTTTTACTAATTATTTTTTAAATTTTGAGCATGAACTGAAGGCGAATCCAACAACGTTTAAACAAAATGTGCTCTAATCTCTCCAACCTCCGCACGAGATTCATGAAGGGCCCCTTCTGTGTTCGCGATAATTTCACTATAAGGTGTTTTTGAGGGGGCTATTGACAATTCCATTCCTTTCGATAGAACCTGATTTTGCTCTGTTTTAAGGGGGATGGAACTAAGATTTATCACACCAGGACCAGGAGATGCTTTTGGGACAAAACGTGGATAGAGAATTTTTTCAATTTTAAACGGCGGAATTTCTCAGAGAGTTTGTTTAAAAATCCCGAAATCATGCTGAAAAGAATTTTCAGAAATAGCTTTCATTTGACGAAAATCAGTGTAAGAAAAGGTGCATAACATTTCTCGCTCAAGCCTTAAAATATCCTGATTTAACCTGTAGCGCTTGCTTTTGCAATCTCTAATAACATGATTTAAAATACCAAACCCTATACGTTCTGTAAATTACCGTACCTTATGTGTGTTTAAGTGAAGTGGAGGTCACATTGACTTGGGTAAAATACGCATTTTTTTACAATTACAGTTTCTTGCAAGTGGTATAAATATAGTAGCCACATTGGTAGAATGCTCCCCATAAGCATGACAAAAATAATTTCTTAAACCACATTGGCCTGCCATAACATAAAGAAAGAAACGACCAAAAGTGAGGTCTTCAAAGGCCAATTCAAAATGCTGAAGAAAACACAAAAAGTGAATATTTCGAGAGAACAACTGCCTCTCTTCTTCAGCACGAACAAAGTAATGTGATCAAGGAAAAAACAAAACCAGAAAAACGAGCGCGGAAAGTATAACAAAACCAATGAAAAAACCGCCAAAAAATTAAATAGAATTCAATAAAAGACGAAAATTAAACGAATTAAAATCAAATACCTAACAAACAATAAAGTGAGTTATTCGCCAATATCCAAGATTTCCACAAAATCCAAACAAATTTGATTTGCCAACGACGGATAGTAACGAATAACTGAGAAATAAAAGAAAAAATTCATTCACTCAAACAAACAAAGCCAAACATATTATCAAAATAATATGATCAAGGAAAAAACAAAAACCAAAAAAACAAGCGCGGAAAGTACAACAAAACCAATAAAAAAACCGCCAAAAAATTAAATAGAATTCAATAAAAGACGAAAATTAAACGAATTAAAATCAAATACCTAACAAACAATAAAGTGAGTTATTCGCCAATATCCGAGATTTGCACAAAATCCAAACAAATTTGATTTGCCAACGACGGATAGTAACGAATAACTGAGAAATAAAAGAAAAAATGCATTCACTCAAACAAACAAAGCAGCAATTGAATAAATTGGAGAACTAGGTCACCTGATTTTTGATTTTAACCATTGTATTCCTTGCGGATACTCTTTGAGACCTAAGGGATTGATGATGCATTTGATTATGTGATTGGGAAATTGGTTCAACGTTTATTTCAGGGATTACTAAAGTATCGGCTTCTCTTTTGAGAAAACCGAAATAAGACTCATTTATTCTTAAATCACCTGAATCTCTGTTCAAAGCTAGACCTAAATGATGGTATTTATAAATTTCAACAGCTTCTCTGTAGTGCTGGACAATACCTTTGTCATAGGAAATTAGGCTAGCTTGGTTGAATAAAACAGTATTGTCTGGATTATTAAACATGTGTTTTGAGAGGGCAGAGTCAGAATTTGCAGGTTTTTTCCGCTTTTTAAGTATGTTATTAATTGACGTAAAGTGCTGAGTTAATATATCCGTAAGTCGTTGATCAGTTCTTCCGACGTACCAAAAACCACAAGGGCAAGGAATTCTGTAGACACCGGAATTTTCAAACTCAGTTCTAACCCATTGTCGAAGTTGAACCATCCCTGGTATTGGCCCAGTAGTTAAGATGTTCTTGTTGTGTTGTTTTTTTTTTAAAGTGTTTGTCTTTGCGCTCAGTGTGTCTTTCTTCTTTTTTTCTTTCGTTTATTGCTCCGTCTTTTGCTTTTTTTTTTGTATGACAGGTTTTCCAATAAATAACAATAATAATATTAATAATATCAGAAAAAGCTACACTTTCGAATCAGACACTTCTTTCGCTTACGGCCCTTTGTAACAGAACTTCTTTTTACTTCCATTGTAGAGTCGTTTCTTATAGACAAAAATATGGGCTTTCAATAGGCGCCCCTTTCACCAATTGAGGCTGATATCTTCATGGAAAATCTTGAAGAAAAGACTATTTTGCAAAGTTTTTGTAAACCGAAATTTTGGGTTCGTTTTAAAGACGATATTTTTTATTTATGGGAGCATGGTGATGAATCTTTGGAGTCTTTCCTCCACTTGCTTAACTCCTTGGATCCAAAACTTAAAATTACTCAGGAATTAGATGTAGAAAGGCGTCTCCCTTTCTTAGATGTCCTGGTTCACCGAAGTGATATATGCTTCGAGTTTGGAGTCTATAGAAAACCCACACATAGTGACCGTTACTTAAATTATTCCTCTAATCATTCTCCCGCTGTGAAAAGAGGAGTGGTCACTTCTGTAGTTGACAGAGCATTGCAAGTTTGTTCTCCACGTTTCCTCGATTCAGAGCTTGACCACCTTAGAGACATTTTATTTGGGAATGGTTATCCAATTAGTTTAATAAATTCTGTAATTGCAAAACGTATTAAAAATTATCATATAGTAAATCAAAAGTGCAAATCAAAGGGAAAATTCAGGGTATCTTGGTCTCCCGTACGTTAAAGGGGTTTCAGACCACATTTCCAAAAATCTAAGGAAAAATAATATTTTCACTTACTATAGACCCAGAAAAACTATCAGTTCCCAAATCTACCAAGGTAAAGACCCTATCCCGATAGTTGAGAATTCTGGTGTCTACACAGTTCTTTGCTCTTGTGGTCTTTGGTACATCGGAAGAACTGATCAACGACTTACGGATAGATTAACTCAGCACTCTACCTAAATTAATAACACTTTTAACAAGTGGAAAAAAAAAACAAAAAAACAACACATATTTAATAAGCCAGACCATGCTCTTTTATTTAACCAAGCTAGCCTAATTTCACATGAAAAAGGTATTTTCTAGCACTACAGACAAGCTGTTGAAATTCGATTTCGAAATTCGAATCGAGTTTTATTTCGATTTTCTCAAAAGAGAAGTCGATACTTTAATAATTTCTGAAATAACAGTTGAGCCACTTCCCCAATCACATAATCAAATACATCAACCCCTTAGATCTCAAAGGGTATCCGCAAAGAATACAATGGTTAAAATCAGAATTCAGGTGACCAAGTTCTCCAATTTATTCAATTGCTGCTTCGTTTGTTTGAATGAATGAATTCTTTTTTATTTCTCAGTTGTTCGTTAGTATCTGTCGTTGACAGTTCAAATTTGTTTGGATTTTGTACAAATCGTGGATATTGGCGAATAGCTCACTTTATTGTTTGTTAGGTATTTGATTTTAATTCATTTAATTTTTGGTCTTTATTTAAGTTTTTAGTGTTTTTTTTCATTGGTTTTGTTGTACTTTCCGCGCTTGTTTTTTTGGTTTTTGTTTTTTCCTTGATCATATTATTTTGTTCGCGCTGAAAGAGAAAGGCGGTTGTTCTCTGGAAGTATTCACTTTTTGCGTTTTCTTCAGTATTTTCATTTGGCCTTTATAAACACCATTTTTGATCGTTTTGTGACTTGTAAAGGCCTATTCATAATTAGATTCTAGTAACATCGAGATTTATGTTGTGCTATATTGAGCCAATCAAAATGTTTTCTAGAATTCGTCAGTAAATCACAATATTCATCAAATTGCATCAATCTTAATAGTAATTAAATAAAAAAAACTAGTTTTTTTTAACTGAAAGTAAGGAGTGACATTAAAACTTCAAACGAACAGAAATTACTCCGTATATGAAATGAGTTGTCACCTCCGCAATCCCTCACTCTTTACGCTAAAGTTTTTAAATGTTAAAAAAGTAGAATTGTGCAAAGAGTCAAACTTTAGCGTAATGAGTGAGGGATTGCGGAGGTGACAACACATTTCATATACAGAGTAATTTCTGTTCATTTTAAGTTTTAATGTCACTCCTTACTTTCATTTAAAAAACTAGTTTTTTTTTATTTAATTTCTGAACGCTTTGAATTAATGCATGTTTGATTTTGTCTCTCCGCACATAAATTATTAAAACGAAATTTGCATACCAATTCTTTTTTTGGCTAAATGGCTTTCTGTTAGTTTAGATAGACGATTTGAGAAATAAGGGGTGGGAAAGGAGGTCTAGTTGCCCTCCAATTTTTCGGTTACTTAAAAAGGCAACTAGAACTTTTAATTTTTAACGAACGTTTTTATTAGTAAAAAATATACGTAACTTAAGAATTAACTTACGTAACAAACTTTTATATTCTTATTTTTTATTATGTATATGAGAGGGTTTGTCCCCTCGCCAATACCTCGCTCTTTACACTAAATCTTAAGTTTTGTTCCGATTCTTTAAGAATGACCCCTGAATTAGAAAGGCCGTAGAATAAATAGCTGAAATTACTAAAAATACTTTAGCATAAAGAGCGAGGTATTTATCTTCTCCTAAATAGGAGGAGATAATCTCCTCCGCTCAAGGTTTGCGTTTGATTTACTTTTCCTATATTTTAATACCATTCGCTTTTTAAGATTCATACCATAGAAATATACATGGGAGACATATTGATCGTTACCAAGTCAATGGTATTATCTATATTATATTTATATTATCATTATTATTTATGTATTTATATTATTTATATTATATATTAAATTATATTATCTTCCGGGAGTGAGCCCTCTTTCTAACTTATGTTCGATGCAGTGTAAATCAATGAATAGCTCCTTGCTTTTGCGAAATTTTCTTTTTATTATTCCTTATTATTATTGTTTTATTTTATTCTACAAGAGACATTTTCTCTTCCATTGCTACTGTTTGTTTGTTTATTTTTAACCAGAATAGTACAAAGCACTGTGGAGCAACAGAACGAGATAAGGAAACAAAAGAAATAAAAGCAAAGAAACAGAGACAAAGACTAACCGATAGTAACAAAATAAACTGAAAAACTGATAACAATTTTTGATGGAAAACTTTTTTGTCAAAGTGAAAAACTGATATTTAGACTAGAACTAAATTTCGAATAAGTTGGCTATGCCACTAGAAAAAGCATGATGGTTTTTTTTTTTTTTTTTTTTTATACCCTAGCCTTCGTTAGGTTTGAAACTTAAAAGGGTGTCTCTATCGTGAGACCAATTTTCCATTTTCATTAAATTGTTGTGGTAAACGTACAAGGTTTTTATGGTAGGCTATTTAAAATAAGATCAAGGCAGACATTCATGATCTTTTTAAGGAAAACACAAAAAAAAAACATCAAAATAATGGGCTGACGGTGCAAAAAAGCCAGTGAAAGGGAGTTTAATACCCATTCGATGAAATCTACTCAATGGGATTATTTCGCAGTAATACAGGGAGAGGCAAATACATTTTTCTTAAACAAAAAATAAAGATACGATGAAGGTGTTTTTCAAATCTAGTTTCCAAAAAAATATAGGAGAGAGAATTGCAGAACTCTACCATAACCCTAGTTCACTCCTGTATCTCCCAGCTTAGGAAACTTTTAGTAGAAATATCCTTAATTTTTTTGTCTTTTTCCTAAATTTTGAGTTTCCCGTGTATGACTTTCTTTTTTGCTGGATCGGAACAATAGGTTTCTAATAATGTTCTTCGGTCTTGCAAGGCTGTATTTTAAGTTTTTCTTAATAATAGGGGCAACACAATAATTATTTCTCTCAGAAATGTATCTTTGATTAAAAGGCTGTTACACATCATGCGAAAGACAGAAAGCTGAAATTACAACTCTGTCGTAGAAAGAGCGAGGTAATCAAACTAAGTGTTCCCTTGAGAATAGGGGTAAATGGGAAAATAGTGGGGAGTGTGTACTCTGAATAATGCATCCAAAGAATTAGTTTTATTTTCAGTTTTTTAGAGAATCATTTGGCAAACTTCGGTTTAATACACGCGCACTGCTTTAATATGAGGACATTTGACGAGTCCGAACTTCTAAACAAATATTAAACCATATAAATCCTGAACTGTGTGTTCATTAGTTTTTTCATTTTCAAAGAAGAACTTCTTTTCTATTTTTGAAATCCTATTGAATTTCACCTTTTGAAGAATTTGTTTTACACTTTTAATTATAGCCTTATTTTCTTTTAAATCATTTGCACATTTTCGGCATTTATAGTAGCTTTTTCAAACACAGCAGATAGATTTCAGAGGCAAAAATAACTATCCATAGTTATTTGCACTTGTCCCCTTTCTCTGTTTAATAGATTCTGACACCATACTGGCTAAGTATGACCTTAAGACCATACACTGAAGAACGAAAAAACGACAAAAAAGCAAACAGAACAAATACAAACAAACACAAGTAAACAAACAGAAGGAGGGATTTAATCGCAAGTGAAAAAAGGAAAAAACACAAATATCTCCGCAAAGTCCTCTGCTCGTCCACCCACAGTGAAAAAAGATAAAAAACTCAATGAAATTATCAATATTTTTATTCAGCCACCTTTAAGCTGTTACCCCTAGAAGGTGGCTCTTCATTTTGATTTAGTTTTTGAGGTAGGTAGATTTATTTCGGGGTCGTGGACTTTAATTTACTTTTTTCACTCTTTTTGCCATGGCCCTCCCAACATCTCTCTAAAAAAATATCAAAATAATTAATATTTTATTAACAGTGTCTTCTATCTTTTAGGCAAGCATCAACAGCTTACGTTCTTTCGAATTTTGTCCCCCCCCCCACTCCTCTCTAGAATAAATCTTTACTTAAGTGCCTAGAAGGGGTCCTTTTATAGACACAAAGTGGACAAAAATTCAACTTTTTCTTCACTTTCTTTTACTGGTGCGGCTTTAGCCGGAAGTTTTCACGCATTAACCGCAGCCCCCTTGTAACAATCCTGATTGGGCTAAAACTTGGACATACAAGGATAAGAACCCTTTGCATAATGTATGAGCACCATGGAAAATCTATTTTTGTTTGACTAAGCACATTTTCTTTGTCAAAAGAAATACATTTTCTTTAAAAATTTATTAGGGATCTTCAGTTTCCATAAAGCTACAATTTATGGAAGTACATTGTTGTTGACATAAACTCTTCTGCTCGACATCAAAGTTTTTCGAATCTTTGAGATATCAGAAAGTTTCTTCGTGTATTAAGAAACATTACTAGCCACGAACAGCCTTATTTTCCACTCACCGAGATGTTCAGTGGCAGAAATAAAAATCTACCTATCAAAGTTGAAAAAAAAACTATCTGGTCTTAAAAAACGTTACCTCTAGGGTTTCAAAAAAGGTGATGTGATGTGAAAACTTCAAAATTATTTCTAATTGAACGAAGTAATTTTGTACAAACGAAACCTCATGTCATCTTGTATACTTTTCATAGCATTAGTTGGGTAAAATACAAATAGCATCAAACCAAAATTTTCAAAAAACAACTAAAAAATCAGAATTTAGCATTCTTGATTGACTTTTCCAGAATTGTTTCCATGAAATCTAGAAGAAATACAAAATTTTGTTCTGCAGTTCTCAGAAAGATAATTTAGTGTACTGCAGGAGTAAAAGAAATGTTCTGAAAAACTTCATTTTTCCAGGTAGGAATGTTCTGTTTTGGCAATATATAGGATATAAGAAAAAAAGAGTTTTATTTCTGCTTTCTTGCAAATAACTGGAAATTTTACGAGCTTCACTAAAATTTATATGCCCTGTTTCACTATTTTCAAAGCAAGGAAAAATCTCAAATTTTCATCTCTTGCCGCTTCAGAGCTCTAGACCGCCTCATCATAAGAAAAGCCCGAAAAAGCTGTGAAAGCAGTAGTGTTGCCACGTAATATAGCCATCACGGTCTTCTGTCAGTTGATTCCCTTTTCAAGAAATTTTTCTTTGGCTAAAGTGATATTTAACTAAACAAGAAATTTGCAATGAATTAATGTTCTCGTTGTAACATGCCAGTAACGCATACAGAAGAATTCCAGGTATTAAACCTATTTTTAGTATTCAAAGAAGTCCTTAACTGAGCAGAGAACTTCTATTGAAAACAATAATTAACCTCTTGTGGGAAAATTGTAGTCACGAGAAGGAAGAAATTAATATGGTGTAAATCTAATGGGAGTAAGAGCTATATATAGTCTTGATAAGGACTATAATCTGTAATTCATAAAATTCATGAACAGGCCACTGTGGTAAAGCCGTTATTATATTCATTTCGCACGGCATAGTCTTGTGTTTTGACATTCGGTGAGACTTATAAAACAAAGATAATCGTTAAAGTAATAGCACAATAGATGCAAAAAGGAAGCTTTTTCTACACATAATACACAAAAGGAATTATTTCACTTAGTTTATTTTTCATAAACTTATTTCTAAGCACTTTCAGATCAAAATTTGATAGCCATTTTTAATAAATTGGAATGTAAACTTGCGTGACAATAGACCAACAAGAATCATCAACTGTCAAAGTAATCTTGTCTTGGAAAACCTTCAAAAATGATCCTACAAACTTTTCAGTTGGAAAATATAAGATTATTCCCCCAGTATAGAATTCTACCTACTTACCAAAAAAAAAAATGTTTGTATTGAGAATAAAGTCTGTTTTTTTTACAAGTAATTTAAAAATTATAATTTCCTCAACTCTGGTAAGGCAAAGGCCTCAATTCGCCAAAGAGGGGTATATCAAATAACTTGTTATTGTGGCAGCTATTGTACCGGTCGAACCGATCAGAGCTTAGAAATACGTCTACAACAGCACAAGGCTATCTTAAAAAGTCACTAAATTCTAGTAGTATTTCCAATTCTTTTGATTCAACTCTGAGCAACCATATTTTAGGAAGTCCCAGCTATTCAATACTCTTTGACAACACCACTTTAATTAGTAATTATCTAAGTATTAAATAGATTGTTCAAGAGAAATTAAAATTAAATATACATCAAATTAAAATGCTTCTTTATATAGAGACTTTAGAAAATACACACTTGCGCATTAACAAAATTAAATTCTTTTCCCTAGCGTAGGGACTTAAATTTGTAATGGTTAATATCTTTATATATTATGTTAGGTAAAATCAAATATATCGTATATAAATCTAATTAAATAGGAATTGACATAAAACAGAAACAACGATTACCGGTCTAACGATAATCCAGTCTTACGAAGCTTGCTGCCAAAAAGGCGGGAAAAACATTAAAAACTTGCTTCTGAAACGGTTTCAAACAGTTCGTGGTAACGAACTGTAGTAAGGAGCGACCCGGCTCAATAGTAACCAAAACTCTAAAAAATTGAATTTTGATATCAACAGCTACATCAAAAGAATCGCATTTTAATGCTGATTTTAAATATATAAGTTTCATCAAGTTCAGTTTTACCCATCAAAAGTTACGAGCCTGAGAAAATTTGCGTTATTTAGGAAAATAGGGGGAAACACCCCCTAAAAGTCATAGGATCTTAACTGTTTTAAAAAGCAGACTGTTACGAAGCTAAAGTCTTATGAAGCTAGCTGCCAAAAAGGCGAGAAAAACATTAAAAACTTGCTTCTGAAATGGTTTTATCTGTATGAGCCACCTTTTTCCTAGTCTTGGTTGAATTTACATTCAGAAAAACGCCTAGATTTTTATTGTCTATTGGATCTTTATTGGGGACTTTCATTGGGTCTTTTACTGTTGTTTTTTAGTTAGTTTGATTTTTTTATTAATAGTCGAAGTTTATCCTTGTTCTACTCTCTTATTGTTAAATATATAGCCCAAATATTCAGTTTTTTCCATATTTACTTTCTTTAAAACTTCCACATTGCAATGTCTTCTTTATTGGTTGTATTTTTTATAATTGTATCAAACAGTTCGTGGTAACGAACTGTAGTAAGGAGCGACCCGGCTCAATAGTAACCAAAACTCTAAAAAATAGAATTTTGATACCAATAGCTACATCAAAAGAATTGCATTTTAATGCTGATTTTAAATATATAAGTTTCATCAAGTTTAGTCTTACCCATCAAAAGTTAGGAGCCTGAGAAAATTTACCTTATTTTAGAAAATAGGGGGAAACACCCCCTAAAAGTCATAGAATCTTAACGAAAATCGAACCATCAGATTCAGCGTATCAGAGAACCCTATTGTAGAAGTTTCAAGCTCCTATCTACAAAAATGTGGAATTTTGTATTTTTTGCCAGAAGGCAGAACACTTATGCGTGTTTATTTGTTTTTTTGTTGTTTTTTTTTCCCAGGGGTGATCGCATCGACCCAGTGGTCCTAGAATCTTGCGAGAGGGCTCATTATAACGGAAATGAAAAGTTCTAGTGCCCTTTTTAAGTGACCAAAAAATTGGAGGGTATCTAGGCGCCCTTCTACGCTAATTATTTACCCAAAGTCAACGGATCAAAATTCTTAGATAGCCATTTTATTCAACGTAGTCGAAAAATCTTATAACTATGTCTTTGGGGACGACTTACTCCCTCACAGTCCCCGTGGTAGGGGCTGCAAGTTACAAACTTTGACCAGTGCTTACATATAGTAATCCTTATTCGGAAGTGTACATACGTTTTCAGGGGGATTTTTTGGTTGGGGGGAGGGGTTAAAAAGAGGGGGATATGTTTGGGGATCTTTCCATCGAGGAATTTGTCATGGGTGAAGAAAATTTCCATGAAGGGAGTGCAGGATTTTCAAGCATTATTAAAAAAAAACAATGAAAAAATAAATACGAAAATTTTTTTCAACAAGTAGTAAGGAGCAGCATTAAATCTTAAAAAGAACAAAAATTATTACGCATATGAGGGGCTCAACTCCTAATACCTTGCTCTTTACGCTAAAGTATTTTTAGTGATTTCAACTATTTATTCTACGGCTTTTGTGATTCAGGGGTCATTCTTAATGAATTGGGACAAAATTTAATCTTTAGTGTAAAGAGCGAGGTACTGACGAGGGGTTGAACCCCTCATATATGTAATAAAAACATGAGATTACAAAAGTTCGTTACGTAAGCTAATTTATTAGTTACGTTTATCTTTTACTTATAAAAACATTCGTAGAAAATCAAAAGTTCTAGTTGCCTTTTTAAGCAACCAAAAAATCGCAGGGCAACTAGGCTTCCTCCACCGTTCCTTTTTTTCTCAAAATCATTCGATGAAAACTATGAGAAAGCCATTTATCCAAAAAATAAAAAATAAAAATAAGCTTGCAAATTTCGTGTTAATTATTCCTCTGCGGAGAGCCAAAATCAAAACATGCATTGATTCAAAAACGTTCAGAAATTAAATAAAAAAAGGTTTTTTTAGCTGAAAGTAAGGAGTGACATTAAAACTTAAAAGGAACAGAAATTACTTCGTATATGAAAGGGGCTGCTTCCTCATCAACGCCCCGCTCTTTACGCTAAAGTTTTTTACTGTTTTAAAAAGCAGAGTTGAGAGAAAGAGTAAAACTTTAGCGTAAAGAGCGGAGCGTTGATGAGGAAGCAGCCCCTTTCATATACGAAGTAATTTCTGTTCCTTTTAAGTTTTAATGTCACTCCTTACTTTCAGCTAAAAAAACCTTTTTTTTTAATGTAATTGATACCTGCAACGTAGTGAGCATTTAGAGAACATGTTGTTTTTTTTTGTCTTTTAATTATCTTCATATCTTGCATATCGGAAATTCAATTTTTTCTGTTTTTTGATGTTTCTGCCATGACCTTATCCCACATCCTCCCTTTTATTTCTATATTTTTACATTCCTGTTGCTACCATATGTATTTTTTATAAGCGATTCATTCAAATTACGCTTGACGAAATTATTTACTCTTATGCAAAGTTTTCCTTACCATCTTTGATTATGTATGATCGTAGGTTTCAAGATGATCAGGGGACAAAAAGATTATTTTGTTTTGATTTTAGTGGTAGCTGTAACAATAAAATTTTAGCACGAATTGTGCTAAAATTTAGATCCGCATTTTTTTCTTATTTGTAATATGTTGACTAAAGTTCTATTGTTATTCGCAACTTCACCTGTTGTTTAATAAAAGTTAAAAACTAAGATTTTGTTTTCAGAAATTTAAATTCTCTCAGTGTTTTAAAAGTTTTACTGGATAAATTCTATCTTTGAAATCAAGTAAAAAAAAAAAAAAAAAAAGAAAAAAAACTCTACACGTTTGAAAATTTATAACTTTCTGGGTAGCTGCCACTGTGGACATAATTTGAAGAGCTACAGTTTTCTGCGTTTTAATTGCCTTTGCATTCCATAAGAATAAGGAAGATTATTTTCTTTCATTTGTTTACCTATATTAGCTCAGTAGAAAATAATTCCGCTCTTATCATTATAAGCAAAACTGTTTGTGTTCCGGATCAGTGCCACGACATGCACTTCATGACAAGTTATTTTTCAGATTTGGGAAATGGAGAAGTGACTTCATTGCATGGGTTCTTTGCGGGATCCTTGAAATATCAGTCAACCATTGAAGCCATTCTTAGTTCTCGGCCTTATTTTGAAAACGGGCCTTCAAGAAATGTTACGGTATTAGCAGGCCAACCTGCTTTATTGCAATGCAGAGTGAGAAATCTTGGCGACAAAGTTGTAAGTGAAGACATTATATTACATCATTGACGTAATTAAAGGTGTTTTCAATCCTCCCAATGCAAATTTTGTAATTTAGTAATTTTTTATTATCACAGTTCAGCCAAAGAGAAATTACGGTACTTTTTAATAATACGGAACCCATCCAAGAAGTGAAGTTATGTTAATCCGAACGAAATATAACCTTCATGTAACCTTTAGTTTATATAATAGTATAATTTGAGCTATATATTTGCACATTAGGAATGGAGGTGGGGGTAAAGTATTGGGACAGTGTCCCTAACCTAAGATAACCTAATCTCCCTAATGTGCCAATATGTGGCCCAAATTATAAAGTCTAATGCATTCTGTCGAAGTCTAGTGCATTGTATCATCCGTTACTTGTTTTTGTAACTATGAAACTGGTTTTCTGAGATGTAACCTAAGCGTAATTCTTGAGTGTGTTCCATATTATTAATAAGTACCGAAATTACTATCCTATGCTTGCGTGTTGAAAAGTATATTTTATTTCCATTGGCTTATTTTGGTGAGTTATATTCATAATAGCCATTCCTTAAGTGCATGCCAGAAAAAGGAAGTCAAACATTAAAATTTGAGCCAGTAAAAGAAAGAAACGTTTTGGATCAGATTTTTTTCAAATCTTAGAACCCATCGCAATGTCTAGAGGATCGGTGTATATCGGTTCACCCCGTTCTATTATAGGTAATGACGGGCACATATATGGGCTAGACGGACACTAAACCACACATGGACTTTCTGTTTTCAGTAGTGTGTATTTTGGTAAGAGGGGCATAAAATCCAGTCTAAATTTTGAAAAATACATTGTTTTTTTCAGTTATTTCACTAAAAATGCCCTTTTTTGAAGTTTTCATTGAAAAACAAAAACAAAATTGCCTTCCTCTAGATTTTAGAAGTGCATTTTGCCCCCCTCCCAATATTTGACTGAAATGGCGCCAATGCTTGTGTTATTTAGAAGCTTGAATTCCATATCCAAACTGTAAAATCATTTTATAAAACAAGCAAAACCCAAAGGATGACTGCATGAAACCCATTCTACTCTGTTGGCGCGAGAATCAAGAGGAGATTCCAATAAAAGCGCCACTAATCATCACTAGAAGCAAAATGCTTAACAGGAGGGATACAGCAGCGTCAATTCATGAAGCTTAAGGCGGGGCGGGGAAAAACGTAAATTCAAAATGTGAGGGGGGGAACTTGTCATTAGTCTAATGAAGATACAAAACACATAATTTTTCAATGATAATGCACCTGAATAGGTATTCTTAAACATGTAGGGGGAATGAAGGGGCACATACCTCCCCTAATTCACTCAACTGGAGGGATAGGAAGAATCGTTTTTATTAAATGTTTAAGTGGTATATTTTTAAAAATTGCTTTTAAAGCATTAACATTTTATGAAACGAATATTACTTTCTATTAAGAAAGCTTTATCTATGTCTGTAAGGATGAGAGGGATTCAGAATAAATTAAGCTTCATTGGCCGTAAAAGCATTCTTAAGATTTTTGGCAAACGATTTCCAGCATTCTAGACAATGGAACGTTAAGAGTCTCAAGTAGAAATCGTTATGCTCCTTCATAGCTGAGCAAACAGAATGTAATGTGCACTGGTTTTATTCTAAAAGGGTTTAGCGAAAGTTTAATTTTCTTTATTTTAGATTAGAGATTTAGTGTCGTTAAAAGAACATTAACGAAATGACCTGTCCATTTATAAGGAAGTTTTGAAGTTTTATAAAATAGCCAATCTCTGAAAATTTTTCACCTCTCTAAGGGTGAAAATTAGGGTGTACTATGGTAAACAATCACTTTCCAGCGATCTTTATTTAGTGTCGTAAGAAACTAGTTGAGCTCGAGGAAAAAAAACTGGGAAAGATTTTCGGGGATTGATATTGCAGCAGATTCCCGACATTTTTATCTCCCTGGTTATACTTTTCTAAGTAGCAGCAGAAAGCAATAAAAAATATTCTAGTAATTTGAAAAGTGCTTAGTTTGGAAAGTGAAAAAGCCCAGTCGTAAGTGCTGAGTGATGATGAGTAAACCCAGTAATATTCATTTAGGCATAAAAAGATCAAAAGATCGTTTATTAATAATATTTCTACAACAACAAATAACATATAATTGGGTATTCTTCTCCAGTGGACTCCATGGCCTGAAAAATGGGAAATAGGGAACGAATTAAAATATATTCATGCACATTACCACCATTAAACGACTGAAATCAGGGGATATAGGACTCCAAAGACCTGGCAAGAAAAACGAACACAAGAAAGAAAGAGGACAGAAAAAAAAGGTTAATTTGCCATTTGTCTCTCATGTTCCAAATTTTCTTGGACAAAAGAGCCTGATAATTTACAAGAATGTTTGTCAGCGTATACTTTCATAAGCTACTATCTTAAGGGAACAAACCCTGTCTACAGCAGGAACCGTTTTGGGTTCCTCAGGGTTAAGTCATTTTGCTTCAAAATTATCGAGAAAACTTTATTTACCTTTTATTTAAGTTGACGAAACAACCATGTTGTCCCTCGTTCTTCTTGTTCAATGAAGTAATCCTCTCAAAATTTCCTTTGAACAGAGTGGCAAGTTTGTATATCCTTTTCAATAAGCCTTTCAGTTCTCGCTAATGGGAAAAACAATCCATCATCTAAGCCAGGCTTTTATTTTCAAAAAAGCTCTTTGCCCAAGATTATTATTGCCACGTGGCAAGAGAGTTCAGGTGAAAAGTAATTTATGTTTTGTGTGATCAGAAACTAAGTAGGGGATACTGACCATGATTAGGACAAAGGGTAGTACTAGTTGACATTTCCATCTGGAGTATACCTTTGAGTGCCTTATGTATCACACGGCTCTGCCGCGCATGGCACTGCTCTACCTTAACTGACATTGTCACCAAGACACTTGGCACTGTATCACCCCGCTTGACTGGCTTTCACCATGCTTCCCAAGCGCCACTTGGCGTGCATTATTCTGAAAGTTAGTGATTCCTCAGGTTTTATAATTCGTTCTGACTGAAATTGGGTCTTATTATTAGGATACATTTCTCGTTGTTCTAGCGAGGATTGAGGCAAATACTGATCATGGGTGAAGCTATAGGCCTCGATCGCCTGAAAACTTGGTTTTCAGGATTTCCTCCGTAGTTCATTGTGACTTTATTTCACCTGCTTTCACTGTTAGATAAGTTTCTGCCTAGTACTTCTCTTCTTCGTTAAATAATTTTATTCCCTCTCCCCCCAGCTCGAAAATATATCATTTAGGAAATACATTGAAAAGCCAAAAATAAAATTTTCAGTCTGGCATAGTTCAACATTCTGATTTTTATTCTGATTTTTGTTTGATTCCGGGAGCAAATTATTTTAGGTATATTTTTTTGTTTGGCAGAGCCAATCAGGATGTAAGTCAATATTTTTCAAGAGTACGTCAAACAGATTCTTTTGACTATCAAATAAAAAAAAGTTCATTTTACAACTGAAAATAAAGAACAACATTGAAATTTAAAATTAACAAAAAATCATTCCGTATATGAGGGGGGTTGTCCCTCCTCAATACCTCACTTTTCACGCTAAAGCATTTTTGAAAGAAAACTTCTTATTCTAATTAAACGGTCCTTTGTTTTTCGGCGTAAAGAGTAAGGTATCGAGGAGGAAGAACTCCCCCCTTATACATGGAATAATTTCCCTTCATTTTAAGCTTCAATGTTGTTCATTAGTTTCAGTTTAAAAAACTTGTTTTTTGTGTAAGTTTGATCATTTTTCAAATGATGCCGAGAAATCCAGCTTCCCTCCAAGGAAAATTCCCTCCTCCCATAGAAAATTCTTCAAAGTTCCTCTCACGTAAAATGCCCCCCTCCTGGATAATTCTATCCTCGCTGAAAATTGCTCTTGCGGACGGATCCGCCTGAAAATTCTCCTTCGCATTCTTTCATTTGAAAACGACTTTAATTTCTTATTGTTTTTCAAATCATATCGCATTTCCACCTCTGTGAAAAAAGTTATCCCGGAAATCCCCCTATCCCCAGTGGAAAGTTGCTCCCCGGAAAACCACCTCATATAGAATCGCTCCCTTGCATACCCCTCCCCCACATGGAATCCAGACAATCCCAATCCACTGAAATTTTCCACCAGAACGTCTCTACATGTTAAATTTAGTCGGCAAAGGCAAAGTAAGACAAACAAAAAGAATTTCGTAAGGAAATTCTGGCAAATTCTCTAGTGTAAAGTTTCCACTGGAAAGTTCACTCCCTGAAGCTTAACTCACCAAAGACAATGTTCTTCGTTGTAAATTTGCCCAAGCAAACGCTCACCCTCCCCCTTCAAAAAAGATGTCTGTATACTTTTCGATAGCAAATAAAACAATGGGTGAGTATAGTAGCTTACAGCCCTCTCTTTTGGGCCTGTGGGGGCCATGTTATCCTCAAAGTCAAAATTATTAGACCTTTCAACTATGTTGAACAAAATAGCTATCTTAATCTTTTGATCGGACGAATTCAGGGAAAAAGGGAAGCAGGAGGGGGAGGGCTGCCCTCCAATCTTTTTGGTTACTTAAAAACGGCACTAGAACTTTCTATGTTCAATTAAAAAGCCTGCCTTTTGACGTATAAAAAATACGAATCCTTTTGGTGGATCAGCTGTTATCAAAATCTCCATTTTTTAGAGTTTCAGCTAATATAGAACAGTGTCGCTCCTTACTTACAGTTTGTTACCACGAACTGTTTGATTAAATCAAAGAAAAACACAGTTATCAAATAGAAGGAAAAAAGGAAGTAAATACTAAAAATGAAATGAAAATGCTCTAAATACTAAGGGGCTTCTACCCTCCTAATCCTGATTTGCCACCACATTAAAGTTTCACTTTTTTTTTTTATTATCACTGAGCTTCCAGAATAAATTTGCTCATTTAGACATGTTTGCTTTGCAAAGTGAAATATCTGGCTTAAACGTTTTGAAAGACAAAGTGTAAAAAAATATTTCTTACAATCTCTTAGAAAATAATGAACAACAGATTATAGTTAATGCATTTCAATTTGTCTTCTGTAAGGTCTAAGGTAATTTTTAGCGTAAAGAGTATTGCCTCTCGCAAATATAGTGTATTTTCAATTGGTTTAAAGTTTTTATTTACCCTTTTTCAAATTTGGGCCATTTTTATTTTTATTTTGTATCAAAGAGTTCATAGTAACGAACTCTAAGCAAGGGGTGACTCGGCCCAATAGTAGCTGAAACGTTAAAAAGAAATTCTAAATGAATTAACGCAGCAAAGATACCGGATTTCCTATGATGATTCCAAATATGTAAAATTCATTAAGTTTAATGCTACGCATAAAAAGCTATAAGCCAGATAAAATTTGCCTGATTTTAGAAAAGGAGGGAAACACTATTAAAACGCCAAGTTTGAATGAGTAGGGTTTTTGAAGAACTTGGAAACTTTAGCGTAAATAGCGATGGTTGAGGAAGGGTTGGCTCCCCTCAGATATATCTGGTCGTTTTAAGCTTTGATATTGCTCCTTGCTTTCAGTTGATTTTTTTTCTTTTTTATTGCAAGAGAGTGCCCAAAAACTGTATAAACAAAACACACTACCGCGTAAAATTATGCCCTTGGAAACATCGGGTCCTGTTTGGACTAAAATAAAATATTTTTGATGACAATGGTGAGACATGGAACATTATTGAGGTGCAATTAAAAATAAGCCTTTATGATAATTTTCAGACTATATTTTTGAGAGTTTGAAATAGTTGCCTTATGTACATAGTGCCTTATGCGAGATGAAATGACGGGAAATGACTATTTCCCGATATTGCCATAGTGCCTTATGCGAGATGAAATGACGGGAAATGACTGGATATCTCCAAAAGGGGAATCCTGCTTGTGTGGCCTCATAGTGGCATCAGGATAGACCTTTCACGGTTTTCTTAACCAAAACTCTGACCGCAAACAGCGCTGTAGGATAACTCGAGGAGTGGTGTCCCTTGAGGAAGCTATAGGCTAGTAAGACAGATCACGGATGCGTGTTTATTTATTTTTTTGTTTTTTTAGAGGTGATCGTATAGACTCAGTGGCTCTAGAATGTCGTGAGAGGGCTCACTCTAAGGGAAACGAAAAGTTTTAGTGATCTTTTTAAGTGACCGAAAAAATTGGAAGGTACCTAGGCCCCCTCCTACGCTGCATTTTTTCCTCAAATTCACTGGATCAAAAATCTGAGATAGCCATTTTGTTCACCATAGTCGAAAAACCTAATAACTATGTCATTGGGGACGACTTACTCCCCCACAGTCCCCGTTGTAGGGGCTGCGAGTTACAAACTTTGACCAGTGTTTACATATAGTAATGGTTACTGGGAGGTGTACAGACGTTTTCCAGGGGATTTTTTTGGTTTGGGGGGAGGAGGATTTGAGGGAGGGGGCTTCTTGGGAGGATCTTTCCATGGAGGAATTTGTCATGGGGGAAGAAAATTTCAATGAAGGGGCGCAGGATTTTCTAGCATTATTTAAAAAACAATGACAAGATAAATATGAAAAGTTTTTTTCAACTGAAAGTAAGGAGCAGCATTAAAACTTAAAACGAACTGAAATTATTAAGAATATGAAGGGTTCACCTCCTCATAATACTCGCTCTTTACGCTAAAGCATTTTTAGTATTTAAACTATTTATTCTACGGCCTTTGTGATTCAGGGGTCATTCTTAAGGAATTGGGACAAAATTTAAGCTTTAGTGTAAAGAGCGAGGTATTGACGGGGGGGTGAACCCCCCAATGTACTCAATAAAAACATACGAATATAGAAGTTCGTTACGTAAGTTAAGTTGTAAGTTATGTATATTTTTTACTAACGTTCGTAAACCTTCGTAAAAAATTAAAAGTTCTAGTTGCCTTTTTAAGTAACCATAAAATTGGAAGGCAGCTAGACCTCTTCCCCTGCTCCTTTTTTCTCAAAATCTCCCGATTAAAACTATGAGAAAGCCATTAAAAAAAATATATGCAAATTTCGTCTTAATTATTTATGTGGGGAGAGCCAAAATCAATGCATGCATTAATTCAAAAACTTTCAGAAGTTAAATTTAAAAAAAAGTTTCTTTTGGCTGCAAGTATGGAGCGACATTTAAAACTTAAAACAAACAGAAATTACTCCATATATGAAAGGGGCTGTTCCCTCCTCAGCGCCCAGCTCTTTACGCTAAAGTTTTTTTCTACCGTTTTAAAAAGAAGAGTTAAGAGAAAGAGTCAAACTTCATAGTTGAAAAGTTTTTTTTTAACGAATTTTTTTTTAACAGTTGAAAAAAGTTTGTAAAAGTAGGAAATTAAATCTGCAAACCAAGATTAGAATATTGTAAGCTACAGTAATGACAGTAATCAAATATGTTTCTGAAACGTGGACGCTCTTAAAGCCGGAAGAGGATTCATTAAATGTTTTACAGAGGCATTTCTGGTCGTTTTAGCTTTTAATGCTGCTCCTTACTTCCAGTTGACAAACTTTTTTATTTTCTCAATGTTTTTTTTTAATAATGCTAGAAAATCAGGATTTTCGGTTTCTTTCTCTTCCCTCATGATAACTTCCTCCACGGAGCTATCTTCTCACGTACCCCCCCCCCCCTCAACGCGAAAAAGTCTCCTTGAAAACGTCTGTACATTTTTCAATAACCATTACTATATGTAAATAATGGCCAAAGTTTGCAACTTGAAGCCCCCCGGAGCTTACGGAGTGTTTGGGCAACCGTCTCACTGAGTGTGTTTCAATCAGTAGGCTGTGCAAAAAATGTGGTTCTATCCCACTTTCTACACCTGTAATGAGAAAAAGGTTGAGATGTCTGGGACAATTTCTGCGGATGAGAGATTGCCAAAGATTGTCCTAATCTGTCTAGGGCAAAAAACATGTCCTTCCCAAATCAGGTGGGAGGAGGTAGTAAGGAACGATTTAAAAGAAGTCGGAACTTCCTGGGTGGGTATCAAAAGTTAGGCCTTAAATGATCGGGATGGAGAAGGAGCGCTCGCTTGGATGGGCTTAGGTGGCTTTGTGCTGCAGATAAATGATAGCAGTAGCAGTACTAGTAGTAATACATCTCTTCTGCTACTAAAAAGCAAAAGAAAAATAAAATAAAAAAATTTAGATTGTGTAGGCAAAGGGCTAATTTTATGAGCCTTATGTCCCTTGGCTTTTCTGCCTTTCCTTGCTTTTCTAGCAGTAAGCCTGTTTTCTGGTATAATTAACTTTTATAAGGTAGTACTGTCACTATAGATCTACAAATTATAAACAGCACATGGATTCTGTTAATAGCTATACTTCATTTTGAAAATGTTGGTTTATTTGCTATGATTACTATTGGCAGTCACACTTTTCCTACGTTTCAATACCGTAAAATTACCTTAAAATTTGAAATAGCCGTTCTACCAGCTGAAAGTTAAATTTTGCTTATTTTAGACTAAGAACTGCCACTAGGCCTGTGAGGACAATTCATTTTGCAAAGCATCGTATATTTTGCAAATGGACTTGCCGTCATCCATACTCTCTCCTAAACTGATAAAAGTTGTTTAGATCGTCTATTGAAATTTGTTATATGGCTGAATTCTCAATCATATCTAAAGGTCAATTTCTACCAGGGCCAGATTTAAAGCTTTTACGCCTCTAGGCTCTTCGTTTTTAGGCACTTTTAGCCCATTTTTGCAAGATATAGGGAGAGTCACCAAAAATTTTGGGATAGTGAAAGCACTGAGCAGAACGCCACTGATGAGCTAAAAGTAGTGAAAGAGAGAGGTGAGGCTGGACTCTCACCTGCCATTCTTCGGAGACATTTGATAATTTATAAGTGGCCACGGAGCTTCTGTGTTGCTTTAAAAACACTTTTCAGTGAATAGGCAGCGCAGAAGCGGAGTATACTCGTTTTGACGATAAATCACATCAGTCTAGTTTTTGTTAAGAGAAATATCACTCAGTGATAATTTATCAAACCCCCTAGCTTTTTGCACCCCCTAGGTCCTGGCCTAGTGGGCTTCTCGGTAAGTCTCAACCTGATCACTACTCAAAAAGGTGCTGTTAAAAGTGAAGCTTTTAGTTCGAGAATAATTTTGCCATATCTTGAAAACCCCATCTAGACTTTCTTTTTTTAAAAGCTGTCCATTGTCGTTGAGCGAAAACCCCATTTTCATTTGTCATGATTTCACTCATCCGTAGAGTTTTGACTTTTTAGCTTCATGTCTTTTGACTTGCCGCTGTCAAAAAAGCTACTCACATGAACACCTAAATTGCTGGAGAAATATCTTCTGAAAAATAAATAAAGCATGGTTGCCAGGCAAGTCTATATTGCTTGTATTTAGGCTTTTCTAACCCTAAGCTACATGGAATTTTCTATTCTACTTGACTCAGTCCAAATTCAGACACTCTATCGTCTAATTAGAAAAAGTCTAATACGTATTTTATGGAATTCAGTCTGTTTATCAGAACAATGACAGTTATCACGATGTTTTCTAGCATAAGCTGAAAAATTGTATCCCCGTCAGAATGATTACCGCTCTGCCTAAGCTTCGGTACAAATTTACTATAAACAAAGTGAACGAACTGTAAATAAGGAGCGACTCGTGGTAACAACAGTCCAAACTTTAAAGAAGGAGTCTTAATAACAATTAAATAAAAAAACAAGTTTTTTAACGGAAAATAAGGAGCGACATTAAAACTTAAAACCAACAGAAACTACTTCGTATGTGAAAGAGGCTGCTTCCTCATCAACGCCTTGCTCTTTATGCTAAAGTTTGACTCTTTCTCTTAACTCTACTTTTTAAAACAGTAAACTACTTTAACGTAAAGAGCGAGGCGTTGAGGAGCGATAGGGCTCATTCTAACGTAAATGAAAATTTCTAGTGACCTTTTTAAGTGACCAGAAAAATTGGAGGGCACCTAGGCCCCTTTCCACGCTAATTATTTTCCCAAAGTCGCCGGATCAAAATTCTGAGATAGCCATTTTATTCAGCGTGGTCAAAAAATTTTGTAACCATGTCTTTGGGGACGACTTACTCCCCCACAGTCCCCGTGAAACTAGCAACTAGGCCTGCTCCCCTGCTTGTTTTTTTCTCAAAATCATTTGATCAAAACTATGAGAAAGCCATTTAGCCAAAAAAAAATAAATATGCAAATTTTATTTTAATTATTCATCTGCGGAGAGCCAAAATCAAACATGCATTGATCCAAAAACGGTCAGAAATTAAATATATATAAAAAAAAGTTTTTTTTAACGGAAAGTAAGGAGCGACATTAAAACTTAAAACGAACAGAAATTACTTCGTATGTGAAAGGGGCTGCTTCCTCATCAATGCCTTGCTCTTTATGCTAAAATAATTGGCGTGGAAGGGGGCCTAGGTGCCCTCCAATTTTTCTGGTCACTTAAAAAGGGCACTAGAAATTTTTATTTACGTTAGAATGAGCCCTCTCGCGAGATTCTAGGACCAGTGGGTCGATACCATCACCCCTGGGAAAAAAACAAACAAACAAATAAACACGCATCCGTGATCTGCCTTCTGGCCAAAAATAAAAAAAAAATCGAATTTTTGTAGATAGGATCTTGAAACTTCTACAATAGGGTTCTCTGATATGCTGAATCTGATGGTGTGAATTTCGTTAAGATTCTATGGCTTTTAGGGGTTGTTTCTCCCTATTTTCTAAAATAAGGCAAATTTTCTCAGGTTCTTAACTTTTGCTGGGTAAGACTAAACTTGATGAAACTTATATATTTAAAATCAGCATTAAAATATGATTCTTTTGATGTAGCTATTGGTATCAAAATTCTATCTTTTAGAGTTTTGGTTACTATTGAGCCGGGTTGCTCCTTACTACACTTCGTTACCACGACAGAGATACACATAGATGCATAGATACACAACAAGAATCGAGTTCTAAATGTTGATTTTATATATATAAAATTCTAAAATTTAAGGCTAAGGAGCAAAATTACGAGCCTAACAAATTTAAAGAAGTAGAAATATAAGCGACATCAGATTTTTTCACAGGTAGACAAGTCAGATTTCTATTGAACGCGAAATTTTGCTTCACCTTTGTAACACTAACTTTTAAGGAATGGAAGTTTAAATTAATTTATGCGAGCATATATATAAAAACCGTTAATTAGTAGTGTAATGTTATACGTGTTCCAGGGTAATATAAACTTAACCACTGATGGCAGATGAAATGGGAGGAGCTTTTTGTACGCGCTGATAAGTAGCCAAAAAATTACTGAGTCTGATTACACTGTATAAATTTATATACAGTGGTATTAGCCTAGGTCACTCTTCACTTACAGTTCTTTACCACGAACTATTTGAGCAAGTAGTAGCATTATTTTTTTTAGTATTCAGGCGCATATTATCTATTAGGGATCATGCATCAGTAATCTGATATTCAGATTTGTCCTTGTCAAACTAGTGTACTTTAGCAAAGGATTTAAACAGATAAAAAAAATACACCTTATAGCCTACTATTGTAAATTAAACTTCGATAGCAGGTGAAGACAGTGCTCTTTTTATGAAAGTTTAAAAATTTTTTATATCTTTATAATGAACCTTTACAATTATGTGTCAATGTGTTATATTGTGGCATATTTACTGCTGCTATATGGGTGTTTGCTGAGAGATAGATAGGGGATATTTAAACTAGGCATTTGTTCCCCTCGGAAGACAGAAGAGATACGATAAGTCAGAAATATTGCAATACTCATAAGGACAAAGCACTCCTATGGCAAAAAACTTTATTTCAAATACTTGCCATGGCACGTTCGAAATACAGTTCGAAAGTTCTTCAAAGGCAATTTAAAAGTTTTGTTTTTCTGCTTTTCTCTCCCAGAGAATACTAGCAAACCAAAATAATTCCAGGTCAAAGTAATAGTGTTCTAGCAGATATTTTCTTGCAAAAATTAATTTACCAATAGGTAAAAGTAAGCTACCTCAAAAATTCATTCCTCTTCTCTTTCTAGTGCAGATGAGTATTCCCTGATTTAATATACTTAACAAAGGATAGTGATGACATATAAATATGAACACTATGCATGGTGTAGATGTATTAATAATTGAAAATATATATATTTCCTAAAAAAGAGCAAGGGAAGATTCAACCTCTTGTGCTGTGGCTGTTTACACACTGTTTAGATAAATACCACCAAAATATTTGCTCAACCGCTTCAAATGTCACCATTTTTCTGCGTACTTGCTTGCTATTTCATCTTCTCTATATACAAATATTGTAGCCTACCTTCTCCCCTCCTAGAAAATGTAAGTAGTTAATGGATGTTTATGCAATATCCTAAGAAGCTCTAGCAAAAAAAAAAAATTCGGTACTTGTGTCGTATAAACAACCCACTGAAGTTCTGTCGAGAAGTGGAATTTGGTTAAAGCTAATGAAATAAAACAAAATACAATAAAAATATAATGTTTTATCAACAAAATTAAGAAAACTACAACAAAGAATTATGGAAGGGGGGCTGCACAGACCGCATTATATTAAATACGCAACTTAAAGGAACCTAACCGAATCGAATCTAGCCAAAATACCAACTAAAATTTAATTAAAATATAGCTACAATGTAGCTTCCCACCGAGCCAAATCTAATGTTGTTTTATATAAAGATCATGAAAGTCCGGTTATCGTCTCTTTTTCGCGATTAAATAAAAAAACTAATTTTTTTAGCTGAAAGTAAGGAGCGACATTAAAACTTTAAAACGAACAGAAATTACTCCGTATATGAAATGAGTTGTCCCCTCCGCAATCCCTCGCTCTTTACGCTAAAGCTTTAAATTGTTTCAAAAAGTAGAATTGTGGCAGAGTCAAACTTTAGCGTAAAGAGCGAGGGATTGCGGAGGGGACAACTCATTTCATATACGGAGTAATTTCTGTTCGTTTTAAGTTTTAATGTCGCTCCTTACTTTCAGATAAAAAAATTAGTTTTTTTATTTAATTTCTGAACGTTTTTGAATTAATGCATGTTTGGTTTTGGCTCTCCGCACATAAACTATTAAAATGAAATTTGTATATTAATTCTTTTTTTGGCTAAATGGCTTTCTCTTAGTTTTGATCAGACGATTTTGAGAAATAAGGGGTGGAGAAGGAGGCCTAGTTGCCCTCCAATTTTTCGGTTACTTAAAAAGGCAACTAGAACTTTTAATTTTTAACGAACGTTTTTATTAGTAAAAAATATACGTAACTTAAGAATTAACTTACGTAACAAACTTTTATAACCTTATATTTTTATTATGTATACGAGGGGGTTTGTACCCTCGTTAATACCTTGCTCTTTACACTAAATCGTAAGTTTTGTCCCAATTCTTTAAGAATGACCCCTGAATCAGAAAGGCCTAGAATAAATAGTTGAAATTACTAAAAATACTTTAGCATAAAGAGCAAGGTATTTATCTCCTCCTAAATACCTCGCTCTTTATGCTAAAGTATTTTTAGAACCCCTCATATGCGTAATAATCTCTGTTCGTTTTAAGTTTCAATGATACTTCTTCCTTTCATTTGAAAAAACGTTTTCATGTTTATTTTTCATTGTTTTCTTATAGTAATGCTAGAGAATCCTGCGCCCTTGTCATTGAATTTTTCTTTCCCTATGACAGATTCCTCCAAGGAAAGATCCTCCAACATAGCCCTCTCTCCTCAGCCCCACCCCCAAACAAAATAAAATCCCCCTGAAAACGTCTGTACACTTCCCAATAACCATTACTATATGCAAACAATGGTCGAAGTTCGTAACTTGCAGCCCCTCCCCCTGGGATTGTGGGGGAGTAAGTCATCCCCAAAGACATAGTTATTATGGTTTTCGACTATGCTGAACAAAATGGCTATCTCAAAATTTTGATCCGTTGACTTTGGGAAAAAAATGAGCGTGGGAGGGGGCCTAGATGCCCTCCAATTTTTTTGGTCACTTAAAAAGGGCACTAGAACTTTTCACTTCCGTTAGAATGAGCCCTCTTGCGACATTATAGGACCACTTGGTTGATACGATGACCCCTGGGAAAAAAAAAAACAAAAAAAAAAAAAAAAAAAAAAAACAAAAAAAAAAAAAAAAAAAAAAACAAATAAACACGCACCCGTGATTTGTCTTCTGGCAAAAAATACAAAATTCCACATTTTCGTAGATACACATTTTTCGTAGAGCTTGAAACTTCTACAGTATGGTTCTCTGATACCCTGAATCTGATGGTGTCATTTTCGTTAAGATCCTACGACTTTTAGGGGGTGTTTCCCCCTATTTTCCTAAATAAGGCAAATTTTCTCAGGCTCGTAACTTTTGATGGGTAATACTAATCTTGATGAAACTTATATATTTAAAATCAGCATTAAAATGCGATTCTTTTGATGTAGCTATTGATATCAAAATTCAATTTTAGAGTTTCTATCTTTAAAATTCAATTTTAGAGTTTCTATCTTTAAAAAATTCTATCTTTTAGAGTTTTGGTTACTATTGAGCCGGGTCGCTCCTTACTACAGTTCGTTACCACGAACTGTTTGATACAAGATCTCGAGTGTGGCGGCTATAAGACAAAAATACCGAAAATCCTAAATATTGAAATTAAATTTTTTATTATAATGAAACCAGCCATCCAAAATAAAAGTTTAAATACATTTTTTAACGCTTTTCCCAATGAAGCAAACCTGTTTGCTCAAAGCAGAGTAAAAAAAAAAGAACTGCAATTCAAATGGTACACATCCAAATTGTATCTAAATATGCACCGATATTGGAAAATTTTCAACTGTTTTCTCAAATATTTTCTATGTTTTCAAACCGGTTTCCGTTTTCCATAAAAGGTTTTCCCCTAGCATTGCGTCGTTTTCAAAAAATATTCAAGAATTATTCGTTCCACAAAATATCTGAGTCTATTATAAGATTTGGAAGACATATTGAATAAAATATATCAAGTGGAAGATATCCTCTTGCCATTAAACTTGAAAAAAGTACCATTTATAACTTCTATGTGTCTCATATAGGCCGCTCCCTTTGCCCAGTAATTTATTTTTAGAGTTTGTCACTGAATTAATGGCTAACATTGCTGCTTAAGGATAAAGTCAATCCGTATGTTTAATAAGTTTAACATCAACTTTGATGGGAGTAATTCCTAATATAATTCGAAATTCTTCTTTTCTTCGTTTTCCTGCGAATAAATCCCAATGCGCCTTTAAAAAATCAAGTAATGATGAGGGAGAATTATTTAAGTAATTCTTTGCCAGAAAAGAGTCGTAGGTTTTTGGGTAGTAAATAATTATCGCTTATGTATATTTTAAAATTTCACAATATGGGGATAGGGCAGTTGATGGTGTATACACCCTCTTTCTCCTCATGGCGAGGCTTGTTGCTTTTTGTCCCAAACCCTAAATTCCCAAACCCCAAAAATTAGATTTATTTGAAATATCTGCATAGGTTTTTTTATGGCGCTTGGTATTAACCAAGTGACATATAGCAATCGCAAATTCTGTCGGTCTGTCTGTCTGTCGGTCTGTCGGTCCCGGTTTTGCTACTTTAGGCACTTCCAGGTAAGATAGGACGATGAAATTTAGCAGGCGTATCAGGGACCGGACCAGATTAAATTGGTAATAATCGTCTTTCCGATTTGACCATCTGAGGGGGAGTGAGGGGCCCGTTAATTCGGAAAAAATAGAAAAAATGAAGTATTTGCAACTTACAAACGGTTGATAAGATCTTAATGAAATTTGATTTTTGGAAGGATATCATGACTAAGAGCTGTTATTTTAAATCCCGACCGGACCTGGTGACATTGAGGGGAGTTGGAAGGAGGAAACCTAAAATCTTGGAAAACACTTAGAGTGGAGGGATCGGGATGAAACTTGGTGGGAAAAATAAACACAAGTCTTAGATACGTGATTGACATAACCGGAACGGATCCGCTCTCTTTGAAGTAGTTGGAGAGGGGGGGGGGTTAATTCTGAAAAATTAGAAAAAGTAAGGTTTTTTTAACTTACGAATGGGAGATTGGATCTCAATAAAATTTGATATTTAGAAGAATATCGTGTGTCAAAGCTGACACACGATATTGAAGGGATCGGGATGAAACTTTGTGGGAAAAATAAGCAGAAGTTTTAGATACATGATTTACATAATTAGAACGGACTCGTTCTATTGGGGGGGGGGGTTAATTCTAAAAAAATAGAAAAAATGACGTATTTTAACTTACGAAGGAGTGATCAGATCTTCATGAAAGTTCATATTTAGAAGGACCTTGTAACTTAGATCTCTTATTTTGAATCTCAACCGGATTCACTGTCATTGGGGGGGGGGGGGAATGTTGGGGGACCGGAAATCTTAGAAAATAATTAAAGTGGGGAGATCAGGATGAAACTGGATGCGAAGAATAAAAACCTGTCTAAGATACGTGAGTGACATAACCGGACCGGATCTGCTCTCTTCGGTGGAGTTGGGGGGGGGGGGGGGTAATTTGGAAAAATGAGGTATTTGTAACTTACAAAAGGGTGATCAGATCTTAATGAAATTTTATATTTAGAAGGATCTTGTGCTTTAAAGTTCTAATTTTAAATTCCAACCAGATCCTGTGACATTGGGGGAGTTGGAAGGGGAAACCGGAATTCTTGGAAAATTTGAAAATTGGGGTATTTTCATCTTCCGAATAGGTGATCGGATCTTAATGAAATTTGATATTTAGAAGGAAACCATGTCTCGGAGCGCTTATTTCAAATCCCGACCAGATCTTTCGACATTGGGGGGAGTTGGAAGGGGAAATCTTGGAAAACACTTGGAGTGGAAGAATCAGGATGATGCTTGGTGGATAGAATAAGCAAATGTCCTTGATACGTGATTTACGTAACCTTACTGGTTTCGCTCTCTTTGGGGGTGTTGGGGGGGGGGGGTTCAGTGATTTGGCGAGTTTGGTGCTTCTGGACGTACTACGACGATGAAAATTGGTAGGCGTGTCAGGAAGCTGCACAAATTGACTTGATAAAGTCGTTTTCCCAGATTCGACCATCTGGGGGGCTAAAAGGGGAGGCAAAAGTAGAAAAATAAGGTATTTATAATTTAAGAGTGGGGGATCGGATGTTAATGAATTATGATATTTAGAAGGACATCGTGACTTAGATCTCTTATTTTAAATCCTAACCGGCATCAAGCCTCTGGTTTTTCTTTTAAATCAATCTATTGATTCTTAGAATTTTGTTAGAGCTCATACCATATGAGCTCTTGGCTCTTAGCTCTTCTTGCCTCGTCACAAGTGCCATATGAGCTCTTAGCTCTTGTTGTGAAGTTTTTCCACCAAGCGAGGTGAAACTGGTCAAAAAAGATTTTAAGGGTTGTGAAGCTTTCTAAAGTTTATCGACCAGAGAAGTACAGCTTTTTCCGAATTATTTGGGGTAGTATCTGAACAGATAATCTGATCGCTCAAGTGATTTCTTATGAAGTGTCTCTAGTCACTTTTTGTACATTTCAGTGTTACAAGGACGAATACTAATACTGCCCCCTCCGCATTCTAGCTATTTACGAAACTTTGGTCTTTTAAGGGATCTGAATTATTGATGTCTCTTATTTTATATGGACGGTTCATTGTTCCACTGAATTTTTCCTTGGTTTTTAATACCAATGCTTATACCCCAACCGGAAGATAATACACATAATTTGACACACCTTCCAATGAAAATAATTTTATTATAGAGAGTTTGCTTGTGTGATCAATGTAGACCCTCCAAACATATAAACGATCCTTACAATCTATATGTAAATGTTGTAAGGATTGAAACGGGTACTGTTACCATTCTGTATATATTTTTATTACTGTATTTTAAAATAATTTTGCGTAATGTCAGAAAACTGGAAACACAAATTTATATTCAAATGAGGCATACCTATATTAGCAGTGAAGTAGTTTCTACGCTGCAGTCAAGGCCGTATTTTGGGGGAGGGTTGGGTGGTTTGCACCCCCCATCCTGAAATATTTGTCTGAATCATAAAAAGGTTATTAAAATGCACATAGCCATTTTTGATCCGTTTTAAAAAAATTTACAACACCCCCAGACCCCCACCTCCCTGAACACGAATCCTAGATACGGTCCTGGGATGCAGGTTTGCACGGTTGGAAAAGAATACGTCCTGTTAATGATTGCAAGCTGTCGGAAGTTTATTTAGTAGTGCAGAGTCTCTTGAATCGAATTATCGCCCGCCCCTTACTGCTGAAATCCTCACTTGTGAGAAGGGCTTATGGAAAAGAACATGTCCTATTAATGATATGGGCTCAAATTAGGAGAACATGCCGTCACACATGTTGATTTTGCCGGTGACTTGGTCATGGTAGACTCCATGGAGCAGCTGCTGGAAGCGCTCCGAATTCTACGAAAAGAGGCTGCCAAAGTAGGACTGCATATATACTCGAACAAAACTAAAATTATGGCCATTGATCCGTCTTCTCCTACTGTTAACTCTCCTGTTAGCCTGGACAGCACCACTGGCATCGAGACTGTTCAAGACTTCACCTACCTGGGCTCCATGATTTCTTCAAAGGGCTCGCTTCTCCACGAGCTGCAAGAGATATTATCCAAAACGTCTTCTGTCATGGACAGACTGAATCGTCACATCTGGCAAAAACTTAACATCAGTCCTACAACGAAACTGCGGATCTTCAACGCTCTAGTCGACTCTGTGATGATTTACGGAGCTGACCCATGGCAAGCATCAGCTGAAACCCTCAAAAAAATCGATGTATTTCATGCAAAGAGCCTGAGGAGGATCGAGGGCCTACAATGGTCCAACTTCGTCACTAATGAGAAGCTTCTGCAGCTCACAAAGCAGTCTTGGTTTTTGACTCAAGCAGCCAAGCGAACGTTACGATGGTTTTGGCACCTGCTTCGAATTTCACCACATCTACCGCACAGACGATCTACGACTTCGACCCTATCAAAGTCGGTCGGAAGCGACCTCGCGGCCGACCGAAAAAAAGTTGGTCCGACAGCCTGTCCGAGTTCTTGACGATGGCAAACATCAGACAAGAAGAAGAGCAAATAATTGCCGGGGAACGAAGTGGATGGAGGAGGCAGACGTCGCTCTCTACGTCGAGCAGCGTCCAGTAGGAGATTTAAGTCAAGCAAGTCAAGCAGAGTTTCTTCAATTTAATCATCAGCCGCCCTTTACTCCTGAAGTCCTCACTCGTGAGAAGGGCTTATGGAAAAGAACATGTGCTGTTAATGAATGCAAGCTGTCAGAAGTTTATTTAGTATTGCAGATTCTCTTGAATTTAATAGTCGGCCGCCCCTTACTCTTGAAATCCTCACTCGTGAGAAGGGCCTATGGAAAGGAACATGTCCTGCTAATGATTGCAAACTGTCAGAAGTTTATTTAGTAGTGGAGAGTTCTTGAATTTAATCATCAGCCGCCCCTTACTCTTGAAATCCTCACTCGTGAGAAGGGCCTATGGAAAGGAACATGTCCTGTTAATGAATGCAAGCTTTCAGAAGTTTATTTAGTATTGCAGAGTCTCTTGAATTTAATAGTCGGCCGCCCCTTACCCCTGAAATCTTCACTCGTGAGAAGGGCCTGTGGAAAGGAACATGTCCTGTTAATTATTGCAAACTGTCAGAAGTTTATTTAGTAGTGGAGAGTTCTTGAATTTAATCATCAGCCGCCCCTTACTCTTGAAATCCTCACTCGTGAGAAGGGCCTATGGAAAGGAACATGTCCTGTTAATGATTGCAAACTGTCAGAAGTTTATTTAGTAGTGCAGAGTCCTTGAATTTAATCATCAGCCGCCCCTTACTCTTGAAATCCTCACTCGTGAGAAGGGCCTATGGAAAGGAACATGCCCTGTTAATGAATGCAAACTGTCGGAAGTTTATTAAGTAGTGCAGAGTCCATGAATTTAATCATCAGCCCCCCTTACTGCTGAAATCCTCACTTGTGAACAGGAACATGTGCCTATGGAAAAGAACATGTGCTGTTAATGACTGCAAACTGTCATAAGTTTATATAGTCGTGAAGAGTCCCTTGAATTTAATCATCAGCCACCACTTGCTCCTGAAATTCTCACTCGTGAAAAGGGCCTATGGAAAAGAACATCATCTGTTAATGATTGCAAACTGTCAGAAGTTTATTTAGTAGTGCAGAGTTCTTGAATTTAATCATCAGCCGCCCCTTACTCCTGTAATCCTGACTCGTGAGAAGGGCCTATTAAAAAGAACATGTCCTGTTAATGATTGCAAACTGTCAAAAGTTTGTTTAGTAGTGCAGAGTCCCTTGAATTTAATCGTCGGCCACCGCTTGCTACTGAAATCCTTACTCGTGAGAAGGACCTATGGAAAGGAAGATTTCCTGTTAATTATTGCAAACTGTCAGAAGTTTAGTTAGAAGTGCAGTCTCTCGGATTTAATTATCAGCCGCCCCTTACTCCTGTAATCTTGACTCGTGAGAAGGGCCTATTAAAAAGAACATGTCCTGTTAATGATTGCAAGTTTATTTAGTAGTGCAGAGTCCCTTGAATTTAATCGTCGGCCACCGCTTGCTCCTGAAATCCTTACTCGTGAGAAGGGCCTATGGAAAGAAAGATTTCCTGTTAATTATTCCAAACTGTCAGAAGTTTAGTTAGTAGTGCAGTCTCTTGAATTTAATTATCAGCCGCCCCTTACTCCTGTAATCCTGACACGTGAAAAGGGCCTAATTAAAAAGAACATGTCCTGTTAATGATTGCAAACTGTCCAAAGTTTATTTAGTAGTGCAGAGTCCCTTGAATTTAATCGTCGGCCACCGCTTGCTCCTGAAATCCTTACTCGTGAGAAGGGCCTATGGAAAGGAACATGTCCTGTTAGTTATTGAAAACTGTCAGAAGTTTAGTTAGTAGTGCAGTGTCTTGAATTTAATTATCAGCCGCCCCATGCTCTTGTAATCCTGACTCGTGAGAAGGGCCTATTAAAAAGAACATGTCCTGTTAATGATTGCAAGTTTATTTAGTAGTGTAGAGTCCCTTGAATTTAATCGTCGGCCACCGCTTGCTCCTGAAATCCTTACTCGTGAGAAGGGCCTATGGAAAGGAACATGTCCTGTTAATTATTGCAAACTGTCAGAAGTTTAGTTAGTAGTGCAGTGTCTTGAATTTAATTATCAGCCGCCCCTTACTCCTGTAATCCTGACACGTGAGAAGGGCTTAATTAAAAAGAACATGTCCTTTTAATGATTGCAAACTGTCAAAAGTTTATTTAGTAGTGCAGAGTCCCTTGAATTTAATCGTCGGCCACCGCTTGCTCCTAAAATCCTTACTCGTGAGAAGGGCCTATGGAAAGGAACATGTCCTGTTAATTATTGCAAACTGTCAGAAGTTTAGTTAGTAGTGCAGTGTCTTGAATTTAATTATCAGCCGCCCCATACTCTTGTAATCCTGACTCGTGAGAAGGGCCTATTAAAAAGAACATGTCCTGTTAATGATTGCAAGTTTATTTAGTAGTGCAGAGTCCCTTGAATTTAATCGTCGGCCACCGCTTGCTCCTGAAATCCTTACTCGTGAGAAGGGCCTATGGAAAGGAACATGTCCTGTTTATTATTGCAAACTGTCAGAAGTTTAGTTAGTAGTGCAGTGTCTTGAATTTAATTATCAGCCGCCCCATACTCTTGTAATCCTGACTCGTGAGAAGGGCCTATTAAAAAGAACGTGTCCTGTTAATGGATGCAAACTGTCAGAAGTATATCTGAATTTTCTTAGCTAAACTGAGCTTAAACGTCATTTCACTAAGTGGAATAGTCAGGCTGGCCCTATACTGCCATAAATATGTAAATATATTAACTTGCAAAAACATGTACCCCACCCCAAGGAGTGTGTGCAGAAGAGACCTTGGAATTTGCCCCCCCCACCCCGTAATATGAAATTTTTCTAAACTTCTAGAAACTTCTAAATCATACTTTCTAATAAGACACTTGTTATCATTATTTGGCTCCCGCCAAAAAATTCCTGTGTTCGTACATGACACCCCCACCTTCAAAAACAGAAAATAATACTCTGTGTCTTTCGAAAACAAAAAACATTATACGTAGGCCTAAATACCACAATAGGTGCACGCAGAACAATACTATTGCGCAGAGAGTTCCATTGGTGGGCTGGGGAACGTTAAACTCATAATAAAATTGGCTTTTGTGGCATCTTTTTTTCTAGAAATTTCTCTATTATGGTCTCTTGGACTATTCTTAAGGTCCGGTCGGGGGGAGGTTGAGAATTCCTCTTACCCTTTACAACCATTTTGCCTTCAGCTTGAAACAAAAACTACACAATTTGATTTGTGTATTCATTGACAGATTCATTGACAGATTTTTACTTCAGCCTGCCAAGACATCTTACACATGCCTCTTCCACCCACTTTGACAAAAAAAAAATTCCAGTCTATTCTTGTCCCAACCCAAAAGATCCTTAATCCTCGTAGCTCATTCTTTTTCAATTTAGATTTGGGCTGCCTGATTTTTTTAATTCTCTGATCAGTACTTCTCCATGAACTCTCTATAATTTGCGGCAGTAAAGATAATGAGATTAGCCGGAACCCCAATTCAATGATAAAGGACAAAAGATACATTTTCCAGATGGCTGGGAAGAAAATACACACCAATAGAGCAAAAACGAAAAAGGCTCTTTTCCAACAAAGAGCTTTAATTAAGATCTACTGGGATTTAATTAAGATTATTTTCTAACTCAAGACTTTCTTTAGCAAAGTAAGACTTTGTCGATTTCTTAAATCTTCTTCTAATTGAATAGCTCTGGATTGGTAAATGGCGCACCCACAGAGAAAAAGACAGTTTACTTGTAGGAAAAGCTGTGATCAAAAAAGGACTTGTCATTATTTTTACTGGCTCGAAATTCCATGCAAAAGAATCGATCAGCTTTTGCATTCATTTTGTCACTCAATTATTTTTGGCATAGCAATAACGCGTAAAAACAGTGTTGCACCATAATAATTATAAACTACTAAACATTAGTCAAAATTTTTGGCTGGCATCGTTCTCCTGGAATTGGAAATATACAAATCTGACGTCCAAAAAGTTTTTTTTTCTGGATAAAAAGCTTACATAAAAAGCTACAGAAAACTATTACGGGTATGTTTAGACAGAATTTGTAAAAGGACAAAGAAAGCCCTTATACCCCTGGATTGTTTACAACATTCCTGCAGTGGATGCTTAATTGTAATTTGGAACTGTAAATGTTGTTGCACAACTTAATTAAAAAACGCTCTCAAATAGCCATAAAAATGCGTGACAATCAATTATTCTTTACTAAAAACTTTGAACATCTGAACTTACTTAAGAGTTTAAAAATTCTAGATCCTTAGTTTTTGTCATTCTTAAATTTAAAAAAAAAATAGATGACTTTTTGAAATAACTCTGAACGGGAGTAAATGATTGTCATCCACTGGCAGAAAAACATTTCAGCTTAGATACAGTCCTAAGCAAGTCAAGTCCTTACGAGGTCAAGGTAGCAATGTCATTTAGACCTTATAGACGATAAAAAAAAATAGTAAGCTTTTCGAGACTTAGACCTTAGGAAACTAAATAAAAAAAACATTTTTTTTAACTGAAATTAAGGAGCAACATTAAAGCTCAAAACGAACCTAAATCATTCAGAATGATGGGTTGCCCCTCCTCAATACCTTATTCTTTACACTAAAGCTGTTAGCACTTTTGAAATAGTAGTTTCAGTCACCGTTTCAGTCACCGTTTTAAAAAAAATTGGGACAAACAGTCAAACTTTAGTGTAAAGAGCAAGGTATTGAGGAGGGGGAGAATCTTCATATATACAATAGTTTCTGCTTGTTTTGAGTTGTACTGTTACTCCTTACTTTCAGGTAAAAAACGTGTTTTTTATTCAATCTCTGATCATTTTTCAAATAGTCCCGGTAAACCTGGCTCACCCTCCATGAAACAAGCCACCCCATACCACAAAACTACTCCTTTGACATTTCATCCAAAGTAAAACGCACCTCCCCCTGGCCTCATTAAATTCCCTCCAGACAGTTCCATCCTCGCTGAAAGTTCCCCCTTCCCTTATAATTTCATGCGGACGACTCAGTCAGGTACATTCTTTTTAGCATACTTCCATTTCAAAAAGACTTTAATTTCTAGTCGGTTTCTAGATCATTCCAGAAATGCCCTCTCCCATGGAAATGTTATATTGGAAATCAAAATACTCAGAAAATAGCTCCTCATAGTTCCCCGGAACATCTCCACATACAAAATTTAGTTCGCAAAGAGAATGTTGGTCAATTGAAACGAATTTCGTATAGGAATTCTCTCAAATCCCCCCAGTGTAAAATTAACCCTTGAAAACTCACCCCAGGAAGTTTACTTCCCAAAGGAAGATTTTTCCTATGAAAATCCCCATCCGAAAAAAATTTGTCTGTATGTTTCAAAATTACAAATAATATATGTAAACAATTTGTGAATTTCATTACTTACAGGCCTCTCCCCACGGACTATGGGGGGGGGGTAATTTTACCCTTAAATACATGATTATTTAATCTTTCAACTATATTGAAAAAAGGCCTTATCTCAAAACTTTGATCTGATAACAGGGAAAAAAAGATGCGTGGGAGGGGGGTCATTTACCATCCAATATATATAATTCCATTCAAATGCACCCTCTCCCGATTTTCTAGGACCATAATTTCAATAAGATCATCCATGGGAAGCAAAATAACTCGCATCCGTGATCTTTCTTCTGGCAAAAAAAAATTGCAAAATTCCACATTTTGTATATAGGAGCTTGAAACTACTACAGTAGGGCTCTCAGGTGCGCTAAGTTTGATGGTGTGATATTCATTAAGATTCCTTGAATTTTAGGGGGTATTTCCTTCCTATTTCAAAAACAAGGGAAATTTTCACATGCTCTTAATTTTTGATGGGTAACACTAAACTTGATGAGTCTCGTATATTTAGAATCAGAATGAAAAGTTGAAGCTTTTAATGTATATATTGATATTTAAATTCCGTTTTATAGAATTTCGGTTACTATTGAGCCACGAACTATTTAAAAAAAGACTTTCTAAGAACAAATTACTCGCATTAATGGTAGCTGGACATTTAAAGAAGAAATTTTGATATTAATATACACGAATATAACAAGTGTTCCTCATACTTCCAGATATATAAAATTCATAAAGTTGAAAGTCACTCAACAAAGGCTATAAGCCTAAGAAAATTAGCCAGCTTGTCAAAAAAGGAAGAAAAGTGACCCAAAAAGGCGAGTCAACTTGATGATAAACTACCACATCAGATTTAGTATACTTTTGGAGATAACAATGCCCCAGGTGTTATAAGTCCCAATCTACAAAAATACAATTTTTTTTTCAGAGACGAATGAACACGGTAGTGTTTTAATTTGTCTTATTCTCCTTTCTTCTTATTTCTTGCGATGGGTGACCGTATTAAACCAATGATCATAGGAAAACATTCATTTGGAGAGAAATCAACAGTTCTAGTGCTATTTTAAAGCAACAATGTAGATTGTGCCACAGCAAAGTGACATTTCTTGTCTTTTTTTTAGCACAAAAACAATTTTTCTCTAAAGAGGACCAAAACCGATTGACGGATAATTCTAAGACAGCTGATCGATCTAGAATTATAGAAAAATTATATATCGAGCTTCCCAGTTTTAGAGGAAGTAATGCCGCGCAGTGACACATTCGTTTTCAAAGGTCCACGCAATCTATACACAATAAAAGATTTGGGAGGGTGTAAAGAGGAAAGCTTCGAATAGATTGGGAAGGAGAAAAAACATGCACAGCTATGTTTGCCTCAAGCGGGTTTGTGTTGCAGTGAGTTGTTAGTAGTAGCAATATTATTAGTAGTGCAGTATTAGTAGTTGTAGTAGTAATTATACTAGCAAAATAGATATTTATTAAAGAGTTTTATTTAATTAATTTGATTCAGTTGAGGCTTGATGAAATTATATACAGCGAATAATATTTGAAACAATATTTGCGCTCAGCCACTCCGGAAGAGGGCTGAAGGATCTCTGTGCAAGTGGAACTTAGGGGAAGGGAAGAGTGTGTTTGAAATCTTATAGTAATATTTTCCCCATTTTTTTTTTAATTTTCCTTTAGCCTTCAGGTAAATATAGAAGGAGGTTTAGGGGGGAGAGGTAGAAATCTATCCCTAATCTTCCAAGATTTGCAAAAATATTTTTGGACCAAGTCTTTAACTTGGTTGCTAAATACGTATCAAAGGGGAATTTCACTGTAAAAAGAAGACCTATTAAAAGACCTTCATAATGATCACATGATATTTCAGACCCCCTCGTCCTCCCAATCAATACTTTGAGAGATGCAACTTTTCCATTATGTCTATCATTCGAGAAGCATTGCTGCGCTAACAGTAAACTTTAATAAAAATTTAGATGGTAGTCTCCCTCTTATACAGATTAATTTCTGCTTTTTATAAATTTTAATACTATTCTTTACTGTTAGTTAAAAACTTATTTTTTACTTTAATTTAAAATCAAATCGCATGCGATTCTTTGCAGAGGTTTAAATTACTAAGTGTGTATGCACCTAAACGTATAACTTATAAATTTTTCATAGTCGAAAAAGCAGCCGCATCTAATAAAGAGTGAACTATGGCTTATAGTAGTCAAAATTATAAATTGGGTGTTAGACTGAGCGTCTAGTCCCACATGTTTCAAATGTCATCTTGACTGAAAGGTGTTGCTCGGCAGAGTGGCCAGCGTAGAGGAAACCAGTTGTCAGTGATGCTAGTTGTTTCCAAGGTGGTTTTCTCTGGGCGAGGGCCGGAGCAAAGAGGGTGGCCGACTTATAAGAGCGGAACTGGTACTGATGTCAGCAAAAAAATATCAACCACATCTAATGTTTGGTGACACTTGGCACTTTTTTAGTGTAATACTAATAATAATTAACTTAATTATTGTAAATTGTAAAATTAGGGTATTACTAACTGTCTCTTCTCAGCTCCTGAAAAAAAAATTACAAAGACTGAAAAACTGCCAAGTGTGGCAGTTTTTGCAGGTAGGAGCTTGTAACTTCCACAGTAGAGTTTTCTGATACCTTGAATCTGATGTTGTGATTTTCATTATGATTCTATGACTATTTGGAGGTTTTTCTCCCTTTTTTGAAAAAGCTTGTACCTCTTTTTTCCCATCTTTTTTTTTTTAATCAGGCCTATTTTCTCAGACTCGTAACCTTTGACGGGTATGGCTAAACTTAACAAAACTTATACATTTGACATCAGCATAAAATCCGATTCTTTTTCGTTGTATCTGATGTCACCAAAATTATGTTTTATCGAGTTTCGGTCACTGTTGAACCGGTCGCTCCTTATAGTTTGCTACCACGAACTATTTGATTCCCAATATTCATTAAAATGTTGTTAAATTTCATAAAATTCATTAAATTTAACGTTAATGAATGAAAAGCTGTTAACCTGAGAAAATTTGCCTGATTTTTGACAAAAGGGGAAAAAACCATCCTTAAAACGCCAAGCTATTTTAATGAAAATCACCCTATCAGATTCAGCATATCAAAGAACAATAATAAAGAAGGTTCAAGCTCCTATTTGCAAAAATGCGGATTTTTGTACTTTTACCAGTTGATACGGATGAGTGTTTTTTTTTTTTATGGTTGGTATCGAACTAACATATATATATATATATATATATATATATATATATATATATATATATATATATATATATATATATATATATATATATATATATATATATATATATATATATATATATATATATATATATATATATATATATATGCCTTTAGGAATGATGTGACGCCCCCACCCCCACACCTCCATAGTCCATGGGGAAACGGCTTTAAGTTACACAATTTGTCCATTGTTCACATATATAGTATTTATTATTTTGAAATAAAAATATTTTTATAGGAGGGGGATGGGGATTGCAAGTGGAGGAGAGAATTTGCGAGGGGAAAATTTTCTCTGAGAAACAAAGTTTTTCGTGGGAGGATTTTCTAGGAGAAATTTTCAGGTGAGAAGAGATTTCCTGGCATGATTTGAAAAACGGTAAGATATTATTTTTTTTAGACTGAAAGTAAAAATTAGCATTAAAACATAAAACAGGCAGAAGCTATTCCGTATATGAGACCAACTCCCCCTTCCTCAACCTTCGCTCTTTATGCTTAAGCTTGAGAACACTAGGGGTGTTGGATTTGAATAAGATGGGTTTTAGAGTTTAAGGATTGAAAGCAAAGAGTAAGATTTGAGGAAGGGGCAGAATCCCTCATATACAGAATAATTCTCGTCATTTTAAGTTTTAATGCTACTTTTTACTTTCAGCAGAAAAACGTTTTTTTTATCTCTAGTTACATACTAATGCCAACTCAACTGCTAAAACACCACTTTGAAAATAGAAAATAGAAACTCCCATTCAGATTGAACTGAACGGTAATCAGTAATTACAAAAACAGTATTTTGAGGATTTGGGAAAGGGCTTAAACCCCCAGGAAATGATGTCCACCCAAGATAAAACTTGTATCGTTAAAATCACATTTGTCAAAGACCTGTAATTAGAGGCTTACTGTCCTCCATCTTGAACCAAAAGGATGAACATATTTCGTCGTGGTAACACTTCTGTCTCCTTATATTCTTTTATTTTCCCGGGTGAGGTCATATCGATATGCTATAGTGGTTGTAGAATATTGGAAGAGGGTTGATTTGAACGAAAACATTGCTTAAGGTCATCCTCTGATATGTATATATTTATGATATGATATGTACACAATAGGTTTTAAGATATAAAACGATTAGGGATCCTGATATAAATTTTTACTTGCTAATTAGACAGGAGCTTCCAGATCTCTCTGTTTCTTAGATTTTTATAAATTGTAAGAAATTTAATGTAAAAAGGCAAACAAACCGACTGTTCAATGTTATGAGAAAAAGTCTTATTCGGACAACTGATACGAAAACATATAAGGACACTGAGGAATTGGTTCAAGAAGTCTCTTTAGCAGCAGTCTTTTTAATTAAGCTCCCGTGGGATTTAATTAAGATTATTTTCTACGTCAAAGAATCTTAGAGATGGGAGTCTCTACTCAACTGAAGAATGATAAAAAAGCGACAGTATACTAGGCTATATGGTTATGAAGATTAAGATTTATCTAAGGTATCCATAGTAAAACAAATATGAAATTCCACTTTAATCAACTCATTTTTCGAGTAAGTCAGGAAGGCAAATACTTCTCTAAATGAAAAAGGGAAAAAACAAACATGTTAACCGAACATTTGAAAACAAGTCAGAGTAAGACGTTTTCACACATCCTTACATCTAAATTTAGAAATAGTCAGAAATATGAGAAGTATAGCACTTTAAAATGGAACTACAACGAGGAAATCGTAAAGGTGATTCATTCAACTATTTAAGCAGTTCCTGATCAAGAATTTCAAATAAATAGTGACCATATATGAGCCCAACTACTAAATTTGTAATTTTAGAAAGAATATATACATTAAGAGGATCACAGTTTAACTCAGATTTCAGATTTGAATTTTATGGTATCCATCAAAAGGTATTAGTGTAAGCAAATTAGTATAATTTTAGAAAAAATAGGGGAAAAACTGCAAAACGATTTAATCTTAGAGAATATTTCACCATCAGATTTTGGTTTTCAATAGTTCCCAAAAGAAATCTTCAAGAAATCATGAATTGTAGTAGGCTAACCTATTTTATTACTAAAAGTGTGGCTAACTTGATTCCCCTTCTGCACTATTTCTGGCCCTGGGCCCATCATGGCAAAAATAGCATCACAGCAAAATGTCATGGCCGACGTTTCAGTTAGGAATATAAATAAGTCAGAATTCGATTTTTTTAAAACGCTGAGGAACGAGACATATAGTAGCTATGTGGATAGTCACAACAGTCTTCAAACTTCTTAAATTTCAACAAAAAAGAGAGTGTGCCTGCCTCTACGTACTTAAAACGTTGCCACCTATCAAGCCATTCCGCGTGTGCTTATAACAGAAAGATAACATTCCCCACATTGCCTCCGACGATGTCGTAATTTTCTTTGATAGTATAGTCCCGTTGCAGTTGTTTTTGATCTTATACGCTAAAATTTAAAACCCTTTTTTCCAAGGAACCCATATTCACCCTCACTGACAAGCTCTTCGGTTACTGCAATTCAATGCCTTGTACTGGCAATGTTTTAGACTCGACGTCAAATCCGATATCCTTTTCTTTTCTTGCAATGATTCTCCGCTAAGTACAAAGATAAGCAAAAGAACACAAAAGATTCATCAATCTTTAACAATGTCTTAAAGGATTTTGTGTTTCTATTTTTTGTTTTAATTTCTAGTATACATCAAGTGACTTCTCCTTGAGTATTTCAAATGATAAAAAAAAGTAAAAAAGGAAAGAAAATTTGAGAAATTTGAATAGCTGAAAATGCATCCGAAACGAAATATGTATAGGCTTTTGCTTATTTTATTTGGTTCGATTGCGAGAATACTTGTAAAAACTGTAAATCAAGGTCATCTATCAGCACAATAAACCTGAATCTAATCTAATAGACCAATCCTAGCAGGTCTCTTTTTCCCTCTCTATTCCTCGTTTCCTTTCGCGCTTGCTCTCTCTTTTTTTTCAACTATTATGTTTTGAATCTTATTTTCTTGACCCTTAATGGTTTAAAGGTTCTGGATCTTAGGAACTCAAGAATTCGGTGCATATATTTACTATTTTGTTGTAAAGGGTTAAGCAGAGTGGGTACGGTGGTAAGAAAATTTATCCCCCAAGAAATGGGGCTTTCGTGTAAAAGTCACGCTATAAGACCTGCTTCTGAAAACCTGCGGCTGAGGGAAACTTGCTGCCGACTGAAAAAATCATTAAAATTGTTTATTCCTGGTGCCTCCCCCCCCCCTTATAGGAAGGATTTATAGAAGCAAAGCTGCTGACAAGTCATTTGATATAATATGAACTTTATAAAATCACCAGAAAACTTTTCCTGGGAGTGGCAAAATGGTTGAAAAAGTTGGTAATATGTGGAATAGTAACTTCTTATTAATTTAGATAATTCCTGTACTACACAAATGAAACTTCGAGCGCCATCCAAGAGTCAAAATGAGGAATTGGAGAGTTAGTTTTCAAATCAGTTTCCTCAATCATTTGCTACATGTAAGTGAAAGAGCGGACCATTTGATGCAGAAACAAAACAGAAGTATCTCAGGCTCAAACGGTTATCTTAGGTTAACAGAATTATCTCAGGTAATCGCTTAAGCTAGAAGTCACTCTTACGAAGGGGGAGGGAGAAAACTCGGAAGTAGGAGCTTGAAAGCAATCCTTTGAGCCGTGGTTTAAGCACTGAAACAATCAGTTTTACTAACGTAGAACAGCTATTGCTTAAGCTTGTAAGTACTCACTGTGATATGTATTTTCATTCTATTAAAAAATAGCAAGATGTAATATCGATAACAATTTTAAAGACTAATTAATCAAACAGTTCGTGGTAACGAACTGTAGTAAGGAGCGACCCGGCTCAATAGTAACCAAAACTCGAAAAAATTGAATTTTGATATCAATAGCTACATCAAAAGAATCGCATTTTAATGCTAATTTTAAATATATAGGTTTCATCAAGTTTAGTCTTACCCATCAAAAGTTACGAGCCTGAGAAAATTTGCCTTATTTAGGAAAATAGGGGGAAACACCCCTTAAAAGTCGTAGGATCTTAACGAAAATGACACCATCAGATTCAGCGTATCAGAGAACCCTACTGTAGCAGTTTGAAGCTCCTATCTACAAAAATGTGGAATTTTGTATTTTTTGCCAGAAGACAAATTTATTGTTTTATAAATTTATGTTTTATAAGAAGACAAGTTTATTTGTTTGTTTTTTTTTCTTTTTCTTTTCCCCAGGGGTCATCGTATCGACCAAGTGGTCTTAGAATGTCGCAAGAGGGCTCATTCTAACAGAAATGAAAATTTCTAGTGCCCTTTTTAAGTGACCAAAAATATTGGAGGGCATCTAGGCCCCCTCCCACGCTCATTTTTTCCCAAAGTCAACGGATCAAAATTTTGAGATAGCCATTTTGTTCAGCATAGTCGAAAACCATAATAACTATGTCTTTGGGAATGACTTACTCCCCCACAATCCCTGGGGGAGGGGCTGCAAGTTACAAACTTTGACCAGTGTTTACATATAGTAATGGTTATTAGGAAGTATACAGACGTTTTCAGGGAGATTTTATTTTGTTTGGGGGTGGGGCTGAGGAGAGGGGGCTATGTTGGAGGATCTTTCCTTGGAGGAATCTGTCATGGGGGAAGAAAAATTCAATGACAAGGGCGCAGGATTCTCTAGCATTACTATAAGAAAACAATGAAAAATAAACATGAAAACGTTTTTTTCAAATGAAAGGAAGAAGTAGCATTGAAACTTAAAACGAACAGAGATTATTACGCATATGAGGGGTTCTAAAAATACTTTAGCATAAAGAGCGAGGTATTTAGGAGGAGATAAATACCTTGCTCTTTATGCTAAAGTATTTTTAGTAATTTCAACTATTTATTATACGGCCTTTCTGATTCAGGTGTCATTCTTAAAGAATTGGGACAAAACTTACGATTTAGTGTAAAGAGCAAGGTATTAACGAGGGTACAAACCCCCTCGTATACATAATAAAAATATAAGGTTATGAAAGTTTGTTACGTAAGTTAATTCTTAAGTTACGTATATTTTTTACTAATAAAAACGTTCGTTAAAAATTAAAAGTTCTAGTTGCCTTTTTAAGTAACCGAAAAATTGGAGGGCAACTAGGCCTCCTTCTCCGCCCCTTATTTCTCAAAATCGTCTGATCAAAACTAAGAGAAAGCCATTTAGCCAAAAAAAGAATTAATATACAAATTTCATTTTAATAATTTATGTGCGGAGAGCCAAAACCAAACATGCATTAATTCAAAAACGTTCAGAAATTAAATAAAAAAAAAACTAATTTTTTTAGCTGAAAGTAAGTAGCGACATTAAAACTTAAAACGAACAGAAATTACTCCGTATATGAAATGAGTTGTCCCCTCCGCAATCCCTCGCTCTTTACGCTAAAGTTTGACTCTTTGCCACAATTCTACTTTTTAAAACAATTAAAAGCTTTAGCGTAAAGAGCAAGGGATTGCAGAGGGGACAACTCATTTCATATACGGAGTAATTTCTGTTCGTTTTAAGTTTTAATGTCGCTACTTACTTTCAGCTAAAAAAATTAGGTTTTTTTTATTGAATATATTTTAGAGTTCATCTTAGTTGCTGTAATTTTTCAATTCAATTTTTAGATTCAATAATGATTAGATTCTGATTAGAATATATTAGATGCAATATATATATATATATATATATATATATATACATATATATATATATATATATATATGTATATATATATATATATATATATATATATATATATATATATATATATATATATATATATATATATATATATATATATATATATATATATATATATAAATAAGTTGTCTGTGGATCTGTGGATCGTGGATCAGGTGACGTCACCTGAAAAAACTGGATCAGGTGACGTCAAAACTGAAAAAACTAAAAAAAAGGCAAAAACTACAAAAAAAACTAAAAACTAATAAAAAAAATAAAAAAGCTAAAAAACTAAAAAAACTAAAAAAAGGCAAAAACTACAAAAAAAACTAAAAACTAATAAAAAAGCTAAAAAACTAAAAAAAGGCAAAAACTACAAAAAAAACTAAAAACTAATAAAAAAAATAAAAAAGGTAAAAAACTAAAAAAACTAAAAAAACTAAAAAAAGATAAAAAACTAAAAAAACAAACTACAAAAAAAACTAAAAACTAATAAAAAAAATAAAAAAGCTAAGAAACTAAAAAAACTAAAAAAAGGCAAAAACTACAAAAAAAACTAAAAACTAATAAAAAAGCTAAAAAACTAAAAAAACTAAAAAAAGGCAAAAACTACAAAAAAAACTAAAAACTAATAAAAAAAATAAAAAGCTAAAAAACTAAAAAAAATAAAAAAACTAAAAAAAGGTAAAAAACTAAAAAAACTAAAAACTAAAAAAAAACTAAAAAAAAGGAAAAAACTGAAAAATAAGCTAAAATAAAGGTAAAAACCAATAAAAAACTAAAAAAAAAACTGAAAAAACTAAAAAAAGGCAAAAACTACAAAAAAAACTAAAAACTAATAAAAAAAGTAAAAACGCTAAAAAACTAAAAAAACTAAAAAAACTAAAAAAAAGGTAAAAAACTAAAAAAAAATAAAAAATAAAAAAAAAAACTAAAAAAAAGGAAAAAACTGAAAAATAAGCTAAAATAAAGGTAAAAACCAATAAAAAACTAAAAAGAAAAAAAGGAAAAATCTAAAAAAAATTTTCATCTAAAAAACTAAAAAAAACAAAAAAAGGTAAAAACTAAAAGAACTAAAAAAGAAAAAAATAAATGACGACACTCAAAGAGAAAGCGACCAGGACAAAAGGAATGTTCGATTAGCAATCAACAAAGCACCGGGACACAGGGAGTATAAATGACGACCAGGACATAAGTAAAAAAAAAAACTAACAAAACTAAAAAGAAGGTAAAAACTACAAAAAAACTAAAAAGAAAAAAAAACTAAAAACTAATAAAAAAACTACAAAATCTAAAAATCTAAATAAACTAAAAAAGAAAAAAAAGGAAAAAAATAAAGGAGAAAAACAAAACTAAAAAACGAATGTATATACAGACCGGGACACCGGGATACAAATGACGACCGGGACACAGGGAATATAAATGACGACCGGGACACAGGGACACAACTACAACGGGGACACCGGGGGAAACAGGGGGATATAAATGACGACCGGGACACCGGGACAGGGAATGGTCGATTAGCAATCACCATCAACAAAGCTCAAGGGCAATCATTAGAATCATGAGGTATAGATCTGAATACAGATTGTTTTCCCATGGACCATTATATGTTGCATGTTCAAGAGTCGGTAAACCTGACAATCTATTTATATGCACAGACAATGGGACAGCAAAGAATGTTGTATATTCGCAAGTTTTACGTAGTTAAAAACATATATATAATATATCTATCTATATTCACAGGTGGGACATAGGGACACAACTACAATGGCGCGTAACTAATATGGCGCGTAACGACTTACGCGCGCGGGGGGGCTTGGGGGGGGGGGCGCGAAGCGCCCCCACCAACTAGGTGTTGGGGTGGCGCGAAGCGCCACCCCAACAGCTAGTATAATATATATATATATATATATATATATATATATATATATATATATATATATGTATGTATATATATATATATATATATATATATATATATATATATATAATATATATATATATATATATATATATATATATTCAGCGTTTTTCTCACAGTTACTTCGTTATGCAAGGATTTGTAGTAATTATATTGATTTTAAAAATAGATGTAAAATCTTAAGCCAAAAATTGATATCAAGAGGTTTTTCTGCAAATAAATTAACTTGGCAATTTAAAAAATTTAGTTTTCATTATAACGAACTTTTAAATAAATATCAAAAGAATTATCTAGAAATACTTAAAGAAATTTTTGACTAATTTCGGAGGTTCGAGAAATGTTGTCACAGCGCCATTTATTTTGAATTGTGTTTCTATTTGAGCGGAATTTTTAAAAAATTAGCCACATGGTAAAGATGAATTATATAATTGTTTAGTTCATTCAGGTTTTTTGCAATGTGTTAATATTTATGATTTGGTAAAATTTATAATATTTAGTTTACCTATTGTTGCTAAAGGGAGGGATATATTAACAGGATAAGCTTGTTTTGGTTTTACTTGGTTGTTTTACATTTGCTGTTTTTTTCATAGACATGTATTTTGGGGGTGATACCTGACGCGGGGATGCCATGGATATTCTGTGGTAGCCACAACACTGTGCTGGGTAGAGAATTTAGAGTGGCGAAACCCTATATAGGCCAGTGTATTCTCCTGATGAGCCCTTATGTTGGGTGTTGCCTCTGAATTATTTGTCTATATTATTTTTTCTATGGTTTGGTAAATGACGACTTATACTTATTGACGACATGACTGCCTGTCCATGGATTATTCTTTATGGTTGATTGTGTGTGGCTATGCTGTTTGACCTATGTGATTGTATGGATGAGTAGGGTTAAGGCCTCATTCAAGTGCTGGTCTATATTAATCACTAATTTAGGAAAACAGTCTTCCTTTTCTCCTTCTGTCTCCTTTTTTTTTTTTTTTTTTTTTTTTTTTTTTTTTTTTTTTTTTTTTTTTTTTTTTTTTTTTTTTTTTTTTTTTTTTTTTTTGTGTTTGTGCTGTAGCATTGGTGATTTCTCTTTTCATGATATATATATATATATATATATATATATATATATATATATATATATATATATATATATATATATATATATATCTGAAAAACTTTCAGGTTTCAATATCCGACAAAAGTGATTATTTCTATCGAATACCTTTATCAGTTGCTATCCTTTATTATTTTATGTTTATCCTTCTTTTCACTACCACTGTTGGTCACATTTAGTAGCTCCAAAGATGGCATATTATACAGTAAATTTTCAAGAGAGGGGGGGGACTCCAAAACTTTTTTTTGAACCGCACAAACGGCTAGGATTTTAACGGTTTTCTGACTGTTATTTATGGAATGTCGCTTGTATGAAGAATTTTTAGCATCCGGCATAGGGTAAGACGCAAGGTTGCGTTCTATCTATAATCCATTCTAAAATTTGTAGGGAAAAATATAAAGCACTTTAATGTAAGGCAAAATAGTATAAGATAAAAATAACATTAAAAACTATTTCGGAGGCAAAAAAAGAGAACATGGATTTTAAAAAACAACAACTTCAAACATTTCGAAAACCAAACAAGATAGTAGATAGCAAATTAAACCGTTTGACAGAAAGTGTTTAGTTTAAGGGCACAGACAGGGGACAAATTAAACAAGTAGATAGAATAAATTCAATTTCATTAATCAGTTAGATAAAGCCCATCGAACTACTACCGTTGAGGTTCTTTAGTATGCTACATATTAAAAGTTATACTATGGAAGAAACTCAATATGGCCTTCCCAGCCATATCCAGGATTTTTCCGGGGGGGGGGGGGGGTACCAGAAAACTTTAATAAATGCATCAAGAACTTGTCTATATTCATTTTTGTTACGTTTTTGCGAGTGGGAAAACATTTTAGGGAGGATGGGGGGTCAAACACCCTATCCCCCTTGTAACTGCCTTGATGGATTTCAATTCAACTAAACCAAAATTTTGACAGAAAAAGGCTTTGAATATTTTGAAAGGAACAGATAATCAAACAGTTCGTGGTAACGAACTGTAGTAAGGAGCGACCCGGCTCAATAGTAAACAAAACTCCAAAAAATGGAATTTTGACACCAATAGCTACATTAAAAGAATCGCAATTTAATGCTGATTTTAAATATATAAGTTTCATCAAGTTTAGTTCTACCCATCAAAGTTACGAGCCTGAGAAAATTTGCCTTATTTTAGAAAATAGGGGGAAACACCCCCTAAAAGTCATAGAAAATCACACCATCAGATTCAGCGTATCAGAGAACCCTATTGTAGAAGTTTCAAGCTCCTATCTACAAAAATTTGGAATTTTGTATTTTTTGCCAGAAGGCAGATCACGGATACGTGTTTATTTGTTTGTTTGTTTGTTTTTTGTTTTTTTCCCCAGGGGTGATCGTATCGACCCAGTGGTCCTATAATCTTGCGAGAGGGCTCATTCTAAAGGAAATAAAAAGTTCTAGTGCACTTTTTAAGTGACCAAAAAATTGGAGGGCACCTAGTCCCCCTCCCATGCTAATTATTTTCCCAATGTCAACGGATCAAAATTCTGAGATAGCCATTTTATTCAACGTAGTCGAAAAACCTTATAACTATGTCTTTGGGGACGACTTACTCCCCCACAGTCCCCTTGGGAGGGGCTACAAGTTACAAATTTTGACCAGTGCTTACATATAGTAATGCTTATTGGGAAGTGTACAGACGTTTTCAGGGGGATTTTTTTTGTTTGGGGGAGGGGTTGACAAGAGGGGGACATGTTGGGGGAACTTCAAATCAAAGAATTTGTCATGGGGGAAGAAAATTTCCATGAAGGGAGCGCATGATTTTCTAGTATTATTTAAAAAAAAAAACAATGAAAAATAAATATGAAAAGTTTAACCTTATAACTATGTCTTTGGGGACGACTTACTCCCCCAAAGTCCCCGTGTGAGGGGCTACAAGTTACAAACTTTGACCAGTGCTTACATATTGTAGTGCTTATTGGGAAGTGTACAGACGTTTTCAGGGAGATTTTTTGGTTGGGGGAGGGGTTGACAAGAGGGGGATATGTCGGGGGAACTTTCCATCGAGTAATTTATCATGGGGGAAGAAAATTTCCTTGAAGGGAGCGCAGGATGTTCTAGCATTATTAAAAAAAAACAATGAAAAATAAATATGAAAAGTTTTTTCAACTGGAAGTAAGGAGCAGCATTAAAACTTAAAACGAGCAGAAATTATTACGCATATGAGGGGCTCACCTCCTCCTACTACCTCGCTCTTTACGCTAAAGTATTTCTAGTGATTTCAACTATTTATTCTACGGCTTTTGTGATTCAGGGGTCATTCTTAATTGATTGGGACAAAATTTAACCTCTAGTGTAAAGAGCGAGGTACTGAAAAGGGGGTGAACCCCTCACATATATAATAAAAACATGAGAATTAAATAGTTCGTTACGTAAGCTAATTTATAAGTTGCGTTTATCTTTTACTAATAAAAACGTTCGTAAAAAATTAAAAGTTCTAGTTGCCTTTTTAAGTAGCCAAAAAATCGCAGGGCAAATAGGCTTCCTCCACCGTTCCTTTTTGTCTCAAAATCATTCGATCAAAACTATGAGAAAGCCATTTATCCAAAAAAAACTTGCAAATTTCGTGTTAATTATTCCTCTGCGGAGAGCCAAAATCAAAACATACATTGATTCAAAATCGTTCAGAAATAAAAAAAATTTTTTTAGCTGAAAGTAAGGAGCAATATTAAAACTTAAAACGAACCGAAATTACTTCGTATATGAAAGGGGCTGCTTCCTCATCAACGCCCCGCTCTTTACGCCAAAGTATTTTACTGTTTCAAACAGCAGAGTTGAGAGAAAGAGTCAAACTATAGCGTAAAGAGCGGGGCGTTGATGAGGAAGCAGCCCCTTTCATTTACGAAGTAATTTCTGTTCGTTTTAAGTTTTAATGTCGCTCCTTACTTTCAGCTAATTTTTTTTTTTATTTAATAACTGATAAAAACTGTACATCATCATTACAGCTGAGAAATGCTAAATATTCTTAAGGTAAGTAGCCTATTATTAAGTTATGTTTTAAAGACACAAAATATAATTTCAACAAAAATATGGTAAATTGTTCAAAATAGGATTTAAGACCGGGCTATGGTTCTTAAGCGGGTACAGTCCTGGGAAAAGAATTTACACAAATTAACAAAATTACCACCGGGAAAAGAATTAGCTACCTGTGGGAAAGAATTCCTAGAGCCCTGGGAAATTAAGGGAATCCCTTAATTTGAATGTGCATTAGGGTTTTTGTTACGTGACGTTCATCTTTTTGTTAATACTCTCAAACATATTAATGCTTTAAATCAAAATTATAGCTAGAAAACTAATTTTCTTGCAAGATCTACTTATTGAAACAAAAAAAAACACAATTTCGTTTTTCCATATAGTTTTTTTTTTACAAATCATGTAGTGTTTAAATGAAACAAAAAATATCGAAGAAGTACAATCCTATCCTAGAATAATTCCAAAATATTCAAAAACAGCTATATAGCTAAAAAGTTTCCAAACCGTAAACGAAGCAATCTCGTGAACTCCAGAAAAGTGTCGAAGAAACTGCTCAGTTTTTTTTATGTCATCTTAGAAGCTAAAATTATATCACCTAGATGTTGGTTTATAGGTCGTTTTAGAATTAGAGGCCTCTTTGTCTGCCCCTTTTGAGGCCAACATTAGAATTAGTTTGGATAAATATCCTGTCTTTTAATAAGCATACGTTTCTTAGTTTTAAAGGACGCTCTATCTGTCTTAAATATTAGTAAGAGATCCTCTCACATCTCTGCCTGCCATGACAAATGACTAGTTAGTATCATTCGTTTGCCTGGATAATATCCCAAACATTGCCCAAAAATACTGGTGCACTGAGCTGAGGGTCCCTTGTCGTTTTTATTCCTACTCTACATGTGGTTTGGGTTATTTCCTCAAAAGTGGACATGATATCCTTGTCTTTAAGTTCGATCGTAATCCAAAAAATATACACCTATTCTACTTTCCTTACATCAGGAATGTTTATGAGAATGTTCTCGTTGAAAAACTTTACCAGTACTTTGAAGCAAGGAAGCTACCAAGTGATCGATAACAAACTTTCCAATGGAAGGTAACCAAACTGGCCTGGCATAGCGCCTGGCATCCAAACGGATCAAGCTTTTAGCTCCGAGATCAATCAAAAACAAGGGACAGCTTTGGTCAGCAGTCTTTTTGACTAAAGTTTTCTGAAATATTTATTGTTTAAACGTTCTTCTTGGCGTTTTTATGAACCGCTATAATGTTGTCCAATGATCACCTTATAGCTTTTCCATCGTTCTTTTGTCTACAATTTGCCGTATATATACTATTAACGCTCTCTAGCTTCGACTAAGAAGCCAATGCTGCCGTCTCGAAGAACGAAAGCCTTATTAATTGAAACTTACAACACATCTCCTAAAAATTGAAAAAGGGTTTAGAACTTGGATATTGAACTTTAATGCAGCAGGAAGAAAAGAGGTTCTTTTTTCCTGAATGTAAACCTCGCGTCATCGTCTTGACTTCTCTTTGAAAATGATGTCAAAAAAAGAGTTGACAAACTCATCCTCGGAAAAGATCCTTCTTACTCTTAGTAGGCTTAAATAAAAGAACGTCAAAATAAATTGCAATACATCAAATAAAAAGTTATAATACTGCAGGAAACTCGTAAGTTTCCAAGCAAAGAAGAAAACATCTCAAGAACTCCTGTCCAGTCACTGGAAAAGTGTCACGAATATCAGAGCTTCTGTCCCTTTTTCTTATCTTTTAAATCAATTTCTGTTTATATTCGCATGTGAATTTTCTAAGGACAAAGTTTGAATATATATGAGCCGCTAAACAATCAACATATTCCCCAGGAGATCTAAAATATGATAGAAAATCAGTTCCAGGACTGCTAAAGAGCTATTTTTCCTGCATTAAATAAAATGTTGAATTGAACTCCTTGAGTGTTTTGAGGGAATCAGTCGAAACGGAAGGTTTAAGCAACAAATAACAGAGGCAAGGAGTGTGTCAGTATATTGGCGTAGTGTTGTTTTTAAATTACATCGTAGAACCTTTGGTGCTAGCATAACTTAAAACTTCACGTTAGGTTACAAAATCTTAAGGAGCACATTTTGTCCGCAAGGTAAGCAGTGACAAGTAGACTCAATCGTTACATTGAATTATAATTCACGCAACATTATGTTACGTTAAATAAAACTCAACATAGTGGCAAGAAAACAAATTTCTGGAAGATTAAGTAATAAATTACAGAAACAAATAAATAAACTTCCCCCTATAGAGCCTTCTACGTCGTCTTTTCACCAAATTTTATCAGAATTTGAAAAACATTAGAACTTTATTTTCGTCTCTATTCCCAATTTTAAATTATTAGGATAGTTTCCTTTTGATGACGGTGATGATTTTGGATGATGATGTTGATGACTTAGCTTCACCACTTACCATAGAAAATTATGCACGTACTATAAAAGCTAATCAAGACTGTGTAGCACCAAACTAAGTTTGTCATAGCTTGAAATGGCTTTAGTGCGTAATTGTTGTTTTTTTGGCTTTGTATAGTGAGGACTATAGAATGAATTGGGGAGACTTGAATTAGAAGTTGTAAATAAAATTTTTGAACATCAGAAGCTGTAGCATGAAGACGTAATGACAAGATGTTGCATTGGAGTGTTAATAAATTGAAAGGAGGTAGTCCGTCTGGACTAGTCTAAGTTAAATTTAAAAATACTGCATAAATAAGCGACAAATAATGTATTTAAGCAATTTGTGGGAGTGTTAGGCTAAGGCTGAGGAATTTTGTATATAGATGATAGGGCGATGATTTTTGGTAGTTGATAAAGACTTTTTTTACAGAAAAGATTTTTTTTTACTAAGTTGGATTTAAGAAAAGTAAAGCCCTTTGAGGAAGTCCTGATAATATGATGGTTTCTTAAATATTACAGAAACAAAGTTATACATAATATATTGAAAATCGTGAAAATGGTTGTGAAAAATATGAACTTGAATAGTACAATATGCAAAGTAATATTCATATGACTAAGTTGGAAAGTGAAGTTAGTCAAGACTCAGCAGTATCGTGTCAAAACACCGTTTATATTGATTATTTTGATGAATATTCCCTCTTAGACCACAGCAAAGTCTTTGGGAAAAAGTGGTATCTAATAATAAGGTGAAAGTTTCTTAAATTTGGATTATGCTGATGATTTAAGTAAAATATTGGCTGAATGAGTGATTTTTCAGAGGTTTTTAGAGTTGTGGCCGGGTAAGCAGGTCTGAAAACTATTTTTAAAAACATCACTTTCTTTAAATTTAAATTAGTCATGACAAACCTATATCAGAGGTTGGGCCTTCTGTTAATGATTTATTTATTTATTTTATTTTCTAACACATGTTCTGTAAAACAGACAGATAATATTCGAGGATAAAGAGAGGTTAAACGAACTTTACAGATGACTTTCATAGCAAAATTTGGTAGCAAAATTACAGAATACTCTTTAGCCAAATTTCAGTTCGGATTTTTAGCTTCGGCATTAAAATTATTCATAAACAAATGTAAATTATTAGACTAGTAAGGCACTGCTTCTTTCTTTTAAAGGTCTTCGTCTCTTTTCAAAGATATTTTTTGTCGTTGATGTCGCAAAAGTATTTAAAATCGACCAAACCTTTTAAAATTGTTATAAATGACTGGATTTAATGTTTTCCTTGAAAACATTAAAAAAATGTATCTAAAAATAATTAATCTTTCTCAGCTTGATATACATCTCCCCTAGATTTAAGTTCTAATTCAGGGGATGTTCAAAACACTCTAAAAGCCACAGTCTTTCTACAATATATGCTTTTTGTATTGTTAGATACATATTTGCCCAATAACTGCAATCTGCTTCTTTTTCCTTCCTCATTAAAATTAATTTGAAATATAAAATTTGTCTGATGGAAATAAAAAGCCCATGGAAAAGATTCACGGAATGAAAGCACATTTGACCAGAACAATAAGAAAGAGAGTCGGATTAACGTAGAAAACATTGAAAATATATGAACTTTCTTTAATTGGTGCTCACTTTTTCCTGCCAAGATGTTACAGTCTGCAAAACTGGTAAAACGAACACACAGGAAATCAAAACAAGAAAAAAGAAAAAATTAAAACAGAAAAAAGTAATTCTTATTTCTTATTTGAATAGAAAAATGAGAAAGAGAGTCGTATTAACATAGAAAACATTGAGAGTATCTGAACTTTCTTCAATTGGCGCTCGATGTTGTTTTTGGAATTAAAATTCAGATCAGACGTTACAGAACCTTAAGAATGCACGTGTGATTGCTGAAAAGTTTTAAGGTAGTGTATATCATTAACACGGAACGATAGAACACACTGAAAATAGAAATTTGCTGCGCAATTCAACTAGGGGGGGGGGGGGAGAATTTGACTTTCTCATGATTTGCATTGTGCCTTAGACGGTAGTTTTCCTAAAAATAGAAAGATGTTTGGATTTTGGAAGAGATTATTGAATGAGAAGAATTGAAGAACATTCCAAACGTGTGAAAATACTAAGAAGAAAGAGGTTGCCCTTTGTCACAGAATTTAAACAACTTTTGTATTATATATCTTGTTAAAAATATTTGGCAAATTATAATTTGTGTTTTGAGAAATTCAAGGGCTTTCTTTCTCAAAGACACTTGCGAATTGTCATGTAACTTTCTGAGCAAGAGTAGAATGCTTATAATGAATTTGCCTGTAGCTCTACACCTTCAATAGAAAGCAAGCTTCCCCTCACTTGTCAAGACCATCCCCTATAGCACTCTTGAGATCAGTGAGCTCTGTCAAGGTTACTCCTTCAGGTACTCTTGAAGGTCAATGAAGTCTTGCAAAACTGATTTGTCTTGCCTCTAGAGTTAGTTGCGCAATGATTACGAGTTTTGTTCCTCCTCCCCGCAATGAATTCTATATGTGTCCATAGCGCTGTGTGGACAAGAGTGGTGACATCTCAGACAAATTTCGATAAATGTATTTTATTTACTAATAATTATAAAACAAACTAGATATACACACAAACACATACATACATATATACACACAGATATAAACATGTGAATATACAAACCTTATGGAGAGTTAGTATCACAGTTCAACATAGACATTTGACTAGCCAACATAGATTCAAGTTTGAAAAAAAAACATTCGATTATTAAAAATGAGTGGTTTTATATTATTGCAACCTGAAGGAGTCGGCAATGATTTGAGTGGAATATTTGAGTGGAATAAGATGTTCGGTAGATATGTTATATCTTTGGGTAAATTTAAGTTGGAAGAACAATTTTTGCAGCTAAAATTAACATTGTGAATATATCTAGGCTACAATATGGATTGAACACAATCATGAAGCAAATTGAGGACAATGGATAGGAACAGCTTGTAAAAAAAGAGTGAAAATGTTTAGGCTATTTTGTTATTGCATTTTTGACAATAAAAATGTTTTATAACGATTTTATTACGGTCAGATATTTTAGTTGGTCCTTGACTCCTCTCCCTAGGAAACCAAAGGGTGGTGAGAATGAGCTCAAAATAGAAAAAAATAATTTTTCTATGAGTAGTGTGAGTGTCACGAACATAAAAAAACGGATGAATTTGAGAAACAAATATCATGTGGAATCTTGTGACTTTAGAAATATGTTTGAATCTGAATGATAAGTTTCAAAAATTATTAGTGCAGAAGAAAGTATTATCTCGAAGATTGCTTGATAATATTTTGAAAAACGAATTTTCTTCTTTGAATCATTTTAAGATGCTTCTATGTTGTGGGCAGAATGTAATTACTCAATTTATTGACATTTTAATTGAAGCAAATCAAGATTATATTATGGGTTTGCTTTTGAACACTACCTAAACATTCCATGTTGATTTAAAGCTATATTCAAATGAATTTTCAGTCTCTGTTTTTTTTCTTGACCAGAACAACAAAAAGTCAACAAAAAAATTTGTCCAAGTAGATTCTAATTGATTTTTAAGTGAGACACCACTCGATTACTCCACTTCTCTCTCTCTCTAGAAGTAACAATATGCATGGGCTTTGTAAAGTTATCAACAAAAGATTGCAAGTCGAAAAAAAGAGTGGTTTTGCATTCAACTATTCGACGGTACAAAGGAAAATTTACATTACCAATCCAGTTGAAAATGAAAGAATTTTCTTTAATGAAGATTTGGTGAGGTTTTTGCTTTTAAAAATTGTATTAATAAAGCAAAATATTTCAGTGGCAAGGATCATGTTATCCATGCAGATTATGCACCTAGTTTCTCCTCGGAAGTTGTATGTTTATTTACAGTTCATTTGTGGAGCCGTTCAGAATCGGTAATTCATATGTCCCTCTTCTGCGTATTCTAGAAGAAACGGTATAGAAAACAATTTTCACCACTATAATGTAAGGCATATTCAGGTTGTTCCTGTAAACACTTCATAAATAGAGCTTTGTGAACACTAAGTCATTTTAACTCAGTTAACTCAGTAACATGTCAAATAACACTAAGAAGTGAACTCGGAGGTCTTTTAGCTTCAACAAAGGGTTTGTGCGTCATTACGTGTAATTTCCGACCAATTGCTTAAGATGAACAATAGAAGAATTCCATTTGTCCGTCATGACATTAATTTTTATGTTGCTGCTCTAAGTCCTCGTCAAATAGGTCATGGCCTGGACCATTACAACGGGCCTACTTGAATGTCTAGCCATGATCTAGGTAGTTGGTTTGCTAGGCTAGTTCGTTCTGCACTACTCTTTTCCAGAAAATTTATTGTAGAAAACTCTACAGGATTGGGGCACGGGTAAAAATTTCAAGGAGAATCTTAAGGAAAACAGTAGATCTTTAGCAAGAACTGTTGACAAACAATTAAAATCTCAGCATCAGTCTCTACCCAGGTGGGAAGCAGAAGACATCAAAAACAACAACAATGACTTCAAAAAGTAGAAAAAAAGAGTAAGAAGAAGAAGAAGACGATTGTTAGATCAAAGAAAAATTTTCTCTCTTAGGATGACATATCCTCCCCACAATTCAATCATTCAATCACCTCATCATTGAACTTATTCAATGCTGAAGATGTTGATGTCAGTGTCAAGTATGGCTGCTATGAACAATTTCATCTTCAACAACCTTGTCGGAAAATATACACTTTCAAATATTTTCCAACGAAGATTAGTTTATCGATTTATTATCCATATTTATTGATTTAAATATTGCGGTGAAGAAAAAGTCGGACAATCAAACTGTCACCGCGACCGGCGGTCTATCCTATGAAAACTGTATCCTACACAACTTGTTCAGACAAATTAATGTACACATTAATAGAACATTGGTGAGCACTAGAAATAATTTATCGAACTAAGCAAGCTATATACAATTTATGCTGATGAATACAAAGTCATACAAGGAATTGAGAGGACAGGCAATGGGCTATGAATTTTGATAGAATGTTGATACTGATATTGAGTTACTGCTGTAGTGACCAAAGATTATCATTCAGTTGGAAAAATAAATAATACAATATTTAATATACCTTAATGGTTGCCTCCCAGTTTTAATATTGACATCAAGTTACAACTAGACCAAGGTAGTTTCATTTTGAGAAAAATACTTGCTGCAGCACCCGATGCAAATGTCAATTCCTCAATTGGCGCTGCATTGCTGCAGCACCCGATGCAATACTTCATGCTCTAAAAGAACATGTTATGAGGTCTGTTGCATTGGCAGTGGAAAAAATAAGGCCCAACGGTAACAATATCAACCTTTTTGAGGAGTGCTAGCGGCGTTGGATCCTGGACTGCATTTACCCCACGATTCTAATTTTTTGGCTTATCAAGTCTTATGTGCAAGGTGAATGGAATTCGCTTGAACGCTTTATCATTTGACAAAAATTTTACAAAATTCTGCATGAATTGACTATGCAATCACTGGATCATGAATCACAACAATTTGAAAAGGGAATAAGCAATTCATTGTTTTCAAAACTCATAGTAAAATTGTTTTGTACTTGTCTGGCGCTCCAGATATGAGTGCTGTTAGAAGTTTGAATGTGCGTTTAGAGTGAACATTTGCTGACGCTTTGACTGATTTCAGGGCTTCTAAGATTATTCTTACTCAACAGAGAACATTTAGTCCTCTTTGTCAAGGAATTGATTCTTGAAAGTCTTAAGCAAACCGGAAAAGTTTTCTGTAGCGTTCTCAGTCCCATATCCGGGAAACCCCTGACTAAAAAAAAAAAAAAAATCAAAGCTTTTCTGGTCGACATTCGGTAACCCATTCTGGTAGGTCTCTTTAAAGTAATTTCGACCTCCTCACGTATTCTCTACCTGTCCAGCTAAAAAAAGGTAAGCCCCTTAGTCCCAAGAAAACAACCTAGGACATCGGTTTTTACTTTTCGTCAAGATTGCTTGAGACCCAAAAACTCGTTCTGCTAAATTGCTTTTAGATTTTTTTTTCTGTGTTATTCAGCAAATTGGATAAGATATTTTGGAAAAAATCACTTTAAAAATTTTCCCAACTTCTTATAACCTTTTCTTCTCTTTTTCAAGATCCCCATATCGGAAAAAAGTTCGAAGGCTTATCTGTTCACAGGTACAGATCACTGATCACAAGAGGAAAAAATGCTAAACGATAAACTGGATTTTCCTTATGGATAGATATCTTCTGTCGCGAAAGGTCGAAAAATTTCTGACCAAAATTATATTCTAAAACGAATTATCCCGTTTTCGCAAGATGGCGAATAAAAAACTAAGATGTTAAAATGTTTCGATTGCAGATGAAATCGGTGTTGTTTGTCACTTTGTCTCTCTTTGTTTCTCTCTTTGTCTCTTGCTCTCTCTTTCCTGTAACAAGTCTTGAGTAACATGATGGTTAAAAAAGTAATGTTGCTTATCCCTACTAACAATTCTTCTATTAGCGATATGAAAAGGTTTTTCTGAAAATAGCGCCTCTGCTATGGCAGTCAATTCAATTGTCGTGGGCGGTTGTTAAAGGCCTTATTTCTAATTTTAAGAAAATTTTAGTATTTATTTATTTCAATAAGTTAATAGGGATAAACTAATGAAGAATTTTTTTAAATCTCTAAGGACTCCTACTAGTTGATACCCTAACTAACTATTAGAGATAAGACACCAGAAAGTTTGAAACGATTAATTTCCTTGTTTGGCATCAGTCACATAAACTCACAAAAATTAAAGGAGGAGGGTTTTAATCAGTATTTTTTCAAAATATAGAGGTGGCACATTTTTTTAATTTTTTCTTTGAAAATACCAAATAATTAAATATTTTCAGTGAAAATACCAAACAACTTACTTTTATATATCATATTGTATTATTATATCATTGTTTTATATTGTTATTATTATTATTATTATTATTATTATTGTATATATTATCATATTATACTATATTATATTATTGATATATCATATTATCTTGTTGTGTATTTAGGAGCCTTTTATGCTTGAGGCAAGAATAAACAAAATTGTCCTTGCAAAAGTATTAAATTGTATTGTTTCAATTACTATTTTAATCAAAGATTAAAATCTTTTTTTTGTGTTGAGAAATGTAAAATAATATAAAAGACCAGTCATATTTCTCCTATCCTTTGGAGGAAGGGAGATATTTCCAGCCATATAAAATAAGAAATTAGTATTATTCAGATATTTGCGAGAGTCATTTGATTTCTGTTGTAAACGAAATTTCTGGAGAAATATAATTTTACAAATCTGACATCGGACATAACTGTTGAAGAAAAATGTATTCTATCTCTACTTGAATCAAAGTAATTTTAGTTGTACCTAAACCTACGCATATCCCCCACAAATGAAATTGATTTTTAGGAAAGTATGTTGTTTCAGATAAGACAACTGTAGACCTGTCCAAGGAAGGATATTATAACTCAAAACTAGAAATACGGCCATCTCTTTCGTAAGCCTTTCGTTGCTAACAGTAACAAAAACCAATTTTTCTTGGCGTTTCAATTTCACCTTTGTTTACTTTTACTTAAGAAAAACAATGAAACAGATATCCCGGAAATTTATAAAGTGTGAATACTGAGGGGATGTCTACTGGCTATTATAGATGTATATGATTTTTTGGTGATTAACAATACCTTTAGCCCTATTCCTATTCTTCTAATCCTCTCCCTGGAGCTCTTGTTTTTCCACAAGTCAGGGCGTGCTGATAATCCAAAATTTTTAAAGAGTGAATAATGAGAGGATGTCAATCTACTGTAGATACGTATAATTTTGCTGTTGACCACACCCTTAACCTTATTCCTCTTCTTCCAGTCCCCCCTCTAGAGCTCTGGCTTTGTCCATGGCTTTGGTTGTCCTGATATTCCCAAAAACTACGAAGTGCTAACACTAAGGAGTTGTCTACTATCTATTACAGATGTATGTGATTTTACGCCATTGACCTCACTCTTAGCCCTATTTCTCTGCTTCTAACTTTTTCTCTAGAGTTCTTGTATCGTTTATGACTCTGGTGTCTGGCTCAATTCTTACTCCTTCATAACTTTGGTATCCCAAGCCATTTAGTGAAAAACCTCGGCTTAATGAATCCCCGGATTATTTCTTTAAGATAATACTTTGGAAGGGATATAGCGTATCTAGACAGCTTTCTTAGTTGAGGTATTATAGCTATAAAATCTTGGAACTTTATAATATTAAATAAAAAAAAACTAATTTTTTTAGCTGAAAGTAAGAAGCGACATTAAAACTTAAAACGAACAGGAATTACTCCGTATATGAAATGGGTTGTCCCCTCCGCAATTCCTCGCTCTTTACGCTAAAGCTTTTAATTGTTTTAAAAAGCAGAATTGTGGCAAAGAGTCAAACTTTAGTGTAAAGAGCGAGGAATTGCGGAGGGGACAACCCATTTCATATACGGAGTAATTCCTGTTCGTTTTAAGTTTTAATGTCGCTTCTTACTTTCAGCTAAAAAAATTAGTTTTTTTTTATTTAATTTCTGAACGTTTTTGAATTAATGCATGTTTGGTTTTGGCTCTCCGCACATAAATTATTAAAATGAAATTTGTATATTAATTCTTTTTTTTTGGCTAAATGGCCTTCACTTAGTTTTGATCAGACGATTTTGAGAAATAAGGGGTGGAGAAGGAGGCCTAGTTGCCCTCCAATTTTTCGGTTACTTAAAAAGGCAACTAGAACTTTTAATTTTTAACGAACGTTTTATTAGTAAAAAATATACGTAACTTAAGAATTAACTTACATAACAAACTTTCATAACCTTATATTTTTATTATGTATATGAGGGGGTTTTTACCCTCGTTAATACCTCGCTATTTACACTAAATCGTAAGTTTTGTCCCAATTCTTTAAGAATGACCCCTGAATCAGAAAGGCCGTAAAATAAATAGTTGAAATTACTAAAAATACTTTAGCATAAAGAGCAAGGTATTTATCTCCTCCTAAATACCTCGCTCTTTATGCTAAAGTATTTTTAGAACCTCTCATATGCGTTATAATCTCTGTTCGTTTTAAGTTTCAATGCTACTTCTTCCTTTCATTTGAAAAACCGTTTTCATGTTTATTTTTCATTGTTTTCTTATAGTAATGCAAGAGAATCCTGCGCCCTTTTCATTGAATTTTTCTTCCCCCGTGACAGGTTCCTCCAAGGAAAGATCCTCCACCATAGCCCCCTCTCCTCAGCCCCACCCCCAAACAAAATAAAATCCCCCTGAAAACGTCTGTACACTTCCCAATAACCATTATTAAATGTAAACACTGGTCAAAGTTTGTAGCTTGCAGCCCCTCCCCCAGTGATTGTGGGGGAGTAAGTCATCCCCAAAGACATATTCATTATGGTTTTTGACTATGCTGAACAAAATGGCTATCTCAAAATTTTGATCCATTGACTTTGGGAAAAAAATGAGCGTGGGAGGGGGCCTAGATGCCCTCCAATTTTTTTGGTCACTTAAAAAGGGCACTAGAACTTTTCATTTCCGTTAGAATGAGCCCTCTTGCGAAATTCTAGGATTACTTGGTCGATACGATGACCCCTGGGGAAAAGAAAAAAAAAACAAAAAAAAAAAAAAAAAACAAATAAACACGCACCCGTGATTTGTCTTCTGGCAAAAAATACAAAATTCCACGTTTTTGTAGATAGGAGCTTGAAACTTCTACAGTAGGGTTCTCTGATACGCTGAAACTGATGGTGTCATTTTCGTTAAGATCCTACGACTTTTAGGGGGTGTTTCCCCCTACTTTCCTAAATAAGGCAAATTTTCTCAGGCTCGTAACTTTTGATGGGTAAGACTAAACTTGATTGAACTTATATATTTAAAATTAGCATTAAAATGCGATTCTTTTGATGTAGCTATTGATATCAAAATTCAATTTTTTAGAGTTTTGGTTACTATTGAGCCGGGTCGCTCCTTACTACAGTTCGTTACCACGAACTGTTTGAAAACTTGAAATTTAACTAATTTACTGATGAGCCGAAAAGAGAACGAGATAGGATAAATAAGGGAAATGGAGAAAAAAAATAATGCATAAGTCATTTACGAACACTATTTCAATTCAACTCAATGTTTTTACTTCGGCCATACAATACAAAAAAAAATCTTTAAAAACATAAAAACAGAAAGAACAACAAACAGGGAAAAAATAGTGCACAAATAACCTAGTTCCTAGCCAATGTTAGGAGGCTATCATAGTTTTTGGCAGGTAGGCGCTAAAAGATATAAGGCATGGGATCATAATCCTACAACTAGCTCACTATTTTACTTAAGTAGCCTCTCACGCAGAAAACTACGGGAGGCTAGAAGGGGATGGTTGAATGTTTGCAAACAAAAATCTGCACACAAGTATGCAGTTTTGTTGAGGATAAAAAGACCCACCTGACACGCTATTGGAAAAAAAGGGGGTTTGAAAGTAGGTATTACTACGGTAGAAGTTAAACGTAGACGAAATACCCTTCTAGTCTCCAATACGGACAGGGTACCGATTGGGCAAAAGAGGAAAGTAAGTACAGTAGTAAGGAATTCCTCTGTATAGCTGGTCTTCATCGTTGAAACAAAATTTATTTACTGTGTAAGTATCTATGCTATGCATTAAAACTATAAGATGGACTGCAAAACCATTCAATCTTGATTTTGATTAAATAAAAAAAGAGGTTATTTAACGGAAAGTAAGGAGCGACATTAAAACTTAAAAAGAACAGAAATTACTTCGTATGTGAAAGGGGCTGCTTCCTCATCAACGCCCCGCTCTTTACGCTAAAGTATGACTCTTTCTCTTAACTCTACTTTTTAAAAAAGTAAAAAACTTTAGCGTAAAGAGCGGGGCGTTGATGAGGAAGCAGCCCCTTTCACATACGAAGTAATTTCTGTTCGTTCTAAGTTTTAATGTCGCTCCTTACTTTCCGTTAAAAAACTTGTTTTTTTTAATTTTATTTCTGAACGTTTTTGAATCAATGCATGTTTTGACTTTTGCTCTCCGCAGATGAATAATTAAAACGAAATTTGCATATTTTTTTTGGCTAAATGGCTTTCTCATAGTTTTGATCGAATGACTTTCAGAAAAAAATGAGTGAGGGAGGAGGCCTAGTTGCCCTCCGATTTTTTGGTTACTTAGAAAGGCAACTAGAACATTTAATTTTTTACGAATGTTTTTATTTGTAAAAGACATACGTAACTAATGAAATAGCTTACGTAACGAACTTCTGTATTCTCATGTTTTTATTACGTATATGAGGGGGTTCACCCCCTCGTCAGTACCTCGCTCTTTACACTAAAGCTTAAATTTTGTCCCAATTTCTCAAGAATTACCCCTGAATCACAAAAGCCGTAGAATAAATAGTTGAAATTACTGAAAATACTTTAGCGTAAAGAGCGAGGTATTAGGAGGAGGTGAGCCCATCATATGCATAATAATTTCTGTTCGTTTTAAGTTTCAATTCTGCTCCTTACTTTCAGTTGAAAAAACTTTTTCATATTTATTTTTTCATTGTTTTTTTTTTAATGCTTGAATATCCTGCGCCCCCTTCATGGAAATTTTCTTCCCCCATGATAAATTCATCCAAGGAAACTTCCCCCAGCATATCCCCCTCCTCTCAACCCACCCTCCAACCCAAAAAATCCCCCTGATAACGTCTGTACACTTCCAAATAACCATTTCTATATGTAAGCACTGGTCAAAGTTTGTAACTTTTAGCCCCTCCCACGGGGACTGTGGTGAAGTAACTCGTCCCCAAAGACATAGTTATAAAGTTTTTCGACTACGCTGAATAAAATGGCTATCCCAGAATTTTGATCCTGTGACTTTGGGAAGATAATTAGCGTGGGAGGGGGCCTGGGTGCCCTCCAATTATTTTGGTCACTTAAAAGGGCACTAAAACCTTTTATTTCCTGTAGAATGAGCCCTCTTGCAAGATTCTAGGACCACTGGTTCGATACGATCACCCCTGGAAAAAAAAACAAAAAAAAAAACAAACAAATAAACACGGATCCGTGATCTGCCTTCTGGCAAAAACTAAAAAATTACACAGTTTTAGATTTAGTTTTCAGATAGGAGCTTGAAACTTCTACAATAGGGTTCTCTGATATGCTGAATCTGATGGTGTGATTTTCGTCAGGTATCTATGACTTTTAGGGGTTGTTTCCCCCTATTTTCTAAATTAAGGCAATTTTTTTTCAGGCTCGTAACTTTTGATGGGCAAGACTAAACTTGATGAAACTTATATATTTAAAATCAGCATTAAAATTGTATTCTTTTGATGTTGCTATTGGAGTTTTTTAGAGTTTTTCATTTTTTAGAGTTTTGGTTACTATTGAGCCGGGTCGCTCCTGACTACAGTTCGTTACCACGTACTGTTTGATAATTAAAATTAATCTGACTTTAAGACACTGTGCACCATTAATTGGGCAACTGCAAGCTGCAGAGGTTCCAGAGATATTAGTTCAATATGCACAGAAATGAAGCTTTTAACTTTATCTGAGCAGAGATAGAACAAAAGAAGCAGCTGATTTCTTCTCAGATTTACTGACCCCGAGGTCTGACAAATATGAGTATTATCAAACAAATGCTTATTAAAAATAAATCTGAGTAAAGAGAATTCCTTGACAGAAGAAAGTTTACTAATATACAAGTACTTAGTAGAAATACAAATGATTTTAGATATACAATTGTGAGCCAAAGATGCAGCTAGATAGGTGCCTGAAAGTTATGGAGTCTCCTTCCTCCCGGGAAAAAGACGTTGAAAATTTTAAATATACTTTATGGACCAAAGAAAAATTTATGAATAAATTTTTTTATTCAACGTGAATTGACAGATGCGAGGAAATCCACCGCAAGGCTGTTTGAAATGCTTCACTCGGCGCACCCAACTCCTTCTGGTTTTGAAAATACTAGTAATAGCCTACTCTGATACTTGTTCCTCAAACGTACTTGGCTTAAGCTTAAGCCATAGTCTCAAGCTTAAGAGGTAGGCTATCAATATTTTTGCTTGGGATCTTCAAATATACCATGTTCAGCAAGTATTAAATGGTTGGGTCTCTCTTTTTCCACGTCACTTTCGTCTACTTGCTCCGCTATTACGTCCAGCGTGCGGAAAAGTATGCGGGTTGAATACGCAAAAATTTCACCAAATCGTGGTCGGTATAACCGAAAAGGACTATGGGTCTTTATTCTAGTTTTTGTGCCCCTGTTGTTTTTTATCTTTCTGGTTTTGCTTTCCTCCTTCGCAAGAAGGATACAAAGAGAATACGCTCAGGATCTTTTAAGTATTGCAAGTATTTGCTGCGTCGGCCTCGGTGGTATCGGAATCATACAGTAGTTTCTAAATTTGACATCGTTGATGCGCCCTCGCGACTGAAACATTTATCTAAAGATATATCTCTTAAAACTCGGCAAATGATTGGTGTTTTTGACCCTCTTTGGCATTTTTTTAATTGAGGTAATCTACTTATGTTGTATGTTGCAATGCTGTTATGTTATTTATGTTGTTATGTTTTTTTCTTGTTTTTTTCTTTTTTTGTGTGTGTTTACTCCACAGTTTAATGTACTTTGTGGGTTATAAATAAATTATTACTATTATTATATGGCCTGAAAGAAGGGAACTTTAGAGGGAAGACATCTTAAGATCTTTTCCTTCTTCAGACATAAGCTGTGTATTCTAGTGCACGTACGTGTAGTGTAATTTGAAAAAATGTGAATCTATTATTTAAAATTAAATAAAAACAGTTTTTTTTTTCAACCAAAAGTGAGGAACAGTATTAAAACTCAAAACGAGCAGAACTAATTCCGTATATGAAGGGTTGTTTGCCTCCTCAATACCTTGCTCTTTACGCTAAAGTTTTTAGCAATTTAAAAAAAGCTTCCTATTCTAATTAAACAGCCCTTGTGTTTCAGGAGTCGATCTTAAAAAATTAATAACAACGGCCAAACTTTGGCGTAGAGAGAGATTTACTGAAGAGGGGGACAGCCCCTTCATATATCAAATAATTTATATTCTTTTTTAGTTTTAGTGTTGCTCCGTATTTTCAGTTAAAAAACAGCTTTTTTAATTTATGTTTGATCTCTTTTTAAAAAGTGCTGGTAAATATGGCTCACACTCCAAATTTCCCTCACAGGTAGCTCCTCCTTTGAAATTTACTCCTCGTAAAATACACATCCTCCCTGTAAAATTCCCTCTGGAAAATTCCATCCTCCTGAAAATACCCCCCTCCCCCTTCCGCAAAATTTCTTGCGGATGGTTCAGCCTGAAAATATTCTCCTTAGCATACTTTGATTTGAAAAGACTTTTAATTTCTAATCGTTTTTCTGATCACTCTTGAAATCCCTTCTTTCCTGAAATTTTTTTCGGAAATCCAAACCCACTAAAAATTTCTCCCAGAAGTTCCCCCAGAACATGATCACATGCAAAATTGACTTGGCAATGAGAAAGATAAACAAATAGAAATAACTACGTATAGTAATTCTTTTGTATCCACCGAGTGTAAACTTTGCCCTGTGAGGTTCACCCCTGAATGTTTCCATCCCAGTAGAGAATTCTTCCCATAGAAACCCAACCGTTGGTGCTGCGGCGAGTTTTTAGTAGTAGTAGTTGTATCTCAAGATGGAGCCAACTGCTCCAACTTCAACTTTATTAATACCAAATAATCAATACATGTATCTCTTTTGATATCCCCACAAAAGGCTCCATGGCCTGAGAATAGCATTACGATCATATGTATCAATATTCATAATACAAGATAAGGGAAATAAACACGGAGAGGAAAAAATAAAAAAACAGAAATGCAAAAAATGCAAATAATTCTATGAAACCTTTTTATTTATTATTTACAATCAATTGAGCTGGTAAATATATATAAAACTATTATTACTTACACAAAAAAAAGAGAAAGAAGAAGAATAAGACGAAAAATTAACAAAAATGACTTTTCATTAATCTTTTGAATACTCCGATGGAGTAGCAATCTCTGATATTCTGGCAATCTCTGATATGCATAAGTTGTATTTTCTTTTTCTTCCCAAGAGGACTGGTACCGAGCTAATGGTCATTGATTATCAAAAGAGGTTCCATTAAACGGCATTTCTACTGCCTTTCCTTAAGTAAAAGCGATCACGACACAGCAAAGTGTTGATTCATTGTATTTTGATCCACAAAAGTTCTTGGCTCAAACAGGTTTAATATGCTGTCGTCCAAAATTAGTTAGATAGCCAATCAGCTTAGAACTATCAAGAGGATGTGTACATAGCTTCCTAGTCCGAGAGTCCGTACGGACAGGTGGTATAACTTTTGTCACTCAACATGCATACAGTCTATAAGGAAATCAATCGCTGTCATTCACTATTTATCCAATAAAAGTAACAAACGAGTATTACAAAGCTGCTCGACAACTATTTGGACAGATGAAAGGATATTGCCTAATGGGGAAAGGGGTAGGCCAAAGCTTTGGAAACTGTATTTACACCCTCCCCCTCCCTTTTTCGAACTTTGTATGAGAGGTGGCTCGTATGAATGTGATGAATATTCAGATAAAAATTGGTCTCTTCTCATTCTGTAGAACGTAGATATGGATGAAACAGGTTGAAGCGTAAAATGGGTGCCGAGGGGCGTAATACACCCTTTTTTAGAGAGAGAAATACTATATTTTTAAGTTTCAAAGCATCGTGACAAAATGTCGCATTTATTTTAAAGGGGGGTTTGATCCCCTCTTGGTAACGAAATATTTCTATTAATTTTGAAAAGTAAATGAATTATCCCAAGTTAGCTTTTTCTGGAAGACCAGGTATTCAAACGCTTAACTTCATTCATAGGGGGGGGGGTCATCTGAAGGGGCAGTAAAACAAATTGTTTTCTTATATTTAATATTAATAAAGGGCGAAGATCTGGTAATGATATTTTTTATGCCTCATTACTGAAAGATGTATCGTTATTTGGCAAACCAAGAAAAAAACTTGGGAAAACAGTTTAATTCGCGATATTATACCAAGTTTCCACTCGAAAACTTAATGTTCTTTACATGCAAATGAAGATATTCAGACTTGTTCACGTTTTTTAATTTACTGTGTTTAAATATTGTCTCAGCAAATGAAATTTTCATTAAACTTGGAAAATGAATTCCCCTCTAAGGATTCTGGGGCTTAATACCATCTAAATCCCTCCAGTCTAAAGTCTTAATCTTCCATGATTAATTACTGCACCCTGTCTTTTTCCGCTTAATGAGACAAAAGTTGAAAGGCTATTGCCGACTTCAAGAAGATTTATTGTTTTGTCATTGAGCGGAAGGCAGAGAAGAATGGAATTAAGTATAACACAATTCTTTCGTGAGTGTTTACCTTAAAGGATTAAAATTTTGTATTCGGGATTCAAAGAATCAAGTAAAATAGTTTAACTCAACTTAACACATATTTTCATTTCAAAGGAAGGACGGTGCTTAGTTTTTCCTGACATGTATAAAGTTTTATCCGTAGCACATAGGTACAAATTTCATTGGAGCGTGGTAACTAGAACTGTATCAAAGTATTTTTTGGTATGGGAGGGGGTCTTTCCCTATTTTTTGGACGTCTTCCTTTTTAATTTTTTCCATTTTTTTAAGGAAAATTCAATTAACTACTTTATTTTGGGTTTTAAAACCAGGAAAATTTGTTCAACTCAACTAAGGGGTTGTCAACCATTCTAAGGGGTAACAGTGCTTCAAGTTAGCTCTACTTTCATATATAAAATCTTTTCTGAGAAGCATAGGAACAAACCTCGCGGGGGCCTGGAGAAGAAAAAAAGATATCCACAGAAAATCTATGGTAGAAGATGAAAGGGCGGGGAATCTACATAAAACCGTCGAATCAGCTGTATGAGATGCAGAAACATCCACTTTTAGCCTCTTAAAATCTTTTTCAACCTAATACGAAGCTCTAACCTGTCCAAACACACTCAAGCCCTTGGCTTTCAGGTTTTTACAAAGTAAAACATGGAGTTTGTAATTTTAGAAGCATCAAAGATCTTAAGAGCATATGAAGTATCCAAACGGTCTCTGCATAATAACACAGAAGCTCAAATACCTTTACCGGTTTTCCCAGTAGCGAATTTTACCGTTAATAAGGTATACCGTTATAAAGTATTACAAATTTTACTATTGATTCCAAATTGGAGAGAAAAAAAAAGAAGAGTAGATTGGTATTTTCAACTTTATTTGTGTACAACAATACCCATCAGTGCTCTGGCTGACCCTGTTCAGCCACAGCAGATCTTAGCGAACACTGGAACTTCAGTGTAGTAGATACCCGCTAGAACTTCTTTTAATATTGAGGGTTTTTTGCCCTAGGAAGCAACGTTTTTTCTTGAGATTTTCGTGGCTCAACTCTGTAGCGAGTCTCTGGTCGTATATACTACCGAACCTTGAATCCGTCATTCCACCTCTATAAATTATTCGTTGGCAGGCGTTTACAAAGTCAAGGGCTGATGCTTAAGAATTTATTTGATATTTCTATATTAATTACTCACCAAGCCTTATTTCCTCTTTTAATGAGACAAAAGGTGGAAGCTCTATGCCAACTTTCAAAAGATATACTGCTTTTTCACTGCCTCAAAATTAGAAAGTGAAACAGTCAAGTATTCTTTTTTTCAGTTTTGGTGAACCTGAGGTAAAGTTAAGTGAAGACATACTCTACGAAAACTGTAATAACACATAAAGATGATAAGATGGTAAAAGATTTCTAATCTCTGGAAATTTTCCAAATATGTGAATATTTCCTGGAAATATTTCTGGGATCTAATTGTGTATTTTTTCTAACCAATTCAATGTGTTTCCTAAGCGATTCCGGAATGATTCTTAGTTGGGATAAGTTTTGAAGGTCAATTTGCATGGGTATTGTTCTTGTAAATTCTCAATCCTATAATAAGTTCAATTTCAGCAAGATATTTTTTTTTTAATTTTACTACAGCATGAAAAAAAGAAAGAAATTAATAATGACTTCTAAATTAGGTCAAGCTTGTTCTTATTCAAGCAGTATATTCCCCGGGAAAATCCATTCAATTACTTATCTTTTTAAAGGAGGGGGGTCCCAGTTCGGAATAAACTGGTTAAACGCGTATGTGGTAACCTTCAAAAATTTACCTCAACCCGTTCGCTAATATGGGCCAAGTAAGAATTCATAACTACCTACAGGTGACTTTGGAGGAGGGCCTTGTATGTATACTGAAGTTGGGTTGGTATATGAAGCTTTTTGAAGCTCTAAAAATCTTTGGTCTCACGAACGTTAAATCTTTGGCACACCCCCCTCCTTCCCCCAATAGATAATTGTACTTTTAGGCAGCTTCTACATTTTGGTAAAGACCCTTCTTTCTTTGTGGTTTTCTCTAAGAAATCACACTTAGCGTAAGACTTTTCACAGTAATCTAGTTTGTAGAAAAACCAAAAATGCCCTCTGACAAATTAAAATTCCACTGCATCAGTTATTTTGAATGTGAGCTTGCCCAAGTTTTTTTCACTTTTCCACATTCAGAAATTTTCAATTTGTATTTGAAAATACTTTTACCGATTTGCTTCTTGATTCTTTGATAACCCTGCAAATACTTTCAACCATATATCTGCCTAACCGCAGAGATTTTCTTTTCAATATTGCCGCAAAAAACATGGCAGCCATGTGAGTGTAGCCTTGGGTAAAAAACTCGAGACGAGTTTTCTTCAGATTAGTGGCAATGATAAGTCACAAGTAAAGTAAAAGCTATGAAAATAGTCCACTTCTTAGTCTGAACTGTGCAGTTGTCAGCCCAGAACTGTTCAACATCTGGGAAGTTTTCAATGAGCTTGACGAATGCGCTTGCTTCGTTTTCAGCGTTGCGTTTCTGAACAGCTTCGTGCCAAACGACGCAAACAGAGTTTTCCTCCAGTTTTGGATTCACCTTTTGGCAAAATGTTTTATTGAAGACAGCGATTTGACTTGTGAATGTGAAAACACACTCCTTTATCTGTGGCATCATGGGCAGGAGCAAAACTTTCTGCATGTTGACGCAAAAAATATTTTCCTTGCCACTTTGTTCATGCATTTTCCTTTCACTATAGAGAACTTTGGCCGCTCTTGGTATTGATTTAGGCCTTTCTTAGATTAAGCTTTCAATGTCGGTAATGTCACCATTCAACGTTTTGTTGTCATGGTCCAAGCAGATGTCATACATATCAGATGTTGGCTTTTCAAAGATATGTTCATTGACAAAAATTTCTTCTGAAATGCTTCAACTGAGGTTTGTTCAAGCGGAAATTTCCTGCGGAAGTCTTTGTGGATGGTATTGACTGTAAGAAAGTGGTCGAGATAAAGCCTTTTCGGTGCATTGGTTCTTCTGTAGTGACACGGGGTTGAGTGAAAACTGCTTATATGATGTTTGATTTGTTCTTTCATGTTGATGTAGCTGTTCCCACTACGTTGCTCAGTCAGAAAACTGTTTTCTCAGCTTTCTCTGTAGCCTTATGCAGTTCGTGCACCACTGAGTCATTTTGTACCCAAGCGTACCCAGGAAGATTTTTTGGCATACAATTTCTCTTGAAGAAGCACCTGTCAGAGACTTTAAAAAATAAACTATTTTCTTTTTTTCCTTTGATCTGTTTCTTCCATGTGTTTGTCACCAGTCTTCCTTCTATTCGGTATTTCATATGTGAGTTCCATAAGAAGAGACAGCTCTTTTCTCCTCTGTTCGTAAGGAATGTTCCAATAATTTGCATTAATCTGCTTCACTTCCTCCTCCGTAAACTTTTCCTGCATTTCATGTAACAGGTTTCCTTGCACAGGTCAGGTACGAAATGCTTATCCTGACCTTTCTGGATTCTATCCTCGATATTGCGGGTCCGCCTTACAGTTCGTAAATTAGCTGAAACTACAGCGCTAGTTTGGAGGTCCAACATTGATGCATTGAGATGGACTTGTTCAACATTTGAGTCAGAGTTTCTGTCGGGAAAGTGGCCTCCGACTGAGTTGATAGATGTTTCCAGTGGTTGGGGAAAAATCGCGTCAGAATCCAGCATCATTAATGGGATAAGTGTTGATGTCAACAGAGTATTACCGATACGATTCCAGAAGCTCCAAATTTTGAAGACAGGATTTACCTCAGTGTCGTCAATTTCAAGTGCTACTGATGGTTCTACAGCGGTTGTGAGTGCCGGTGATGGTTCTACAGTTGTTACAAAAGTACCTTGGAGTAGAGCCGAGTCATGGCTATTACTAGATAAAAATTGCGGATATTGTTAGAAAAAACCGTGATTGCACAAATACTTCATTTTTAGAGGCTTTTGATTGGTGGAGGTAAGCACACGGTTTTCACAGGGATTCTCTGGCCACATTCACAGTTTTGCTGCAAGTTGTTGACAATGTATTCACAGTTTTGCCAAGATTTACAAAACTGACTGATAGAAGGAGTGAAGATAGACGAATTTGGACTGCACCAATGGAAAGAGCGTGGTCGAAATAATATGGGGTTTGATATAACTCAGAATGTCAAAAAGTGACATTCACGCTAATGTCTTTCGACAACCGACGGACGGTCATGGCGGATTATTTATTTTTTCATATTGTTTGATTTGTTAGGGTGATTGTATCAAGCCGATGGAAATAGAATGTAACAGAGACATCATTTTACCACGAATTCGAAGTTTTAATGATCTTTCAAAGTAAAAAAAAAGAAAAAAAGGTCTCGCGATAGCAAAGTGCCAATTTCCATTAGTTTTCACTGTAAAACATTAGTTTTGGTCTATCTAGGGCGAGCATCTATAAAAAAACAAAAAACTAAATAGCCAGTTGGAAAAGAACTGTTAAATAGCTATTTATATCCTCACAGCGATATCCTCCCTTTTTAAAGCATCGTCGATTACAGATGCCTTGCTCCCTGCTTACCGTACAAAATAAATCATGTCCTTCATTAGACTGTAATCATGTTTCAATGAATATTTGGCTCTTACAGTCACTTGACCGGGGAATATCTGGGCGAAGTGAGTTTTTTGACTGTACAATTCCAATTACTTATCTACTAAATACCTTGGATCATTTTAAAGGAAACTGAAAAAAAAACTTCAAATGAAACGAAAAATTCGGAAAGTTTATATTCTGTGGGAATTAATGTTTACTGAATGAATACAGAGCCCAATAGGGAACCTTTAATTTGTACGTCTATCCTGCTCGTAAGTTTTGGAATTATGTTGGTTTCAAAACTTGAAACTGTCACAACTTTGGGAAAGAAAATCAGGTTGGGTCTAGAAACTGCTTTCTTTTGGCTGTAAACGTTGGTAAGATTCCTCCCAGAGGCTGAGCAAAATCTAAGCTGTTTTATTAGTATTTTTTCAAATTCTTTATTCATTTTCAAATTGTCTAAGCCTTTAAAAAAGGAAAGGGTGAAGCCTCTTAAAACAGCTTCTGAGGTTTTAATTTGAGTTACAAAAGCATTCCTGAAAGTTTGGTGAGCCGAGAATATTTTAACGTTAAGCTGTAGTTTATGCTTTGGAGTGGGAGGGTTGAGAGCAAGAGCTCAATATACCTTTTTTCTAATGGTACTTAGGAAAATATTTTTCTCACATAGTACAAAAAAGTGCCATTCACACTTATATCTTTCGACAGCCGACAGATGGTCATGTGGGATTATTTACTTTTTTCACATTTTTGGTTTTGTCAGGGTGATTGTATCAAGCAGATGGAAATAGAATATAAAAGAGGCATCTCTTTTTTGTATATATGATATATTTATTATTTGTATTATATCTATTATTATATTTATTATATCTTCTATCTATTACATATTATTTATATCTGGATATTTGGCTATTTAGGCTTTGGAGTGGTAGGGTTGAGAGGAGGAGCTCAATATACCTTTTCCTAATGGAATTTAAGAAAAGGTTTTGCTCACCTGGTACAGAAAATTTTCGTGCAAATCAATCTTCTTCACTGACACATATTCTTACAAAATTGCACAACTAAAAAGTGCGTGTTTTTGAGCGATTTCTCTATTTGTAGAGTAGTTTACAAAATCACATATCGCCCAATATTTCAATCATACTTTTAGTTTAATTTTATTTACTTTTAGTTTTTTTCTATTTACTTTTTTTGTTTTATTTACCTGTAGTTTGTTGCCTCTGCTCCTACTTTTAGCTTTCTGCTTCTTCTTTTAACAATATTAAATATTTTTCATAGGATGAAATTATAATTACTCCTTCTGATGTAAAGTGCGCTTTAAGAAAGATCAAGAAAAAAAAACATCCGCTGGTGTTGATCTGGTCTCTGCTAAACATTTTGAAAATGCTAGTGATTTACTTGTGCAGCACCTCTCGCGTTGTTTTAAATGTCAAATTCTTCAGGTGTGGTTCTACAACAATTTTCCATTGGCCAGATCACTCCTACTCCCAAAAAGGGGAAAAGAGATCTTGAAGATTGTCAAATATATCGCCCTATAACCGTTTCGTGTACCTCGTTCAAAATCTTTGAGTCTATTATTCTCAGTGAAATTTATTGTGAAATTGTTGAAATTTCAAGTCGGGAGCTTGCTCTTTATGCCCTTTTTAATGCTCTAGCTGATGTGGAAGGATTTGGTGATTTACTTATTCTTTGCACACTTGACATAGCTAGAGAATTCGATTCCTGTATATTTGCCCAGATTTTGTCAAAAGCTATAAAAAGAGGGGTTGATTCTTCTGTTATTAATTATCTCCGTTATATATATAGTCATCTTAAAGCAAAAATAAAAGGGATTTGGATTTTTTCAATATATTTAAGGGTGGCAGACTGGGTGTTTTAAATTCCCGTGCTCTTTTTAATAATTCAGTTTCTGCAGCTCAATGCTCTGTCGAGGGCATGTGTATTTATGGTGGAATCGCTGCTTCTTTTTTTTACCTACTCTGATGATATTTTGAATCTAAGTCGCACCTTTTTGGAAGTAAGAGAACTTTGTCTAAACTCCAGCATCAATATCAGCAAGTCGATCTGAATTTTATTGTTGATAAAACCGTAGAAATTGCTTTCAATCTTAAGGGTAACTCTGACATGTAACTTGAACTTTACGAAACATCTATTCTACTTTCTGATAGCTTGGTATCAGCTTATTTATCTTGGTATGCCCATTGGAAGAAGTATTAAAGAAACCATTAAGTTTGTAATTCAAAATCTCGCTAAAAAAGATTTTTATTGCACATGCTTCGCTTGCATCTAATATCACAAATATTAGTCGGTTTCAACTTTTCAAAATTCACAACAGTCTAATTGTGCCCCGTCTTCTTGCTATGTCCCTCATTTGGAAATTTTTTTCTGTTTCAAATAAAAAAATATATTAACTAAATCTATTTTAAATTCGCCAAGTATCTGCTGCATCTGCCTCCTTGGACCAGTAATTGTCTAGCACAAAAATTTAAATTGATTCTGCCTGCAAACATTAATGATAAAAGAGTGGAAGATCTCAAATCCCCCGCTAGAAAACTCAACCACCAGTGGTCTTGCCTCTTCGTATAGAATGTAGTTATGTTTGTGTTTGTTGATTGTAATCTCTCTTTTCGTTGATTGTTTATTTTTTCTTTTTATTTTGTCTTTGTCTTACTCTGTCACTAGGGCTACAAACCCTTTTTTTGTTGATGGGTCACAAAATAAATTAAATTAAATTAAATATATTTTTTGGATACTCTGCAGAGCAGATACTCACCAGTCACGGTAAGCTCTTATTTAATATTACGCTGCATTTGTTGTCTAAATCAAGAATAATAAGAGACCCAAATCTTCACTAATGTCACTGCCCCTTCATCAAAAATATATTGTATTTTTTCATTTTGAAATGGATATGACTTAAAATTTTCTTCTTCTTTGGGAGCTAAATTCCTTTTTTTGGACTTTTCATTTCAACACATCTTATCAAAAACGGCCTCTACAAATCCTTCTAACTGACAGCATTTGTGAAAGATGAAAATGAGAGCTTCTGTCTGGGTGTTAAGGATATGAAGTGAGGCAAGAGATATAGAAATGTTAGAGATTGATACTTGGTCATAGCCGAATTTTGTGGGGGGTTTAAAGTAAGCCTATTCTGGCAATGAGGAAAAAGATCATTGCAATGCTGAAAGCAGTTACGAAACACGAGTTATATAAATAATGAATAAGTTAAACTAATTAATAAATAATAAAAAAAACAAAGAGAGAAAACTTAAAGAAGAAAAGAGGCAAAATGAGAATTTGGTCAGCAGCGAAAAGACAAAAAACGAAAACGACGCGGATATTTCGCCTGAATAAAAAGGAGGTGTCTTCAGCGTAAAAGAAGACAAAGATTAAGAACAAAAATAAACTAAAAACACATAAAAAAACCCACCAATATGAAACCACAATTGTCGCAACAGATCATTTGGGTTACTGTTACTAATTGAATTACTTCGATGAAAACACAAAAGCAACCAGGTGATATTAAATTGAAATAAATACTGATGTGAAAACAAAACAGATAAAAATCATTCTGTATAAAACGGGGCAGCTAACCCGTCTAACCCCCCTTCTTTAAGATGATTAAATAAAAAGCAAGTTTAGCTTAAGAAACTTTAGCGTAAAGAGCGGGTCGTTGGGGAGGAAAAGCCCCTTTCATATACGGAGTAATTTCTGTGCGTATTTAGTTTTAATGTTGCTCCTTACTTTCATTTAAAAAACTTGTTTTTTTTTGTTTAATTTCTGGACGTTTTTGAATTAAAGCATGTTCTGATCTTGGCTCTCCGCACGTATATAATTGAAACGAAATTTGCATATTAATTAATTGCAATTGATCGGAAGATTTTGAGAAAAAAGAGCGAGGGAGGAGGCCTAGTTGCCCTCCAATTTTTTGATTACTTAAAAAGGCAAATAGAACTTTTAATTTTTTACAAACGTTTTCAATGGTAACAAATATACGTAACTTACGAATTAACTTACGTAACGAACTTCTATATTCGTATGTTTTATTGCGTATATGAAGGGGTTCAGCCCTCGTCGATACCTCGCTCTTTACACTAAAGCTTAAATTTTGTCCCAATTCCTTAAGAATGACCTCTGAATCACAAAGGCCGTAGAATAAATAGCTGAAATTACTAAAAATACTTTAGTGTAAAGAGTGATATATAACGAGGAGCTAAATCCCTCATATGCGAAATAATTATTTTTCGTTTTAAGTTTTAATGCTCCTACTTATTCTCAGTAGAAAAAACTTTTCATATTTATTTTTTCATTGTTTTTTCAATCAATGCTAGAAAATCCTGCACCCCCTTCATTGAAATTCTCTTCCCCCTTGAGAAGTTCCTTCATGGAAATATCCTCCCATGTAACCCCACCCCCTTCAACTCTCCCCCCTAAACAAAAAAAAACCTGAAAACGTCTGTACACTTCCCAGTAACCATTACTATATGTAAACACAGGTCAAAGTTTGTAACTTGCAGCCCCTCCCACGGTGACTGCGGGGGAATAAGTCGTCCCTAAATAAAGAGTTATTAGCTTTTTCGACTATGGTGAATTAAATGGCAATCTCAGAATTTTGATCCGGTGAATTTTGGGAAAAAATGAGCGTGGGAGGGGGCCTAGATGCCCTCCAATTTTTTTGGTCACTTAAAAAGGGCACTAGAACTTTTAATTTCCGTTAGAATGAGCTCTTTCGCGACAGTCTAGGACAACTCAGTCGGTACGATCACCCCTGGGAAAAAAACAAACAAAAAAAACAAATAAACACGCATCCGTGATCTGTCTTCTGGCGAAAAATGCGAAATTCCACATTTTTGTAGATAGGAGCTTCAAACGTCTACAATAAGGTTCTCTAATACGCTGAATCTGATGGTGTGATTTTCGTTAAGATTGTGTGACTTTTAGGGGATATTCTCCCCTATTTTCTAAAGTGAGGCAAATTTTCTCTGGCTCGTAACTTTTAATGGGTATAACTGATCTTGAAGATACTTATATATTTAAAATCAGCATTAAAATGAGATTCTTTTGATGTAGCTATTGGTATCAAAATTCCATTATTTTAGAGTTTCGGTTACTATTGAGCCGGGCCGCTCCTTACTACAGTTCGTTACCACGAACTGTTTGAAAGATTTACCTATTACTTAACAATGAGCTTTTTAGAATTCTGTATTGACAAGGGGGTAAATTCTATTGTTCTGAAGGACAAGGGGTAGCTAATCGATGTATCTCCAACCTCTTTACGCTAAAAGCTTAACTGTTGCTTAACTGAAAGCATTTTAGAGTGTAGAAAATATAGTCGATTAGTGATTACAGAAGTTTTATTTATCGATTGTATTTCAAAACTTGAAATGACGATGTTATTGCTTAAAGCAAATTAATCATCCCTTTGATTCTCAGGGTAATGTGAAGAAAAATAGCTTTTTATAAAGCTGTTCTTGCGTTTGAGTATGTACTCTTAAAGCATGAGAAGAAACAAAAATTAACGTACGTAGTGGTTGGCTGAGAAACTGTTCAAACCCGGCTCAATAGTAACCGAAACACTAAAAAATTGAATTTTGATACCAATAGTTACATCAAAAGAATCGCATTTTAATGCTGATTTTAAATGTGTAAGTTTCATCAAGATTAGTCTTACCCATCAAAAGTTACGAGCCTGAGAAAATTTGCCTCTTTTCGGAAAATAGGGGGAAACACCCCTAAAAGTCATACGATCTTAACGGAAATCACATTATCAGATTCAGCGTATCAGAAAACCATAGTGTAGAAGTTTCAAGCCCCTATCTACAAAAATGTGGAATTTCGCATTTTTTGCCAGAAGACAAATCACGGATGCGTGTTTATTTGTTTTTTTGTTTGTTTTTTTTCCCAGGAGTGATCATATCGACTAAGTGGTCCTAGACCACTAGACCTCTGTCGTGAAAGGGCTCATTCTAACGGAAATTAAAATTTATAGTGCCCTTTTTAAGTAAACAGAAAAATTGGAGGGCACCTAGGCCCCCTCCCACGCTCATTTTTCCCAAAAGTCACTGGATCAAAGTTTTGAGATAGCCATTTTATTCACCATAGTCGAAAAACTTAATAACTATGTCTTTGGGGACGACTTACTCCCCCGCAGTCCCCGTGGGAGGGCTGCAAGTTACAAACTTTGACCTGTGTTTACATGTAGTAATGGTTACTAAGAAGTGTACAGACGTTTTCAGGGGGGATTTTTTTGGTTTGGGGAGAGAGAGATGAGGGGGTTGGGGTTATGTGGGAGGATCTTTCCATGGAGGAACTTCTCATGGGGGAAGAGACTTTCAATGGAGGGGGCACAGGATTTTCTAGCATTATTTAAAAAAAAAAACAATGAAAAAATAAATATGAAAAGTTTTTTCTACTGAAAGTGAGAAGCAGCATTAAAACTTAAAACGAACAGAAATTATTGCGCATATGAGGGGTTTACCTCCTCGTAATACCTCGCTCTTTACGCTAAAGTATTTTTAGTAATTTCAATTATTTATTCTACGGCCTTTCTGATTCAGGGGTCATTCTTAAGGAATTGGGACAAAATTTAAGCTTTAATGTAAAGAGCGAGGTATCGACAAGGGATGAGCCCCCTCATATACGCAATAAAAACATACGAATATAGAAGTTCGCTACGTAATTTAATTCGTAAGTTACGCATATTTTTTTACTTATGAAAACATTCGTAAAAAATTAGAAGTTATAGTTGCCTTTTTTAAGTAATCAAAAAATCGGAGGGCAACTAGGCCTCCTCCCTCGCTCCTTTTTTCTCAAGATCTTCCGATTAAAACTATGAAAAAGCCATTTAGCCGCAAAAAATTAATATGCCAATTTTGTTTTAATTATTTATGTGCTGAGATTCGAGATCAAAACATGCATTAATTCAAAAACGTCCAGAAATTAAACAAAAAAAAACAAGTTTTTTAAATGAAAGTAAGGAGCGACATTAAAACTTAAAACGAACAGAAATTACTCCGTATATAAAAGGGGTTTTTCCTCCTCAACGCCCCACTCTTTACGCTAAAGTTTTTTACTGTTTTAAAAATAGAGTTAAGAGAAAGAGTCAAACTTTAGCGTATAGAGCGGGGCGTTGAGGAGGAAAAGCCCCTTTCATATATGCAGTAATTTCTGTTCGTTTTAAGTTTTAATGTCGCTCCTTGCTTTCATTTAAAGAAACTTGTTTTTTTTTTTTTTAATTTCATATAAAAGCTAATTTGTTTCTTTGATATTACTTTTCATTTTCACTTTAAATGTTTTTTTTATGAAAATAAATTAATTTGAATTCAATACTTTTAAATGCATTTACATGCAAACTCTTAATTGCACAATACATAAGCCCTACTTAATAAAACAACTTTTAAAATAAATTTAGAAAAATAGCCGAGTCAAACTCAAAAGGAACAAAAATTAACATGAGTAGGGCTGCTAACCCCTATGCCTTCTCAAGTCCACAACACAATTACCGCTTTACTGAAAAACAAAACTAACAAATCACCGTGGATTGTCAGTTTAATATGCATATATTGACATTTCTTCCTTAAGTTTTTGATAATTTTTCACTTATGAAAGTAAGAAAGGTGAAAACATTTCAAACGTATTTTGTTTTCAGTATAGCGCAAATTGTGTTCTGGTCTTGAGAAGGCATAGGGGCTATCAGCTCTACTCATGTTAATTTTTGCTCGTTTTAAGTTTGACTCGGCTATTTATTTTAATTTCTGTTTGTTTCGAGTTTCATTTATTTATTGATATTGATTTGTGACAGTTTTACGCTTGGAAGATTATTTGACTTTATTTTTGCTCATTCTTGGCTTAATGGAGCTCTTTACTTTTTCTTTGAAAAACTTGTCTTGTGTAAAAAGTTTTTAAATTAATTTCTATTCGTTTTTTATTGACATAGTCTTTTTCATAAAAAAATAACATAGTATATCTTTTCTGTTTTCTTCAATAACAATTCATAGTATGGGTTGCTGTTTGTTTGTCGGAAAAACTTTTCAACAATTTTTAATCCTGACACAAACAGTATTTTTAATTTAATTTTATAGCTTCTGACATTGACATGAAAAATAAAACTTAATATCATTCCCAAAGGATTCTATCTATGCTCTTTGACAGCCTGAATACACTTACACTCTTTTTATTTATTTAAGTTGTAAAAGCAGAAGTAGTAATAGTAGTATCCCCAAAGGTTTCAACTTAATATAATGTAGCTCTTGATATAATATAGCTCTCGATATAGGCTATTGCTGAGGTGTCTTATTGGCAACCATAAACGCATTGCCTTTTAATTTTATTTTAAAGCAACATTTAGTTTTAAAGCATAACAGACAAAATCTACAATTGTGGGGGGTTGACATGCCTAATATCCCTAAAGACATAGTTTTTGGACCGTTCTACTATGCTGAACAAATTGGGTGTCTCAAAATTTTGACTTGATGCGTTGGGAAAATGAATTGGCTTGAGAGAAGGGCTGCTTGCTTTCCAGTCTCTTGTTACACTTAAAAAGGGCACCAGACAATCATGCTGTAATTGGAGTGTGAGGGGGAGGACCTACTCTTCATATATCTTGTAAAAACATTTTAAATGTATATTGTTTTCAGTAAAGTGCAAATTACGCTCTGGTCTTGAGAAGGCATGGGCATGGGGGTGGTCAGTCCTACTCATATTAATTTTTGCTCGTTTTGAGTTTAATTCGGTTATATATTGTATGATTTAAATAAATGAAATATATTTAAAATGTTTTAACTTTTTAAACTTTAATAAATTGTATCCTGATTAATAAAACTGTATTCTGAATGCCCGATCCAGCACAGTTCCTTCGTGTATTTTAAAAGGGATTGATGTGTCACTTATCGCTTATGCAGATGGTATTTTTAACCCCAGTCGAACAGTTCAGTCGTTCGAAAGAAATTTTGCTATTTTAAGTAAGGAATTTGCTAAAATTAACCTTACATTCGATGGAGAAAAATCGGACGTGGTTCTGTTCAACTGGGGTGAATCTCGAGCAGGATTTACTATTATAATCGACAGCGGACAAATTTCCCCAAAATCACAAATGAAATATTTAGGGCTTCCTATCGGTGACACTCTTAAAGCAACTAGAAGGCTCTTGATCCTTCATTTCCAACGTCAAACAGCAACTGTATACGGATGCTTGGTAGCAAACAAACTTCGACTCAACCGCAAAATGCTAGCAAAACTTTACAATGCTTCTGCACTCCCAAATTTCCTATACCTTGCACCTTTTTGGCGTACGTTTATGATAACCGAGACGAAGGTGCTTCGGCAAATCTATTTCCGGCATGCCAAATACCTGCTTGCCCTTCCACCATGGTCAAGCAATTCATGGGTCATTAAAAGATACGGCATCATAGACCCGAATGCTTTCAGAAAAAAACATAGAAGCTTATAATAGTAGAATTGGTCGGTATCCATGGAGCGCTATTTTGATTCAATGAATGTTTTGCTTTTGTATGTTTTAATTGTTCTTCAGTAAGGTGAAGTGTTGTTTAGTTTGTTAGGTCATTTTCTTTTTCCTCTTTTCTTTTATTCACATTATACTCCGTTTTTCATGTGTATTATAACGGGTTATAAATAAATTCAATTCAATTCAAATTAAAATTATTAAAAGTTTTAGGATTATATATCAGTATATGTATACTAAACTGACAATCCACAGCCATTTTTTTCAGTAAAGCAAAAATTACGCTCTGGTATATGTTGATTATTGACAATGCAGAATTCACTTGTAATGTTTTAAAAGTTTTGAGTTTGATTCGGCTATTTATTGTAAAAAAAAAAAAATAATAAAAAACAAAAAGTCAATTAAACAAACATACACCCATTACATGAAAAATTAAAATTTTGTATTTCCGTGGTTAGAGACTTACAAATTCTGCTAAAAAGTCCTTGGCGATCGGAAGTTTGAAAGTACAACGTTCATCAAGATCCAATAACTCTTCGGGAGATGTCCCTCCTCCCTTACAGATTATATGTAATTTTTCCTTTGATGGCATATAGCTTTTAATCGACACGTCTAAACCCAATTTAAACCTCTGAAATATACAAGTTTAAACCTGTATATTACAAAATCACAATGAAAAACTATTTCTCTTATTATGCTTGCATATTTTTTTTATCAAAATTCGTTTTTAAAATGTCTGGTCGTATTTATCCCAGATCCCTCTTTGCTCAGAGTTGTGGAAGCCTGATCAAAAATACTTAAAAACGACTTAGAAATTTTGGTACTACTACTACTGACAACTCACCGCAGGATCGAGCCGCCTGAGGTTACACACAGATATACACACTCCTCGTATATCCCACTCTATTTAAAGCTTCCCACTTTAAACCCTCCCAGGAAGTTTCCATTTTCCTTCAATAGTTCCTTACTGAAAGATTCCGTTGGCCAAAATGACAATCTTTGGCAATCCGTTGTTCTTCTTCCGCAGAACGTGGTCTAGCCATCTCAACCTTCCTCTAAATATAGCCCTACAAAGCGAGAATGAGCCACATTGTTTCGTACAATCTACTGTTTGAAATACGGTCAGTCAGTCGGGTACCTAAATCAATCCGTATGGAAGTCTGGAAAAATCCAGCAAATCTTCCCCCGTTTTTCAGAGTGTACATGCTTCAGAACCATTCTTGACCATTGTCATCATTGTAGCTTCCAAAATTATAATCTTGGTTCACAGCCTTATCTTCCTATTCTTCCAAACTTTTTTCAACTTTGAAAATACCCCTTGGGCCTTGGCTGCTCTACTTCTAACATGTTTGCCGCACCCATTGTCTTTACTAATAATACAACCAGGCTGTCTACCTGATTGGTCTTTTCGTTATCCAACGTCACCCTTTCATCTTCACTTATTCCTAGCCTTAGCACCTAGTCTTTTTAACACAGAAATTAAATAAAAAAAACAAGTTTTTTCAACTGAAAGTAAGGAGCGACATTAAAACTTAAAACGAACAGAAATTACTTCGTATATGAAAGGGGCTGCTTCCTCATCAGCGCCCCGCTCTTTACGCTAAAGTTTGACTCTTTCTCTCAACTCTTCTTTTTAAAACAGTAAAAAACTTTAGCGTAAAGAGCGCGGCGTTGATGAGGAAGCAGCCCCTTTCACATACGAAGTAATTTCTGTTCGTTTTAAGTTTTAATGTCGCTCCTTACTTTCAGTTGAAAAAACTTGTTTTTTTTTATTTAATTTCTGAACGTTTTTGAATCAATGCATGTTTTGATTTTGGCTCTCCGCAGAGAAATAATTATAACGAAATTTGCATATTTTTTCTGGGGGGGGGGCTAAATGGCTTTCTCATAATTTTGATCGAATGATTTTGAGAAAAAAAGAGCGGGGGAGGAAGCCTAGTTGCCCCCAATTTTTTGGTTAATAAAAAAGGCAACTAGAACTTTTAATTTTTTACGAATCTTTTTATTAGTAAAAGATATACGTAACTTATAAACTAGCTTACGTAAAGAATTTTTTATTCTCATGTTTTTATTACACATATGAGAGGGTTCACCCCCTCGTCAGTACCTCTTTCTTTACACTAAATCTTAAATTTTGGCCCAATTCATTAAGAATGACCCCTGAATCACAAAAGCCGTAGAATAAATAGTTGACATTACTAAAAATACTTTAGCGTAAAGAGCGAGGTATTAGGAGGAGGTGAGCCCCTCTAATGGGTAATAATTTCTGTTCGTTTTAAGTTTTAATGCTGCTCCTTACTTCCAGCTGAAAAAACCTTTTTCACATTTATTTTTTCATTGTTTTTTTTTTTTAAATAATGCTAGTAAATCCTGCGCTCCCTTCATGGAAATTTTCTTCCCCCATGACAAATTCCTCGATGGAAAGTTCCCCCAGTATATCCCCCTCTTTTCAACCCCTCCCCCAACCAAAAAATCCTCCTGAAAACACCTGTACACTTCCCAATAACCATTACTATATTTAAGCACTGGTCAAAGTTTGTAACTTGTAGCCCCTCCCACGGGGACTGTGGAGGAGTAAGTCGTCCCCAAAGACATAGTTATAAGGTTTTTCGACTATGCTGAATAAAATGGCTATCTCAAAATTTTGATCCGTTGACTTTGGGAAAATAATTAGCGTGGGAGGGGGCCTAGGTACCCTCCAATTTTTTTGGTCACTTAAAAAGGGCACTAGAACTTTTCATTTCAGTTAGAATGAGCCCTCTCGAAACATTCTAGGACAACTGGGTCGATACGATCACCCCTGGGAAAAAAAAAACAAAAAACAAACAAATAAACACGCATCCGTGATCTGCCTTCTGGCAAAAAATATAAAATTCCACATTTTTATAGATAGGAGCTTGAAACTTTTACAGTAGGGTTTTCTAATACGCCGAATCTGATGGTGTAATTTTCGTTAAGATTCTATGATTTTTAGGGGGTGTTTCCCCCTATTTTCTAAAATCACACAAATTTTCTCAGGCTCGTAACTTTTGTTGCGTAAGACTAAACTTGATGAAATTTATGTATTTAAAATCAGCATTAAAATGCGATTCTTTTGATGTAGCTATTGGTATCAAAATTCCATTTTTTAGAGTTTTGGTTACTATTGAGCCGGGTCGCTCCTTACTACAGTTCGTTACCACGAACTGTTTGATTAATTTTCAAACCCATTCTATCACACTGAACTCGCAAAACCTTTAAGAACTCATTCATTTTGCTCACACTTTCATCTAGGATGCTTAAATCATCAGTATAATCTAAGTCCTGAAAATTTTTACTTCCCAATTTGATTCCGTGTTCTTCAATTGCCTTTCTTGTGAGACGAAGCCAATCAAAATGATCCATATAAATGGGGATAGAACACAACCCTGCTTAGCTCCGGGTTTAATACTAAACCAGCTACTAACCTCATTTCCTACTTTAACCGCAGCAGTGTTATTATTGTACATAGCACTAATCAATTTAATATATTTGTTTGATGTACCATACAAGGATGGTAATGATTTGTGTTTAATTTTACAAGCGAGGTTTAGTATAGATTTTTATGACAATATAAAAGCAAATTTAGCATGGAAAACTTTTTTCTGCTATCCTTGCTAGGGGAGATAAATGAATTAATTTACAGCTGCTGGGAAAAATTGAAAAATTCACTATATCTTGAAAATAATAGAAAAGGACAATACTTGAGGTTCAATTTTACAAGTATTACTTAATTTAGGTAAAAAAAAGGTAAAGGTAAAGGATACGGCATTAGACTCTACAGTCCCTACCGGCAGTGCTGATCTCTGTTTCTTGGCCCTTCAGCCAGTAAGTGCAATGGGGGGTTGGGGGCCAACTATCCTGTACTTAGGCTTTCGATAGAAATCAGAAGTACTTTTGGTATAAAAAGCTTCTTTTAACGAATATCCCCGACAGCCAAGAAAAAACCATTAACAGGTTAAAGAAAAGTCAAAGCTTCCCAAAATACTCATAACCGAATGGGACACTTGAAAACCCATATTCGGCAAAACAAGTATATGCACCCTTGGTCAACCAGTGAGAGAAAGATAGATCGGTATATTTAAAAACTATCAAAGCATAGCTAAATTCAGTTTTTTTTTTACAAAATCTTACATTTAAACAAAAATCACACACTATGGCTCAGCACTGAAAATCGATGTGAAGAAAGGCACGAAGGAGGTGGCGTAACGATTAGTTCGTACTTTAGGGGGTAGAATTTTATTTTGTAACAGAGTTCGACTATTGGGAGGGGCTGATTCGGGTAGCAGTGATCGGTGGCTCATATTGGCTATGACGGATTTTCCAAATTACAGAATTAGGTGTTCAAGCCGGACTTTAGGTGAAGATGAATTCAGTTTCGCTAAGGCTTAGTCATAGGGTATGTCGCAGTTTCGGAGTATAATCCTTGTTGCTCTTTTCTGGACAGACTCTATGTCGCGTAATAAGTACGCCCTGTGGATAGCAGATGGACCCCACACCGGGCTTGCGTACTCGAGCAACTGGCGAGCATAACACATGTAGGCATGGAGAAGACTTTGAGTATCACACCCAAAACCCCTCATTTTGATAAGTGTATGAAGGCTTGCATTAGCCTTGTGGACGGTTGAATTAATGTTGGGTACTGAAACTACAGTCACTAGTGAGGGTTACTCCTAAAAATTTTCATTTTGTTCACAATCGGGAAAGGGAATAGAGGCATGTCTAAATTCCGAATTATCTGAACGAATAATCTTCGACTTGGCTACGTTGATGATAAGGTCATGACTTGAGCATTCGGTCTTTAGCTGATCAAATAACTAGTCTGAAAACTGCTTTGTTATGATAGTGTTTTCGAATAGGTAAGCGAGCACTATGGACATATCATCTACAAACTTGTAACGGTCGTCGTGTTAACTAAGCAGGGAGTTAATTACAGCCAGGAAAACTATTCCAGCTAAGTTCGTGCCTTGTGGGGTCCCGCAAGAAGTATCTGACCATGATAAATACGAATAGTTTTCGTGGAATGCAGATACTTTTTGTTTTCGGCCAGTTGAGAAGTCAAGTATAAGGCCAAGGATGCGTCGTTTGGCACCTACTTCCTAAAGATTAATGCCTGCAGTCAGGTGGCGGATTAGGGCAAAGGCTTTTCTGAAATCCATTGCACAAATGTCGACGAAACATCTACATTTTTTGAGCAATTGGAGGACGCAGTCAAACATCCGTACTAGGTAAGTTGTCGTGCTAAACTTGGGGAGCCCACCGTACTGGAATTTATCAATACGCCCATGAATTTTTTTAAGAAGAAACTTGAGCACGAAGGCCTCCGTTACTTTCGCCAAACAAGGTGTACGTGATATCGGGCGAAGACAATCGCATGCACTAGGGGGGTACTTTTTAGGGATAACTCTAATATAGGTCCGTTTCCACTGTGACGGGAAATAGCCAGAAGAAAAACACTCGTTTATGATGATAGATAGTGTTAATGCTATGAAAGCTGCATTTTCGTGTAGCAATTTGACAGGTAATTCACCTGCTGTCAGAAGCTTGGCCGGCCTCTTTTTTCACAGTGATGTGCCACTTTTTGGGGTCTGAAGTAAGTAACTGTAGGGCATGGTTTCACGACCGTAACGAGCTTTAGCTTTCTTTACCAAAGAAACTATTTGATTTCGCAATTTCTTGCCGTTGATAATGTCACCACTGGAGTAGAGGCGAGACCTCTCTTTTATTAGTGATTTAATAGCTGGAGAGATCCATGACTTGTCGTATTCACTAACAACAAATGGTTTGCTGTAAACATCTATAGGTATTTACAGTATTAAGTGGCGTTGAAGTCGGATACCATAGTATCTAAGGACTCGTTACTGTGCACTTCGGGGAAGTCATACATGCCGATCCATCGACCGTATTCACAGATGGCCGAATTTGTACAAGGACGCACAGTGACAAGGGATAGTTTGGGCTTTGGTAAGGACTCTCTTGCTTTCCATAGAATTGCGTTATGGTCTGACATGCCAACGGGACCAAGAGAAAAGGGAGAGGAGTAAAAATCATCACAGTTTGTGAGTATAAGGTCCAATATGCTCCCTGAAGAGTGGGTGGGTATGTGCTCTAGTTGTTTTAATTACAAACAAGATAATAACCAACTCTTCTTAGTCTGGTTAAAGTCTCCTCCTATATTAAAAGCTGGGCTACTGTATATACTTCTCAGGTGATCAATAGGCGTTTGGAGGTGGAAAACCAAGTCCACCTCCAAACGTATACCAGTATACCAAGAATATACTGAAGCCACTATAATACAAGAAAAACGACGGGGAAGAGATTTTGGTTTGCAAATAGCCCAGATTATTTCATGAGCTGGATCAAATGATTACGGTAAAAATTAGCAGGGGATGTCTTTCCGCATGTACAATGTTACACCTCCACCTAGTCTATGTTCGCCTTGATCAGTGCGTGTGCTCAGGAAAATTTCGTAGCCTGCCATATGACCTGACGACCAATCAAGATTCTTCGTTTCTGTAACTGCGATAACTGGTTAATGTTTTTAACCATAAATGTTTGCTTTCAATAAAATAGTGAGTTCCAACTAGATCCTACTCGTCTTTGTTCTTATTTCTGCATAGTATTCTCCCTCATTTGACTCTTATCTTAAAAGGAATAAAAAGCAGGGCAAACATTCCTGATCCTACAGTATCTCCAAGATCACTTAATGTAATCCGTTCTATTGATCTTGAAAGGTACAGATCTATTGACCAAGTGCAAATTCTCCCAGAACCTTTGCAAATAAAGCTGGAGGATATTTAATATCATCTCTGTTCCAGATAAACCATATTTAAACCAAGTTTCCCGAAAATAGAAAACGGTTTAGATTTTCCTTTGAATGAATTTGTGAAACATCATCAAGTTGAAAAAGAACTACTAAGCTGAGAATAATAGGAATGTTTTTTTCACAATATATTACTGTTTTAAATGCTCAAGTCTTATAAAAAGGCTGTTAATGTGGATGTATCCAAAGCTTGCGGTACGGAAGGACCTGCATATCAAAGGCTAGAATATGTTGCAATAGTACTAACCCGAGACCGATTCGTACTTGGCTCTCGCAGCCATTTTCAAACATATTTGACATGACTTAGTTAGGATTATTTCTAGTTCTGGTCTTATTCTATGCCTTTGCAGTATTCATCCATCCTTTCGCCTAAGTAATCTACCAATTCATTTGTTTGTACTCCTTTGCTCTTTTATCTTGTTTTATACCTTATTAGACCTTTTTCGTCTGATGATTGCTGAAAATAAAGAGGAATTCCATCTACTATGCCGTAATCTCTTTTACTTTTTTTAACCTGGTGTTCCAGTATTCTTATCAAGTAAATAAATTTTTGTCAGATGGTTATTTTATTTTCGGCTCCTATTCAGCTGTACTATGTTGCTTCAAAAAGTTCTTAATTCTAAAGCTGCTCTAGTTTCATTTTTACCAGAAATAAAATAGAAAGCCTTCCTACTTTTGAATAATCCACATGTATCTTATATTTGACAGTGCAAACCTCTTTTAAAGCCTTGGAATAATTTCTCGAGGACCAGAGCGGATATTGACTAATATAGGCGTGCAGGAGACGACTTGAGGCCACTCCCTATTGAGCAGATGGAAATGTGACAAAAGCTTCACATATATACATATCATAAATAAATGAACCATTATTCTCCTTTAAAAAACGAAATTTTATAAAAACTACTTCTTCTAGAACGTTTTTAAGAGGGCTTTTGAGCCACCCTTCCATTACCCTCCTTTGTTGCTAAACATTTTTTGCCTGATTGTGAGCTGCCTGGCAATGATTATGGGCAAATAAATTGTTTTTATTTGTAAGAAAACCTTGTATTGGACTCTGAGCAATTGGGCGATATGTTTAAGCAATAAAGCGGAAATTAGAAATAGAAGAAGTAAACGAAAAGAAAAAAAGTCATATCTGGTGAAATTACTAAACTAAAAAAAAAATAAAAACTTAAGAATATGGAGTAAGAAAATTATTGATTGGGCATTTGATAAAATCGTACTCTCAGTGTGTAAGCCCGCGCAACGTCATGATTGGTTAGACAGCTGAAAGATAAGTAAGCTTAACAAAAAAATATCTCAAAAATAGAAAAATTAAAACTAGAGAATGAAAAGAAAGACAGAAAAAAACAGAGGGCCATCATTGTCTTGATCTGAAAAATGGAATAATAACAAAGATGCGAAAAACACATAAGGGTTCGATAAAACTTATTTTCTCGTTAATTGTTGATTGCAAAGTTATCTTTAAATCATCTCTCCAATATATTGTATTAGACTTGAGGAAAATCAAACTTTTTAGTGTTTATAAGTATTTCTTTACAGCAATAATAAATACCAAATGCAAGTACGGGATTTTATTTTGTAAAAAAAAAGAAACACAGGATGAACTTAGATCCGACACTTGTAGGGTTGGTTTGGGGCATATGGGGGCAAATTGAGTATCAAAAGGGTGGTGGGTTGCCTTTAAGCAGGTCTAACACCCCATAGAAATCTTAACTGTCAGTCAAATGAACCCTTCCAGCCACTATTTCCACGACAATCCATTCTCTACATTGAGGCCGAGTAAAATATGGTAGACACATGCTATTTACTAAGTGTGCTGTACAAAGACTAAGTTTGCAATCAAAATTGAATCTCGACAACCTCGCAACCAAACCGGTTTAACTCATAATTTTATGGCTTCACGGAATGGCTCCTGTTTTTTCCAGTAAAAGGTTGAGTCAAGAAAACAGGAGACATACCGATTGAATGCCGAGTACCTGTGAAATCAAACAGTAACCAAAGTAACCAAAAGTCTAAAAAATGGAATTTTGGTACCAATAGCTACATCAAAAGAATCGCATTTTAGTGCTGATTTTAAATATATAAGTTTCATCAAGTTTAGTCTTACCCATCAAAAGTTATGAGCCTGAGAAAATTTGCATTATTTTAGAAAGTAGGGGGAAACACCCCCTAAAAGTCATAGAATCTTAAAGAAAATCACACCATCAGATTCAGCGTATCAGAGAACCCTACTGTAGAAGTTTCATGCTCCCATCTATAAAAATGTGGAATTTTATATTTTTTGCCAGAAGGCAGATCACGGATGTGTGTTTATTTGTTTGTTTGTTTTTTTGTTGTTTTTTTCCCAGGGGTGATCGTATCGACCCAGTTGTTCTAGAATGTTGCGACAGGGCTCATTCTAACGAAAATGAAAAGTTCCAGTGCCCTTTTTAAGTGACCAAAAAATTGGAGGGCACCTAGGCCCCCTCCCACGCTAAATATTTTACCAAAGTCGACGGATCAAAATTCTGAGATAGCCATTTTATTCAGCGTAGTCGAAAAACCTTATAACTATGTGTTTGGGGACGACTTACTCCCCCACAGTCCCCATGGGAAGGGTTACAAGTTCAAAACTTCGACCAGTGCTTACATATAGTAATGGTTATTGGGAAGTGTACAGGCGTTTTCAGGATGATTTTTTTGGTTGGAGGCAGGGGTTGAGAAGAGGGGGATATGCTGGGAGAACTTTCCATCGAGGAATTTGTCATGGGGGAAGAAAATTTCCATGAAGGGAGCGCAGGATTTACTAGCATTACTTAAAAAAACAATGAAAAAATAAATATGAAAAAGTTTTTTTTTCAGCTGGAAGTAAGCAGCAGCATTAAAACTTAAAACGAACAGAAATTATTACCCATATGAGGGGCTCACCTCCTCCTAATACCTCGCTCTTTACGCTAAAGTATTTTAAGTAATTTCAAGTATTTATTCTGCGGCTTTTGTGATTCAGGGGTCATTCTTAATGAATTGGGACAAAATTTAAGCTTTAGTGTAAGGAGCGAGGTACTGACGAGGGGGCGAACCCCCTCATATCTATCTATCTTCTATATATATAAAAATAAGTTGTTTGTTTGTGTGTCTGTCGACTGAAGTCATTATAAAGATTGAGCTGTATGTCGTCATGAAGTTGTTTGTCGACTGACGTCATGTTTGTCAAATGATGAAATTACAGACCGGGACACCGGGACACAAATGACGACCGGGACACCGGGACACAGGGAATATAAATGACGACCGGGACACTCAAAGAGAAATTACAGACTGGGACACCGGGACACAAATCACGACGGGGACACAGGGAATATAAATGACGACCGCGACACAGGGACACAACTACAACGGGGACGCCGGGGGCACAGGGGGGATATATAAATGACGACCGGGACACAGGGAATGTTCGAAGAGAAATTACAGACCGGGACCAAAGGACGACCGGGACACAGGGAATATAAATGACGACCGGGACACTCAAAGAGAAATTACAGGCTGGGACACCGGGACACAAATGACGACCGGGACACAGGGAATATAAATGACGACCGGAACACAGGGACACAACTACAACGGGGACGCCGGGGGGCACAGGGGGATATATAAATGACGACGGGGACACAGAGAATGTTCGATTAGCAATCACCATCAACAAAGCTCAAGGGCAATCATTAGAATAATGAGGTATAGATCTGAATACGGATTGTTTTTCCCATGGACAATTATATGTTGCATGTTCAATAGTCAGTGAACCTGACAATCTATTTATATGCACAGACAATGGGACAGCGAAGAATGTTGTATATTCGCAAGTTTTACGTAGTTAAAAACATATATATATACATACATATATATATATATATATATATATATATATATATATATATATATATATATATATATATATATATATATATATATATATATATATATATATATATATATATATATATATATATATATATATATATATATATATATATATATATATATATATATATATATATATATATATTCATAGGTGGGACAGAGGGACACAACTACAATGGCGCGTAACTAATATGGCGCATAACGACTTACACGCGCGGGGGGGGGGGGCTTGGGGGGTGCGCGAAGCGCCCCCATCAACTAGGTGGTGGGGTGGCGCAAAGCGCAACCCCAACAGCTAGTTATGTAGTAAAAACACGAGAATACAAAAGTTCTTTACGAAAGCTAATTTATAAGTTACGCATATCTTTTACTTATAAAAAGATTCGTAAAAAATTAAAAGTTATAGTTGCCTTTTTAATTAACCGAAAATCGGAGGGCAAATAGGCTTCCTCCCCCACTCTTTTTTCTCAAAATCATTCGATCAAAATTATGAGAAAGCCATTTAGCAAAAAAAAAATAAATATACAAATTTCGTTTTAATTATTCCTCTGCGGAGAGCCAAAATCAAAACATGCATTGATTCAAAAACGTTCAGAAATTATCAAAAAAAAAACAAGTTTTTTTAAATGAAAGTAAGGAGCAACATTAAAACTTAAAACGAACAGAAATTACTCCGTATATGAAAGGGGCTTTTCCTTCTCAACGCCCCGCTCTTTACGCTAAAGTTTTTTACTGTTTTAAAATGTAGAGTTAAGAGACAGAGTCAAACTTTGTCGTAAAGAGCGGGGCGTTGAGAAGGAAAATCCCCTTTCACATACGGAGTAATTTCTGTTCGTTTTAAGTTTTAATGTCGCTCCTTACTTTCATTTAAAAAACTTGTTTTTTTTATTTAATTATGAATAAAACCCGTTTTGATTGTGAGATTATCGAGATTCCGTTTTGATCTGTAATCAATTTTGATCACAAACTTAGTCTTAGTATAGATTAAATAAAAAAAAACAAGTTTTTTTTAACTGAAAGTAAGGAGCAAAATTAAAACTTAAAACGAACAGAAATTACTTCGTATATGAAAGGGGCTGCTTCCTCGCCAACATCCCGCTCTTGACGCTAAAGTTTGAATCTTTCTCTCAACTCTTCTTTTTTAAACAGTAAAAAACTTTAGCGTAAAGAGCGGGATGTTGGTGAGGAAGCAGCCCCTTTCATATACGAAGTAATTTCTGTTCGTTTTAAGTTTTAATTTTGCTCGTTACTTTCAGTTAAAAAAAACTTGTTTTTTTTTATTTAATTTCTGAACGTCAATCAATGCATGTTTTCATTTTGGCTCTCCGCAGAGGAATAATTAAAACGAAATTTGCATATTTATTATTTTTTTTTTTGCTAAATGACTTTCTCATAATTTTGATTGAATAATTTTGAGAAAAAAGAGCGGGGGAGGAAGCCTAGTTGCCCTCCGATTTTTTGGTTAATTAAGATAAAGGCAACTAGAACTTTTAATTTTTTACGAATCTTTTTTTTAGTAAAAGATATACGTAACTTATAAATTAGCTTACGTAAAGAAGTTTTGTATTCTCATGTTTTTATTACATATATGAGGGGGTTCGCCCCCTCGTCAGTACCTCGCTCTTTACACTAAAGCTTAGATTTTGTCCCAATTCATTAAGAATGACCCCTGAATCACCAAAGCCGTAAAATAAATAGTTGAAATTACTAAAAATACTTTAGCGTAAAGATCGGGGTATTAGGAGGAGGTGAGCTCCTCATATGGGTAATAAATTCCGTTCGTTTTAAGTTTTAATGCTGCTCTTTACTTCCAGCTGAAAAAAACTTTTTCATATTTCTTTTTTCATTGTTTTTTTTTTTAATAATGCTAGTAAATCCTGCACTCCCTTCATGGAAATTTTCTTCTACCATGACAAATTCCTCGATGGAAAGCTCCCCCAGCCTATCCCCCTATTTTCAAACCCTCCCCCCAACCAAAAAATCCTACTGAAAACGCCTACACACTTCCCAATAACCATTACTATATGTAAGCACTGGTCAAATTTTTTAACTTGTAGCCCCTCCCCCAGGGACTGTGGGGGAGTAAGTCATCCCAAAGACATAGTTTTATGGTTTTTGACTATGCTGAACAAAATGGCTATCTCAAAATTTTGATCCGTTGACTTTAGGAAAAAAATGAGCGTGGGAGGGGGCCTAGATGCCCTCCAATTTTTTGGTCACTTAAAAAGGGCACTAGAACTTTTCATTTTCGTTAGAATGAGCCCTCTTGCGACATTCTAGGACCACTTGGTCGATACGATGACCCCTGGGGAAAAAAAAGAACAAATAAACAAAAAAGAACAAATAAACACGCACCCGTGATTTGTCTTCTGGCAAAAAATACAAAATTCCACATTTTTGTAGATAGGAGCTTGAAACTTTTACAGTAGGGTTTTCTTAGACGCTGAATCTGATGGTGTCATTTTTGTTAAGATCCTACGTTTTTTAGGGGTTGTTTCCCCCTATTTTCCTAAATAAGGCAAATTTTCTCAGGCTCGTAACTTTTGATGGGTAAGACTAAACTTGATGAAACTTATATATTTAAAATCAGCATTAAAATGCGATTCTTTTGATGTAGCTATTGATATCAAAATTCAATTTTTTAGAGTTTTGGTTACTATTGAGCCGGATCGCTCCTTACTACAGTTCGTTACCACGAACTGTTTGAAAACCTAGCAAAGAGCATTGTATGACCACATTTAATTCGGCTTCATTATTTAGAATGGATGGTCGTAGAAATAGGGGCCGGGAGGGGTCCATTATTTTTGGAATAAGTAATACTTCTTGGAAAATATTAAAAGTATTCTAGGAGAGGAATATTTTAGTTTTTATCTGAATAAGTCATGGGTGTAGAATCACGAAAAAACCTTAACCAAAATTAGCAGGATTTAGAATTTGAATTCACATCAAGGAAACTTTTTATCTGTATGTTTCTACATCCCTGACGCATAAACCTTTTCTGTTCAAAATTTAAATATCACTCTCCTAGAATGCTTTTATTATTTTCCAAGAAGAAATCGTTCTTGATTCTAGAGATAATGGATATTGCATTTGGCACCAAATGCTATACACATTAACAGAATGTCAAGCCTAGTTCCTGTTACTTAGAAATACATTATTTCGTACACGATGCCTCGGATAGTGTCTTTGGTTATGTTATATCCCAGATAATACGAGATGGTTTCAAATTCACTATAGGGCTATAACGTCTGCTGTGTTATATTGTTTGTCGAATATATTATGAGAGGATTGTCAAGATTCGACAGAAAATTGTGCATGGTAGAAAAAAACCCAAAAATAATACAAAATATTTAAATAATTTTGATAATAGAAGAAACCCAGAAAATAGAAAAAAATATATAATATATTGCCCATTTAAAAAACGGTTCATTACCCCAAAAAGAGTAAATAAATAAAGTAAAAAAGAAACAAACAATTGAGTGAAAACTTAGATGCTCTTCCGAAAATCAGTCAAATTTTCTCAGGCTCGTAGCTTTTGATAGGTAACATTAAACTTAATGGACTTAACATATTTGGAATCAGCTTAAAAGCTAATTCTTTTAACATGTTTATTGTTATCGACATTTCGTTTTTATACAGTTTTGGTTACAATTAGGCCGAGTCGCTCCTTACTTAGAAATCGTTAGCATGAACTGTTTAATTGACTTTTACGTCAGCTTTATTTATTCATTCACAGCGATTTTTTTTGGGTTTTCTATGAGTTAATTTCTGCTAATTTTCAGCTTTAAAATCGCTCTTCTTACAAAAAAAAAGTGTTTTAGCTGATTAGCGAAAGTAATGATGGAAAATTGTTTGTAACGTAGGAGTCGAAATTATGAGTAATTTTTTTGCTTCTTTTTCGTTTAGAAAATTACTAATATTTACAAATTAATTACGTATATAGAAAATCTATATGAAATATATATAATCTATTTATCATTTGTCTAATTTTTTCCAAAATTATGGACTTCTTTTACTATTCTTTACTCTTAGCAACCTTTGTTTTGTTTAATAAATTTTTGTCCAATAGTGATGCCCTGTTGGAAATCTCCTTCTTAATAATTGGATTAAATCTAAGCCATAATTTTGTTCACATTTATGTACTTATAAAGGCACCAGAATGATAGAAAAAACATTTTTCTAATTTTTTTGGAAAAAGGAACAGTATATTCTCCTCACGTAAAAGCTTTTTTCTGCATCAATTCCTGGAAACAAAAGTGTCGTTTGTTTTTATATTGATAGCCATTGCTTTGAATAAGTTACTATGTTCAAACACTCAATCTTGGTCTCATGAATAAACGAATAAAAATTTAGAAAATCCAATCAACTCTGAACAATGCCAATATTCTGAGGTTATCATTTACATAATGCTGTCATTCTAGGTTGAAAAGCTCTGGGACGTTTTCCTAGTGTCGGACGAGGGGGAAATGTTTTAGTCACCTTTAAAATGATTTGAATAGGTCGGGCACGTGCAAAGAAATTATTTTGGGAGATGGAGGAACTAGTATCAGTTTTTTGGGGTTTTGTTTTGTCCTTATTCATCATAATAAAGAATTTATAGTGTACGTGTAGGTATGACTAGTGATATCTGTGTAGCGGTGATGTCATGCTATTCTTGCTGAAATCTGGATTACTAGATCCAGCAATCAGAGCAATTATGAGAACAACAAGAGCAGTTTAAAACTCTAGGGGTGGAGCCATCTTCAACCAAAGTGCAGTTCGGTCGCTGGAATCTATGAGCAATGGTGCCCAAGAAAGTCGAAATTAAACAAAACAAAAAATCACTGCTGGTGCGTTTTTGATTAATTTGGCCCTTAAGTTACTCTTTGTTGAGTAGACTTGTTGTAAGAGCTTGTGTAGTAGGACGATTATTAGGATGTTTAAAACAACTATGCTTGTTTAATTATACTATCGGTGTATTATCCCATACCATTAGATAAAAAAAAGAAGTTTCAACAATATACATGTAGGGGAAGGTTTGCCTCCAGCGGTTTAATGAGAGATAATGGAATGTAAATTAAATATTTACTTTGATATTTATTTTTAAAAAAAGCATACCCTTTAATATTCCTCAAAAATACACTTTTGGAAGGATAATTTCTATAAAACAGCAATGGTTTCTAATCGGAGGCTCTGAAGTTGACGGATATTCTATATTCAATATTACCGACAAATTGGAATTTTTACCTGTAATTATAATACATAAAAATTATTCAGCATAAGAAAATTTTCCTTACAATCTTGGTAAAAGAATCCTAAGATATTTCTTGACAGACCAAATCTGGGGGAAAACTGTGGTTTATAATATGTTCGGAATATTATTCGGAATATTATCTGGATCTGTCAATTTCTAAGAAAACTAACTTTTTGGCGTCAAAATTTATACGAAAGACATATATATATATATATATATATATATATATATATATATATATATATATATATATATATATATATATATATATATATATATATATATATATATATATATATATATATATATATATATATATATATATATATATATATATATGTATATATATATATATATATATATATATATATATATATATATATATATATATATATATATATATATATATATATATATATATATATATATATATATATATATATAATAAATATATATATATCTATCTATATATATAAAAATAAGTTGTCTGTGGATGTGTGGGTCTGTCTGTCGGGTGACGTCATGTTTGTGTGTTGACTGACGTCATGTTTTCGACTGACGAAATTACAGACCGGGACATCAGGACACAAATGACGACCGGGACACCGGCAAATAGGGAATACAAATGACGACCGGGACACTCAAAGAGAAAGCGACCGGGACACAAGGAATGTTCGATTAGCAATCACCATCAACAAAGCACTGGGACACAAATGACGACCGGGACACAGGGAGTATAAATGACGACCAGGACATAAGTAAAAAAAAACTAAAAAAAAGGTAAAAACTACAAAAAAACTAAAAAGAAAAAAAAACTAAAAACTAATAAAAAAACTAAAAAAGCTAAAAAACTAAAAAAAAACTAAAAAAGAAAAATAATAAAAAAAGGAAAAAAAATGACGACCGGGACACAGGGAATATAAATGACGACCGGGACACAGGGACACAACTACAACGGGGACGCCGGGGGGCACAGGGGGACACAGGGAATGTTCGATTGCCAATCACCATCAACAAAGCTCAAGGGCAATCATTAGAATCATGAGGTATAACTAAAAAAACTAAAAAAAGGTAAAAAACTAAAAACTAAAAAAAAGACCAATTCAAAAACGAATGTATATACAGACCGGGACACTGGGACACAAATGACGACCGGGACACCGGGACACAAGGAATATAAATGACGCCCGGGACACTCAAAGAGAAATCACAGACTGGGACACCGGGACACAAATGACGACCGGGACACAGGGAATATAAATGACGACCGGGACACAGGGACACAACTACAACGGGGACGCCGGGGGGCACAGGGGGATATATAAATGACGACGGCAACAAAGGGAATGGTCGATTAGCAATCACCATCAACAAAGCTCAAGGGCAATCATTAGAATCATGAGGTATAGATCTGAATACGGATTGTTTTCCCATGGACCATTATATGTTGCATGTTCAAGAGTCGGTAAACCTGACAATCTATTTATATGCACAGACAATGGGACAGCAAAAATTTATATATTAAGTTTATATATAGTATAAAAATATATATATATATATATATATATATATATATATATATATATATATATATACATATATATATATATATATATAATATATATATATATATATATATATATATATATATATATATATATATATATATATATATATATATATATATATATATATATATATTATATATATATATATATATATATATATATATATATATATATATATATATTTATATCTATCTATATTCACAGGTGGGACATAGGGACACAACTACAATGGCGCGTAACTAATATGGCGTGTAACGACTTACGCGCGCGGGGGGAGGGGGGTCTTGGGGGGCGCGAAGCGCCCCCACCAACTAGGTGTTGGGGTGGCGCGAAGCGCCACCCCAACAGCTAGTATATATATATATATATATATATATATATATATATATATATATATATATATATATATATATATATATATATATATAACTTCGAAGATAAATAAATCACAGAGGATTAAACCTTACTCCTGTTTAAAGAAAAAATTGTTCTTTTTTTAAGCGTTACCCTCATTTTAGTTTTTTTTAATACCCTCAGTGAATATAATTTTTTTTTTGCATCCCGAACAGTGTTGTTTTCTAATCATACTATGTGTCATGAAACAGTTTATTTTTTTTCTTTTTGTAATAAAAAGTCAGAGAACTAACTATTATAAAAATAGTAGTTGTGCGCATCATAATTATAATCAAACTAGTTTTTTTAATAATAAATATTAATTTCCAGTTCAGGCTGTTTGACATGTTTATATATCACCACGGACAAAGAAAAAAGTCAATAAACTGGCAACCAAAATAAATAGATGAGGAAATATTTCAGTTGCTCAAAACACTTTTTTACCTTCCTGAAAAAGTTATCCTTGAGTTGCCATACTTTCTAAAGTGGCTGTAATAAACTCAACTTGACTGAGCCTTCTTAAATAAAGCCTTGGAACTTTCGAATAGGAAAAAACAATTCTTTGATGGTTCTCACTAAAATCGGAATATTGGTGCTTGAATCTCTACTCCAAAGACTATATGTAACTTATAAGAGTGGAAATTGGCGCTAGTATCGGCAAAAAACCATCAACGCCATCTAATGGTTTACCACACTTGGACATGTTTCCAAACTTTGCAATAATTTTTCTGTCAGGAACTGAGATCATACACTTATTACTACACTAACCTTACCAACTACACTAATAAAATTAATTATTTTCATTATTACACAGAAGAAATGCCAAATGTCACCAAATGCTAGATGCCGTTGTGTTTTTTTTTGTCAACCCTTGTGTCAGTTTCTACTCTTGTAGGTTGCCCATACTCTTTGCTCTACTCTTACTAATTTACTAATTTTGAATTTTACTAATTTTACTATCTTACTAGATATAATCTCTAGTATAATCTTACTAGAATTTTACTAATTTTGGGACAAAAAGACGTCTACGGTCGAATGATTAGCTCGCTAGTCTTAGTACCCTAGTAAATAAGCAAAAGAAATTGACGGCATGATGTTTTAACCTACGTTTTCTGGGTCTTGTGGGTATGTGAAGGTGTTATATCTACGAAGGTTTGTTCTCTGCCATCTATTTAGCCACAATTCTCTGCCCCCCTACACGGGACGAGGTATAATTCCGGGTGCGTCACATAGCTACCTTTAAATCTCTTGGGTGCCAAAATTAGAAACTGCCTGCAGGGTTTGAATTAAAAAAAAAAAAATAGAGTTTGGTGTCAGCTCTGCTACTAAAGCGTATAATACATTTTTTCTAATTTATAAGTATTATTTTTTAGGTATCTTGGGTCAGAGCTAGGGATCTTGCGGTTTTGGCCTCATCCACCGAAAGCCATACTTCAGATATGAGAGTGGCTTCATTGCATGATGCTGACACTGACGAGTGGACATTACGGATAAACCCGGCTGCCATCAAAGATTCTGGCATATACTTATGTCAAATAAACATAGAGCCCAAATTGCAGTGGCCTGTAAGCCTTAGGGTTGAAGGTATGGAATGTGAGTGCTGTTTTGTCCCTCTGTCCTTAACTTTAGATAGGCTATGCACAAGTTTCCAAAATATATTGCTAAGTTTCCCTTTTGTCACAAAACAGGAAGTATTCTAACCCAAATTTATGAAAATATTTTGTAATCGTTCTTTGCCTTAAAATTTCTTCAATTGTTAAAACTTGTGAAGCTTTGTGAAAAATTTTTAATGGTGAATTCAAAATTTAATTACAAATGAGACAATACCCAAAAACCTTTATTTGACTTTTAGATTGACGTTTTGATCAGCAGTATCCAATAAAGGAGATAGAGGGGTGGGGCAAATCTTCCCTAAGATTTGTAAAGCCTTTATGCTTCATAAAAAACCTTTTTAGGATGTATTTCATTGAAACAAAACAAAAACGACAAATCCACCTCTTTGATTTATAAAAAAAGTCCCCCCCCCCAAAAAAAAGAATTCATGTATTCACACTACGGCGATTGAGTTTTAATTCAGTAGATACCCTATAATGAAGGATATACCCTACTATGAAGGATCTACCCTCGGAAGATATGGGACTAACTGAAGGTTTAACCAAACATAAAAGTCGAAAGAGGTTTTAAACAAGGTTACACTTCTCATAGAAGTTACACCCAATCGATATTCCATTAATTTTTTCTCTGAAAACTTTTTCAAATAAAAATCTTGAACAGTTTTTATTTTGTCTCTACCAAAATTCTTCCTGTTTATTAGGTCTGCACCTAATCTGCACCCGCCTCTGCACCTAAGGTGTGCAGGTACGATCTAAAGCACAGTTCATTTTAAACGGGTGTCAAGAAAATCATAGGTGGAACTATTAATTATATTATTTAATTTAAATTCGTATTTCAAGGAACGTGAGCGGAGGAGAATTCATGTTAATTTTAGATTTATTATGATATGATGTAATTATTTTACCTTAACAACAATCTACATACCAAAATCAATATGATTCAACCAAACGGTTGACGCGGGCTAAATCAGGTAAAAAAAAATACATACATATTACATCTTTTAAATTTCACAATAATTGAAAAAAACACACAATTAAATATTAAAATAAAATTTGGTTATATGTAAATATCATAATATAAATAATGTGGTAATGTTAAATTTTGGTTCGGAGTGAAGGCTTAAAACTAGAGGAGGCCACGTTTCATTTAGTGTTCGTCGTTTTTATGGCCTTAAATAGGCTCCAATGAGCAAATACTTATCGTACATTGTTTGCTTTTTTAATCAAACTCTGTTGAACTTTGACTTGAGAACTAGAGCCTTTTCACTCAATCTAGCTGTTTTCTAAACCATTTCTCTTAAGTGACTGACCTTTGCAAATTTTTTACCAATAGTCACAGAAATATGATCTCATTCCATAGAAGCAGATTGTTCTAGACGTTTCCTTTCCTTTAACTATTTGTATTTCCTCACAGCTGTCAATAGCACTGTGACCTTTTATTATCCAGACTCATAATCCATTGAGGAATCTAATATCAACGTAATTTAAAAGAAATACCTCTCTTGAGCCTCTAATATTACTTCCTTTTTTCAACCATAAAAAGTGAACTTCTGAATACTGTGGCCTATAATAGTATTGCAGAAGCATTTGGAATTGATATATCATAAGTAAAATGACAGCTTTAGCATTTTTTTTTCCCCTCCACTCATTAGAAAAAAAGTTCTCAGCTGTATTTGGTTCCAATAAAAGTCAGAAAATAATTTTCCGTGTTCTTTTATTACCAAAAAGAGGAAGAAGAAAAGTATAAGAAAGTACAACTTTTCATCCAAACGAAATTTATTTGTTCTGGACCTAAATTACAAAAAAGTTTTTATTACTACTTTTTCCTTTTTTAAAAACAACCTTAGAGAGTTGAAAGATACTTTTTCATCACACCAATTTTAATACTTTTCAGCAAAATCTATATATTTTTTATTTATTATTATGCCCAAACTTATGAAAAAGATTCACATCTGTCTGCATCATAGACAAGAAGTTTTGAACATGACAGGGTTTCGTCCTACATGCTCAGGACTGTAAGGAGAGAAACGTTGAGGTAGCTAGGACACGTCTTGCAGATGAAGGGTGGTGTTTTGTCAAAGATCGTTCCTTCAGCCATCCATTTTAGTCCAAACGAAAAGATAATCGTCACTAAATAGAGTAAAGAAGTCGTAGGGAAGGATTTAAAGTTGGGACCTCTTCAGAGTGACTAAAGAAGGAAGTATTAGATAGATTAGGGCAGAGGAAGAGCGTTCGCTACTGCAGTGGACTCAGGTGGCTTGGTGCTGCAGTAGTAAATTAAATTGAACACAATTTGGAATAAATCATTTTATTGAAGCTCCCAGTGGCGCCATTTGGGGAGGGCAGAGGGGGCCATGGCCCTCCTCTGATTTCTGGAGGGGCCCAATTTTAACCCAGTAATTCTTTGTTTATTCGTCCTTGTTCTACTTTTTTCTCTTATTTTACCGTATTTCTACTGTGAATTATTACTAAATAGCATATTCAATATACTCAACGATTATTACATTTCAAGAAAGTATCCTGCTTTTGCCGTTTTCCCTAATTAATTTATGGTCACCCTTTTGGCTGGGGTCTGCAAAGTCCTTTCTGGGCTTGGAGACATTGAAATGTCTCCAGTAATCAATGAGTTCCGTCAGTCGGCACATTTATGTGTAGGCTAGCATCTGAAAAAGAGGGTTACCCAGTCAGGGTGTCATTCCAGTTTTGTATTTAGTTTCTACTTACCCTTCATCAAATAAAGAACCGTGAAACAATGTTGAGTTGTGTTCAAGTTCAAATCGGATTATTGAAACATGAGTTTATCCGGTGCGAATGGTGCGAAAAAGGAAAATATAAGCCCAAATGAAAGAAGAAGAATACAGATGCGACGACAATTGGCTTCGATTTTCAAACCGACTGTAAGTAAATCTACCACATTTTATGGGGACAACTCATCGGCAACCGAAGTTTTACCGACAAACGAGCAGACCCTAGACGTGAGGCAACTTTCTGAGGAGACAAATCTGTGCGAACCAAAAACGGAGGAAATGGCTTCCAGAACGATCAGTACCGATTTGTCCATGAACCCATATAATAACCCCTGCCAACCAGTTTTGACTGACTATCTCGCCGCCACCATCGGGAATCGCAAACAAAAATTTAACAGCTCCTATTTCTTTGCATACCCATGGCTCGAATATTCGATAGAACAAGACTCGGTGTTTTTTTTCAATTGTCGACATTTCAGCGGATACTCGCTAAGATCAGGCGAAAGGTATGAAACTAGAGCATTCATTGACGTAGGTTTTAGAAAGTAGAAAGACATTTCTTAACTGATACTGCAGCACGAAAACAGCGACCAACACAAGGCAGGTACTATTTTTTTTACTCAGTTTGAAGCTATTAAGACGGAGGTGGCCGAATCTGTAGCGTCATGCCTCTTTAAAGAACGCAAAAAGGAAATACTAGAGAATAGACAGTACGTAAAAGCTCTACTAAAACCTACAGCTTTACTTGGACGGCAAGGTCTTGCGTTTCGTGGCCATGATGAAGGATAATCTAATGCCAATCAAGGGAATGTCGTAGAGACAGTACAACTTTTAACGGAAATCAACCCGGACTTGATGAAAAACTCTCGTAAGGCCAATGGCCATAATACGAGTACCAAAACGACTGCATTGAGGTCATAGGAAATGAAATCAAAAGTTCTATCGTGAAACAAGTTAGAGAAGCAATATATTTTGCTGTTCTTACTGACGAGACAAAAGACCTCTAGAAAAAAGAACAACTCGCGATCTTAGTGCGCTATGTTCATGACCTGAAAATCAAAGAAAGGGCCATAGGTTGCTACCACATGCGCAAGTTTGACACTGAGAGTTTGGCCGACTTCATTTACAACAAAATTAAGGGTATCGGCCTTGACTGGTCAAAGTGTATTGAAAAGTGCTATGACGAGGCCAGTGTAATGAGTAGACACTTTTCAGGAGTACAGGCCCGTCTTCGAGAAAAAGCACCACCAGCAGTGTACACTGTATGCGGAAAATACAAAGAATTTCATCAGTATTTTCAGTTTTGCAAACAGTTTACAGTTTCGTCTCCAACAGCAACACTTGATACGGGTTTTTCGTCAAAGTCCAGAAAACTGCCAATGTGCCTATGCTAACGCTTGAAAGGACAGTAGTGACACCTTGGTCTTACTGGTATAGATCAGTGGCTAAGATCCTGGTTAGATATCACTACATACTCGCAGTTCTGTCAGTAGTTCAAGAATCTTCTGACAGGAGAAGCAGAAGCTACAAGCAGAAGCTACAAGCAGAGGCAGTGGCAGAAGCTACGGGCTTTAAGAACGAGCTAGAGTTGTTTCCCTTCATATTCAGTTTGCATGTCATTCACGTTCTTGCAGTGATAAACCTTCTTTCTGAACAACTACAGGCAGCAGATCTGGTTATCTCAGAAGCTTGCACTTTAATCAGTGCAACAAAGAACGAACTGAGGAAAATGCCTGATGGCGAGTATTTTCGCGTCCTATACAGCAAGTTTAAAGAGATGACCATTAATGTCGGAGCTGTTCTGTCAGAAACAAGTGGTCTCTCTTCAGCCATACCTGCTAAATCAAAATGAGCTCAGAAGATATCTGGAAGACTAAGAGACTACTTGACGACAACAACAATTGGAAAGCACAACATTGACTCCAAAAGCACAACAACGGAGGACAAAATGCGGAGAGAATTCTAAGAGGTTTTGGACAGAGTGTTAAATGAGTTTGAAGAGCGTTTTTCTATCCAGTTACCAGTGCTAGAAGCCACACGTTGCCTTAAACCCATATGTAAAGATTTTATGGACTCGGATTTACTTCTTGTGATCGCGACATACTTCGATCAGGCGGGAATCGATACTATGCAGCTGAAGTGTCAAGCTTTAATAGCTCGTGCATTTTTGACGCAGCACCTACAGAAAACGGCAAATGCTTTAGAAGTCTTTGAAAGCCTCGGAGGATTGAAAGAAGCTTATTCTGAGCTTCTTATGGTCGTGAGGGTAGTCCTCATACTCCCACTCACAACGTGCTCAAATGAACGTATTTTCTCTGTGTTGACGTTTGTGAAGGACAACGATGGAAAACGAGCGACTTTCGCATTTGCTGCTTATATTCTCTGAGAAAGCTGCAGTGAAGGAGCTTGATTTTGAGAAGCTTGTCGACGACTTCGCAAAAATGAAGCAAAGGAGATATTCATTGCTGAAATAACTGTACGTAAGTTTCTGATTTATACAGTAAATGTTCCATTTTGGTACTGTTTTTGGTCCCTAAATAAGCTGCAAAGTGCGAACCCCAAAGGTATTACAGTACCTAAAGGCATCCTCGAAAATCTTGAAATTTTTAAGGCTGGATGGGGGCCCAAAATCGATATTTGGCCCCCCTAAGGTTTTTTGAAATGGTGCCACTGTAAGTTCCATTGATTATTTTATACATTTCGTTATTTTGTTTACATAAAGAAGAGATAGTCAACATTTACGTTATTTAATCCTAAAATAGTACTCCAAATTGGCACACAAAACTGCCACATATCACTAAACTCTAATGTAAACATAATTTGAGCTGAATTTCGTTCTTCAATCTTTACTAATTATTTTAATTCTTCTTTTTTTTTTTACACAAAAGAAGAATCACCAAGACTTTAGCTTCTTATAGTTCTTTTTAGTACTTCGACTTGACATGAAAATAAATTAAATAATAAAAAAAAAACACACAATGTGACATTGCTCCACCCACAAGTTACCACATATTAGAAAAGGTTCTAAATTTGAAATGGTTCAAACAAAACTTGGAAATAATTATTTGTATTCTTTTATTGTCCGAAAGGGTTTTTGCTGGTTGGTGTAATTAAAGTATACACTTGAAAATAAGATTTTTACTTTTTGCTTTCTTCCATTACACGTGTGTCATAAGATAAAACTTCTCCCAGAGAGGGGGGAGGGGAATACTGAATTTGACGAATGAACTAATTTTACAGGTTTTGTCTTCAAATATAATTTATATATACCACTCACTTTACATATACACCACGCGGTCATCCCTTTAAGATCATTGCTACAGCTAAGTATCATCACAACATCGCCTGTGAATCAGAAAGGGGGGGGGTCTTACGTTGCCCTCTTACAGTTTAAGGTTAAAGACAGAGACTGCTTTATGATGAATTAAATTGTGATGTGTCCGGTATTAAAAGTAACAATAGTCCAACATTTTACAGTTGTTGCATTCATTGTAGGAACGAATTTTACTAAATATTAGCATGAAAGGCTATTCGTAAAAACATACGAAGGATGTGTTTTAGTTTCACCTTTTAAGACTATAATGAAGAAACGGTCATTATACGGCCTTTCACGGCCGTATAAGGTCATCATTAGCCTTTCACGGATGTAGGATGGCGGACTGCCAAAGATTGAGCTTTTCGGCTATCAATATGGGGTCAATCGAAAAGCAGACCATCTCCCAATAGGAAGAGGAGGTCATAAGGAAGCTCAAAGAAAAAAGAAAGTTTAGGTAGGGTTAAGTAGTGAAGCTTTGGATAGAGGTGAGGAAGCGCATGCACAGCTATGTTAGCCTAAGGCTACTTGGAATTGTAGTGAGTTTTGAGTTTTAATAGTAGAAGTATTTCTGTATAAAAAAAAAAATGTAAAATTTCCGTTTTGCCAACTCTAATTGGGTATATTAGTAGCTGTTGTGGGGTTTGACAGTAAAAATTACTGTCAGAGTCTTGATAGGATCACCAGAGACTCTATGGGCCAGAGATCTAGGGTACCAGAAAAACTTGTTTGATCTAAATCAAGTTTGACTGTTGTGGGGCTTGTCAGTAAAAATCACTGTCAGAATCTGGATAGGATTGTTAGAGGCCCTATGGGCCAGAGATCTAGGGCACAGAAAAACTTATTTGATCTAAATGAGTGTTGATTAGTGCATATAATACCAATGTTTTTGAAGTGAAATATTTTATTATAATCAATTCTATAACATAATAAACAAACAAAAAACAAGTTTCTTTTTGACTCTTTCTCATAACTCTACATTTTAAAACAATAAAAGACTTTAGCGTAAAGAGCGGGGCGTTGAGGAGGAAAAGCCCCTTTCATATACGGAGTAATTTCTGTTCGTTTTAACTTTTTAACGTCGCTCCTTACTTTCATTTAAAAAAACTTGTTTTTTGTTTGTTTAATTTCTGGACGTTTTTGAATTAATGCATGTTTTGATCTTGGCTCTCCGCACATAAATAATTAAAAGGAAATTTGCATATTAGTTTTTTTGGGCTAAATGGCTTTTTCATAGTTTTAATCGGAAGATTTTGAGAAAAAAGGAGGGAGGGAGGAGGCCTAGTTGCCCTCCAATTTTTTGATTACTTAAAAAGGCAAATATAACTTATAATTTTTTACGAACATTTTCATAAGTAAAAAATATACGTAACTTACGAATTAAATTACGTAGCGAACTTCTATATTCGTATGTTTTTATTGCGTATATGAGGGGGCTCACCCCTCATCTATACCTCGCTCTTTACATTAAAGCTTAAATTATGTCCCAGTTCCTTGAGAATGGCCCCTGAATCACAAAGGCCGTAGAATAAATAGTTGAAATTACTAAAAATACTTTAGCGTAAAGAGCGAGGTATTACGAGGAGGCAAACCCCTCGTATGCGTAATAATTTGTGTTCGTTTTAAGTTTTAATGCTGCTTCTCACTTTCAGTAGAAAAAACTTTTCATATTCATTTTTTCATTTTTTTTTAAATAATGCTAGAAAATCCTGAGCCCCCTCTATTGAAAGTCTCTTCTCCCATGAGAAGTTCATCCATGGAAAGATTTTCCCACGTGACCCCGCCCCCGTCAACTCCCCCCCAGACCAAAAAATCCCCCTGAAAACGTCTGTACACTTCCCAGTAACCATTACTATATGTAAACACAGGTCAAAGTTTGTAACTTGCAGCCCCTCCCACGGGGACTGCAGGGGAGTAGGTCGTCCCCAAAGACATAGTTATTAGGTTTTTTGACTATGGAGAGTAAAATGGCTGTCTCAGAATTTCGATCCGGTGACTTTGGGGAAAAAATTAGCGTGGGAGGGGCCTAGGTGCCCTACAATTTTTTTGGTCACTTAAAAAGGGTACTAGAACTTTTAATTTCCGTTAGAATGAGCCCTTTTGCGAAATTCTAGGACCACTGAGTCGATACGATTACCCCTGGGAAAAAAACACAAAAAAAAACAAAATAAAACAAACAAATAAACACGCATCCATGATTTGTCTTCTGGCAAAAAATGAGAAATTCCACATTTTCGTAGATAGGGGCTTGTAGATAGGGGCTTCTTCAACATGGTTCTCTGATAAGCTGAACCTGATGGTGTGATTTTCGTTAAGATCGTATGACTTTTAGGGAGTGTTTCCCCCTATTTTCTAAAATGAGGCAAATTTTCTCAGGCTCGTAACTTCTGATGGGTAAGACTAATCTTGATGAAACTGATATATTTAAAATCAGCATTAAAATTTGATTCTTTTGATGTAACTATTGGTATCAAAATTCCACTTTTTAGAGTTTTGGTTACCATTGAGTCGGGTCGCTCCTTAGTTCGTTACCACGAACTGTTTGATAAAAACTCCACCCAAGCAGGAAAGTGTTCCCATAGGATGGAAAACACCTGATCTTCAAATTCCCTTATAAACAAAAGAAAATTTTGATATATCTTTGAATTTTCTAGTCCAATAATTTCATTTATTTTGCTTGCAAGACAACCAACATAAATGAAATTAATTATCTTTATTGAATTAAACATTTAAGACACATTTATTTAGTTTACTATTCCGGCGTGTACATATCAACGACGTTCATGCTTATACCTTACAAAGTAGAGTTTTCTTTATTTCGCCCCAGCAAGTAGCGATCATCACGATCTTTCGGAAAAATCTCTTTGCTGTATTTCTTTATCAAAAAGAAATACCGATTCATCAAAAACTCCGTAGTTGCGAGCTGTAAGTAAGGAGTGACTTGGCTCAATAGTAACTGAAACTCTAAAAAAGGGATCTTAATAACAATTGATACATCAAAAGAATTAACTTTTTATGCTGATTCCAAATATATAAAATTCATTAATTGTAATGTCACCCATTAAAAGCTACAAACCTGAAAAATTTTTTTGCCTGATTTCAGAAAAAAGGGGGGAGGGGGCAAATATTCCAGAGATTTCACGCTCTTATTTATAAAAATATAAATTTTGTAATTTTGCCACAAGAAAGATCACGGATGTGCGTTGATTTGTTTGTTTTTGTTGTTGTTTTTTTTCTCAGGGGTGATCTTATCGAGCCGATGGTCCTAGAAGATAGACAGAGAGCTCATTTGAACATAATTCAGAAGTTCCAGTGCCCAGTTTAAGCGACCAAAAAGATTAATTGGCAACTAACCACCGTCCTACGCCCGTATTTTCCTCAAAAACATCTCATCAAATTTCAAAATTTGAAAATTTTGAGCTAATTCTTTGATTCAGCATTATTGAAAGATCCAGTAACTATGCTGTTGGTGATGACATGACCCTGCATAGTCCCTGGGAAAGGGATGTAAATTACACAGTTTTCCCACACTGATCGCATATAGTATCTTTTATTGGGACATGTACGAAAATTTTCCGCAGTAATTTTCCTTGCGGAGAGGGGGGGATTTTCTATAAGAATAAGGTTTCACGGGGAGGAAATTTTCTGGGGGGATATTCTTTAAAGGAAGTGTTACATAAGAAGTATTTCAAGGTAGGCTATGATTTAAATAAAAGGCCAAGAAGTTACATGAAAAAAACTTTTTTTTCAACTGAAAGTACGGATTAACATCAAAACTTGAAAACTCAAAGAAGCTATTCTGTATATGATAGGGGCTTTCTTCCTCAAATCTTGCTCTTTACGGTAAAATATTGCTTTTTATTCTGATTGCTTATGAAAGACCACTTAAACAAAAGGAATGTATTACAAACAAAACGAGAAGCATTAAAAGAAAAATTTTGACTTTAGTGTCAAGAGCGGGGTTAAGCAAGGGGAGCCCTTCTCATATACAAAATAATTTATGTTCTTTTTGTTTTAATGTTGCTTTTTACTTTCAGTTGAAAAAATCGTGCTTTTTTAATTTAATTTAGCAATAAAATGTATGGGGCTCATCGAGTCAGTGTGATTGATCCAGAAAGGTTGGCTCAGATAAAGCCTTTAATCTTAAATGCTAACATTATTTTTTGAGTCTGCCTAAACATTGAAACAAGTTCAGGCGTGTACTTCCTTTCCCGTTGGGATGTAAAACAACTCTGTAGCATTATTTTTCTTAAAAACTAACCCTGTTAAATAATAGGAGACGTAGATACAAAATACTTTGTAACTTCATAACGAGTACTGCTATGATGTTTAAATTGTTTCATAAGCGCAATAGATTTATTTCGTGTTGTTGGTGTTTTTCTTCTTTTTTTTAACTGCTATTAAGAATATAGCTCGAAACCAAAGCCCCAAATTTTAGGTGATTTTAGGATCCAGTAACGTTTTAGAGAAACCGTTTAATTATAAAGATTGAAAATCCGTCCAAAACCATGATTTCTCGGAAAGACGTAATATGTGCACTTAATGTATTTTTAGCTATTATTTTTATTGCAATATTGCTATTAGATTTATAATTAGCAAACTCAGAAATTCAAAAATACTACATTTAGGGGGAATGAAACACCGTTTGGAAGCATTTTCCAAATATTTTGTTAATTTGAGTATCTATATTTGAGTTTCAATATTGAGTTTCTATATTTTAATTTCCACATACCTCATTATCTGGTATTTGTAAAATTTGTCGCTGTTTTTTGTTTTCCTTAACACTTATAAGCCAATTACTTAACTCAATTTTAACAAAAGAGATTAGCGGAATCACCCAGGTCAGCACATAAGAGAAGCTCATTCACTCAGCACAGATATATGAAAACCATATTTTAAACATCTTAATAAACTAAAAGTTGAACAGACATCCAAGTCAAACGTACCGCATTGTACCAGCTCTCCTAAATCGTACCAAAAGGAGGCAATGATACCGCGTTGACAACGCTATCCATAAAAACTATGTTATATTAGATGACGTTAAAAATCTTCTTAATACCAACCCTACCCTGGAACTAGTTGACTCTCTCTTTTCTGTAGCTGAAGATATTAGACTGGAATGGTTCAATCCCATGGTAAAAAGAAAGATGCACTGGAAAAGAAGGGGCATATCAAAAGCAATCAAAAACAGCCTGTAAGAGCAAAACGCATAAATACCAATAATACGTAAATAAAAACAACTTTTAAGTTTATGAATTGAGAAATAGAAAAAAGAAATTGAATGATGTTTCCAGACATAAATCGAGAGAACAAAAAAAAGAACAAAAAAGGAGAACAGTGAATCGAAAGAACAAAAAAGAAGAACAAAAAGAAGAACAATGAATCGAGAGAACAAAAGAGAGAAAGACGAATCGAGAGAAACAAAAAGAAATACAAAAAAGAAGAACAATGAATCAAGAGAACAAGAAAGAGAAAGATGAATCGAGAGAACAAAAAAGAAGGACTAGAGTCTCTTGTAACTGAAGCATACTATATGTTGCCGCCTAATCTAGTGGTTGTTTTGTTTCGGAAAAACAGACAAAAGTGTTCACACACTCTCTTTTTCAAAACAGCTATCATCACTCTGTCAGTCTTTCATTGTAGTCACGTTTTGCTCTCCAAACTAAATTATGACTCTGCTAGACATGTGGAGATAAAAATGGAAATTCCAACAAAGGCTTCATTTGGCTGGGCTCACGAAAACTGACAAATTGAAACTGATTTATTCAAGTTGAAAGAGATCTATAGCATTCCATCATGAAAATGGAACAGAAGCTAGGAATTAAATTGAGCAAAAAGTAATATTTTAGAATGTGTGATCTTTTTCCATAAATAAGCCTTCTTGTTTTTAACTGGAGCTTTTGCATTTAATTTCAAAATTATTAAAGAACAAAACTAAAATTTGTCCTTAAGGGTTAAAATTTAGAATAATGATTAAAATGTGGAACTGTTGGTATAATCGCTGGCTATGCAAAATATAATAGTTTAATGTGGCATTATAAATTTAATTATTAATTAGATATTATTCAAATTTAATTAAAGTAAAATTAATTAATTTATTTTTCATGTAATTAAATTATTTTTATTTATAATATAATTTATTTTTATTGATTAATTAAAATTAGCTTAGTTTAAAAAATTTATTTAATTAATTTAATAAATTAGCTTAATTTAAATAAAAATTAAATTAAATATTATTCAAGTTGTCAGCAACCAGTTTATAGTGTGATTAAATAAAAAAAAACTAATTTTTTTAGCTGAAAGTAAGGAGCGACATTAAAACTTAAAACGAACAGAAATTACTCCGTATATGAAATGGGTTGTCCCCTCCGCAATCCCTCGCTCTTTACGCTAAAGCTTTTAATTGTTTCAAAAAATAGAATTGTGGCAAAGAGTCAAACTTTAGCGTAAAGAGCGAGGGATTGTGGAGGGGACAGCCCATTTCATATAGTAATTTCTGTTCGTTTTAAGTTTCAATGTCGCTCCTTACTTTCAGCTAAAAAAATTAGTTTTTTTTTATTTAATTTCTGAACGTTTTTGAATTAATGCATGTTTAGTTTTGGCTCTCCGCACATAAATTATTAAAATGAAATTTGTATATTAATTCTTTTTTGGCTAAATGGCTTTCTCTTAGTTTCGATCAGACGATTTTGAGAAATAAGGGGTGGAGAAGGAGGTCTAGTTGCCCTCCAATTTTTCGGTTACTTAAAAATGCAACTAGAACTTTTAATTTTTAACGAATGTTTTTATTAGTAAAACATATACGTAACTTAAGAATTAACTTACGTAACAAACTTTCATAATCTTATATTTTTATTATGTATACGAGGGGGTTTTTACCCTCGTTAATACCTCGCTCTTTACACTAAATCGTAAGTTTTGTCCCAATTCTTTAAGAATGACCCCTGAATCAGAAAGGCCGTAGAATAAATAGTTGAAATTACTAAAAATATTTTAGCATAAAGAGCGAGGTATTTATCTCCTCCTAAATACCTCGCTCTTTAAGCTAAAGTATTTCTAGAACCCCTCATATGCGTAATAATCTCTGTTCGTTTTAAGTTTCAATGCTACTCCTTCCTTTCATTTGAAAAAACGTTTTCATGTTTATTTTTCATTGTTTTCTTATAGTAATGCTAGAAAATCCTGCGCCCTTTTCATTGAATTTTTCTTCCCCCATGACAGATTCCTCCAAGGAAAAATCCTCCAACACAGCCCCATTCCCTCAGCCCCACCCCCAAATAAAATAAAATCCCCCTGAAAACGTCTGTACACTTCCCAATAACCAGTACTATATGTAAACACTGGTCAAAGTTTGTAACTTGCATCCCCTCCCCCAGGGATTGGGGGGGAGTAAGTCATCCCCAAAGACATAGTTATTATGGTTTTTGACTATGCTGAACAAAATGGCTATCTCAAAATTTTGATTCGTTGACTTTGGGAAAAAATGAGCGTGGGAGGGGGCCTAGATGCCCTCCAATTCTTTTAGTCACTTAAAAAGGGCACTAGAACTTTTCATTTCCGTTAGAATGAGCCCTCTTGCGACATTCTAGGACCACTTGGTCGATACGATGACCCCTGGGAAAAAAAACAAACAAACAAATAAACACGCACCCGTGATTTGTCTTCTGGCAAAAAATACAAAATTCCACATTTTTGTAGATAGGAGCTTAAAACTTCTACAGTAGGGTTCTCTGATACGCTGAATCTGATGGTTTCATTTTCGTTAAGATTCTACGACTTTTAGGGGGTGCTTCCCCCTATTTTCTTAAATAAGGCAAATTTTCTCAGGCTCGTAACTTTTGATTGGTAAGACTAAACTTGATGAAACTTATATATTTAAAATTAGAATTTAAATGCGATTCTTTTGATGTAGCTATTGATATCAAAATTCAATTTTTTAGAGTTTTGGTTACTATTGAGCCGGGTCGCTCCTTACTACAGTTCGTTACCACGAACTGTTTGATAATACAAGAGATGTTAAGTTATATTTTTGTTTATAAAACTTAAATAAAATGCACTTTTTCTTAAAACAAATAGGTTTTAAATAATAATTTAGTATGTTTACTCAATATCATAAGAGGCGGAAAATGTTTATTTTTAGCCACCCTGATTCTAATCAGGGTGGCTAACCTGAACTATATTTCTAATATAATATATTTTTAACCTTTGTAAAATGTAGTGCATCCTCCTTTCTCACTCACAGACATACAAGTAGTTTTAAGTTTTTCTAAAACTTAAAAATTTTAAAATTAAAAAAATTTTTTTCTAATTAAAACTAAAATTTTAGTTTTTCTTCCTTCTGTAATTTAAATTGTGGTATATACCATAATTTCAGTTACTAGAGCTGACAAAAAAAAAAATGCCCAACGAAAAATAAACGGGCGAAAAAAAGATAATCCGTTACTGAAAACAGCATATATACCCTCCCTTTTTCGCCCAATTGTCTGGCAACCATCTCCTGGAGAGAAAAGTTTACTTATCAATATTTTCATAGACTGAACATAGACTGAAGTCATTTGCTCAAGTGTCTCAGAAACGAGTATTCTCTGAAATTGGAAGCCCAAGTTACGGGCATGCTTTTCTGCGCAGCTCTCTCTCCCTCTCTCTACCTCATTCATTTATCACTTTAAGATTTATGAAATGAATTGAAATCTGACCCTGTTACATTAGTAGATTAGATATTTAAATTGGTTTTTAGATTTTCATTAAGAAAACAAAAGCTGGGTAAATAAATTTTCGAAGAAATTTGTTTTTGATTTATTTAATTTTCATAATTCCATTAAATTAAAATAGAAATACTTAGTTTTGAGCATTTGGGAGACTTATAGGCATTAACGCTTCATGATAGAGCAAGCTCTCTCAGAGACAAACAAACAAACAAAATTGAAAAACAAAAATTGAATTCGTTATTCCCAAAGGTTTGTTCCACCCCAATTTATAGTTATGTAAGAATTTATAGTTTTGTGCCCCAGAATGTAAGCTGAACTGAAGGGCTTTCCACATTCCACCACCTGATGTACACACCCGAACAATACCATTTGCGCCACACCACACAAAGAACCAATACTCCTTGCCGTAATCACCAAGAACCAAACCATATCTGTAATCTTAAAAACAGATGGCTCTACAAACTTTCGTTACACCTTTCAATTCCGTTCCTGGAGATGACCGAATTGAATCAGGGGGTCATAAAATACCTGGCTGGGGTTTGTTTGAACTGAAATTAAAAGTTTTAGTGCCACTGTTAAGTTGCATAAAAGGCAATACCGAAGTAAAGCCGTACTCTCTGTGATTTTATGCTGTAAAGCAACATTTTTTTCTGAAAAGCTGCCTAAATGCAGCAAAATTAAAATCCTGAGCTACCCAGTTGATTTTGAAAGCAGTATATTCAGACCCCAGTTTCAGGTTCAGATACCATTTTAAATCTTCTTTTAAATCTAACTTTTTAAATCTTCATTTAAATGAGTTTATTCATGTGAATCCTTATAGAAATATGCCCAATGTTGTATAGTTGCGGAACACCTACTGGGAAGGAGGGTCAATAACTATTTCTGTTAGGGCTGAGTTTTCGGTTGCCACGAAACGTGCATTTTTTTTATGAAAGACTCTTCTTTTTTTCAATGAAGATTGGATAAAATTAGGAGTACAGAAAGAAAGTGGGGAGAGGGTAACTTTCACATAATTTTATCTCATTCCGAGGAATACCCTTGGACTAAGCCTGTAACATGGCATATGCCATGTGATGGCATATGCCATGGCATAGGCATATGCCAAGTGCTTGTTATGGAACGAGCTGGCAGTGATTGTGACGACAAGCACTGAGTGCATACCGTTTTGGTTGAAAATAAATAAAATGTATGGTTTGTTTGGGGTGACTACTCTCTTCTTATGTAAGATATACTATAATTTAGCATAAAATATGACATTTATATGCTTAACTGCACAGAAGAAGATGGGTAAGGGGGGAGATGGACACTCCTAATTCTAAATTTATTCGAAAAAATTTAAAAAGCCCTCTATTCTTAATTTTGCCGACCTGATTATCATTTATGGATGACTGAAACATTGCTGTACTAATATTATTATTAGATTCATAGAATAGGGTTTGAAAGGGATCAGTTGCACCTTCAGGTTTATGAGAGCCATTGATCAAAAGGTTTTTAGTAACTGACTGTAACTAGATAGTAATCTTATCAATAGAAACATAAGCTCTAAAATCTGAAGTTTAGATTGAAGTAGTATACCTCAACAGGTTTTAATATTTGTGCTTGTTCTAAATATGCAAAATTGATTGACTTTAAATCACTGTACCCAAAGCTGCTAGTACATGCTAACTTGCACGATCTTAGAAAGAACAGTGGTTTAACACCCACAGCGGGTGTTTTTTTTTCTTATGGAAACTATACAAAGGCTTTAAAATTGTTGGTTTACAAAGTAACCAAAGCTAGTATATACAAAAATGTGGAAAGCGAGAGTTTTGGCCCACAAGGCACCGACGTCTTATCCCTGAAAGGTTCTCACTCGAATCGGATCCTTAGAATTTGGACTGCCTAGAAAATCCAATGATTCCAGTTTTGAAATTTTTCAAAAATTGGATTCCAAGCAGATAAAATGATGGTTGGGACAAGAATGTATTTCAATTTTTTTTCAGCACACAATTTAGATTTTTCAAAATAAAAAACAAGAGACTTTTCGATTTTTAAAAAAATAAAGAAAAAACCGACCCTGTATTTTTCAAACCCCCTTCTCCTCCCAATTTGCATGACTTTTCTGAAGGGTTGGACCTTCGAGAGATAGTCCACATAATTTTCCTCCGTAAGAGAAACAACAGATAGGCTACTTTATAACAGACAAGTTTCGCTCTTACGACTTTGCATTTTTGTATTTTGAAAAAGGGGAGGGGGTTAGGGTGGTACATCAACTATATATGCTCCCTGTTATATTTAATCTGTTTTATTGACAAATGCTATCCTAGAAAAATAGTTTTTGAAAGTATTAATCCCATTGGTACTCGTCGTAACCAGTCTCATGTTATTTAAATTATTCTTCTAATTTCCCCTGGGGTTTAAATTTAACAGCCGTTTTTAGATATCTTTAGATCTCTTGGATAGGCACAATCCAGGTACCACATTTTAGATTTATCGTTTAGCAAATGTTCAAAAATAGATTATTACTTCAAATGTTTTGAAATATAGTCAGTAACTAAAATACTTGGAGTCACCAACTGGCATGATTGTCACCCGGCAAGGAAATAATCACTAGATTTTGTTGATTTTTTTCAATAATCTAGTGATTTATGTGCTGGTGTAGTGATTTTTTTGTTTAGGCAATATACAAAAATCACTAGAAATAGTGATAAATCAATAGAGGTGGCAACCCTGTCAACTGACTGTATTTGTTACTTTAAAAAAAGTATTCAGTAAAGTACGAATAAGCCTTTGGCGGAAAGAGCAGGGATTGGTGCCCCCTTTCATGAACAGTACAGTTTTTCTTCGTTTTACTTTTACAGGATTGCTTTTTACTTTCTCTCGGAAAAATTGTTTCTTTTCACTTAATCTGACTATTGGACAATCATGGCAGCAAAGAATTACATCTAAAAACAAATATGTTTTCATAAACATGCAATAAGTCATTTAACAACAAAAACTATATTAGCTTTATTTTTCCCCTTTCAGGCTGGTAATGATCGATCCTTTTATTTTGCCGGATTGTTTGGATCATTTTCTCCTGGATAAAAATATAAAAAACCATCCAGACTTAGAAAATTGAGGGGAACTATAATACTTTCAAGGTTTTTGGGAGAAAAAAAAAATGAACGCCTCGCCAGACGACGTGACCTAACAGATTTAAGCCATTGCGTAGTAATAAAATATATAGCGGATATTAAAAACTGCTGAGGAAAAGGAAAAAATAAAAAAGAAGAGATTTAGAAGTAAGAAAAAGTGGGTTTTAAGTTTGAAATAAGTGACAAATAGTGGATTATTTAATTAGATTGTATTTGGTGCAACAAAAAAAATACTGGCCACATAGCGTTGCTATGATGGCCTTTAAAGATAAATTACGTAGGATTTAACCAGTCCCATCTGTCCTTAAAAGTCAATCTGGGATCTGTTCCTTCACCAGTCTAGTGATATAATCCTTCGAATTCTATCTTCTTTTTGGCAGAGAGGGTACAGCGTACTAAGCGACCAAAAATTGTCTTACCATCTCTTTGAGGGCACCCTCTAGGATGAAAAGCCCTCAGAGGCTATCTTATAGAGAAGAGTAGTTCCAAGCATTTGGTATTTCCTAGCTATTTAAGTTGTAGTTTTATTCTATCGAATATGGTGTATTTAATATTGAAACTTGGGAGATGCTTGGTGCTGAGGATTCTATTATAAGTGATACCAGCAATGCTCGCAGTGACTTTTTTTCGAAGTTCATCAGAACTTACCATCTGTTTTAACACTTCAAGTATCAAAATCAGAAATGGTAATAGGGATAATATGCGTGTTGAGTAGCCTCCATTTGAGTGTTTTTGATAAATTTTTGTTCCTCAAGATGGGCAATGCAGCTTTAAAACTGAAGTTAGTTTTAAAGAAGGGCACCTGCTGCCCAAGATGGGCAGCAGGCGTCTCGTAATGTTTTTAGATTTGTTATTATCAGAGGTGAGGAAGCTACCAAGAGACTTCATTATAAAGGAATTTGAGAAACAAGAATTCTTTTCAAACAGTTCGTGGTAACGAACTGTAGTAAGGAGCGACCCGGCTCAATAGTAACCAAAACTCTAAAAAACGGAATTTTGATACCGATAGTTACATAAAAAATCGAATTTTAATGTTGATTTTAAATATATAAGTTTCATCAAGTTTAGTCTTACCCATCAAAAGTTACGACCCTGAGAAAATTTGCCCTATTTTTGAAAATAGGGGGAAACACCTCTTAGAAGTCATAGAATCTTAACGGAAGTCACATCATCGAATTCAACGTATCAGAGAACCCTACTGTACAAGTTCCAAGCTCCTATCTACAAAAATGTGGAATTTTGTATTTTTTGCCAGAAGACAAATCACGGATGCGTGTTTATTTGTTTGTTTTTTTTTCTTTTTCCCAGGGGTGATCGTATCGATCCAGTGGTCCTAGAATTTTGCGAGAGGGCCGATTCTAAAGCAAGGTTACAGGGGCTGCAAGTTACAAACTTTGACCAGTGTTTGCATATAGTAATGGTTATTGGGAAGTGTACTGAAGTTTTCAGGGGGATTTTTTGGTTGGGAGGAGGGTTTGAGAAGAGGGGGTTATGTGGAGGAAACTTTCCATGGAGGAATTTGTCTTGGGGGAAGAAGATTTCCATGAAGGGGGCGCAGCATTTTCTAGCATTGTTTAAAAAAACAATGAAAAAATAAATATGAAAAAGTTTTTTTCAACTGAAAGTAAGGAGTAGCATTAAAACTTAAAACGAACAGAAAACACTACGCATATAAGGGGTTCACCTTCTCGTAATACCTCACTCTTTACGATAAAGTATTTTTAGTAATTTCAACTATTTATTCTACGGCCTTTGTGATTCAGGGGACAAAATTTAAGTTTTAGTGCAAAGAGCGAGGTATTGACGAGGGAGTGAACCCCCTCATATACGTAATAAAAACATACGAATATAGAAGTTCGTTACGCAAGTTAATTCGTAAGTTACGTATATTTTTAACTAATGAAACCGTTCATAAAAAACTAAAAGTTCTAGTTGCCTCATTAAGTACCCAAAAAATTGGAGGGCAACTGGGCCTCCTCCCCCTCCTTTTTTCTCATAATCATTCGATCAAAACTATGGGAAAGCCATTTAGCCAAATAAATAAATATGCAAATTTCGCTTTAATTATTCATCTGCGGAGAGCCAAAATGAAAACATGGATTAACTAAAAAAAAAATCCAGAGATTAAATAAAAAAAAACAAGTTTTTTTTTTTAACTGCAAGTAAGAAGAGACATTAAACTTAAGACGAACAGAAATTACCCCGTATATGGAAGAGGCTGTTCCCTCTTCAACGCCCTACTCTTTACGCTAAAGTTTTTACTGTTTTAAAAAGTAGACTTGAGAAAAAGAGTCAAACTTCAGCGCAAAGAGTGAGGCGTTGAAGAGGGAACATCCCCTTTCATATGCGGGTTAATTTCTGTTCGTTTTAAGTTTTAATGTCGCTTCTTACTTTTAGTTAAAAAAAACTTGTTTTTTTTTATTTAATCGCTCAAAGACAAAAGTTTTCATGAATTTCAACTCAAAAAAAAAATCTAAAGCTTTCTAAAATTAGCTGTATCTTTGGAATAAAAAAATTCCTGAATAATTTTTTGATGAACTTGTTTTGTTCTCAATATTTCAGTCCTCGTAGTTGAATCACAATTACGGGACCTGCATATGTTACCCCTTTTTTCAATCAGGATGATTCTAGAATTGAAAATCTAAACAATGTGGGGCCTTCTAAGCCCTCGGTAACTTTTAGTTCCTTTTCCTACAGATTTTGTTCTACATTGTTTTCAAATTTCGGATACTAAATGGCTTAAAATGTACTGGTGGCTGATAGGTCTGTTTGCTTTTGTATGTAATTTTAATATCTTGGAATCAGAATTGAAAATATATCCGGTCCGTAATATCTTTATCTCAGTCCCGATTTGATAAACTCAAAATAAATTATTTTGAGCCTGTGTCCTGGGGCTGCTGGCAGGTATGCAGCTTAAAATAAAAGTTCAGTCCCAAATCTAAAATCCACAAACTCAGAAATCCTTAAATACCAACTTGTGTGAAAATTAAACACCTTTTTGTAATATATATAATCACTGTGTTCCGATTTTGGATAAGCCATACTTAGATTTTGATTAATGTTAGTGAATTTTATTGCATGATTAAGGAGTATACCTTAAATAGTCAACAAAGTTTTGCAAGTAAAAAGAGGTACAATAAGTCTATAAGCTACAAGTAGGGGAGGGGGGCAGGGGAGTTGCAAGTATGACTCTAATTTCAACAAGATATAACATGTATGCCTTTTTATTAAAATGTTTATATGAATCTTATGTAGTAAGTGGATTAATTGCGTAACTTGGGGCCTATAATTTACAAGTAGGGGAGGGGGGCAGGGAAGTTGCAAGTATGACTCTAATTTTAACAAGATATAACATATATGCCTTTTTATTAAAATGTTTATATGAATCTTATGTAGTAAGTGGATTAATTGCGTAACTTGGGGCCCTTGTCTCTGGGTTGCACACGTCATGGCTTTGGAGCAGTTTTTTATTGTTTCGATTAAAACAACTATTTTGATGCATCGGCCAAATGCCACCTGTGGCTAAGGGGAAAATTTGTAAAAATGGGCAGTTGTATGTTTAAAACTCGATGGGCTGGTCCTTTGAAGATTTCAGCTTTTGAAAAGGGCACTAGAATTTTTAATTTGCAACAAAATCTCCCTGATATTACCACAACTATCCGTCCACGACCATCCGTTCTACATGAAAAAGCCAAAACAGATGTTAAAATATGTAGGAGGTAAATGTAACTCAACGCCATTGTTTTGATTACGATTCATAGTCCTTGTCCCCTTTCAAGGAAAATTAATATGGGGCTTATGTACTTTTGTAGTTTACACTATTCGTGATCTATTACAAAATAATTTGAATTATACTATTATGCTCTTTTCAAGGGCACTATAGTTATACCATAAGTACTATGGTTATACTACAGTTATATATGTATAATATACCATACTTATACTATGTGTATAGTGCCAAGATATTTGGGCCAAGACCCTCTTGTCAGCATAAAATTCCATCTACCCTTTTCCCAGAATCCCCCTTGATTTGCCCAGGAACTCCTGAAAATTTCTACTCCAACTCCCCAAGCTGTTTCCAATATAATGCAGACCTATAACTTAAATGAAGTTAAATTACGTAGTATCTTTACTTTTATATTATATTTGATTAAAAAAGGAAGATTTTTCATCTGAAAGCATGGAGCAATGTTATAGATGAAAACGAACAGAAATTGTTCCGTATATGAAGGGGATACTCCGTACTAAATACCTCGCTCTTCGCACTAAGGTTTTTTAGTACTTTAAAAATGTATCTTATTCCAACTAAACAGCCCTTGTATTTCAGTAGTCCTTCCTAAGAGATTGGGGGAGATTTTCTCTGGAAAGTTCAGCCCCGGAAGCTTCCCTCTCCACGAAAAATTCTCTCATGGAAACTCACTCTTAGCAGAAAATTCCCCCTCTCGCGAAAAATGTCTGTAGGCCTATTGCTTTCCAATAACAAATACTATGCGTAAACTATGGGAAAAATTTTGCAACTTACAGTATTTCCCCCAGGGGCTTTGGGGGATCTTCTTTCACTCAAAAACATAGTTATTCGACTTTTCAATTATAACAAAATGGCTGTATTAGAATTTCCGCCAGACAACTTTGGGGAAAAATGGACAAGGGAGGGGGCTTGTTGGCCTCCAATCTTTTTATCGCTTAAAAAGAACACTAGAAATTGAGCCTTTTCCCGGTATTCTAGGACCATTAGTTTGATTCGATCACCCCTGGAAAAAAAACGAAAAACAAGCAAATGAACACACATGGTGTTATTTATTCCGCGAAAAAATACAAAATTCTCCATTTTTCAAATTTTATCTTAAATCCTCTAAAGGGAGGTTCTCTGATACGTTTAATCTGACGGTATGATTCTCATTAAGACTGCCTTGACTTTTTAAGGGCATTTCCCCCCTTTTCAAAAATTAGGCAAAATTTTCTCAGGCTCTTAGCTTTTGATGGGTAACAGTAAACTTAATGAATCTTATATATTTTGAGCCTTATGTATATTATATTTATTTATTATATACTTCAATACAAAAAGCTAATTATTTTTATATATTCATTGATATAAAAATTTTGTTTTTAAAGTTGTGGCTACTAATGAGCCAAGTCACTCCTCATTTGATCGCAACGAACTGTTTGATTCAATATATATTTCCTCTATTTTTATTATACAGTTTTTTATACAGAGGAGCAAGAAAACAAAAAGTACATCATTATTTTCAAGAACACTTTGGGAATTGGATTCTTTCAGAAGAATACTAGAAGATTACCTTATTCCCTCCCTTGTATTGAAGTATGCAAATTACTATCAACTTGATGACTGGAAAAATAATCTTAATTAATTTGTTTCAGTTAAGCTACAAAATTCTTCCAATAAAAAAAAAGAAATTATGAAACAACTCGGTGAATGATGAGCTCCTGAATACAATTAAATAAAAAAAAGAAAACAAATTTTTTCAACCGAAAGTAAGGAGCGACGAAATTACTCTGAAATTACTACTCTTTAGGGACGACTTCTCCCCTACATTCCCCTTGGGAGGGGCTGCAAGTTACAAACTTTGACTGGTGTTTACATATAGTAATGGTTATTGGGAAGTGTACAGACGCTTTCAGGGGGATTTTTTGGTTGGGGGGAAGAGTTGAGGGGAGGGAGTTATGCGAGGAGAACTTTCCATGGAGGAATTTGTCATGGGGAAGAAAATTTCCATGAAGGGGGCGCAGGATTTCTTAGCATTTTTTAAAAGGGCAATGAAAAAATAAATATGAAAAAGTTTTTTTCAACTGAAAGTAAGGAGCAGCATTAGAACCTAAAATGAACATAAATTATTACACATATGAGGGGTTTACCTCCTCCTAATACCTCGATATTTACGCTAAAGTAATTTTATTAATTTCAACTATTTATTTTACGGCCTTTGTGATTCAGGGGTCATTCTTAAGGAACTGGAACAAAATTTAAGTTCTAGTGCAAAGAGCGAGGTATTGACGAGGGAGTGGACCCCCTCATATACGTAATAAAAACATACGAATATAGAAGTTCGTTACGTAAGTTAATTCGTAAGTTACGTATATTTTTAACTAATAAAAATGTTCGTAAAAAATTAAAAGTTCTAGTTGCCTTTTTGAATAACAAAAAAATGGAGGGTAACTGGGCCTACTCCACCGGTCCTTTTTTTCAAAATCATCCGATCAAAACCATGAGAAGGCCATTTAGCCATAAAAATAAATTAATATGCAAATTTCGTTTTAATTATTCATGTGCGGAGAGCCAAAATCAAAACATGCATTAATTCAAAGACGTTCAGAAATTAAATATAAAAAAAGTTTTTTTTTTAACTGAAAGTAAGGAGCGATATTAAAACTTAAAACGAACAGAAATTACTCCATATATGAAAGGGGATGTTCCCTCCTCAACGCCCCGCTCTTTATGCTAAAGTTTGACTCTTTCTTTCAACTCTACTTTTTAAAACTGTAAAAAACCTTAGCGTAAAGAGCGGGGCGTTGAGGAAGGAACAGCCCCTTTCATATACGGAGTAATTTCTGTTCGTTTGAAGTTTTAGTATCGCTTCTTACTTTCAGTTAAAAAACTTGTTTTTTTTATATTTGATATATTTAAAATCAGTATAAAAATCCGATTATTTTGATGTATCTATTAGTATCAAAAATCCGTTTTTTAGAGTTTCGTTTACTGTTCAGCTGAGTCGCTCCTTACTACAGTTCGTTACCAAAAAGTGTTAGATTAGCCACAATTTTACAAAAAAAGAAAGAAAAATAAAAAAATCCAAATGAAACCTTCAATTATTAAAACACCAAATAAAAAATTCTAGAAAACATCCACTTTAGGGCTCGAGTAAATCTCCATCAATCCATTAATAAACAATTATTCAATTCTAGTTATCAAAATTTTTTCTGAAAATTACTATGGTAGCCTATAAGCTATTGACCTGATCAGCAAGTTGAATTTTGATCCCCCTAATTCTTGCCTACCAGAACGTCATCTTTTGCTAGCTACACCACCGGTTTTTGCGCCCAGAATTAAGCAATGGTGCTGAAATCTAAGATTAAAAAAAAAAAAAAAAAACTAGACTAGACTAGCATGGAAAGGTGATCCAAGCTGGTAATAAGAACAGGACTAGGCTAGGCCTTTGTCTTTTTAAATATATTCACTTTTTATTTATACTCGTTCTCAGCACCTTCTTGTGAGCAATGTGCTGCAGAATAGTAACTGTTCCCAGAATAGTAGAATACCCCCTAGGTTAGTCACTAGGTTTGAAGGTGCTGAATTAAATTGGAATACTATAAATTTTTGAAGGTCAGATTTAATGGTCTCACACAAGATTTTAGATACCTGGCGTAAATAAATTTTACAATTGGAACCTCTTTTCGTTTCAAAAGTCACATTTTTGTAAAAAATTGAATTCAAACTATCTTGGTATCTAAAGAATGGATTCCCAGTAAAACGTGAACTATAATAATTTTCTTTGTCATAATTTCTTTTCCCTGGTCAAATAATTGACAAGAGAATGAAGCCAAGAAAATAATCTGCTTGCCTTTAGTTTCTCACTGGAGTCGTAAAAAAAAATGTCAATACGATCCAAATGGAGCATATTACCGTGTTAATTACGAAATGAATTGCCGGAAAACATATTTTAAATAATGCATATTTAGGCACTAATAACTAAAATACGGTTCAAATTAATTTTTTGCAAGGTATATTTTTTTAAGGACTAACATTTATTAATTTCTTAAAGTCATGACAAAGTCTAAAAATTATATCCCAACCTTTAGTGATTTCTAACAATGACCTTTTCCATGTAGCAATATATTTTACTTCATCAATGAGTAACTTTAGGTAATTTCCATGGTGTGGGTTTTTATTCATGATGACAGTTGCATAACTCCTTAGAATTTCTAAGAGGATGAACTTAAAGAAAACAAGTAGGATAAATTTTCTTAATAACTGGTTTGAAGTCATAGGAATACTACCTCTATTTATTTTGAAGCCTTAGCAACAGTAATACAAGTAGCCAAGGGATATGTCATACATCCTCATTTTGAAGATTGTCTACCTGTGTAACAAAGTAGCCAAAAAAAGCTACACGTTCCACGGACGGCTTAGCTAGGAAATCGTCCACTTCACGCCCTTTTAGTTGCTTTGTCCACTCTCCCCACTCACTTCGGAACCTCAGACTTCTGGCCAAGACGATGGTATTGCCTTCCATTTTGATCAGAAAAATACTTACCTCCCAGTTTTGAAATTCAAGTTTTTTTTTATCCGCGTTTTCTAAAGTTTTGGCACAGTAATTTTGATAAAATTTTTGCTGGACTTTTCTGCCATTTTCTATAGCTAATTTCTTGTATGTTTATCACTGTGAGTTTATCACTATGTTTGTACTAAATTGAATTTACCTTATATTTTGACAATTTTCACGAAGCTGTAGAACACTATGTAGTATTTAATTTTAGGGCATCTCATCTAAATGGCAAACCTTATTAAAAATTAATGCTGTCATATTTGACACTTTTTCTTCTGGAACTTGTTTTCTGATTTTCTTCTGGGTAGCCCACATTAATCCCTTGTTGGTGCTTGAGGGAGCTATATCATGATTGCAGCTGAAGCTGCAATTTAGCAAAGGACGACATCGTAATAGGGCAGCAGTTTTGAATTTTTCCAAATTTGGAACATCTTCGTCTTTTAAATTATTTAAGGATGTGTAAAACAACATTACTTGGTGTAGAAAAACAAAGGAAGTTGAATTCCTTGTAAAACTTGTACTTACCACCCCTAACACTAATCAAGTTTTTTTAATTGTTAGATCTGATTTCTTTCTTTTTTTTTATTCTCCGGGTGTTCAGTTTTTCTTTTCCAAAAGCGTTCTCTGCTTTTTTTCACTAACAGAAATTGTTGGGAACTGGAGTGTTTATATCGAAAGTGTTTGTGCCGTATCTTGGATGCATAAGTAAGGGCAGGCGACTGCTTGTTAATAACATTAAAACACATCCTAACACATTCTCAGATTTCTGCTCTCCCTTAGAATTCTTATTGTATAACCTGCCACCTATTGAGCTACGAAAGCCAACTATTCCCCAAATGGTTCCAGATAATTAGCCCAAAACACATTTTCAATTTTTCTGCTATTCTCTGAAATTCACGATATGTGACATACCTCCTTTTGAGTGACTGTAGCTAGATTTCTCCCTTGCCTTTCCATCTGGGTGTCCTTCTGCCTTAAGGTATTTCCTCTTCGCTCCTTTCGTATATTTTACTTAAGTCATGATCTTAAATGTTACGGCACCTTTACCCTAGGTTTATTTGATTTTCACATTAAAATTTCTTTCTACAGACCATAAATAATGTGTCTGACCTATTTCGTACAGTTTCTAATATTTGCCTTAGCAGAGTGATTTATTGTAGTCTCATATTTCTTGGAAAATGATGTTTCGTAGATAAATGTTGCATCTTTCGTAATCTCTTGGGAATGATAAATAATGAGCAAAATTGCAGACCTGTAACGTCTTAACGAGTTAAATACTAGATTAAATAAATATTTAACTAAGTAATTAGAAACCACTTACAACTATGTAAGAAAAAACTAGAGTATTTAAAGAAACATTAAACTAAGTTAACTTTTAAAGATACAACGAAAGAACACTTTACAACGCGAAACAGTTATTAGTGTTGAAACCTCCAATAGGAATGTCAACAGCATGCTGAAGGACTCCACCTTGCGCTTTTTATCGATCATTTTCTAATTCAGGGACATCTTGAATTAGAATGAGTTCTGTAAATACAATGGAAGACTCGGTAGAAACTTTAGGTACTAACATAGGACTGAATGTTGACCTTGAAAATATAAATTGTTTTTTTTTCCTTTTTTATCTCATGCCTTCGTTTTCAGTTTATTGCGAGACAATTGTAAGGGTTTACTCGCTTCAGTTTTTAAGAAAGGGGGATCTTTGACCATATCAGGAAAAAATTTCTTTTTTTATAGTATAAATAAGAAAAATACAGAACCAAAAAGAAGTATTTCTTCAAGACCGTCTACGAAATTGCTGTCATTTGCTTTTACAAGCCGTTTCTATTTGGGACTCGACTGATTCGCGGATTTCATTGTCAAACAGTTCGTGGTAACTAACTGTAGTAAGGAGCGACCCGGCTCAATAGTAAACAAAACTCTAAAAAACGGAATTTTGATGCTAACTTATACATCAAAAGAATTGGATTTTCATACTGATTTTAAATGTGTACGTTTCACCAACTTTAGTCTTTGTCATCAAAAGTTACGAGCCTGAGAAAATTTGCTTTATTTTGGAAAATAGGGGGAAGCACCCCGTAAAAATCACACCATCGCATTCGGCGTATCAGAGAACCCTATAGCAAAAATTTCAAGCTCCTATCTACAAAAATGTGGAATTTCGTATTTTTTGCCAGAAGACAAATCACGGGTGCGTGCTTATTTGTTTGTTTGTTTTTTGTTTTTTTTTTTCTTTTCCCCAGGGGTCATCGTATCGACCAAGTGGTCCTAGAATAACGCAGGAGGGATCATTCTAACGGAAATGAAAAGTTCTAGTGCCCTTTTTAAGTGAACAAAAAAATTGGAGGGCACCTAGGCCCCCTCCGACGCTCATTTTTTCTCCGAAGTCAACGGATCAAAATTTTGAGATAGCAATTTTGTTCCGCATAGTCGAAAACCGTAATAACTATGTCTTTGGGAATGACGTACTCCCCCACAGTCCCTGGGGGAGGGGCTGCAAGTTACAAACTTTGACCAGTGTTTACATATAATAATCGTTATTGGTAATTGTAGAGACGTTTTCAGGGGTATTTTTTTGGTTTTGGGGGTGGGGCTGAGGGGAGGGGGCTATATGGGTAAATCTTTCCTAGGAAAAATATGTCATGGGGGAAGAGAAATTCAATGAAAAGGGCGCAGGATTTTCTAAAACTACTATAAAAAACAATGAAAAAATAAACATGAAAAAGTTTTTTCAATTAAGAAGAAAGTAAGGAGTAGCATTGAAGCTTAAAACGAACAGAGATTATTACGCATATGAGGGGCTCTAAATATACTTTAGCAAAAACAGCGAGGTATTTAGGAGGAGATAAATACCTCGCTTTTTATGCTGAAGTATTTTTAGTAATTTCAACTATTTACTCTACGGCCTTTCTGATTCAGGGGTCATTCTTAAAGAATTGAGACAAAACTTACGATTTAGTGTAAAGAGCGAGGCATTAACGAGGGTACAAACCCCCTTATATACATAATAAAAATATAAGAATATAATAGTTTGTTACGTAATTTAATACTTAAGTTACGTATATTTTTTACTAATAGAAACGTTAGTTAAAAATTAAAAGTTATAGTTGCCTTTTTATCTAACCGAAAAATTGGAGGGCAACTAGGCCTCCTTCCCCACCCCTTATTTCTCAAAATTGTCTGATCAAAACTAAGAGAAAGCCATTTTGCCAAAAAAGGAATTAATATGGAAATTTCATTTTAACAATTTGTTAATCTGATTCAATACAAAAAATTCAATAAGATTGGACAAGTCCTATCATGGAGAGCCAAAATCAAACATGCATTAATTCAAAAACGTTCAGAAATTAAATGAAAAAAATAGTTTTTTTAACTGTAAGTAAGGAGCGACATTAAAACTTAAAATGAACAGAAATTACTCCGTATATGAAATGGGTTGTCCCCTCTTCAACGCCTCGCTCTTTACGCTAAAGCTTTTAATTGTTTTAAAAAGTAGAATTGTGGCAAAGAGTCAAACTTTAGCGTAAAGAGCGAGACGTTGAAGAGGGGACAACCCATTTCATATACGGAGTAATTTCTGTTCGTTTTAAGTTTTAATGTCGCTCCTTACTTACAGTTAAAAAAACTGGTTTTTTTCATTTAATCTGTTATTCGGACTAAGGTTAAGGAACGTTACTGCATGTACTTTCCAAACTTTACATGCTCTTTCATTGCCAAAGAAATCGAGTGTTTTCCTTGACTCCTTTCTTAGTAGTGGTATTGGAAAAAAGGCTCACTGCAAGCAAATACCTTTTTAACAAACACAGATACAATGAGCTGATAAATAGTCCTTGAAGGCCTGATGGATGTGCATTATGTTTTGACCATTGACCCTAATTATCAGATTAATTTTAAAAACTTTTTCCGTAAAACCTGTTTTTTAAAGAAAAGTAAAGAGTTTCAATAAGCCGAAGATGAGCAGAAATAAAGTCAAATAATCTTCCATGCGTAAAAGTACCACAGATCACTATCACTAAATAAAAGTAACTCAAAACGGACAGAAATTACAACAAATAGTCGAGTCAAACCCAAAATGAGCAAAAATTAAGATGAATAGGGCTGATAACCAACACATTGTAGGGCTGATAACATAACCAACATAATTTGTGCTTTATTGAAAAAAAACAACAACAAAAAAACAAATGACCATGGATTGAGTTTAGGCTAATTGACGCATGCAGATATTTATTCCTTAAAGTTCTGATAGTTTTTATGGCACTTGGAATCTGCCAAGTGACATATAGCGATCGCAAATTCTGTCGGTCGGTCATGCTAATTTAGGCACTTCTAGGTGAGCTAGGCCGATGAAATTTGGCAGGCGTATCAGAAACTAGACCAAATTAAATTAGAAATTGTTGTTTTCCCGATTCGATCATCTGGGAAGGAGTGGGGGGGACGGTTAAATCGGAAAAATTAGAAAAAAATGAGGTATTTTTAAATTACGAACGGGGGATCGGATCTTAATGAAATTTGATATTTGGTAGGGTATCGTGTCTCAGCGCTCTTATTTTAAATCCCGACCGAATCCGATGACATTGGGGGGAGCTGGGGGGGAACCTAAAATCTTGTAAAACGCTTAGAGTGGAGGGACCGGAATGAAACTTGGTGGGAAAAATAAGCACAAGTCCTAGATATGTGACTGACATAACCGAAGTGGATCCACTTTCTTGGAAGAGTTGGGGGGGGGGAGGGTTAATTCTGAAAAAACTTAACAACTTAAAAACTTAAAAACTTACGACGGAGTGATCAGATCTAAATGAAATTTGATGTTTGGAAGGATATCGTGTCTCAGAGCTCTCATTTTCAATCCCGACCGGATCCGGTGACATTGGGGGGGGGGGGGTCGTGGGGGGCCTAAAATCTTAGAAAACGCTTAGAGTGGAGGGATCGGGATGAAACTTGCTGGGAAAAATAAGCACAAGTGCTAGATACGTGATTGACATAATCGGAACAGATCCTCTTTGGGGGAGTTGGGGGGGAGTATTTCGGAAAAATTAGAAAAAATGAGGTATTTTAACTTACGGAGGAGTGATCGGATCTTAATGAAATTTCATATTTAGAAGGATCTCATAACTCAGATCTCTTATTTTAAATCCCGACCGGACCCAGTGTCAGTGGGGGGGGGACCGGAAATCTTGGAAAACGCTTGAAGCGGAGAGACAGGATGAAATTTGGTGGGAAGAATAAACACGTCCAAGATATGTAACTGACATAACCATACCAGATCCGCTCTCTTTGGTGGAGTTGGGGGGAGGGGGAGGTAATTTGGAAAAAATAGGAAAAAATGAGCCATTTGTAACTTACTAACAGATGATCAGATCTTAATGAAATTTGATATTTAGAAGGATATTGTGCTTTAGAACTCTCATTTTAAATCCTGACCAGATCCGGTGACATTGGTGGGAGTTTGAGGGGGAAACCGGAATTCTTGGAAAACGTGAATATTTAGGTATCCTACGAATGGGTGATCGGATCTTAATGAAACTGGATATATAGAAGAATCTCAAGTCTCAGATGCTCCATTTTCAATTCGAATTGGGTCCGGGGACATAGAGGGTTGGAGGGGAAGAAAAAAAATATTGGAAACCGGAAATCTTGTAAAGCGCTTAGAGTGGAGAGATTGGGATGAAACTTGACGGGAAGAATAAGCAAAAGTTATAGATACGTGATTGACATAATTGAAACGGATCTGTTCTCTTTGGGGGAGCTGGGAGTTGATAATTTGGAAAAATTAGAAAAATTGAGGTATTTTTAACTTAAGAACGGGCGACCCGATCTTAATGAAATTAAATAAAAAAAACTAGTTTTTTTAACTGAAAGTAAGGGGCGACATTAAAACTTAAAACGAACAGAAATTACTCCGTATATGAAATGGGTTGTCCCCTCCGCAGTCCCACGCTCTTTACGCTAAAGTTTGACTCTTTGCCACAATTCTACTTTTTAAAACAACTAAAAACTTAAGTTTCAGTTAGTCAAAACTGAAGTTTTTACGGCAACAAATGCCAAGCTCAAATATTCTATCAGATGCTTTTCAGGAAAATACGAGGTGTTTGAGGGGAGGGGGGATATCCACCCTCCGATCACTTTAACTCTTAAAAAATATACCAGAACTTCTGATTATCAATCCAATGAGCCCCCTCAAAGTTTATACGACCCTCCTTTCTATAAAACTTTGTATGTCCCCAGGGCATAACTTAAAACCCATGCCCTGAGGGCTGGGGGGGGGGTGTCATCCTCATCCTCAAAGACATAATTTTCAGACCTTTTTAACTACGCTGAGCAAAATGGCTATCTGAAATTTTTGATCGGATATTTTTGGGGAAATGGTAGGCGTGGGAGGATGTTAGGTGCTCTCTAATCACTTTCGAATATTAACTGAGGCACTAGCCCCTTCAATTTTCAATCGAATGAGCCTTTTAAGAAGTTTCTACGACAATTATGGTCATCTCAAAACTTATATTAGATGAATCTCAGGAAAATACGAGGTGTGGGGGGTATCCATCCTCAAATCACTTTTAATTTTCAAAAGGGTTCTAATTACCAATCTAATGAGCCCATCTTGAAGTTTATACGACCACCCTTTCTATAAACTCTATATATACATCCAGGGCATTGCTTATAACCCTTTCCCCGAGGGCTGAGGGGGTTGTCATCCTCAAAGACATAATTTCTGGTACTTTTAACTACACTGCAAAAAATGGCAATCTAAAAATATTGATTGGATGTGTTTGGGGAAATGGTGGATGTGGTCGGTGGGTCAGTTGCACTCTAGTCACTTTTGACTATTAAAAAGGGCACAGGCCCCTCTAATTTCCAGTCGAATGATCATATTTAGAATTTTTTATTATAACAAATTACAATCTCAAAATTTCAATCAGATGCACTTGGGGAAAATACCAGGCGTGGGGGGATATCCACTCTTCCATCACTCTGATTCTTAAGGAGGACACTAGAACTTCTAACTACCAATCCATTGAGCCCCTCCGAAGTTTATGCGATCGTCCTTGAGGCTTATAACGGGCTGGATCTCTTGAGCTCTACCCCACCCTGCTTCGTACACAAAACAGAAGTCTGAGGGTTGTTAGTAGAGTACATTTTATGACCTTGGAGTTTGATTCGTGTCGTTCGTGGTAATGATGCGTGAGTAAGGAGCGAAGCAGCTCAACAGTGACGAAAACTTTAGAAAACGGAATTTTGATGCCAATATATATATCAAGAGAATCGGATTTTTATGCTCATCTCAAATAAATCAAAAGATTAAACTTGAGTTTCATAAAGTTTAATCTTACCTATAAAAAGTTAAAAGCCTGAGAAAATTTGCCTCATTTCGGAAAAAGGGGAAGCACCCTCTTAAAAGTCTAGAATCTAAATGAAATTTACACCATCAGATTCAGCGTATGAGAAACCCTACTGTAGAGGTTTCAAGCTCTTATCTTCAAAAAATGTGGAATTTTGTATTTTTTTTTTGCCAGAAGAAAGATCACGGATGCGTGTTTATTTGTTGTTTTTTTCTTTTTAGTTTTTTTCCCCCAGAGGTGATCGTATCGACCCAGTGGCCCTAGTATATCGCGAGAGGGCTCATTCGAACAGAAATTAAAAGCTCTAGTGCCCTTTTTAAGTGACCAAAAGGTCACTTTTTATGGACGTTTTTATGGAGGAAGCTTATATAGGGGAGTGGATATTTCGAGGTTATATTATATTTTTTCTAATGTTCAGGCTGTCTTAAATATGAAGAGCATGCCAATAATACTTCTTTTTCATTCTAAAGTTGAAAATTCTTACGACAGTTTTTTGAGATTGAAGCTACTCATTTAGGTGTGGTTTGTATAAACAATATCAAAATGTTCTTTCAAACCCTCAAGAGGGCTATCGGTATTTTTCCCTCTTTTTAATCAAAAGTTAGATGGCTCTTGGGGTGAAGGTTCTTAAACGCTAAAACAAATCTTACAGGCTAGAGCGTAATGGCACCTGGGGGTGACTGGGCCTTGAAGGAGTTTCAGGTTACTCACTAATTGGATTTGGCTCTTAAAAACAACAATAGAACACAGAATTGGTGGTTGAGTAAGCCCTTTCCCAACTTTCTTGGACCATAAGCTCTACAAGACGGCCCTTGGAATAAAATAATTAAAGCTGGTAATACATAATAGACATGTTATTCTTTACAAAGTAAACGCTGTTTATATGACTGTAACGACACCTGGGATACAATATTTGCAAATATTTAGGACAAATCTAATCACTCTAGCCCTATTTTTAATTTTCGACAAATAATGAGTGGGTTTAAACCCCAAAAAGTATTGATTGACATCTCAACCTAAATTGCCTAAAATACCTGAATGCCCAAAATTACCTTTTGAACAATTGTTTATGTTTTACTTTCTAAATTACTCTGCACTGATACTTACTTGTGTTGATTGATCAGTATATATGCAAGAACCTCAGGCATTTGTAAACTAAGTCTTCCCCTAAGTAGAAAAGAGCTTGTTAAAAATATAAAAAGTCCTTGTGTTGAAGTTTATTTTGTCACTAACAACTAATTAAATTTAATTGTTTCCCGGTTGTGCCCAACGGAGGCATTATTCTAACAGCGTTTAAATTTACGGCCAATTTTTCTTGGTTCCTAGGCTAGGGGAAATAAGAATATTATAGCTAGATTGAAAAGCCTTGGGAATCTCTTTTCCCTAAGCTTTTTTTAATCATAGAAAGACGGTCTGTATCAAATCCCATGAGCATTATCAAAGATAAGTAAAATTGTGTCCTAGAGCATTACTTTAGTAAAAAACGGTCCTCTTATTTTAAAATACCACTGTTCTTACGATTTTTGAAATAGCTTATGAGAATTTTCCTTGTAAGATAAATTTTCAAACAGTTCTTGGTAACGAACTGTGGTAAGGAGCGACCCGGCTCAATAGTAACTGAAACTCTAAAAAACAGAATTTTGATACCGATAGTTACATCAAAATAATTGCATTTTAATGCTGATTTAAAATATGTAAGTTTTATCAAGTTTAAACCTACCCATAAAAAGTTATGAGCCTGAAAAAATTTGCCTTATTTTAGAAAATAGAGGAAAACACCCCCTACAAGTCATAGAATCTTAACGAAAATCACACCATCAGATTCAGCGTTTCAGAAAACCTTACTTCAGAAGTTTCAAGCTCCTATATACAAAATTGTGGAATTTTGTATTTTTTTGCCAGAAGACAGATCACGGATGCGTGTTTATTTATTTATTTATTTTTTTTTACCAGGGTGATCATATCCCAGTGGTCCTAGAATGTTGTGAGAGGGTCCTTTCTAACGGGGATTAAATTTCTAGTGACCTTTTTAAGTGACTGAAAAAATTGGAGGGCACGTGTGCCCCCTACCACGCACATTTTTTCCCAAAGTAACCGGATCAAAATTTTGAGATAGCCATTCTGTTCAACTTAGTCGAAAACCTAATATATATGTCTTTGGGGACGACTTAACCCCCCACAGTCCCCGGGGGAGGGGCTGCAAGTTACAAACTTTGACCATTAATTACATATAGTAATGGTTATTAGGAAGTGTACAGACGTTTTCAAGGGGACTTTTTCGCGTTGGGGTGGGAGTGGGTCGGGAGATGGGATTACGTGGGAGGATCTTTCCATGGAGGAATTTATCATGAGGGAAGAAAATTTCCATGAAGGAAGCGCAAGATTTTCTAGCATTTTTTAAAAAGAAACAATGAGAAAATAGATAAAAAAATTTCGCCTGGAAGTAATGAGTAGCATTAAAACTCAAAACGAACATAAAATAATACGTATAAAAGAAGGTTTTCTCCTCCACAATACCTTGCTCTTTACGCTAAAGTATTTTTAGTAATTTCAACTATTTATTCAAAGGCCTTTGTGATTCAGGGGTCATTCTTATAGATTTGGGATGAAATTCAAGCTTTAGTGTAAAGAGCGAGGTATTGACGAGGGGGCAAACCCCCTCATATACATAATAAAAATGCACAAATATAGAAGTTCGTTACGTAAGTTAATTCGTAAGGTACGTATGTTTATTACTAACAAAAACGTTCGTACAAAAAAAAATATTTGCCTTTTTAAGTAACCGCAAATTGGAAGGCAACTAGACCTCCTCCCCCACCCTTTTTTTATCAAAATCCTCCGATCAAAATTATGAGAAAGCTCTTTAGCAAAAAAATTTATATACAAATTTCGTTTTAATTATTCATGTGCGGTGAGCCAAAATCAAAACATACATTAATTCAAAAATGTTCAGAAATTAAATAAAAAAAAGTTTTTTAACTACAAGTAAGGAGTGAGACATTAAAACTTAAAACGAACAGAAATGATTCCGTATATGAGAGGGTTGTCCCCTCCGCAACGCCTCGCTCTTTAAGCTAAAGTTTTTTATTGTTTTCAAAGATAGAGCTGTCAGAAAGAGTGAAACTTTAGCGTAAAGAGCGAGGCGTTGCGGAGGGGACAACTCCTCTCATATACGGAATAATTTCTGTTCGTTTTAAGTTTCAATGTCGCTCCTTACTTGCAGATAAAAAATTTTTTTATTTAATTACTCTAAAAACAGGATCTGAAGCAAAACAAAAGCAGGTTGTCCCGGAAAGGGGTGGGAAGAGGCCATAAGAAAGGATTTCAAGGAAACTGTGTATTCGATAAAACAATAGAGCTTTGAGTAGATTGAGGTATAAGAGGAGCATGCGCAATTGCGTTGGCTTTAAGGGACTTGGCGCTGAAGTAAGATGTTTGTGGTAATAGTAGCACAAGCAGTAGTATTGCCATAACTTTAATCCTCTATTTGTATTTATTTTTCATTGGGGTCCCAAGAACTTACCAGCAAAAGTTTCAAGCCAATCAAATAAAGAAAATTATGAATCATTGCCCCATCACCCATCAAGAGAGAACAATCAGAGCTCTAAGCCTTATTTTTTTGTATATATTTTTTTTTTTTTTACAGAAATTGCAGATGTAAGTCTCAAGACTTTTTTGGGGAAAATTTTGTTTGGCTTATGTTTCTGGATCTATCTTCTGCGAATCAAGTTTGTTTTCGATTCTTCTTTCTGAAACACTCTATGATAGAAAATAACAACCCAATGGGAAAATTTTGGCCCTTTTTCAGGCGTGATTTGGGGACTGAACCCCCCAAAATTTTTATTAATTAGGGTCGTCCATGCCAAAAGACTCATTTCTATGAGTTTCAAGCTGCTCGGAAAAAATCCGAAGTAACGCCTTTTCGGGTGCATTTCAGACTAGCCATTGATTTTCTTTTTCTTCTATTATGCGCTGGTCTCTCCCTTATCCCAAATTGAATAAAAGAAAAAACAACTAATTTGAACTAAATTAAGGAGCAGCATTAAAACCTAAGAAAACCAGGAATTATTACGTATATGATGGAATTCGCCCCCTAGTCAATACCTCGCTCTTTTCACTAATGTTCGAATTTTGTTCCAATTCTCTAAGATTGACCCCTAAATCACAAAGGCTCTTTAAATAGAATAAATAGCTCTTTTGAAAGTACTAGAAAACTTTAGCGTAAAGAACGAGGTATTCACTAGGGTGCAAACCCCCTCATATACGTAACAATTTATCTTCTTTTTAAGTTATAATATTGCTCCTTACTTTCTGTTGAAAAACTTTAGTTTTTTTTATTTATGTTCTGATAGTTTTTGAAATGATGCTGGGAAATCTGGCACTCTCTTCATAAAAATAACCTTTCTCCATGAAAAATTCTTCCATGGAAATATCCTTCCACATACCCCGCCCTCACCAGAAAAAAATCCCCCTTGAAACGTCCGTATACTTCCCAATCAACAATACTATACGTAAACAATGGGTAAAGTTCATAACTTGAAGCCCTTCCCTCGGGGACTGCGGGCAATTAAGTCACCCTCAAGGACATAGTTATTAGATATTTTACTATACTGAATAAAATGGCCCTCTCAAAATTTTGATCTGGTCACTTTGGGAAAAACTGAGCGTGGGAGGGGGCCTAGTTTTCCTATAATTTCTTTGGCCGCTTAAGAAGAGCACTAGAGCTTTTAATTTCCGTTTGAATGCGAACTATTGCAGTATTCTAGGGGTACTGGGTCGATACGATCATCCCTGAGGAAAAAACAAATCTTTTTGTTTTTTCCTCTTCCCGATCTTTTTTCAGGCTAAAAAAAAAAAAACACAACATTCCACAATTTTGCAGAGAGGAGATTGAAACCTCAACAGTAGGGTTATCTGATATGCTGAATATGATGGTGTAAATTTCATTAAGATTCTAGACTTTTATGGGTGTTTTCCCCTTTTTTCGAAAATAAGGCATATTTTCTCAAGATCGTCACTTTTGATGAGTGAACCTAAACTTGAGCATGCACAATTGCGTTGGCTTTAAGGGATTTGGCGCTGAAGTAAGCTGTTTGTGGTAATAGTAGCACAAGCAGTAGTATTGCCATAACTTTAATCCTCTATTTGTATTTATTTTTCACTGGGGTCCCAAGAACTTACCAGCAAAAGTTTCAAGCCAATCAAATAAAGAAAATTATGAATCATTGCCCCATCACCCATCAAGAGAGAACAATCAGAGCTCTAAGCCTTTTTTTTGTATTTTTTTTTTTTTTTTTTTTTTTTTTTTTTTTTTTTTTTTTTTTTTTTTTTTTTTTTTTTTACAGAAATTGCAGATGTAAGTCTCAAGAATTTTTCGGGGAAAATTTGTTTGGCTTATGTTTCTGGATCTATCTTCTGCGAATCAAGTTTGTTTTCGATTCTTCTTTCTGAAACACTCTATGATAGAAAATAACAACCCAATGGGAAAATTTTGGCCCTGTTTCAGGCGTGATTTGGGGACTGAACCCCCCAAAATTTTTCTTAATTAGGGTCGTCCATGCCAAAAGACTCATTTCTATGAGTTTCAAGCTGCTCGGAAAAAATCCGAAATAACGCCTTTTCGGGTGCACTTCAGACTAGCCATTGATTTTCTTTCTATTCTATTATGCGCTGGTCTCTCCCTTGTCCCAAATTGAATAAAAAAACAAAACAACTAATTTGAACTAAAAGTAAGGAACAGCATTAAAACCTAAGAAAACAGGAATTATTACGTATATGATGGAATTCGCCCCCTAGTCAATACCTCGCTCTTTTCGCTAAATTTCGAATTTTGTTCCAATTCTTTAAGATTGACCCCTAAATCACAAAGGCTCTTTAAATAGAATAAATAGCTCTTTTGAAAGTACTAGAAAACTTTAGCGTAAAGAACGAGGTATTCACTAGGGTGCAAACCCCCTCATATACGTAACAATTTATCTTCTTTTTAAGTTATAATATTGCTCCTTACTTTCTGTTGAAAAACTTTTGTTTTTTTATTTATGTTCTGATAGTTTTTGAAATGATGCTGGGAAATCTGGCACTCTCTTCGTAAAAATAACCTTTCTCCATGAAAAATTCTTCCATGGAAATATCCTTCCACATACCCCACCCTCACCAGAAAAAAAATCCCCCTTGAAACGTCCGTATACTTCCCAATCAACAATACTATACGTAAACAATGGGCAAAGTTCATAACTTGAAGCCCTTCCCTCGGGGACTGCGGGCAATTAAGTCACCCTCAAGAACATAGTTATTAGATATTTTACTATACTGAATAAAATGGCCCTCTCAAAATTTTGGTCTGGTCACTTTAGGAAAAACTGAGCGTGGGAGGGGGCCTAGTTTTCCTATAATTTCTTTGGCCGCTTAAGAAGAGCACTAGAGCTTTTAATTTCCGTTTGAATGCAAACTATTGCAATATTCTATGGGTACCGGGTCGATACGATCATCCCTGAGGAAAAAACAAATCTTTTTGTTTTTTCCTGTTCCCGATCTTTTTTCAGGCTAAAAAAAAAACACAACATTCCACAATTTTGCAGAGAGGAGATTGAAACCTCAACAGTAGGGTTCTCTGATATGCTGAATATGATGGTGTAAATTTCATTAAGATTCTAGACTTTTATGGGTGTTTTCCCCTTTTTTCGAAAATAAGGCATATTTTCTCAAGATCGTTTCTTTTGATGAGTGAACCTAAACTTGATCAAACTCAGATATTTGAAATTAACATAAAAATCCAATTCTTTTGATGTACCTACCAGTATCAAAATTCCAGTTGTTAGAATTTCGGTTACTATTGAGCTAGGCCACTCCTTACTTACAGTTCGTTATCACGAACTGTTTGAAAATCTAAGAAGCAAGTTGAACTTTCCTATCAAAAAAAGTTAGGCCTATCTTGATACCTCTTTTTCGGAAGAACTAATTTTGTACTTTTTTTTTGCTATAGACTCTTTTCTTAGGCTAAGCACTCAAGAATACAATTTTAAGCCTGTCAGGAAAAGATTGTTGGCTCTTTGTCGGGTATCATTTTTGGGTAGATTACATCCGAACTATTTTTTTTTTAATTATGATTTCATATGTCCCAGGGTTTACGATTTTTCCACACCGTTCAGAAAAAGTAGTTTTCAGTTCTTTTCCAAAACCCTTTTCACGAGAGCCAATATTTTCTTTTTTCGATTTTGCTTGTGTGTTTGGCTCCTCTTGGTCCAAGGGCTTAAGAATAGAGGTTTGACAATGATCGGAAAATCCACCTGGTCCTGTTTTGGGTCTCGTTTCTAGGGAAACTGTTTCCCCAAAGTAAAACCTGTTCCTATTTTAGTGTTCCTTTGGTCCAGTGACTTGTAGTTGCACATTTCAAATCGTCCAGAAATGGAACATAAATTGATCAAATAAATGAATATTTTCTTTTTTTCATTGTTTATCTAAAGACTAAAAATAAGTTACAAACCGATGAAATTTTCCTAGAAATTATAGGTTTCATACTATATTGTCAATTGGATTGCAGCGGCCAATCTCACACCATATATTCCAACTTAAATTTTGAAGCATTTTTAATATGTACTGGAATATCAAAAGGCTAAAAAAAGCTTAAAGCACATTTGCTAATAAACCGTTAACAATCTGGGTAAAATTTTTCAGTAACATCTTTTTTATAATTACATATCTTTCTAGTACTTTTCTAACGTTTTTCTAACCATTTTTGTCTTAATTATGGTGCTATACTAATATGTTTTTTTTTATATTACTCACTTGCTAAAAAGGACAAATGGAGTAAAGGTACTAAGACAAAATGGTAATATACATGAAATAATTCCGATAAATGGCATTTTGGACCAGTGGAGGCAGAAATCGTTATTTTACGATGCCCTATTGGGGCATCGTTATATGCCCCAGGGGTATATAAGGTTCTTATAGAAAGAATGGTCTTAGAGACATCGGAGGGGGCTCATTCGATCGGTAATCAGAAGTTCTGGTTCTCTTTTTAAGAGTCAAAGTGATCGAAGGGCAGCTACCCACCCCCACCCACAAGTTATATTTTCCTGAAATACATCTGATAGAAATTTAGAGAAAGCCATTTTTTCAAAAAATAATCCAAAGATCATAAGCAGTGCAATTACGCTTCCTAAGTAAAGGGTGATGTGGGCACAATGTAACTTTTTCTTAGACCAGGGCCCTTTGTTTAGAAGGTACTGTTGTATGAAATTCGAAAGTGGCTCATTCAATTGGAAATTACAAGTTGTATTGCCCTTTCTTATAGTTAAAAGCGATTGAAGGGCTAGTAGTCCGTGTCTTGCCCATTATTTCCCCAAACATATCCGATCAATTTTTTAGATAGCCATTTTGATTAAGCCAGTAATTATTTCTGACAACCCCCTCCCACCACTTACAACCCTCAGAGTATGGGCTATACGTTATACTAGCTGCCCATCGTTAACATTTAAGGTTTTAATGGAAGGGTGGTCATATAAATTTTGGGCATGGCTCATTCAATTGAAAGTCAGAAGTCCTAGTGTCCGTTTTAAGAGTCAAAAGCGATAGTAGGGCAACTAGCTCCACTCTGCGTCTTCTTTTCCCCTAACGCACCGATAGATATTTTAAGATATCCATTTTGTTCAAACTAATCTAAAGATCGCATAAAAAGGCCTTCAGTGTTGGAACAGCCCCTTAGAACCTAAGGATAAAGGTTATAATTTATGTTATGAAGACATTTAAGGTTCTTATGGAATGGGTGGTCGGATAAATTTTGGATAGGGTTTAGTTGTATGAAAATTGGAAGTTATAGTGCTCATTTTAAGAGTTAAAAGCCAATTAAGGGCAGCCAGCCCCCTCCCTGGACCATCATTTTCCAAGAGAGCCATCCAATCAAAATTTTTAGACGTGGACTTTCTTCAGTATTGTTGAAAGGTCCTGTAATTAGACATTTGAAGATATATAAACCCTGGGCTCCCACATATACAATTTCATTATGGTGAAATATCGCATAATGAAATCGGACATGAAATTTGTATGTTAATGTGATAATTATTATAGGGGGTCACACTAGACAATTTATTTGCGTCCAATTTTGAAAAAAACAGCATATTAAACTAATTGAGCTTTTCAAAATAGCTGATGCTGATATATTATTGAGAAAGGCATGCATATTTAACCTTCCTTTTCCAAAAAGACAAAGGGCATAGAGGTGAGTCTTTTAGAGAAGGTTGAGGGGAGTATTGAACTAAATCCAAACATGTTATGTGCATTTGGACTGTCAAAAGAACGTAACTCAGGAATGACTGAGTATATTAATTTGAAACTTCCGGGAAGTGATAAGGGAATGATTAATTGACCGAAAAGGTAATATTTGTTCGCTATCACTTCTAATGCTGCTACCCCACTACGATTACTTCCACTACTACTACTACAGCCACAGAAGAGAGAATAATGAGGACTTCTGTCCAAAGACAGTGAACCAACAAAACCTATTTGAATATTTCAGCCCTATATCTAAGGGCTGTCTTCAGCAAAGAAAATAATAAACAACAAAACCCTTACAATAAAGCTCTCGGCTAAAAATCCATTTTTTTTTAAAATAGCCTTGGCATCATTACTTCTTAATGAATTAAAAAGAAAAAAAAAAGTTTTTTTTAAATGAAAGTAAGGAGCAACATTAAAACTTAAAACGAACAGAAATTACTCCGTATATGAAAGGGGCTTTTCCTCGTCAACGCCCCGCTCTTTACGCCAAAGATTAACTTTTTCTCAGCTCTACTTTTTAAAACATTAAAAAACTTTAGTGTAGAGCCGGGCCTTGAGGAGGAAAAGCCCCTTTCATATACGGAGTAACTTCTGTTCGTTTTAAGTTTTAATGTTGCTCCTTACTTTCATTTTTTTAAAAAACTTGTTTTTTTCTATTTAATTTCTGGACGTTTTTGAATTAATGCATGTTTTGATCTTGGCTCTCCGCACATAAATAATTAAAACAAATTTTGCATATTAATTAATTTCAATTATCGGAAAACTTTGAGAAAGAGGAGTGAAGGAAGAGGCCAAGTTTCCCTCCAAGTTTTTGATTACTTAAAAAGGCAAGTAGAACTTTTAATTTCTTACAAACGTTTTCATTGGTAAAAATTATACGTAACTTACGAATTAACTTACGTAACGAACTTCTATATTCGCATGTTTTTATTGCGTATATGAGGGGTTCAACCCTCGTCGAGACCTCGCTCTTTACACTAAAGCTTAAATGTCGCATTTAAGCTTTAGTGACTTTGAGCTTTAAGCTTTAGAACTTAAATCACACTCTGAATCTCAAAGGCCGTAGAATAAATAGTTGGAATTACTAAAAATACTTTAGCGTAAAGAGTGAGGTATAACGAGGAGGTAAACCCCTTATATGCGTAATAATTTTTGTTCGTTTTAAGTTTTAATGCTGCTCCTTACTTTCATTAGAAAAAACTTTTCATATTTATTTTTTCATTGTTTTTTCAAATAATACTAGAAAATCCCGCGCCCCCTTCATTGAAATTCTCTTCCCCCATGAAAAGTTCCTCCATAGAAATATCCTCCACGTAATCCACCCTCAAATATCCCCCCTAAACCAAAAAAATCCCCCTGAAAACGTCTGTACACTTCCCAGTAACCATTACTATATGTAAACACAGGTCAAAGTTTGTAATTTGCAGCCCCTCCCACAGGGACTGCGGGGGAGTAAGTCGTCCCTAAAGACATAGTTATTACGTTTTTCGACTATGGTGAATAAAATGACTATCTCAGAATTTTGATCCGGTGACTTTTGGGGAAAAATGAGCGTGGGTGGGGGCCTAGGTGCCCTCCAATTTTTTTGGTCACTTAAAAAAGGCACTAGAACTTTTCATTTCCGTTAGAATGAGCCCTCTCGCGAAATTCTAGGACCACTCAGTCGATACGATCACCCCTGGGAAAAAACAACAACAAAAAAACAAACAAAAAAACAAATAAACACGCATCCGTGGTCTGTCTTCTGGCAAAAAATGCGAAATTCCACATTTTTGTAGATAGGAGCTTGTAGATAGTAGATAGGAGCTTGAAACTTCTACAGTGTGTTTCTCTGATACGCTGAATGTGATGGTGTGATTTACGTTAACATTCAATGACTTTTAGGGGGTGTTTCCCCCTATCTTCCAAAATAAGGCAAATTTTCTCAGGCTCGTAACTTTTAATTGGTAAGACTAAACTTGATGAAACTTATATACTTAAAATCAGTATTAAAACGCGAGTCTTTTGATGCAACTATTGGTATCAAAATTCCATTTTTTAGAGTTTCAGTTACTATTGAGCCGGGTCGCAATAAGAACAAGCTAAAAAGGTTTATTCATTGAACTAACTGTATTTATTAAAAATTGGATTTAATTTCTTATTGCGATATTTGCCTTCTCTGCAGCTAGTCTTGTAGTTCTTCTGAGATTGGGCTTGTTTTTATTCGTTCCTATTTTATTTTTATTTTGAAGTATATTATTTTCTATAATTGATTTTATGTACATAGGGTTGAGTGTGTATTCACCCAAATCTCGATTTAGGGATGTATCATTATTCAAGTTTCGTTTGATTTCGATTGCCCCACGGACAGTTTGTTTGATTCCTAGGTCATTGGTAATTATAATTGTTTCGTCAAATAGAACATAAAGGTTTGGATTTTCAAAAATACGATGGCTTAAAGATGAATCGAAAGATATGCAGTCATTTCTAGATTTTAATTCTTTTTCAATACTTTCTTTGTGTTGCTGTAATCTTGTTCCTAAAGTTTGGTTGGTTCGACCAATGTAATAATTTCCACAACTACATGGCATTTGATACACCCTTCTTAGACGAGTTACTGGGGTTTTATCTTTACCAGAATTGAGAAGATTCATTATACTTAAATTACTTGCGAATACAACACGTAAATTGTTTTTTAAACAAACTTTTTTCAGTTTTGAAGTAATTTTCGGAATATAAGGTAGGTAAATCGTGCTTATGGGTTTATTCGAATCGTTTTCTGGTGTGGGATTTAAGGCTTTAGAAGAATGCATCTTTAATCTTTGAGCGATAACAGTATTTATGAGAGAAATTGGGTACCCGTTGCCAAAAAGTATGTCTGTAATAAAATTTAATTCTTTTTTAATATGAACAAATATTAAGTACTCTATCCACAAGAGATATTACCACACCTCTTTTAACCTGTGGAGGATGTTTAGATTTGAAGTCAAGATATCTATTATTATGCGTAGGTTTTCTGTAAACCGTAAAATCAAGTTTATTCACACTGCGTATTATCAATATATCTAAAAAAGGTATTTTTCCATCTGTTTCGTAAAACAATTTACGTGTTGTATTCACAAGTAATTTAAGTATAATGAATCTTCTTATTTCTGGTAAAGATAAAACCCCAGTTACTCGTCTAAGATTGGTGTATCAAATACCATGTAGTTGTGGAAATTATTACATTGGTCGAACCCACCAAAATTAAGGAACAAGATTACAGCAACACAGAGAAAGTATTGAAAAAGTATTAAAACCTAGAAATAACTCCATATCTTTCGATTCAGCTTTAAGCAATCATATTTTGAAAATCCAAACCATTATATTCTATTTGACGAAACAATTCTAATTAGCAATGAACTAGGAATCAAACAAATTGTCCGCGTGGCAATCGAAATCAAACGAAACTTAAATAATAATACATCCCTAAATAGAGACTTGGGTGAATACGCACTCAACCCTATGTACACAAAATTAATTATAGAAAATAATATAATTCAAAATAAAACAAAAATAGGAACGAATAAAAACAAGCCCAATCCCAAAAGAACTACAAGATTATCTGCAGAGAAGGCAAATATCGCAATAAGAAATTATTCCAATTTTTAATAAGTACAGTTAGTTCAATGAATGAACCTTTTTAGCTTGTAAAATGTTAGCTTTTATCACACAGTCTTGGCTGAACTTTTCATTAAGAAGTAATGATTGCAAGGCTATTTTGAAAAAAAAAGTGGATTTTTAGCCGAGAGCATTTATTGTAAGTGTTTTATTGTTTATTATTTTCTTAGCTGAAGACGGCCCTTAGATATAGGGCCGAAATATTCAAATAGGATTTGTTGCTTCACTGTCTTGGGAAAGAAGTCCTAGTTATTCTGTCTTCTGTGGTTGTATTATGGAAAGGCAGTTTGGTATTCGTTATTATTTACTACTACTACAACCACAGTACTACATTTAAAATATAAAGGGGAAATTCGAACCAAATCAAAAGAAACTATGTACATTCACACTGTCAAAAGAGCGTATCTCAAGAATGGATTTGAGCATTTAGTTGGAACTTTGAGAGAATGCTTAAAGGTAAATATTAATGGACCAAAAGGCAATATGTGCATGTTACTACTAATGACACTACCGCTGCTACATTTACTACTATTACTGCTGCTACATCAACTACTACCTCTATTCCAAATACTTGTAAAGCTAAGATTATTAAGATGAAAATCAGAAAAAAATATAAAAATATACAGGTTATCAAAAGGATATATTAGCGATTTCAAAGTAATGGCAAATTGTAGTAAGATGAAGTTTCCAGGACTTGACGACAATGATGTTCAAATCAACAAAAGGCAAAAAGTATATTATTTGTATTATAACTAAAGTTACTGTAAATAATGACGTTAAGGGTAATCAGGTGAAACTTTTAAGGAACTTCTAGAAGAAATTTCCATTAATGAAAAAACTATGCAGGTTTTTAAAGGGGCCTATAAGCAATGTCGTTGGCAGTGACGCTCTATAATAGCTAAAAATATTATCGAAAGTTTTATAGGAATTAATTCAATTCAAGATTAAAAGTTCTAGTACCCTTTTTGAGATTAAAAAAAGATTAGAGGGCAGGCAGTCCCCCTCTCAAGCCGATTCATTTTCCAAACTCATCCATCGAAATTTTGAGACGGTCATTTTGTTCAGCATAGTAGAACAGTCCAGCAGCTCTGTCTTTAGAGATATTGTGTATGTTAACCTCCCTCACAATTATGCAACTAGCCAAATTTACTTTAAAACTAAATGTTGCTTTAAAATAAATAAAAAGGCACTGTTGTCAATAAGAGACCTCAGTCTCAGTCTCTAAATTGTTAATTTAAGAATTCCGAGGCCACTGCTCTAACTACTTCTCCTTTTGCAAATCAAGTAAATCGAAAGAGCGTAAATGTGTCCAGGTTGTCAAACAGCATAGATAGAATCTCATGGGAATGATATTAATTTTTTTTTCAGGTCTGCTTGAGGATATATAAACTTAAATTAAATAATACTATTTGTGCCAGGATTAAGTATTGTTGAAAAGGTCTCTCTAACATACAAATAGTAAGCCAAACTATGGGTTCTAATAGAAAAAAATAGAAAGGACATAAAATACTATATTTTTCAATGAGTAAGACAGTGTCAATAAAATACGAACAGAAATTGATCAAAAAAACTTCTTCCACGAAAAATATGTTTTAAAGGAAAGCAAAGAGCCAAAATGAGCAAAAATACAGTCATATAACCTTTCAAGCGTAAAACTACCACAATTCACCATCGATGAATAAATACAACTCAAAACAAAAATAAATTATAATAAATAACCGAGTCAAACTCGAAACGAGCATATATTAACACGAGTAGGGCTGGCAACCCCCCATGTCTTCTCAAGACCAGAATATAATTTGCATTTTACTGAAAAACAAAATATATTTAAAATGTTTTCACTTTTTTACTTTGATAAATAAAATATTATTCCAAATTTTAAGGAACAAATATCAGAAATGTTAGTAAACGTCAATTTAACTGACAATCCATTTTTTTTTGTCAGTAGAGTACAAATTATATTCTGGTCTTGAGATGGTAGGGGGGGTTGTCAGCCCCAATCATGTTAATTTTTGCTCGTTTTGAGCTCGACTCGATTATTTATTTGAATTTTTTTTTTTTTTTAGTTACATTTATTTGTCGATGGTGACTTGTGGTAGCTTATTTCTGCTCATTTTTGGCTTAGTGGAGCTCCCTACTTTTCTTTAAAAAATTGTTTTGTGGAAAAAGTTTTTTTAATTAATTCTATATTAAAAGACGCAAGAAATTTCAATTTTCTTTTGAATGAGTCCATCCGCAATGTTTCAGGACTACTTTTTCGATACGAATTGGTATACTCATGGTAAAAAGAAAGAAATAAACACGCGTCGATAAGCTACCTTCTCGAAACCATTGGTAAAATTATGCAGCTTTTGTAGATAGGTTCTTGAAACCTAATTCATAAGATTTGCTGATATGCTGAAGTTGTAGGTACATTTTTCACCCAGTTAATTTTTCTTTTAGGATGTTTTATTCCTTTTTTCTAAAATTTAGTAAATTTTCTCATAGTCGTAACTATAGGTAAATAGTTTCAAATTGAACAAGGTTTTTATATTTGAAACCACTGTAAAGGCTTATCCCATTTATGGGCATATTGTTATACACACAATATAGAATTTATATATTTAATTTGTTCTTAGCTTCGCTTATTACTTGTACGAGTGGCTTTTAACTTTGAGCTTGAATTGTTTGAAAGATGCTTTCAAACACTCAATAGTAAACGAAACTCTAAAAAACAGAATTTTGATGCTAAAATATACATCAAAAGAATCAGATTTTTATGCTGATTTTAAATATATAGGTTTCATCAAAATTTAGTCTTTGTCATCAAAAGTTACGTGCCTGAAAAAATTTACCTTATTTCAGAAAATAGGGAAAAACACCCCATAAAAGTCACAGAATCTTAACGAAAATCACACCATCGCATTCGGCGTATCAGAGAACCATATAGAAAAATTTTCAAGCTCTTATCTACAAAAATGTGGAATTTCGTATTTTTTGCCAGAAGACAAATCACGGGTGCGTGTTTATTTGTTTGTTTGTTTTTTGTTTTTTTTTCTTTTCCCCAGGGGTCATCGTATCGACCAAGTGGTCCTAGAATGTCGTAAGAGGGCTCATTCTAACGGAAATGAAAAGTTCTAGTGCCCTTTTTAAGTGACCGACAAAATTGGAGGGCACCTAGGCCCCCTCCCACGCTCTTTTTTCTCCAAAGTCGACAGATCAAAATTTTTAGATAGCCATTTTGTTCCGCATAGTCAAAAACCTTAATAAATAGGTCTTTGGGGATGACTTACACCCCACAGTCTCTGGGGGAGGGGCTGCAAGTTACAAACTTCTACCAGTGTTTACATATAATAATGGTTATTGGGAAGTATACAGTCGTTTTCAGGGGATTTTTTTTTTTGGTTTGGGTGTGGGGTTCAGGGGAGGGGGCTATGTGGGAGGATCTTTCCTTGGAGAAATATGTCATGGGGGAACAGAAATTCAATGAAAAAGGCGCAGGATTTTCTAAAATTACTATAAAAATAACAATGAAAAAATAAACATGGAAAAGTTTTTTTTTCAATTGAAAGAAAAGAGTATCATTGAAACTTAAAACGAACAGAGATTATTACGCATATGAGGGGCTCTAAAAATACTTTAGCATAAAGAGCGAGGTATTTAGGAGGAGATAAAAACCTCGCTCTTTATGCTATAACATTTTTAGTAATTTCAACTATTTATTCTACGGCCTTTCGGATTCAGGGGTCATTCTTAAAGAATTGGGACAAAACTTAAGATTTAGTGTAAGGGACGAGGTATTAACGAGGGTACAAACCCCCTCATATACGTATTAAAACTTAAAGAATATAAAAGTTCGTTACGTAAGTTAATTCTAAAGTTGCGTATATTTTTTGCTAATAAAAAAATTCGTTAAAAATTAAAATTAATAGTTGCCTTTTTATGTAACCGAAAAATTGCATGGCAACTAGGCCTCCTTCCCCATCCCTTATTTCTGAAAATCGTCTGATCAAAACTAAGAGAAAGCCATTTAGCCAAAAAAGGAATTAATATACAAATTTCATTTTAATAATTTACGTGTGGAGAGTCAAAATCAAACATGCATTAATTCAAAAACGTTTTTTTAACTGAAAGTAAGGAGCGACATTAAAACTTAAAACGAACAGAAATTACTCCGTATATGAAATGGATTGTCCCCTCCGCAATCCCTCGCTCTTTACGCTAAAGTTTGACTCTTTGCCACAATTCTGCTTTTTAAAACAATTAAAAGCTTTAGCGTAAAGAGCGAGAGATTGCGGAGGGGACAATCCGTTTCATATACGGAGTAATTTCTGTTCGTTTTAAGTGCTAATGTCGCTCCTTACTTTCAGTTAAAAAAACTAGTTTTTTTTATGTAATTTCCACAAGAACTGGCTTTTTATCTACTATAAGTAAAGGTAAAAGCCATGAACTGTTTAAAACATAAAGAAAATATTGTAAAACAGTATTTTAGAAATCTATTTCTTAGAATTGCACTAGAAAGTAAGAAACAACTGTTATTCGGTTAATTGAAATCATACATGTCAATAAATTGTAGCAATCAATGAATTTGTGAAGGAGGTTACCTAGGCAAATTAGAAAATACTGGATTGTATTTTTTCTGTTCTCCTGACTTTGAACGTTTTTAAAATGTCACTGTTTTTAAGCTTGTCCATTTTATGTTCAAAACTTCAAAGAAATGTCTAATTTGTTAAAAGTTATACCAAGTTATATGTTTCACTTTTTACTCCAATTTTATAAGTATTCCAATTTTCTAAAAGTTTTTTTATGTACTAACGCATACTTTTGTACTAACTAACTTTTATGTGCTAACGCTCAGAAAAAGTCTTGTTGTTTAATACTACTATTTGTTTAAGGTGAAATCATAAATTCAGTTACAGTTATATTGATTAATTTTATTCATCCCTTTTAAAATTTTAATTTGTATTTTGCGTCTGCAATCATGGTAATGCAGGTTTCATGTTCTTCATATCCGATGCCAGTTTCTTCGAGAGTTTTTAAATTATCCATTTTTCCCTTTGGCAATGCGCCAGTTTCCTTTTTGCTGTCACTATTTTATTTTTTCATTTATGATGTTTCCTTTTAAGACTTCTCATTGTCAAAATATTTTTTAATAAGTGTGATTATTTCTTACCAGTTTACTCAGAATAAAACTAAGAAAAAACAGAAAAAGACTTAGCTAATAAAAAAAAAACAACATGAAGTGACAGATGTTTTAAGCCAAGTTTAAGATGAAACTAGAAAAAATCTACGGGGTAATAACAACCTTTACAAATAACAAGATCTTTAACACGAAGTACACACTTATAAGCTGTATTATGGAAAACGTACTTTTTTACTTTGATATTTCTTTTCATCATGTGTGACGAATCTGATCTTAACAACTCTCCGGTTTACTCTTAAAATCAAATTTCAAATTTATTATCTGGTTGGATAAAAACAGAGAGAGGCGAATTGCAGAAAAAACATATTGAATATTTCGGCTATGTAACTAATAACCATCTTCAGCGAAATATTTTTTAGCTATGACTATTTTTTCCATCTCTTCTAATGTTACTTTTGTTACTAGTTTTGATTTTAGTTTGCCTGATTTCAATCGGAAGTTGAGTTTCATCATTATCCTACTCCTCCACTTCGTGACTGTCTAGCAGAAAGACTGTGTGACTGAAAAATCGAAAGATAACAGAAAGACTGTGTAGCATATAGCAGCAATGTTCAATTAGTTTTCTTTTGCAATTCATTGTTATTAAAACTTTTACTTGCTACAGAATCTTCTCTGTTGTTTGTATCATGAAAACACAATATGGCCTTTGTCGTTTCGTAAGTCGCTGCTTTAAATTTTCAGTTTACTGTAAAAGGGTATTTTTGTGAAAATGGGACCTCCTCATAAGATTTACTAACTTTCTTTGAATAAAACCCATTGTCACCGGGTTTGAATCTGTATATAACGTGAGTAAACGGAAAAAACTAGGGGATGAGGAAGGCTTGCCCCCTGACCCCCTGCATCAATAAGTACAAAAGCAAAAAAAAAAACACTAAATATACCAAAAGTGCACAAAAAGCAGAAAATTTACCTGAAACAGACAAAAGGCACAAAAGCACAAAATTTACAAAAATCATAAAAGCACAACGTATACGAAAATCCTACAATGTACCAAAAATATAAAAAAGTCCGAAAGCATAAAATATACAAAAAAAATACATCCAGAGCTTTTTTAAGCTGCTAAAGAGACTGTACCATAGCGAAGTGCTATTTTTGGCCTTGTTGTGTCATAAAACCGAAATTTGGTTGGAATACGGCCGAAATGGTACTAATTAGGAGTTTTGTAATTGCCAATTTGTTTGAAAGTGTTAAATTGTGGATATTAACTCCCATGTTTTAAGGAAATGCTGCCATATCTTAGTGTATTTTCCCCAAATATTATATGAAGCTTATACAGTTTCAGTTACTATTAGCCCAGATCTCTCCATACTTACAATTCGTTGCCACGAAGTGTTTGCTCCCGAAAATTTCTATTCCTTGTTAGGATCTACTGAATTTTGCATACCACTGATTGAAGTAGAGAAGTTTGATATATGCTTGTTAATGTGTTAAAGTTAATTGAGGGCAAGCATAGACCTGTACATCAATATGCAATGTAGTAGGACGGGAGGAGTGCACTTTAGATTTAACTTCACTATTGATTTTAAAGTATTGAATCTATATTTCAACGTTCATCACTTGTTTTCTGTCATTCTCTCTCTCTCTCTCTCTCTCTCCCTCTCTCCCTCTCTCTTTCTTCCCCTCTCTGTTACACTATAAGTTTTTTCGAAGACCACACCACCTTTCCATGACTTATAAATAGCAATTGCAAAATTCCTTTTATTTGCCAATAAGCTTATCTCCTGAAGACGGCCACTCTCTATGTGACTGGATGGTGTTTCACTGTCAAATAAAACAATTGCTCCAATTGAACTGTTATTTATCTCTCTCTCCCCCTTCTCTCTCTATCTCTTTCTCTCTCTGGGCCTCTTTTTTCCATCTCTCTCTAGTTCCTTCTTTTAACTGCTTTCCTTTTCTCTCTTTTCTTCTTTTCTTTATTTTCCATCCATGTCTCAGTTAAAAAATCTTTTCTGTTTTCATTTTACATTCTATAACTTTCAATATATTCTTTTTCAGTTGACTTGCGCTCATATTTTGTCTTGCTTTTGTGTTGTAATGAATGACAAATCTTCTAAAAACCCTTTTTAGGGTAATAAATTTTATTTCGAACTCCTTAGAAAATGAAAATGTTTCCAAGATCAATTTGTCAATTTTTCAACAATAATGAAGGGCAAATTTGCGGTCACTGGTCTATTAAAATGTTCCTTGGCACTTACATATTTCTTCCCCTTTGACATTTTCCTGGATTTCCCTTTGAAATTTGAGTTATCATGAAATGACCTAAAGAAATTCATAGAAAGTTATACAGCTTAGTTAAACAGAAAATGTTATCAAACAGTTCGTGGTAATGAAGTGTAGTAAGGAGCGAACCGGCTCAATAGTAAACGAAACTCTAAAAAACGGAGTTTTGAAAAGATGTATTAAGAGAATCAGATTTTAAATATATATTTAAAATCCGTTAAAAATAGTTTAAATATATAAGTTTCATCAAATTTAGTCTTACTCATCAAAAGTTACGAAGCTGAGAAAATTTGCCTTATTTTAGAAAATAGGGGGAAACACCCCCTAAAAGTCATAGAATCTTAACAATCTTAACAAATCACACCATCACATTCAGCTTATCAGAGAGCCCTGTTGTAAAAGTTTTAAGGTCATATCTACAAAAATGTGGAACTTCAAATTTTTTGCCAGAAGACCGATCACGGGTGCGTGTTTTTTTTTTTTTGTTTTTTTTTTGTTTTTTTTTTCTTTTCCCAGGGGTCATCGTATCGACCAAGTGGCCCTAGAATTCGCAAGGTGGCTCATTCTAACGGAAGTGAAAAGTTCTAGTGCCCTTTTAAAGTGACCGAAAAATTGGAGGGCAATTAGGCCCCCTCCCAAGCTCATTTTTTCCCAAAGTCAACGAATCAAAGTTTTGAGATAGCCATTTCGTTCAGCATAGTCGAAAAACATAATAACTATGTCTTTTGGGATGCCTTACTTCCCCACAGTCCCCAGGGAAGGGGCTGGAAGTTGCAAACTTTGACCAGTGTTTACATAAAGTAATGGCCCTTTTTTGGTTGGGGGGGTTGAAGGGAGGGGGCTATGTATTAGGATCTTTCCTTGGAGGAATATATCGTTGGGGAAGAGGAATTCAATGAAGGGGGCGCAAGATTTCCCAGAATTATTATAAAAAAAAACAAAGAAAAATAAATATGAAAAAGTTTTTTCAACTGAGAGTAAAGAGCAGCGTTTAAAACTTAACACGAACAGAAACTATTACGCAAATGAGGGGTTCTTCTTCTTCTAAATACCTCGCTCTTTACGCTAAAGTATTTTTAGTAATTTCAACTATTTATTCTACAGCCTTTCTGATTCAGGGGTCATTCTTAAGGAATTGGGACAAAATTTAAGCTTTAGTGTAAACAACGAGGTATTAACGAGGGGACAAACCCCCTCTTATGCATAATAAAAATACACGAATATAGAAGTTCGTTACGTTAGTTAATTCTTAGGCTACGTATATTTTTTACGAATAAAATGTTCGTTAAAAATTAAAAGTTCTTGTTGCCTTCTTATGGAACCGAAAAATCAGAGGGCAACTAGGCCTCCTCTTCAACTTCTTTTTCTCAAAATTGTTTGATAAAACTAAGCAAAAGCCGTTTAGCCAAAAAAAAGATTTGACATACAAATTCCATTTTAATAATGTATATGCGGAGAACCAAAATCAAACATTCATTAATTCAAAAATGTTCGGAAACTAAATTATAAAAAAAAACTAGTTTTTTTTACTGAAAGTAAGGAGCGACATTAAAACTTAAAACGAACAGAAATTACTCCGTGTATAAAAGGGGCTGTTCCCTTCTCAACGCCCCGCTCTTTACGCTAGAGGTTTTTACAGTTTAATAAAGTAGGATTGAGAGAAAGAGTCAAACTTTAGCGTAAAGAGCGGGGGGTTGAGAAGGGAACAGCCCCTTTCATAAACGGAGTAATTTCTGTTCGTTTTAAGTTTTAATGTCGCTCCTTATTTTCAGTTAAAAAACTAGTTTTTTTCATTTAATAACTCAATAGAAAGTGATTTCATGTTAGTTATGTAAAAAAAAAATATACATCAATAGGTGCTTCCTAACGAACTAAAGGAATCCTATAAAAATTACTTCCATTTTTTTAAGAATCTTACTCTTTAGAAACATATTCCCAGAAGGAAATAACAGCAGGAATCTAGTTAGGAATACAAAATGTGTAATAGAAAAATCAACTATGACTAAGTAAGTGGTGATTTTTAGATTTTTTAAGATGAAGTTTTGAAAGTATGAAGTTCTTATTACTCGTATCTCTTATTTGCATTAGTTTTTTTTCATACTTTGTCTTTTGAATATTATCATAGGCAGCGATGTGGGCACAATGTTTTTTTTTTTTTTTTTTTTTTTTTTTTTTTTTTTTTTTTTTTTTTTTTTTAAGACCAGAGCACGTCGCACCGAAGGAGTTGTGGTAGAAACTTCAAAGGGGCCTGTTCAGTTGGAAATTAAAAGCGCTGGTGCCCTTTTTATTGGTCGAAAGTGATTTGAAGGCAACTAACCTCCTTCCACGCCTACTATTTCCCCAAACAAATCCAACCAAAACTTTGAGACAGCCATTTTGTTCAGCGTAGCTAAAAGTTCCGGAAATTATGCCTTTAAGAATAACAACCCCTTCCCCCACAGCTCTCAGGGTAATTGTTTTAAGTTATGGCCTGGGGGCATATAAGGTTTATATAGAAAGGGCAGTCGTATAAACTTCGAAGGGGGGGGGGTCATTGGAGTGGTAATCATAAGTTCTAGTTCCCTTTTTAAGGTTGAGAGTGATGAGAGGTCGGATACCCCCCCAATCGTCACATTTTCACAAAATGTATCTGATAGAAATTTTGTTACCATAGAGATTAAAAAAAGGCTCATTCGATTGGAAATTAAAAGGTTTATTCCCCCTTTATAGTCAAAAGTGATTAAAGGGCAACAAGCCCCACATGCCTATCAACTCCTACAACACTTCTAATTAAAATATTGAGATGGTTATTTTGTTCAGCATAGTTGAAAGGTCCGGAAAGTATTTGAGGATGACGACTCCCTATGGCTCTCAGTGCAAGGGATGTAAGCTGTGCCCCGATGGCATATAAGATTTCTATGGAATCTATTGTTTTTAAGGTTTTATGGTGGTATAAACTCTTGAGGGGACTCAATGGATTGGGAATAAGATGTTTTTAATACCCTTTTTGATAGTCAAAGTGGTCAGGGGCAGCCATCCCCACGTCGTGTTTTCCACAAACGCATCTGATAAAAATTTTGAGATAACTATTTGTTAAAATTTAAGGATTGTAAGGTATGTCCTGGGAGCATTTAGGGTTTTTTATGGAATGATTGGTAGTGTGAACTTTAAGAGAGAGACTCATTTGATTGGAAATGAATAGCTCGAGTTCACTTTTAAGAGTCAAAAATGATAAAGAGCAACTAGTCCCCCTCCCTGACATGCTCCTTCCCAAAACGCATTCAGTTGTAATTGTGAGATAGCCATTTTGTTAACAATAGTCCAAAAGTCATATAACAATATCTTTAGTCTGGACACAATGGAGCCCATGGGCAAGGGATTGGAGTTAGTTCCATGGGGCATATAAGATTTCTATGGGACGGGTGGCCGTATACAATTTGTATCGGATGAAGCTCATTTGATTTGAGGTTGGAAATTTTAGTGGCCTTTTTAAGAGTCAAAATTGAATGGAGGGCAATCGGCCATTCCTCAAGCCTATCACTCCCCAAAACATATCCGATCGAAATTGTAAGAGTGCTATTTTGTTCAGCATTGTTGAAAGGTCCAGTAATTTTACCTTTGGGGATGTCGACCGCACAACAGTCCTCAGGACCAGGGCTGTAAGTTAGGCAATTCGTTCATTGTTTACGCATAGTATATGTCATTCAGAAAGGTAGATATATTTGAATTTTACTTTCCAAGAACGAAGGGCATTCAGGTGAGCCTCAGGGAATGTTGAAGGCAGTGCTAAATCACATCAAAACACCTTATGTGTATATGGATTGACAGAATGTCGTAACACAGGAAGAACTGAGTATATTAATTTGTAAAACTCAGAAAATGATAAGGGAGATGATCAAAAACGCAATATTTGCATGCTACCAATACTACTACAACTACCACTTATTACTACTACCACACTACTCCATTAACAATATTGAAGGGAGATTTGAAATACATCAAAAGACGCTATGTGCTTGTACTTTGTCAAAACAGTGTATCTCAAGAGTTGATATGGGTATTAAGTTAGAACTTTTAGAGAATGCTTAAAGGGGTAGATCATTTCACTAAAAGGCAATATGTAATACAACTGCTAATACTACTTTTACTTCTACATTTACTACTACTACTATTGCTACTTCTATAGCAACTGTCTGTATGGCTAAGAGTAATGAGATTAAAATTTCAAGAATTATGTGAAGATACAGGTTATCAAAAGGACATATCAGCAACGACATAGCAATGGCTAATTGTATTAAGTTGAAACTTTAAGGATTTGATGAGAGGGATGTACAACTTTAAAATTTATAAACAAAAGGCAGTAGATTAATACTACTGCTGCTAGTTGTCCTACCGCTATTCAATACTACTACTATAAATATTAATACTACTAGCTGTTGGGGTGGCGCTTCGCGCCATCCCAACACCTAGTTGGTGGGGGTGATTCACGCCCCCCAATCCCCCCCCCGCGCGCGTAAGTCACTACGCGCCATGTTAGCTACGCGCCATTGTAGTTGTGTCCCTGTGTCCCACCTGTGAATATAGATAGATATATATATGTTTTTAACTACGTAAAACTTGCGAATATACAACATTCTTCAATGTCCCATTGTCTGTGCATATACATAGATTGTCAGGTTTACCGACTCTTGAACATGCAACATAAAATTGTCCATGGGAAAAACAATCCGTATTCAGATCTATACCTCATTATTCTAATAATTGCCCTTAAGCTTTGTTGATGGTGATTGCTAATCGAACATTCCCTGTGTCCCCGTCGTCATGTGCCCCCGGCATCCCCGTTTAGTTTTTTTCTTCTTTTGTATTAATGCTAAAGCCAAGGTTCGAACCTGGAACCTCTCGGACCTAGAACCTGGAACATAACGCTTTACCAACTCAGCTACTTCGGCTTGAATACATTCGTTTTTGAATTGGTATATGATGACTAACTTCATGACGACATACAGCTCAATCCTTATAATGACGTCAGTCGACAGACAGACAAACAACTTATTTTTATATATATAGATTTTATATATATTGACTACTGTGATTACATTTGCAACTATACCTAAGGGTATGAAGGTGACATTTTCAAGGAATTTTGAGGGGTGAATTTGAACTGAATCACAATACGCTGTCTGTATGCAGGTTGTGAAAAGGATGTAACAGCAATATCTTAGGAACAGTTTGGTATGTGAACTTGAAGCTAGCAGGGCTTGTTGTGATATATTGTGTGATATGTGGAATGTTGTGATAGATATTGAACTAACCAAAAGAAAATATTTGTATCCGAATGCTACTGCTTCTACTCATTCTACTACTACTGTTACTATCATTCCTACTACTGCCAAGACCTATTGAGATCATTCTTGTGGCTAGAAATGTCAATTTGCCAGGTTTAAGAAGAAATAAAACTATGTAGCCAATTTTGAGGCTGGGCTTGGGCAATACACAACAGACTTGTATATATTGATTCTCATTGTCACTTATCTTGTAACTGCAGACAATGTGAGTCTATTCTTGATATCATTGCGTCACCATTGGTTCGATACAACGATCACTGGCAAAACACAAATTTTTCCTTAAGGTTGTTACGTTTTTAAATCACCTTAGTGGCCAGGATTGTCAATATACCAGTTAAGAAAAAAATAATAGCCAAATTCGAAGCAGGGCCCCGGCACTCGGCAAGTAGTAGGCTTCCGTTTAAAGCTTCCATATTTTCCAGTTTCAGAAAATTATTCCTTAACCTGTGATTCTGATTGGTGAATGCCAAACTTTATGCTTGAAAGTTGAACCATGTTCAGTTCGAGAAATTATAAACGGCGTGCGTAATCGGTGCTGTAGTCGGACTTACCTTTTATTGTATCGACAAGTGTAACTATAAGCATTCTTTACAAGTGCAAAGAGCGAGGTGTTGAGGCGGGGGTAAACCCCTTCAAATACATCATAATTTCTTCTCGTTTTAAAAAATCTGGCCGCACCTTCACGAAGAAATTCCACTCCCCCGAAAATATCCTCTAGACAATTCAATTCCGATGAAAATTTACCCTGGACAAAATTTACCACGCACAAAATTGAGACAGAAAAGAGAAAGCAAGATATATAAGAAGACTTTTTATAGGAATTATAGCAAATTTCCCCAGTGTATTAAATCCCCTGAAAAGTTCACCATCTGGAAACTTCCCTCCCCTTGGAAAAATTCCTCCTAGAAAATTCTGAGTAAAAGGTTCGTAGCCCCCTCCACCCGACAATGTATACATACTTCCCAATAATAAATACTGTGCAGAAACAGTGGGCAAATTTATAATTTAAAAGCCTTTCTCCAAAGGTATAGTTAACCATGATAAACAAAATGGCTATACTAAAATTCTTCTCGGACGATTTTTGGGGGAAATGTGCAGGGAAGAGGGCTTAGTTGCCCTCCAATCTTTTTGGTCACTTGAAAATGGCTCTAGAACTTTTAATATGTGTTCAAAAGAGTCGTGACACGATATTCTAAGACCACTGTGGTCGATGCGATTACCCCTGAAAAAAAAAAACACACACATCCATGATCTTTCTTCTGACAGAACTACAAATTCTTCATTTTTGCAGATAGGAGCTTGAAATCTCTACAGTAGTGTTTTATGATACACCGAATCTGAGGGTGTAATTGTTGTTAAGATTCTATGCCTTTTAGGGGGTGTTTCTCCCTTTTTGAAAATCAGGCAAATTTTATCAGGCTCATAGCCTTTAATGAGTAAAACCAAATTTCGCAAAAAATTTTTATTTATAATCAGCACCATAAGCCGATTCTTTTGATATATATATATATATATATATATATATATATATATATATATATATATATATATATATATATATATATATATATATATATATATATATGTATATATATATATATATATATATACTAGCTGTTGGGGTGGCGCTTCGCGCCACCCCAACACCTAGTTGGTGGGGGCGCTTCGCGCCCCCCCCCCCCAAGCCCCCCCGCGCGCGTAAGTCGTTACGCGCCATAATAGTTACGCGCCATTGTAGTTGTGTCCCTATGTCCCACCTGTGAATATAGATAGATATATATATATGGTTTTAACTACGTAAAACTTGCGAATATACAACATTCTTTGCTGTCCCATTGTCTTTGCATATAAATAGATTGTCAGGTTTACCGACTCTTGAACATGCAACATATAATGGTCCATGGGAAAACAATCTGTATTCAGATCTATACCTCATGATTCTAATGATTGCCCTTGAGCTTTGTTGATGGTGATTGCTAATCGACCATTCCCTGTCCCGGTGTCCCGGTCGTCATTTACATCCCCCTGTTTCCCCCGGTGTCCCCGTTGTAGTTGTGTCCCTGTGTCCCGGTCGTCATTTATATTCCCTGTGTCCCGGGTCCCGGTCGTCATTTGTATCCCGGTGTCCCGGTCTGTATATACATTCGTTTTTTAGTTTTGTTTTTCTCCTTTATTTTTTTCCTTTTTTTTTCTTTTTTAGCTTATTTAGATTTTTAGATTTTTTAGTTTTTTTATTAGTTTTTAGTTTTTTTTTCTTTTTAGTTTTTTTGTCCCGGTCGTCATTTATATCCCCCTGTTTCCCCCGGTGTCCCCGTTGTAGTTGTGTCCCTGTGTCCCGGTCGTCATTTATATTCCCTGTGTCCCGGTCGTCATTTGTATCCCGGTGTACCGGTCTGTATATACATTCGTTTTTTAGTTTTGTTTTTCTCCTTTATTTTTTTCCTTTTTTTTTCTTTTTTAGTTTATTTAGATTTTTAGATTTTTTAGTTTTTTTATTAGTTTTTAGTTTTTTTTTCTTTTTAGTTTTTTTGTAGTTTTTACCTTCTTTTTAGTTTTGTTAATTTTTTTTTTTACTTGTGTCCTGGTCGTCATTTATACTCCCTGTGTCCCGGTGCTTTGTTGATTGCTAATCGAACATTCCTTTTGTCCTGGTCGCTTTCTCTTTGAGTGTCGTCATTTATTTTTTTCTTTTTTAGTTCTTTTAGTTTTTACCTTTTTTAGTTTTTTTTAGTTTTTAGTTTTTTTAGTTTTTTACCTTTTTTTAGGTGCATTTATTTTTTTCTTTTTTAGTTCTTTTAGTTTTTACCTTTTTTAGTTTTTTTTTAGTTTTTAGTTTTTTTAGTTTTTTACCTTTTTTTAGTTTTTTTAGTTTTTTTAGTTTTTTAGCTTTTTTATTTTTTTTATTAGTTTTTAGTTTTTTTGTAGTTTTTGCCTTTTTTTTAGTTTTTTTAGTTTTTTAGCTTTTTTATTAGTTTTTAGTTTTTTTTGTAGTTTTTGCCTTTTTTTAGTTTTTTTAGTTTTTTAGCTTTTTATTTTTTTTATTAGTTTTTAGTTTTTTTTGTAGTTTTTGCCTTTTTTTAGTTTTTTCAGTTTTGACGTCACCTGATCCAGTTTTTTCAGGTGACGTCACCTGATCCACGATCCACATATCCACAGACAACTTATTTTTATATATATAGATAGTTTTTTTTTTTTTTTACTTATGTCCTGGTCGTCATTTATACTCCCTGTGTCCCGGTGCTTTGTTGATTGCTAATCGAACATTCCTTTTGTCCTGGTCGCTTTCTCTTTGAGTGTCGTCATTTATTAGTTTTTTCCTTTTTTTTTTTTAGTTTTTTATTGGTTTTTACCTTTATTTTAGCTTATTTTTCAGTTTTTTCCTTTTTTTTTAGTTTTTTTTTATTTTTTATTTTTTTTAGTTTTTTACCTTTTTTTAGTTTTTTTAGTTTTTTTAGTTTTTTAGCTTTTTTATTTTTTTTATTAGTTTTTAGTTTTTTTGTAGTTTTTGCCTTTTTTTTAGTTTTTTTAGTTTTTTTTTTAGTTTTTTTTGTAGTTTTTGCCTTTTTTTAGTTTTTTTAGTTTTTTAGCTTTTTATTTTTTTTATTAGTTTTTAGTTTTTTTTGTAGTTTTTGCCTTTTTTTAGTTTTTTCAGTTTTGACGTCACCTGATCCAGTTTTTTCAGGTGACGTCACCTGATCCATCCACACATCCACAGACAAACAACTTATTTTTATATATATAGATATATATATATATATATACATATATATATATATATATATATATATGTATATATATATATATATATATATATATATATATATATATATATATATATATATGTATGTATATACATATATATATATATATATATATATATATATATATATATATATATATATATATATATATATATATATATATATATATATATATATATATATATATATATATATATATATATATATATATATATATGTATATATATATATATATACATATATATATATATATATATATATATATATATATATATATATATATATATATATATATATATATATATATATATACATATATATATATATATATATATATATATATATATATATATATATATATTGGTATCAAAATTCCAAATTTTAGAGTTTCGGTTGCTGCGGAGCCGGGTCACTCCTTGCCTACAGTTTGTTATCACTAATTGTTTGATGGTAATCCTACGTGCATTTTCAAATTTGTTGTGGAAGTAATATTGCATTTTCAAATTTGTTGTGGAAGTAATATTTCATTATCGGAGAAATCTGACAAGAGAGTAGATTAGTAGATTTAGTAGATAGATTTCAGTAGATAGAGTAGATTTAGTATCTTTCCGTTTGAAGCTTCGACTTTGTTTTACTTTTTTATTTGGAATAAGCCTTAGTCTCGTAAGTTAATATTATATTAAAAACTAAAACATGAAAAATCAAAATCAAAATTTTTTTCTCTTTTGGAGCTTTCGGTACCCCGTGAAAAGCAGATCTATTTTCGTTAGGAAATTATTTTTCTCTGGAATATTTTCTCCTTTATTAGGAAGTACGTCTTCTCCAACAGTCTTGAAGAACCCACCCCATCTTTTATAAGTTTATGAGTAGCTGTTACAACTTATCTTATTATGAAATATTGATTCTTATTTTCGAAGGGATTCTAATTTGGTAAGCGAAAGCTGAAATTAATAGAGCTCCTCTTAATAGACTCTTAACATCGCTTTACTCTTTCATTTTATGTATGAAATAGACTTATAGTCATCTAAGGAATAGGCCTATAATTTACAAGCTTCAGAAGGGAAAAATAGATTTAGATTGGGTATTCTACTGTTTCCTTTGCTTACTGCAAGGTGAAAAGCAATCTGTTATGCTGTTTAGATTGACTAAAAGATTGAAATGTCTAGATTGACTAAAAGAGAATTCCTAAGTTCAGTATTCATATATTCCTGCTAAATTTAAATCCAATAATGGATTTTTTCTTTTTTAATAACTATATTCAGTCGCGTTCTTTTCTTGAAATCCCTAGAGTTGAAATTTTCTATGAATGGAAAATTTCTTCTTATTGCATAAGAATTTGAATAAAAAACTTTTGATTTTTTTCGATGGGGTGGAATTGGGCATTATATGGGGTTAATTACTCCGTAGATATTACTCCGTAGATATTTTATCACCTCCCTCCTGCAATCTCGTAATTGGTACCCTACTGTAGAGGTTTCAAACTTCTATCTTCAAAAATATGGAACTTTGAATTTTTCGCTAGAAGAAAGATCATGGATGTGTGTTTATTTTTTTTTCTTCCCAGGGGAAATCGTATCGACCAAGTGGTCCTAGAATATCGCAAGAGAGCTCATTCAAACGGAAATTGTAAGTTCTAATCCTCTTTTCAAGTGACCAAACAAATTAGATGCAACTTGGTCCCCTCACACGCTCATTTTTTTTCCAAAGTCACCCTATCAAAGTTTTTATAAAGTCATTTTGTTCAGCATAGTAAAAGAAATCTAACAACTATGTCTTCGAGAATGACTTAATCCCCGAAAATCCCCGGGGGAAGGACTGGATGTTGTGAACTCCGCCCGTTGTTTACATATACTCTTCGTTATTTAAAAGGATAAAGACGTTTTCAGGGCATATTTTTTCTGGTGAGTAGGGGGGGGGGACAGATCTGGGGAATCATGTAGGAGGATCTTTCCATGGTGGAGTTTTCTATGGGGAAAGATAATTTTCCATAAAGGGGGTGCTTGATTTCCCATCATTATTTAAAAAACGATCAGAAATTATATAAAAAACAGGTTTTTCAACTGAAAGTAAGGAACAGCATCAAAACTTAAATAGCTGAAACAAAAATCAAAATTGGGTTATTATTAGTATAAAAAAGTAAAATCAATATGCGAATTTTGCTTAAATTATTCATGTACGATGAGCAATCGTCAAAACCTTCATTAATTCAAAAACTTTCAGATATTAAATAAAAAAACATTTTCTTTTAACTGAAAGCAAGGAGTGACATCAAAACTTAAACTCCGTATATGAAAGGGGCTGTCCCCTCTTCAACGCCCGCTATTTGCGCTAAAATTTGGCTCTTCTTCACAACATTTCTTTTTAAAACAATAAAAAATTTACTGCAAGGATCTTGTATCCTTAATATACAGAATATTTTCTGTTCGTTTTATGTTTTGGTGTCTCCTTACTTTCAGTTAAAAAAGCTCTTTTTTTGTTTGTTTAATAACTTGTTAAAGAGATATGCCTACGAGGCCTCAGCAGGATATTTGTTCCAGATCGTATCACATGCGAAAAGGGATTAAAATCATATTTTGCCGAGGGAGTAAAAGTTATTTGAACTGTGTGCAAAATTTAAGTGTGACAAGGAGAGGAATAAGAAAAAGATAGGGTATATTTAAGAAATTGGGAGGGGTCTGTAGGGCCGACTAAACATAAAATATCCACAATAAAGTTTATAAAACGATTTAATATCAAGTAATGATTTTTGTTACTGATGAGTGTGTTTTCATAATAGTATTTTTGGTTTATCTTAATTTTTCGAATGATGGCTAAATAATGAGAGAAAATCAGGTGTCTATAAGAAAATTAATTATTTAATTATTTAATTTAATTATTAAATTAAAATAAGAATTAAAACAGAATTAAAATAAGAGAATTATAAGGAAACAAAGGGAATTGGTACCTAAATTCAATATCTATTTTCTCTAGGTTTTGTAATTTTCATTGAGTGAAGTAATTATTATAGATTTGGCTGAAATCATATAGGTCAACATAGGACAGACTTGATAATTCTGATTGTGCGCTGATTTTTAGTGTGTATAATTAATGGAACAGAAAACAAATGGTAGGCCTATACGTAAGTCTGAATATTTTAGATCACCCTATATAAGCTGGATATTTGATCTTTGCATCCTCAATCTTCGTTTGTTAATTGCTATTATCTCTCAATATTGTACTAACAGAATCGTTGAATCAGAATAGAAAGTATATGAATCTCATAGTTTGTTGTCAAAACCAGATACCTCTCATCCAAAAATTGAGCACTTTCGCCTGTCACCAATCAGATGCAGGGGGATAATACTGTTTTCTTGGAACTGCTTTCTGATAACCTTTACAGTCTAGCTGATAACCTTTGGAAAAGAAGGATCACTGTCCTATATTTCTGGATTGAACAGTGTGCCTGAATTTCATTAGTTTGTTTTACACGTTTCATGAGCCCATCACATTTTTCCTTGAATATATGTCGTTGATCATTTCTATATTTCTGCAGCGTTTTAGCCAAAGTCGTAACTGACAAAACCATAATTCTACAGTAGAAGGAAAATAATGTTAAGAAATTTCCGCAAATCAGAAAAGTGACGAGAAAATTTTTAAAAAATTCATGAGCGGTAATATTCGGGTGTATTATTTAATGGTATACGTACATTTGCGAATATTTTTACCTGGTAAACTATTCTGCAGCTAAGACTTTAGCTGAGAAACAAAAATGTAGCCTAAATGCAGTTACATCTTTTGCTATGCTTTGTTTATTTAACTTCAAATATTTAAGAAAAACAGAACATATTTATTCGTAGTTTTCATCATCTTTTTCGACGTCAGATTCATTAAGGGGATCTCGAATGTTGTTGGCATGAGGCTAAGACCTGTAAAAACTGTGAATTATTGGGATAACCAGAGTCTGGTAAAGGTCAGTGAGATCCTTGAATTCTTCCTTTGACAATGGTATCAGTGGCTTGTAGCTCTTTGGCATGGCATCCATCAATGGAACAGAACCGAGGCTGTGCGCTGCTTTGTAGGAAGACAGTTTTCTTATGGTCCCATTTCTAACTCTTTCTCTTTTCGTGTTTGTGATTCATTCACCTTTAGTACAAAAAACTTGGAGTCATAGTCACAACGATACCGCACTTGGTCAGCAGCATTCATGCTGTACTCGAGCCATTTAATGGAATTCAATTTCACAGTCTCCGTATCACTGCTTAAGGTGACACCTTTTTTTCTATTTAAACAATGAATTCACCAATTTCGTGAAAGTTAATAAAGTATTCGTGGTCGTCTATCACTTCAACTTCATACCGCCTGCGATTGGCCTTGGCCACGCGACACACCCTGCTCCATCCATCGAAACTGTAAATTGGGATGTTTTTCCTGGCCCTTTTTATGCACTAGTGTATTGCACCGCATTCTTGTTGTATATGCCTGCTTTCGAGAAACACGTGACTAATTTCATCAATTTGGGGTAGAATCCGAATAGGATAAAAAAACATGCCCATAACAAACTAGTTCCGAAACTGCCCACCGCCGCAGTTTGTAACCCAGATGAAATTTCTGATTTCCTTGTTTTTGAGCATATGTCAAAACAAAATGGTTGCAGCTTCATCTGCTCATTACACTCCAGTCGTCTGGTTCCACAAGTGACAGTACTCATCTCTCTTTCTTAAATCACAGATAGTCATGAAATAAATTGCTAGTTTCCTTTTTTTGAAAAATAGGTCCTGTTTGAGCTTGTTGAGTTTCAAGAACTTTTTGTAGGTCCATGTTTAGAAGCACGAAATTCTCGTAACCTTCCTCTCCATTTATAGTATATTCTTTAATCATATTATTCATTTCTCTAGCACGTTTTGTCCGGTTCAAATGAGCAGCATGTAGTTTAGATTCTTCCTGTTTCCTATCTGCTGGTAAATTATCAAAACGACGACATGCAGAGCACCGGTCCTTTTTTGCTTGGGGGAAGGTTAGGTTCATGGACTTCAGGCTCTCTCTCTGCAAAATTTGTTTTGATGACAGGTAAACGTTGCCTGGTAGCCTGGTATTTTTCTGTGTAAAGATTGTGCTCTTTTGGGTGGCTAAGGTCTGCACTCAAGTACTTTTTAGTTGAGTTGAATCTACAGTGGTGGTAATTGACCGCTGGGAACCACTTGACACGATCTGTTACAAATTTTGATTCCTCGGGCTGCTTTTGTTCCTCAGATCTGGTTGAGATAACGAGATAGGTGACTTGTTTTTCAAAACATTCAGGATAAAATTGTCTCCCAGATTCAAAATCCCAAGGAAGTTTTCTTACAAACTAGTTTCTGAACGCCGTTAACAGTGAAGCTCTAAAAGAATGAGTTGTCGCTTCGAGAATCTGTCCCAGTGGTTTTCCTTTTGGTCGGTACTACTTTTATACTAGCCAAAATAAACTACCTTTGCACATCCCTGTTCCCTCTTTCTCTTCCTAGTTTCTAAAACCCATTAAAGATGCTCTGTTTTTCCTTTTCACTAAGTTTGTTATAACTTGAATCTGCACTCGCAACCCACAGCTTTTCCTCACAGCTTTTCTTTTATTTCCTGGAATGAATTTTTTCAATTTTTTCAGTCGATAACTACTTCTGCTGTGGAAGTATCTTAGTGATCAATGAGTTTCTATACTGACTGATCGAATAAGAGTGGAGTAACACCAGACGTTCCTATATTTAAATCAATGGCACTGTTATTTAATTCTAAATCTTCGGCTGCACTGATATTGTCACCAGTTACTTTACATTATTCAGTCTTTCGGCTTCTACTACATGAACTTTCTCCGAGTTCCATATACAAACAATTAGCTATGTGTAATTTACATTTTTATTCAGTCCGATAGACAGTTCAATATCTTAGGCTTCCATTCTGTATTAGATTCAGACGAAAGATCAGGATCTGATTCAGCCAAGATTTTGTTTAGACACCCTGGGACCTAGAAGAGAGATTATATTTCAGCCATATTGTCCTACTTTCATATTTATTGCATTAACATAGCAGAACGATGCGAGAATTATTAATGTTTGAAAGAAAAAAATCAATTTAAACAAAAATTGAATTTTTCATATTTTGGCTGGATTTACGACTACTGGGCTACTTAGAATCAAAATGGACTTCATATTCTGACTCAGCGCATTCAAATTTTGGGGTCTCTTCCATTTCTTTCGAATTTCGGGGGTCTCACAAACTTTTGGGTTTCTTCCATCCCCAGTTTTGAGCAAAAATACCGATATAACCCTATAATATTGCCCAATAGGCTACTTGGTCCCAATCTGACCAGAGTCCACGCTTACTTTTGTGACATCTAGTATGTACTCGGCGTCAATATATTTGATAAGTTCAGCTTAATCTGTGGCAGGAATCTGCGAGAATGGCATTTTTGGTAACAAAAATACGACTTCTTGAACTCTTGGTTGAGCCAGCCCAACGGTTGATATCAACGCACACCCTAAGATCTTCGAATATTAATGGAGCCCTACTAAAGATCACTTTTACCAACAAGAAGCTGCTGTTGTCTTACCTGCCAAAACATTTTTAATCTTTCTCAAATTACTACCATTTGAGACTTCAGGCAACTTGATGATATAAAAAAAAAAAAAAAACTTTGAGACCGTTGCCATGCCCATGGTCGTAACTGACAATAGCAATGAATGCGATTTCAAGGACAGGTCCTAATTTCACTTTTAGCATTAGCTCAAAACCAGAAAATTTCAATTACGTCCAAGGCATGTAGAATATTTCCAAGGAGTGATGTAGAAAAGCCAATGATAAGCATAAGTGTCATAGAGGTACTAAGTAGAAATAAGAATATGAAGAAAAACAGGATTCGAGAAGAAAGTCAGTTTCGCCCTCGAGCTGAAACCTCGATAATTTCTGATATTCAACCTTCATAAATTAAGTTAGGAACATATATTGTTCCAAGATATAAAATAGTTAAAAATATTACAGCTCCATATTTCTATACAATTAAATAAAATTGAAGACTGCCAGAAAAAGTATTGCTTATCTATACATTAAAGTCCTTATAATTTTTATTTTAAAATAAATATAAAAGCCTTACCATCTCGACAACAGGTTCAAGTAGCTATAAAATGTTTGTTAGCTGAATTTGCAGAAATCAGTGTTAGCATCGGGAACTTCCACGGGCACAATCCAATATTTTTTTTTTTAATGAGTTGTTTTGACAGCTGTGGGGTCAATTCAAACCTGAATTTCCACAAAATCTTACGTATTACATGGTCCCGATTAATTTCTTTTACCTAAGGTTCATTTTTCCATGGAAATATGTTATTTTATGACAAATATCCAGCTGTGATCTGTACCGAGAAGAAAAGATGCATATATCACAGGAGTAATCAGTTTCAGGTCTTTCCATTCATTGAGCTAGAATAATGATGTTACCTTTCCTTACAGAATGATTTAAACTTGCTTAGATAAATAAGAAACTCGCCTTTTTTGCGAATTTTCAAACTATTTTTCAAGCTTAAAAATCAGACAAAATAAATTATAAGATTCTAGCATTAAGTTGAGATTTTAATAGGCAGGACTACAAAAAATGACGCACGAAACTTTCACAGGGAATATAACAGAGGCACTATTTGGGCCAAATCTTGGGGTGAGCATGGGGCATTTGACAGAACTTGAGACTTTTATTATGAATCTAACCTACTTTCAAAGTTTACAATGATTAATAGAAAATAGCATAATTACCCCAAGGGTCGTCAGGTAATTACGCTCTTTGGCTAATAGGCGTGCAGTTAGTTCAAATCATTTGAACACAATGGATTATGTTGGACATAATGGATAATTATGGCCGGAAAAGGGCCCTCTGTGGTGGAAGCTTGGGCCCCCTGGAAAATCTGGGGTGGGCATTTGCCCACCCTTGACCCCCCCCCCCCAAATGGCGCCTCTGGAAGATAAACCTAAAAAACATAAGATAATCAATAGTTTTTTTAAGTTTTACACTCATCAAATACAGCTTGCCAGCAACCTTTAATATAATATTATATTAAACCTCCCAAAAATGTGAAACTGATAAGGTTTTTGGTTTTTGTCACTTCAGCGTGGTAAGTTACGGATGTCAATTATAATATAGCCTCTGACGATTTCATCAAAAGGTTAAAAAACAAAGAAAATTAAATATTTGACGAAGTTACATCCACAATGTAATAGGATTAAATCCGGAATTTCCTGTAAGGGATAATTAATTAGCATTTTTTACTTTCAAAGATTTCTATTGAAAGTCGTATGCAACTTTCACAATGTGGGATTAGGATAGAAATTTCAATTGATTTTAAAATGGTAGGCCTACTAGGGACAGAATTATGCTTTTTCTACCCTCACTTTTTTAATGTGCCTGAAAAGACAAGTATACAACAGTCTCAGGTCAAATAAAGTTGCTTATTTTGTTTTCCGAAATGAGGGCCAGTTGTCACTCTTATAAGGTTCCTGGTTTAAACCACCATTAATTACATGCTATGTTGTAGTTAGTATAGTGACAGCAAATAGCAAAAGTAGCACCTCTTCCACCTCTTATAAGGGTAAAACTAAAATATTTTTTTGTTTCAATTTTCACATTTTATGTTGCTGATATCATTAAAAATTATATACTTCAATTGCAGATCCAACTCACATCCAAATAAAGGCAATATAATTTCGTTTGGTTCAACAGTTTTTCAAATTTGCTTCACAGCTTTTGTTTTCTTATATTTAAATCCGTAAGCTGGTGAAGACATATGTAAATTTCCTGGAAAATCCTGTCAAAAGGCTGCCAACCATTTTCTCTTTATTTAGTGAGTTTTCCGGCTCAGTGTTTCTTTGCAAGAAAATAAAATGGAAGCTTGTCTAAAGGATTATGAACTATTCACTTGGTGAATTGAAGTTTGGACATCTTCAATGAAAAATTAAACCGCGAGTAATGCCATTCCGAAAAGAATAATATACTTGAAGGATAAGCAATCACAGATATCAATAGATTGAATAGGTTTATACTAAATTAAATAAAAAAAAAAAATTTTTAGCTGAAAGTAAGGAGCGACATTAAAACTTAAAACGAACAGAAATTACTCCGTATATGAAATGGGTTGTCCCCTCCGCAATCCCTCGCTCTTTACGCTAAAGCTTTTAATTGTTTTAAAAAATAGAATTGTGGCAAAGAGTCAAACTTCGTTAAGATTCTACGACTTTTAGGGGGTGTTTCCCCCTATTTTCTTAAATAAGGCAAATTTTTTCAGGCTCCTAACTTTTGATGGGTAAGACTAAACTTGATTAAACTTATATATTTAAAATCAGCATTAAAATGCGATTCTTTTGATGTAGCTATTGATATCAAAATTCAATTTTTTAGAGTTTTCGTTACTATTGAGCCGGGTCGCTCCTTACTACAGTTCGTTACCACGAACTGTTTGATACGCCTTAAGGCACGACAAGGCTCAATAGTAATCGAAATTCTAAAAATTCGAACTCTGGTATCAATAGATTTATCAAAAGAATTGGCTTGTTATACTGGCTCTAAACATATAATATTCATTAAGTCCAGTGTTACCCATAAGAAGCTATGCGCCTGAGAATGTTTGCCAGATTTTAAATAAAGGGGAAAACACCCCCTAAAAGTCAAGTGATCTTAATGAAAATCACATTATAAGATTCAGCATATATGAGAACCCTGTTTAAGAAGTTTCAAGCTCCCTTTTGCAAAAATGTGGAATTTGTATTTTTTGCCAAAAAAAAGATCCCTGGGAGGGTGTGTGTTTATTTTTTTCCCCAGGGGTGATCACATCGAACCAGTAGTCCTAGAATATCGAGAAAAGGCCCATTTGAACGAAATTTAAAAGTTCTAGTGCATTTTTTAGTGACTAAAAAGATTGGAGGGCAGCTAGCCCCACTCCCATCCTCCCTTTTCCTCCATGTCGTCCAACCAAAATTTCGAGATAGCCATTTTATTCAGTATAGTGGAAACACTCAATAACTATGCCTTTGGAGATAACATGACCCCACGGCCTCTGGAGAACGGTCTTTAAGTATAAATTTGCCCATTATTTACGTATAGTATTTGTTATTGGGAAACATTCATTCATTTTTCGGGCTCGGTGGGGGGGGGGAGGTTGAAGTTTCCTCTGGGGGGATTTTCCACGAGGAGAATTTCCCAAGGGGTGGGAAGTTTCTGGAGGGGGAACTTGCCAAGGGTATTTTACACTTTCCGTACGAATTTCTTTTTATTAGTTTTAATTTCTGTTTGCCAACTCAGTTTTACATGTGGATATGTTAGGGGAAAATTTTACTTGGTTTGAGTTTTCTAGAGTATTTTCCCATTGGAGGGGGAATTTGCACGTGATTAATTTACCATTTGGGTTTGTTCCATGGGATAAATTCTAAAGAGGGAATTTTCTGCGGGAACAACTTTTTACAAGGGGAAGGGGATATTTGCGAACAACTTTTCCACACTGGAAGGGATTTCCTGCATTTTTAAAAACAATTTTTTCAAATAAAAACCTTTTTCAAATGAAAGTGCGCTAGGAAAAAATTTCACCTGGAACCGTCCGCAACAAATTTTTTTGGGGGAATTTTCAGCTAGAATGAACTGTCTGAGAGGAGTTTTCCTTACAGAGGATATTTAACGTGGTAATAACTTTCCATGAAGGGATTGTCAATGGGAAGAAGGAATTTTCCACGTAGGAAAACGGTCAGAAATTAAATAAAAAAAGTTTTTTTTTTCAACTTCAAGTAAGGAGTACATCAAAACTTAAAACAAACAGAAATTATTGCTTATATCAAGGGGTCTGCCCTCTCTTCAATACGTTGTTCTTTACGCGAAATTTTCTTAGAACGTTTAAAAAAGCTTATTATTATAATTAAATGAACCAATGTTTACGGATTCTTTCTTAAAGAATTGGGACAAAAGTCAAACTTTAGCGTAAAGAGCAAGATATTGAGGAGATATCGAAGACAAGAAGGACTCAAGATATTGAGGACAGCCCCCTCATACAGGAGACAATTTCTGTTCGTTTTAAATTTGTATATATTTAAGAATATTTTAATTGGTACTTGTATGAGGGGGCTGTCCTCTCCTCTCCTGTAAGGAGCGACCCGGCTCAATAGTAAACGAAACTCTAAAAAACAGAATTTTGATACCAATAGCTACATCAAAAGAATCGGATTTTTATGTTGATTTTACATATATAAGTATCATCAAATTTAGTCTTACGGATCAAAAGTTACGAGCCTGAGAAAATTTGGCTTGTTTTGGAAAATAGGGGGAAACACCCCCTAAAAGTTATACGATCTTAACAAAAATCCCACCATCGCATTCAGCGTATCAGAGAACGTTACTATAGAAGTTTTAAGTTCTTATCTACAAAAATGTGGAACTTAGTATTTTTTGCCAGAAGACCAGAAGACCTTGGTCGTATCGACCAAGTGGTCCTAGAATGTCGCGAGAGGGCTCACTCTAATGGAAATTAAAAGTTCTAATTCCCTTTTTAAGTGACCAAAAAACTGGAGGGCATCTAGGCCCCCTCCCAGGCTCATTTTTTCCGAAAGTCAACAGATCAAAATTTTGCGATAGCCATTTTGTTCAACATAGTTGAAAAATATAATAAATATGTCTTTGGGGCTCACTTACTGCCCCAAAGTCCCCAGGGAAGGGCTGCAAGTTACAAACTTTGACCAGCGTTTACATACAGTAATGATTATTTGGAAGTGTACAGACCTTTTCAGGATGATTTTTTGGTTCGGGGGGAGGGGAGGGGGCTACGTGGGAGGATCTTCCCTTGGAGGAATTTTCCATGGGAGAAGATAAATTCCATGAAGGGGGCACAGGATTTTCTAGCATTATTTTTGAAAAAGCAACGGAAAAATAAATACAAAAAAGTTTTTTCAACTGAAAGTAAGGACCAGCATTAAAACTTAAAACGAACAGAGATTATTACGCATGTGGGGGTCCATCTCTTCTAAAATAGCTCGCTCTTTACGCTAAAGTATTTTAAGTAGTTTCAACTGTTTATTCTACAGCCTTTCTGATTCAGGGGTCAATCTTGAAGAATTGGGACAAAATTAAAGCTTTAGCGTAAAGAGTGAGGTAAAAACGAGGGGGTAAACCCCCTCATATATATATTGAAAATACGAATATAGAAGTTCGTTACGTAAGTTAATTTGTAAATTATCTATAATCTTTACTAATAAAAACGTTCGTTAAAAATTAAAAATTCTAGTTGCCTTTTTAAGTAACCGAAAAATTTGAGGGCAACTAGGCCTCCTTTGCCTCCCTTTTTCTCAAGATCGTTTGATCAAAACTAAGAGGAAGCCATTTAGCAAAAAAAAAAAATAATAATACGCAAAATTTGTTTTAATTATTCATTTGAGGAGAGCCAAAATAAAAACATACATTAATTCAAAAACGTTCAGATATTAAATAAAAACACATTTTTTCAAAACTGAAAGTAGGGAGCGACATTAAAACTTAAAACGAACAGAAATTACCCCGTGTATGAAAGGGGCTGGTCCTCCCTCAACGTCCCGCTTTTTACGCTAAAGTTTATTACTCTTTAATAAAGTAGAATTGAGAGAAAGAGTAAAACTTTAGCGTAAAGAGAGGGACGTTGAGGGAGGAGCAGCCCTTTTCATACACGGAGTCATTTCTGTTCGTTTTAAGTTTTAATGTCGCTCCTTACTTTCAGTTAAAAAAAACTTTTTTATTTATTTAATGTTTGTCAGGATTGCAGCTGCACATCTTGAGCGTTTTCTTTAAAAAGTATTAATTTATTTTAGTTTAATTTGTTGTTTGTTTTTTATGTAAAAGTGTTTTTATTATTATTATTATTGTTATTATTATTAATTATTATCATTATTAATATTTTTATGATTATTATTATTAATATTATTATTATTATTATTATTATTATTATTATTATTATTATTATTATTATTATTATTATTATTATTATTATTATTATTATTATTATTATTATCATCGTTATTATTATTATTAATATGGCACACCCTTTCAAAATAGCTGTGGTACGTCAAGAATGTCTCAAGGGCTTAGATAGGACGATTCTGCACCGCAACTCCAGTATAGCTGTAGCAAAGCTCATATCTACTTCATTGCCAAATTGTGGCAGTGCATTTACTCCTCCCAGTGCACTCTGGGCGGGCATATAGCAAAGGAGAGACCAGGAATTATATGGATAGCTGGTTACAGGCAATGGCGTATTAAACGAAATTTCAGGTTGATTGCTTTATAATGATATTTATATAATGCTGATGGATTTTTGTAGTATATATATTACCGTGAATGTATCGAAATCTGAAATTCCTTTTTTCTCTGTTTGGATTCAATTAGCTTTGCGATTCAACTTTTCAGTCTTATGCTACCTATGATGTTAAAAATTAGAATTAGGTTTGATATATCAGTTTAGGTTAGGTTAGAATAGGTTTAATTAGGTTATAAATCTTAGAAATTGGTTAGAAACCTAACATATGCTAACCTAACCAAACCTTATCTAACTTAACCTGTAATCATCAAACCTTGCATGAAATTGAAAAAGGTGTCTGGCAACACTGACTAAATCCAAGGTGAATAAAAAAAAAAATAATCTATTTCTGATATTCAGTGATGAATGTCAACATTCACGAATTTCAAACATTCACCGTAACATATATACAGAAATCGAGTTTAAACGAGGCTACATTTTGGGATCATGGATAGCCTAAAAAAGCGAACTATAGGTAGAATAAAACTTAATTCTAGAAACAATTTTGTGATTACCCACGCTCTAATTTTTGTTTTTTATTTTGAATGGAGCAATAGAAAACATTTATATGAATAAGAAAAATATTGTACAATACTGACGAGTCACTTAATAACCTATCAACTAAAAACAAAAAGAACCATCAACAGGAATAGATTTTGGCTAGATTTTGAATAGGAATTCCAAAAACCCTCAAATTAATTTCTAAAATGTACCACAGTCAAAATGTATGACTTTTGGGATAGTTAACGACGATTATGGCCACGCTTAAATTTGCATCTCTGTTGGCACGACAAGGAACTTCGCCGTTTATTTGATTCTCCGTAGACACAGCAAGCATTCAATTTCTGAAATCTTGACATTATGTCAACATTCTATCGTATTTCAACAACAAAAAAGTTCGATTGTTTTCTTGTTGCAAATTTAAAATGGAAGGTGAATTGACGGTTGAAAAATGATAGTTTTTTTGGTTCCAAGAATGCTATGGAGCATTAGAATCCACAAATTATCCCCTGAATAAGACCTGACAGTTAGTTAATTTAGTATTTAATAGTAATGAAGTATTTATTTGAAACTTCCGTTAAAAAAGGCGTTGGATATGTTATTCCATGTCGTCATTCCATGTCGTATAATTTAAAAATAGCAAAACATCGAAATGATTTTGACTGTCAGCGTTGTAATGTAACTCAAAACGCATCTTTTAAGGTTAATATTGTGATATGACTCTCTGATATCTGAAAAAAGCAAGAAAATATGGTGACTCAAATTACGCTTGCTTATACTTCACCTTTCGTTTATAATGTGTATGAAAGGATCCTCGAGCTTGTTGATTGCAAATATGAGGCTACAATTACTACAAAGAAAAGCAACACAGAGTAGCTATGTGTTTGACAAATTGTGTGACAAATTGTGTGACAAATTGTGTGACTTGCAAATATGAGGCTACGATTACTACAAAGAAAAGCAACACAGAGTAGCTATGTGTTTGACAAATTGTGTGACAAATTGTGTGACAAATTGTGTGACTTGCAAATATGAGGCTACGATTACTACAAAGAAAAGCAACAAAGAGTAGCTATGTGTTTGACAAATTGTGTGACTTGCAAATATGAAGCTACGATTACTACAAAGAAAAGCAACACAGAGTAGCTATGTGTTTGACAAATTGTGTGACTTGCAAATATGAGGCTACGATTACTACAAAGAAAAGCAACACAGAGTAGCTATGTGTTTGACAAATTGTGTGACAAATTGTGTGACAAATTGTGTGACTTGCAAATATGAGGCTACGATTACTATAAAGAAAAGCAACACAGAGTAGCTATGTGTGTGACAAATTGTGTGACTTGCAAATATGAGGCTACGATTACTACAAAGAAAAGCAACACAGAGTAGCTATGTGTTTGACAAATTGTGTGACAAATTGTGTGACAAATTGTGTGACTTGCAAATATGAGGCTACGATTACTACAAAGAAAAGCAACACAGAGGAGCTATGTGTTTGACAAATTGTGTGACAAATTGTGTGACTTGCAAATATGAGGCTACGATTACTACAAAGAAAAGCAACACAGAGTAGCTATGTGTTTGACAAATTGTGTGACAAATTGTGTGACTTGCAAATATGAGGCTACGATTACTACAAAGAAAAGCAACACAGAGTAGCTATGTGTTTGACAAATTGTGGTTGACGTTCATTAAATTTGGTGGTATCAAAAATTACTTTTAGTTGTTCATAGCCACGAAATTTATTTTGAAAGATTTAGGTATCAATTATATTGTGTAATTCTCTTACAAGCTTACAGCCTTAAAAGAATGTTTATATTTGTTGCTCTAAAATAAAAAGTATAATATTAAGCCAAAAATTTATAAGAAAAATTTCAAATGCAAAAGAAGTTAGTATATATTTTATATATTGTGTTTGACTCTCATTAAGTTTAGATTTAAATACAAAAAAAAAATTAGTAGTTCATTGCTAAGAAAGTCTGATTTCAAGTTTTTTTAATTTCCAACAAGCCTACAAATTACAATAAAACATTTATGATTTTGTCAAATAAAAATAAAATATCGAAAAATCTGAAAAAAGTAAAAAAGACAAATATGTTGAGCCTGCATTGTACAAAATGTGTTGGGATTCCACTAAATTTTGAATGTAAGAAAAAAAGGTATATAGTTCAACTCAAAGAGATATTTATTTGGAAGCTTTTGATGTCAATAATATTTATGTTTAATTTTCTTGCAAGCCTAAAAATCCAAAATTTATTTATATGTTCTAGTGCTAAAACAAAACAAAATATTGAAGTAAAAAATCTCTTTGATTTCTCTTCGCCAGTGTTGTGTTATTTATATAAGCTTCTTTATCTGTAATTGTTTTCGTACAACTCAATATAAGCCAAAGAAATTAAAATTCAACTCATTCTGTATTCAAGTTCAGCTATAAAAATTTGCCCTTTCCAAACATGTTCTTGTAGGAGGACGGCAAAACTCCAAAAAAATGCAAATAGTGCCCCTTTTAAACAGAAATGAAAATAACTGTTTAAAAAGGGGGGTTTTCGTTTGGGTGGGGAGACGGAGCCAAAGGAAAATTTGGTTTTAACGTACCAAAACAAATTTACCAGCGTCTATGTTCAGTAGTTTATTTCTCCGAAAGAGGAAGGGAGAAATTTGCCAATATTATTGTATGCAAATTATTAAAAAAAATTGTAAAACCTTAAAGAATGATTAACCTTAAGGAAGCTAGCAAAAATAACCCTATCCCCTCCGTATTGTGTAAACACTCCTGATTATTGATAGGTTGAGAGCCAACAAAGAAAAAAGAGTTACCACTTCAAGAAGTGGCAGCAAACAACTAAGATCCCTGTGTGGAACGAACCTATATTTTTTGGTCAATGTTCCTATTACCTAGACAATTGTTTAGGATCATGAAACTATTGTTAATAGATGCATTTTGACTTTTTGAACATCTTTTCTATCTTTCAAAACTACCACAAACTCACCGTTATGGAGTTATTATATATTTGCACATTAGGGGGGGGGGTAAAACATAGCATATATTAAATACAGCAATGGTTAGCTTACGTATTCAGTATAATGCTATACTTTACCCCCACCCCCTGATGTGCAAATATATAGCCCAAATTTGTTTCTAAACTATTACAGATTCGCGATTTCAAATATGCGATCAACGAAAACGGAAATGATTGCAATTCTATATGTGTAAATACAGGATATTTGGGCCGGAATAACTCCATAACAGTGAGTTTGCGGTAGTTTTGCGAGAGAGAAAAGATGTTCAAAAAGTCAAAATGCATCTATTAACAATAGTTTCATGACCCTAAATAATTGTTCAGGTAATAGGAACAATGACCTATTTTTTTATTATGATAGAAGACTGTTTTAAACTAAACGTTTTCATTAGACAATAATCATCTTTCTCAAAAGTTTTGAAATAACCATTGATAAGAACAGTAATTATGATCCAAAAATACATTTGGAAGAATTGGTCCACACTTAGTGTACTAATATTTAAGATGATTATTCTATATTTAAACATAATCATATTCTAAAATTAATCTTAATTATAATACTTAAATTGTTTTATCTATACATATATATATATATATATATATATATATATATATATATATATATATATATATATATATATATATATATATATATATATATAAGTTGTCTGTCTGTCTGTCTGTCTGTCGAGTGACGTCGTGTTTGTCGCATATGACGCCTGAATTATTTCATCATATACCAATTCAAAAACGAATGTATTCAAGCCGATGTAGCTGAGTTGATAAGGCGTTATGTTCCAGGTTCTAAGTTCAAGAGGTTCCAGGTTCGAACCTTGGCTTAAAAAAAGGTAAAAACTTAAAAAAACTAATAAAAAACTAAAAAAGCTAAAAAACTAAAAAAATAAAAACTAAAAAAAAAAACTAAAAAAGGAAAAAAAACTGAAAAATAAAGGAGAAAAAGAAAACTAAAAAAAATATAAATAAAAATAAAAAAAACTAAAAAAGGTAAAAACTACAAAAACAAACTAAAAAGAAAAAAGAAAAAAAAACTAAAAAAGCTAAAAAAAGGTAAAAACCAAAGAAAAACTGAAAATTTATTTCATCATATACCAATTCAAAAACGAATGTATATACAGACCGGGACACCAGGACACAAATGACGACCGAGACACCGGGACACAGGGAATATATATAAAAATAAGTTATCTGTCTGTCTGTCTGTCTGTCGAGTGACGTCGTGTTTGTCCGCATAACGTCTGAATTATTTCATCATTTACCAATTCAAAAACGAATGTATTCAAGCCGATGTAGCTGAGTTAGTAAGGCGTTATGTTCCAGGTTCTAGGTTCAAGAGGTTCCAGGTTCGAACGTTGGCTTAAAAAAAGGTAAAAACTACAAAAAAATTAAAAACTAATAAAAAAGCTAAAAAAGCTAAAAAACTAAAAAAAATAAAAAAAAATAAAAAAAGGTAAAAAACTAAAAAGAAAAAAAAACTAAAAAAAGGAAAGAAACTGAAAAATAAAGGAGAAAAAGAAAACTAAAAAATACAAATAAAAATAAGAAAAACTAAAAAAGGTAAAAACTACAAAAAAACTAAAAAGGTAAAAACCAAAAAAAAAAACAAAAAGAAAAAATGGAAAAAAACAAAAAATTTATTTCAGGACACCGGGACACAGGGAATATAGATTGACAACCGGGACACTCAAAGAGAAATTACAGACTGGGACACCGGGACACAAATGACGACCGGGACACAGGGAATATAAATGACGACCGGGACACAGGGACACAACTACAACGGGGACGCCGGGGGGCACTGGGGGATATATAAATGACGACGGGGACACAAGGAGTGTTCGATCAGCAATCACCATCAACAAAGCTCAAGGGCAATCATTAGAATCATGAGGTATAGATCTAAATACGGATTGTTTTTCCCATGGACAATTATATGTTGCATGTTCAAGAGTCGGTAAACCTGACAATCTATTTATATGCACAGACAATGAGACAGCGAAGAATGTTGTATTTTCGCAAGTTTTACGTAGTTAAAAACATATATATATATATATATATATATATATATATATATATATATATATATATATATATATATATATATATATATATATATATATATGTCATGAAAAGAGAAATCACCAATGCTACAGCACAAACACAAAAAAAAAAAAAAAAAAAAGAAAAAAAAAAAAAAAAAAAGAGACAGAAGGAGAAAAGGAAGACTGTTTTCCTAAATTAGTGATTAATATAGACCAGCACTTGAATGAGGCCTTAACCCTACTCATCCATACAACACATAGGTCAAACAGCATAGCCACACACAATCAACCATAAAGAATAATCCATGGACAGGCAGTCATGTCGTCAATAAGTATAAGTCGTCATTTACCGAACAATAGAAAAAATAATATAGACAAATAATTCAGAGGCAACACCCAACATAAGGGCTCATCAGGAGAATACACTGGCCTATATAGGGTTTCGCCACTCTAAATTCTCTAACCAGCACAGTGTTGTGGCTACCACAGAATATCCATGGCATCCCCGCGTCAGGTATCACCCCCAAAATACATGCCTATGAAAAAAAAAACAGCAAATGTAAAACAACCAAGTAAAACCAAAACAAGCTTATCCTGTTAATATATCCCTCCCTTTAGCAACAATAGGTAAACTAAATATTATAAATTTTACCAAATCACAAATATTAACACATTGCAAAAAACCTGAATGAACTAAACAATTATAGAATTCATCTTTACCATGTGGCTAATTTTTTAAAAAATCCGCTCAATTAGAAACACAATTCAAAATAAATGGCACTGTGACAACATTTCTCGAACCTCCGAAATTAGTTAAAAATTTCTTTAAGTATTTCTAGATAATTCTTTTGATATTTATTTAAAAGTTCGTTATAATGAAAACTAAATTTTTTGAATTGCCAAGTTAATTTATTTGCAGAAAAACCTCTTGATATCAATTTTTGGCTTAAGATTTTACATCTATTTTTAAAATCAATATAATTACTACAAATCCTTGCATAACGAAGTAACTGTGAGAAAAACGCTGAATATGTGATATTTGAGTGTATATTACTTTCAGGGAATGGGAAACTAATCACTTCAAAATCAAAATCATCCGTTTTATTATACATTTTAAAACTTAATTTATTATTTTCACAAATATTAATTATTTAAATCTAAGAAATGATCTTCATGACCAGCGCCATGACTAGGCTCAAGAATAAGCTCTGATGGATATATATTTTTAGAAATATCAATGAAATCCTTACAATTTAAGACCAAAATATCATCTAAATATCTTTTATTATTTGACAAAGCATGTTTTAAATTAATTGGATTATTCTTATCCATCATATATTTATATTCTAGTTGACTTAAAAACAAGTCAGCTATAAATGGGCTGGCATTCCCACCCATGGGAATTCCCATAATTTGCTTCTACAAATCACCCCCAAATCTTATATAAGTATTGTATAAAACAAATTCCAATAACTCAAAAATCATATCCAAGCTGTAACATCTCAAGTTAACTGTAGTATTAAAGCAGTTTGTCCATATAGCTTTTTTATTATAACTGTCTATTTTTAAGAACCTTTTACTAGATAAGAGGAAAGATTTCTTTATAACAGTTTTTAAATTATCAAACACTAAATTAAGTGATAAATTAGTATACATTGTCGCAAAATCGAAAGACTCAATTCTTTTAGCTGAAACCATTGTTAAAGAATCTATCACCTGCAGTGAATTATTAACACTCCAATATGGATTAAAATTCGAAAATTTTTTAATACCAGAACAATAGGTTTTAAGTTTATTTACAATTTCCTTTAAAATTAAAGAGAGGTCAGTAGCAGCAATGCGGGTTGGACATTTAGCTGCTCCAGCAATAAACCGTGGTTTAGGGGGATTCTTATGAAATTGTGAAATATGTGTGAAATATATATTCACACATGTAAATATATATTCACAGGTGGGACACAGGGACACAACTACAATTTCGCGTTACTAATATGGCAAGTAACGACTTACGCGCGCGGGGGGGGGGGGCTTGGGGTGGCGCGAAGCGCCACCCCAACAGCTAGTATAACTATAAAATAGGTTTATCACTTAATGTGTCTGAATCGGCCGTACTGTTCTTCCACGCGGGGTATTATGAGGAAGAAATTCCTTTAGGTGATTCAGCTGTTAAGCCATATGAAAGCATTACCGACCTGGGTTCACCAATCGGTTGAAGCTTCTACTCCACAGGAACGTTGCTTGTACGAAACGAAGAGGCGTAAATCCGGATTGCTTACGGATCAATCATTGGTAGCAGACTTTACAGACATCGATTCTGCCGTAGATATCTTGCGTTGCTGTATAACGCCATTGCCCTCCCACATGTACTGTATATAGCACCTTTTCGGAAATATGTGTCGTCTGCCCATTGTACAAAAGTAAAGAGTTCCGTTTTTTCGATTCGCGAAATTCCTTCTGAGACTTCCTCCGTGGACGAGGAACACACATATCATGTGTAATTACGGAGGGTCCGGTCCAACAGTTTGCATTAACCGGGTGTAGAAAAAGGCTAAGGAAAGGACGAATAAAAGGCTTGCTATCATGTGTCAATAGTTTTGTTAGCGTACATAGTGTGTATATACTTATGGTTCTGTTCGTAGTGTGATTTCTTTTCTTTTTCCGTTCGTACTCCGATGTAACTCCAGTGAATTTTTGGGTAATAAAAGTACTTGCTTACTATCAAAATCGCGCAATCCATCAATGTAAAGTCTATATCCTTGAACCAATTATTTTGAGCTGAAATAGGATTTTCGGAAGGAATCAAAAGTTTCATAAACTATAAATTTTGTTGAGAAAAGTCCTTCAGTTAGTCCTGAATTTCTTGTAGATCCGTTCCCATCACTGCAAGAAATTGCATTTAAATGACTACTTTTTGCTATATAGTTGTCTAAAAACATCTTTTCATAATTTGACGTACCCCTACGCTAAATTTGCTACGTTGGTTGAGCAATGACAAAATAAGCAGAAATAAAGCGTCATAACAGCGTTGTAGCAGAAATAAAGCAGCCAACAAAATTATAAGCTTTATTTAAAAAATTCTCAATCAAAACACATGTTATATGTTTGATTCAAGGATCGAGTGGACAGGAGTTGATTAAAATGGGCTTGAAGTAAGCAGGGATCAAGCTGCGTGGGATTTTTTGAAATTTTGATGACTTAAATGAGCGTTGAACCACACGAGGGTTTAGATCACTGATGATTGAGATGCATCGAAGTTGAGCCAAATTGAGGTTCAATCAAATGCGGTTGAGTCAAATGGCCATTGAATTAAGCGGGTGTTGAGTTGAATAGGTGTTGAGTTGAATGATGATTGAGTTGAATGATTGTTGATTTAAATGGTTGAGTTATACGTGAGCCCTATCATGTTAACAAAATGATTAGAAAAATAAATAAATAAAAACACAATAAACTTATAATATATTTAAACAATCTATATTTTACTTACCACATTAATGTAAATATACACAGCTCAGCAAGAAAATTTTTTGGCAGGCATTTCTTTTTTATATTTATACATTTCATATGTTGCTCCTTTTCTTGATTCAAGCTGTCTGCCTCCTCTTCTAAGTGTTTTTATTTTATTTTTTCAACTCAATAAAACTAAGACTTTCAATAAATTTACATTCTTTTTTCCAAAGAAAGAGCTAGGAAAATTGTTAAAACACTTAAATTATTGGATTCTTTAAAATTCTGAATTAGCTCTCAGGGCACTCAATAGGAAGAACTAGATTAAATATTGACGGGAAATGTTTTGGCTCTAAAGAGAATAAATTACTGTATCATTTATTCATCGAATCATAGGGCTAAAATTTATTTATCGTCTTATTCCAAGTTCATCTTAGATGGGATTTGATGTATATATCTTAAATATTAAGACATTACAAAAGTGTTTTAATGGTGATACATTTTCAAAACATTCTTTAGGGGAGCAAAAAACTTTTTTTCGAAATGGCTTTACGGACTTGCAATTTTTATACTTCTTTAACTCTTTTCGGTTATGGAACACTGATTATCATCTACGTGCTAATGTGGTAAAACGATTTCTGAAAAGTAACTAACGCTGAATTAATCAAAATTATTTTGTTTATTGGTTAAGCTAAAATAATTTGTTTTAATACAGCAGTTTACAGCATGTAAAAAGTAGACTAGGTTTTTACATTGTAAATGACCTTCAAAAACAACATATACTCGCTTTATATTCATGGTTTATCCTCAATAGCAACTAAACCATGCTACGGATAAGGCAAGTTCGATTGATACCTTTTTTTTTTTTTTTTTTTTGACTTTTTTTTCATTGATACCTTTTTAAAAACAGTGTGTTTTGGACTTTACTCTAAAATGTTGCTTGTTTAAGGATCTTGAATAAGTCTTACTTTTTAGGTTATTTTCAACTTTTTGCAGTACTGTCGTCAATTCCATCTCTTTTTTTTCTTCAGTATTAAAAACATACATTAATAAAATTGGTCTAACACCGTCAGTTGTAACTTCTATCTTCTATTCCATTGGCCTTAACTCATTTTGGCCCTTAAACTTTATCTGTTATTGTCAGGACGGGCCAGTTTCAATTTAAAGAAAATATCTAGTGATTATCGGAGGCTTGATAGGTTTACCTTTTTGTTCTTTTTCTTTGCAATATACTATTTAGACATAAATTTTGACGATAGATGGAGCAATAAGGGAACTAAATGATAATAAATATATCAAGAAAAGAATATATGTTATACCTCAGGTAACAAAACTTTTTCTTCCAATAATGTGTATCTTTGCTAAACTTTGAGCAATTTCCAAGATAAAATAGAAGATTAATGATGAAGCCTTTCAAATTTACTTTTGCCAATATATAGCTAATGTCGAATAATAGCAAGTTCACTGGAGCCTCACGAGTATTGGGAAGGAGAAAACACAAATACAGACAAGTGCATATTAAAGAAATTTATTTGTTAATCAAAGTACGGGAAACTTAAAACATAACGTATAATTTATAAACTAAAGACACGGAAGATCCAAAGTAAAATAAGAAATTAAACAGGCTACAATGAATGATTTAGTGATCATAGATTCCAGCAAGAAAATAAAAAAGATATTCAATTTTATATATATATATATATATATATATATATATATATATATGTACATATATATATATATATATATATATATATATATATATATATATATATATATATATATACATATATATATACATATATTTATATATGTATTTATATATATATATGTATATTTATATTTATAATATATATATATATATATATATATATATATATATATATATATATATATATATATATATATATATATATATATATATATATATATATATATACATATATATATATATATATATATATATATATATATATATATATATATATATATATATATATATATATATATATATATATATATATGTATTTATATATATGTATATAAAGTATTTTATACTTTTTGGTAACCAGAAAACCTTTAGTTGGACAGTACTTTGTTTCTTTTATCAATGAGCAATTAAGCGTCGTTTTGATCTTTGATTAATTGACGGGCTGTAAATACCCAAGTTTCAATACCCTCGAATTAATTGGTGCAATTAGTTGAGATTAACTGATGATTTTCAAAAAGCTCTGAATATTAATGTTTCTTATAGAGTTACAAGTAGCTCTGCTTTTTTGTTCTTTTGTTTCGTGAAATGTCTTCAGTAATATTTTTGTCAAATAAAAGGTTAACATTATTTATTATGATATGAACATTTGTCTAAGGACGCCGAGGACTGGATACAAAAGTTAATTAAATTACATGAAGAAAAAGGTATCTGGATAATATAGCTTTATGGCCGGACTTTTTTTTTTAAGAGAAAGGAGAAAGTTAATTTTCATCCTCAAGGATTGGGTAGCATTGATTGTTATATCAAGGTAGTTAAAAATTGATTTTGAATGTTACTGTATGCTGTTATCCATGAGATTAATCGATGGCTTACAGTTACCCAAGTTTTGGTGATCCTATGAATTGACAGAAATAATTGATTCATGGTCTACAAAAAATGTAGCAAATGATGCTGCTTCTTGGTTCTTTGTTTGTTTTTTTCCCTTGTGAAACACATTAACTTGAAATGGGTCGAGTGGTATTTGTAAAATAAAATATAGATACATTCGTAATCAAGGAGGAGACAGCCCCTTTCATATACGGAATCATTTCTGTTTGTTTTATGTTTTGACGTCCCTCCTTACTTTCAGTTAAAAAGCACTTGTTTTTTTTTTAATTTCTGAACGTTTTTGAATTAACGCGGTTCCTGAATTTGGCTCAACGTACATGAATAATTAAACGAAGTTGGTTTATTAATTTTTCATTTTTAAAGCTAATAATAACCTTATAATAGCTTAAGTTTTATTTTTATTCCAGTTTCTTAAGAATGACTCCTGAATCAAAAAGGTGATTTAATTAGAATAGTTACCTCTTTTAAAAGTTAAAAAAGAAACTTTAGCGTAAGAGCAAGCCACTGAGGAGAGGTAGCCCCCTAATATACGTAATATTTTCTGTTCGTTTTAAGTTTTAATGTTGCTTTTTACTTTCAGTTGAAAAAACTTGTTTTTTATTTCATAGCTGATCATTTTTTGAATAATGTTGGGAAATCCAGCTCCCCCTCCATGGTGAATTCCCTTCCCCCATGAGAAATTTCTCCATGGAAAGATTCTCCGCTGAAACTATAATTGGCGATATTTACGGAACTAATTTTATAAGGCATAGTAACAGAACGGCTAAAGAGGTCGAAACTATTTTTGTGAAAATGAAAGTCACAAGTTGAGCAATTCTCAAATGACTAAAATGAATGAATGAATGAATGAATGAATGAAAGAAAGAAAAGATCTTTAATCCCCTCATGTACGTAATAATTGGTGTTCGTTTTAAGTTGTAATGTTGTTCCTTACTTTCAGTTGGAAAAAAAATTGTTTTTAAAATTTAATAACAACCACAAGCCGAAGAAATACATCTTTGGTTTATTATCACATAAAAATCATAGTTATGAAGCTGCTTAAAATAAAATGAAATGCTAAGATTTGCCGAAAAAAAATAACACAAACAAATTATTTTTTCATATCGGCCACTATTTAACAAAATTCGAACTTTAGCGTAAAGAGCGAGGTATTGACGAGGGGACGAGCTCCCTCACATATGTAATATGAGAATCACAAAGGTCGTTTAATTAGAATAAATAGCTCTTTTGAAATTACTATAAATACTTTAGCGTTAAGAGCGTGGTCTTACGAGAGGAAGAACCCCTCATATACGTAATAATTTCTGTTCGTTTTGAGTTTTTGTTATTTTCTGTTGAAAAAAGTTGTTTTTTAATTCAATTTCTGATTTTTTTTAATAATGCCAGAAAATCCAGCACCCCCTTCTTGGAAATTCTCTTCCCCATGAAAAGATCCTCCCAAGCAACCCAATCCTCTAAACCCCTCCCCCCATCGCCAGAAAAATCACACCTGAAAACCTGTGTATACTTCCCAATAACCAATACCATATGTAAACAATGGGCAAAGTTAATAACTTGTAGTCCTTCCCTGGGTACTCTGGGGGATTATGTCATCCTCACAGACATAGTTATTAGGTTTTTCGACTATGCTTAACAAAATGGCTACCTCAAAATTATGTTCCGGTGACTTTGAAAAAAATGAGCGTAGGAAGGGGTCTAGTTGCCCTCTCATTTTCGGTCACTTAGAAAGGGCACTAGAGCTTTTAATATTCGTTTGAATGAGTCCTCTTGCAACATTTTACGGCCACTGGGTGGATATGATCAACCATGGGAAGAAAGAAAAAACAAATAAACACGCCTCTGTGGTCTTTCTTCTGGCTAAAAAACAACAACAAAATTCCACATTTTTGCAGATAGGAGCTTGAATCCTCTACAGAAGGGTTCTCTGATACGCTGAATCTGATGGTGGGATTTTTATAAAGATTTTATAACTTTTAAGGGGTATTTTATTCTTTTTTTTGAAATATAATTCTAATTTCCTCAGGCTTGTAACTTTGATCGGTATAACTAAACTTGATGAAATTTATATATAACCATCATCAAAATATGATTCTTTTTGTATCAAAATTCTATTTTTTAGAGTTTTGGTTACTACTGAGTTGGGTCACTCCTTACTTACAGTTTGTTACTACGATCTGTTTGATAAGCTGCATACTGACAAATCCATTAACTCAATAAGACCAACAGCTGAAAAAGCTCCCTACGAATATAAATAACTTATTCCTGCCCATCACAAAATGTTTTGTTCTATGTCTGAGAGCAAGAAGAAAGTCTTTAGCTACATTGAAATGTAAATTTTGCTTAAATTTTGCTTAAATTTAGCTTGTAAATTTTGCTGAAAGCTCAGCTCGGATTTCTTAATACTCAAATCCTTTTCTAGTTTGGACATAGGTAAGGGTATAGATAGTGAATTTTCCTAGAGACAGGAGTACCACATATCTAGGATGATGGGCAAATTCACTTTCTTCTCTTTGAGCTTCGATATACCCTAATCTGTAAGGGAGATTCCTAGGGGCAATAATTTTCCTGGCTGTTCTACCTTCCCCTGCCCAACCTTTGCCTATTGTTATCAATCACTATTTTCAATTTGGCAGCTTTATGACAACATGACTACTGTGTAAAAATTTAGAGTCCAATCCATTTTGATTGGACAACATGCCTTTTGACACATGAATGTAAAAGAAAAATTTAATCAATTTGGCTCTTAAATACTCATGTGCGACAAAATAACTGATAGAGTAGTTTCAATTCAAGTTCAATTCCATCTTCTAGCTGCAGTTGCGAAAATCTCTGGACCAACCGAAGTATATGTAAGAAGTGGGAGTACAATCAGTCTTTTATGTACCTTAAAAGGTCCGACTGGATCACCAGCCTTACCACATTGGTTCCAAGAAGGAAGACCTGTTGCCCTGGATTCCCCGAGGTAAGTCGTTTAACCTCTATTTTGAGAGCATTAGTAGCATTGTTCATAAAAATGTTTATTGCTTGATACAAGCTAACAAATGCTCTTTCACTGCATTTATTTTGCCGCGTTCATATCTATTGTTGTTATGTGTCACAATCGCTCTAAGTAAGTATTAAATAAAAAAAACAAGTTTTTTCAACTGAAAGTAAGGAGTGACATCAAAACTTAAAACGCACAGAAATTACTTCGTATATGAAAGAGGCTGCTTCCTCATCAACGCCCCGCTCTTTACGCTAAAGTTTGACTCTTTCTCTCAATTCTTCTTTCTAAAACAGTAAAAAACTTTAGCGTAAAGAGCGGGGCGTTGATGAGGAAGCAGCCTCTTTCATACACGAAGTAATTTCTGTGCGTTTTAAGTTTTGATGTCACTCCTTACTTTCAGTTGAAAAAACTTGTTTTTTTTATTTAATTTCTGAACGTTTTTGAATCAATGCATGTTTTGATTTTGGCTCTCCGCAGAGGAATGATCAAAACGAAATTTGCATATTTTTTTTTTTTGGCTCAATGGCTTTCTCATAATTTTGATCGAATGATTTTGAGAAAAAAAGAGCGGGAGACGAAGCCTAGTTGCCCCCCGATTTTTTGGTTAATTAAAAAGGCAACTAGAACTTTTAATTTTTTACGAATCTTTTTATTGGTAAAAGATTTACGTAACTTATAAATTAGCTTACGTAAAGAACTTTTGTATTCTCATGTTTTTATTACATATATGAGGGGATTCGCCCCATCGTCAGTACGTCAGTACCTCGCTCTTTACACTAAAGCTTAAATTTTATCCCAATTCATTAAGAATGACCCCCTGAATCACAAAAGCCGTAGAATAAGTAGTTGAAATTACCGAAAATACTTTAGCGTAAAGAGCGAGGTATTAGAAGGAGGTGAGCCCCTCATATGGGTAATAATTTCTGTTTGTTTTAAGTTTTATTGCTGTTCCTTACTTCCAGCTGAAAAAGCTTTTTCACTTTTATTTTTTAATTGTTTTTTTTTAAATAATGCTAGTAAATCCTGCTCTCCCTTCATGGAAATTTTCTTCTCCCATTACAAATTCTCGAAGGAAAGTTCCCCCAGCATATCCCCCTCTTCTCAACCCCTCCCCCAAACCAAAAAAATCCTCCTGAAAACGCCTGTATACTTCCCAATAACCATTACTATATGTAAGCACAGGTCAAAGTTTGTAACTTGTTGCCCCTCCCACGGGGACTGTGGGGGAGTAAGTCGTCCCCAAAGACATAGTTATAAGGTTTTTCGACTACGCTGAATAAAATGGCTATCTCAGAATTTTGATCCGTTGACTTTGGGAAAATAATTAGCGTGGGAGGGGGCCTAGGTGCCCTCCAATTTTTTTGGTCACTTAAAAAGGGCACTAGAAATTTTCATTTCCGTTACAATGAGCCCTCTTGCAACATTCTAGGACAACTGGGTCGATACGATCACCCCTGGGGAAAAAAAAACAACAAAAAAACAAAAAAAACAAATAAACACGCATCCGTGATCTGCCTTCTGGCAAAAAATGCAAAATTCCACATTTTGCAGATAGATTTTGTATTTTGTAGATAGGAGCTCGAAACTTCTACAGTAGGGTTCTCTGATACGCTGAATCTGATGGTGTGATTTTCGTTAAGATTCTATGACTTTTAGGGGGCGTTTCCCCCTATTTTCTAAAATAACGCAAATTTTCTCAGGCTCGTAACTTTTGATGGGTAAGACTAAACTTGATGAAACTTATATATTTAAAACCAGCATTAAAATGCGATTCTTTTGATGTAGCTATTGGTATCAAAATTCCATTTTTTAGAGTTTTGGTTACTATTGAGCCGGGTCGCTCCTTACTACAGTTCGTTACCACGAACTGTTTGATATTTTTAAAGGACTATACTTTACCATAAACGATAATCATTAGGACAAATATACAGAAGACAAAAGTAGCTTGGATAAGGGAACATTAGTCAAGACGCTATGAACTGTACAAGATTAAATAATAAAGTAAGTTTTTTCAACTGAATTTAGGGGGTAACATTGAAACTTAAAACGAAAAGAAATTATTCTATTTATGAGATAGGCTGCCATTTCCTCAATACCTTATTCTTTACGGTAATTTTTTTTTGCTCTAAAAAGCTTCCTACTCTAATTCTACTGCCCTTGTGTGTCATTAGTCATTTTTAAAGAATTTGGAGATAGTCAAACTATAGAGTAATAAGTGATGGACGGAGAAGGGGACAACCCCCCCCCCCACTAGAGAATAATTTCTTTCCAATTTGAATTTTAATGTTTGTCCTTACTTTCAATGGAAAAAACTTGTTTTTTTTTTACATAATTACAGTTAGTCGGTTCTTTTAGAATTCTTAATAAGTTCGTCAAATAGCATTGAAAAGGTATAGGCAGTTAAAATTTTTATTAAGATAAAAAAAAAATTAAAGTACTTTTCGTAGAGATCAAGGGGCTCACCTAAAAACCTCTTAGTTGCAGCCTCACAAGACGTGGTAAGTCATTTTCTAATAATTTCATCCAATCCTGATCAAGAGCATTCAAGAGTCTAAAGTTGACTAAGTATCTTTGCGTTTGCTGGTATAACTTCTATGAATACCCTGCAAACCCTATTCATAGGTGAAAAATTGCTCGAGCTTAGACACTTAGCCTTAACCTGGTTTCCAAAAATGAGAATTTCTAGGTGAACTAAGGTCATTTTTGAAAAAATTGGGTAATACTCGCTGGGAGATCCAGTTCAAAGCTAAAGTCATAAACTACAACCTATTAGTGAAGACCTTTTGAGGAAGGAGATATGAAAGCCAAACTTTTGAAAACCAGAAAAAGCAAACCAGAGATAACGTACTAATACAGTGGCTTCAGTTTGTGGTTGGGGTGTATCTTGTTTGTTTTGTCTTGTTTTTAAGGGGGGGGGTCATTTTCAGTGAAAATTCTATTTCTTGGTATTTTAAGTGGATAAATTGAAAAAAGGACAAATTTACACCCCCTGGAAAGGGAAAAATATATATTTACTACTCCCAAATATATTTTTTTTTGTGAATTGACACCACGGTATGAAATGCCAAGAGAGTTTTTTTTTCCAATTTGAATAAGAAGCAAATACTCATAGCTTTTGGTTTTCAAACAGTTCATGGTAATGAACTGTAAGTAAGGAGCGACGTGGCTCAACAGCAACCAAAACTTTAAAAAACGGAGGGGTATATTTTGTTAGGGTATGTTTATCATTCTTGAAGCATTGATTAACAAGTATTAATTTTCAATGGAAACAGGGCCCCTTATTGTTTTAAGAGAACCTTCGATCAAACAGCCTGCTGTAACAAACTGTAACTTTGTCAAACACTTCGTCGTAACGAACTGTAAATAAGGAACGATGCAACTCAATAGTAACTGAAACTCTAAAAAACGGAAGGGTGTGTTTTGTTAAGGGATGAGGTACGAGCTTTAACCTTGAACTGAAACGTATCCTCTTTCAGTTTTAAGAGAGCCTTGAATCAGACAGCCTGCTGTAACAAGCTGTAACTTTGTCAAATAGTCCATTGTAATGAACTGAAAGTAAGGAGTGACACGTCTCAATAGTAACCGAAACTCTAACAATCGAAAGATGTGAATCCATATATATATATATATATATATATATATATACATATATATATATTAATCTGCATATACCTGATCTTCAAAAAAGTTGAAAAACAACCTCTTAAAGCCGAAGAATCTAAATGAAAATCACACCATCGGATTCACCGTAACAGAGAACTCTACTGCAGAGGTTTCAAGCTCTTATCTGAAAAGATGTGGAATTTTTTAATTTTTGCCAGAAGAAAGATCACAGATGCGTGTTTATTTATTTGTTTATTCCCAAGGGTGATCGTATTGACCCAGTGATCGTAAGATGTCAGGAAAGGTCTCATTCAAAAGGAAATTAAAAGCTCTAAAGCCCTTTTTAAGTGACAAAAAAATTGGAGTCCAACTTGGCCCCCTCCTAAGCCCCCTTATTACCAATATCTTTCGATCACAATGTTAAAATATCCATTGTGTTCAGCATAGTTGAAAGGCCCACTAACTATGCCTTTGGAGATGACAAAACCCTTCACAACTCCTGGGGAAATGTCTTTAAGCTATAAATTTTTTCGTCATTTTTGTTACTGGGAAATGTGTATACATTTTTTGGGTGGTGGGGAGGGCACAAATTTTTTGCTGGGAGATTTGCCACAGGGAAAATTTTCCATGGGGAGAGAAGTTTCATAGGGGTGAACTTTTCAGGGGGAATTTTTCACTGGGGAAATTGCCAGAATTAGTATGTGAAATTCTTTTTATATGTCTTGCTGTCTCTTTGCCGATTCGATTTCACGCATAGAGATGTTAAGAGTAACGGTCCGGGGTAAATTTCCAACAGGATTGAATTGTCTAGAAGATATTTCAGTAGGAAAGGGGGATTTTTTCGTGGATTTGGAGCCGGATTTCCTGGTATTATTAAAAACGATCCAAAACTAAATGAAAAAAGCAATTTTTCAACTGAAAGTAAGAAGCAACATTAAAACTTAAAACAAACAGAAATTATTCCGTATATGAGGGGTCAATCCCTCAAGATTGGTGCCGTGCAGGATGGATCCTTGTCTGACTCCCAACAAAAAAAAGTAAGTAAGTATCGCTAAATTAGCCAGGGGAAAACTGTATATCACATTTTTTTTTATCAGGAACAATTCCTAAGAATTGTTATTTTTTCTGGAAACACAATGTATTTTTGATTAGCCTAATCAGGAAAAATTAGTTTTATTTTTTCTTGCCTAAAATATTTGGAATAAATAAATGTGAGTTACATTTAATTTTTCTCTTAAGACTATTTAGTATAGATTAGATATGTATTACTAAATTTCTTAGGTGGTTACTCATCCTTGGTCAAATGTTTTCAACGGTTTCCCAACTGTCAGAATTTATAACTTCTTTGGCTGACTAAATCATATAGTTTAAGTTGGGCCAAAAAATTCACAAGATTTTAGGTGCCAATATTAACTTGAATTTTAACAGGAAGGTAACTCATAACTCAAAAATCTGTTCAGGTTTCTCTTAAGTTCTTAGATAGGGTCATAGTTCAGGGTTCTAAAAGTCAGTTTTACTGACAACTTTCAAAGGAATTATAGGTAAAAATTTCCTTCAGAATTCTAAGATTAAGCCCTTTTCGATAAATGAAGAATTACTAGTATATGAGCCCCCGTACTTTAATAAAACGTAAAAATTAAGAAAAGAATACATTTTCTGTCTACATAAATAAAAATATTAATTTTCTTAATCAAATTTCATTAGTCAATGACGGCTTGTGACTCGTAATTTGAAATGTTCGACTCTTTTATTCATAAGTTATTGCCATGTGAATGATAATAATCCCAAATCCCCTTTCGAAGAAAATGTAAAATTGAATGAAGATTTACTTCGCTCCAAGAACAAAATAATGGATTATAAGACTGTTATACAAAAGAAAGAAAAACACAAATCTTCTTTTCGGAAAAAAACAAATTCGATGAACTAGCTAATCACCTGTTCTGACCTTCTGTCTTCGAGTCAGATCGATATTTTTTGCAAAATTTTGGAAACTCCTTATGCAATATGCGTGTAAAAACTCAAATTTATTTTTCCGAGAGATTGAACTTACAAATGGGTGGGTCTTCCAGCCTCAGTCCCAATAAAGGACACCTTTTATTTAGATTATATAAAAAAACAATTTTTTTCAAACGAAAATAAACAGCGATATTAAAACTTAAAACGAACAGAAATTACTCCCTGTATGAAAGGGACTGTTCCCTCTTCAACGCCGCGCTCTTTAAGCTAAAGTTTGACTCTTTCTCTCAATTCTGCTGCTTTATAAAACAGTAAACAACTTTAGCGTAAAGAGCGGGGCGTTAAGGAAGGAACAGCCCCTTTCATGCACGGAGCAATTTCTGTTCGTCTGAAGTTTTAATATCGCTCTTACTTTCAGTTAAAAAAAACCGTTTTATTTTTATTTAATTTCTGAACATTTTTGGATTAATGCATGTTTGATTTTGGCTCTCCGCACATGAATAATTAAACAAAATTTGCATATTAATTTTTTTTGCTAAATGGTTTTCTCTTAGTTATGATCGAACGATTTTGAGAAGAATGGGTGGGGGAGGCCTAGTTGCCCTCCAATTTTTTGTTAATTAAAAAAGCAACTAGAACTTACGTTTTTACTTGTAAAAAATATACGTAACTTACGAATTAACTAACGTTACGAACTTCTATGTTCGTATATTTTTATTATGTATATGAGGGGCTCGGCCCCTCGTTAATACCTCGCTCTTTACACTAAAGCTTTAATTTTGTCCCAATTCTGTAAGAATGACTCCTGCTTCACCTTTGCCGTAGAAATAAATAGTTGTAATTACTAAAAAAACTTTAGCGCAAAGAGCGCGGTATTTAGGAGAAGATGAACCCCTCATATGTGTAATAATCTCTGTTCGTTTTAAGTTTTAATGCTGCCCCTTACTTTCAGTTGAAAAAACTTTTTCATATTTATTTTTTCATTGTTTTTTTAAATAATACTAGAAAATCCTGCACCCCCTTCATGGAATTTCTCTCCCTCCGTGAAAAATTTCTCCTAGGGAAGATCCTCCCACGTTGCCCCCTTTCCTCAACCTCTCTCCCTCTGACCGAAAAATCCCCCTGAAAACGTCTGTACACTTCCCAACTACCAATACTGTATGTAAACACTGGTCAAAGCTTTTAACTTGCAGCCCCTCCCCCGGGGACTTCCGGGATGTAAGTCAGCCCCAAAGACATAGTTATTAAGTTTTTCGACTATGCTGAACAAAATGGCTATCTCAAAATTTCGATTCGTTGACTTTAGGAAAAAAAAAGCGTGAGAGTTGGCCTAGGTGCCCTCCAATTTTTTCGGTCACTTTAAAAGGGCACTAGAATTTTTAACTTCCAACCGAGCCCTATCGCTACATTCTAGGACCACTTGGTCTATACGATGGAAAAAAACAAAAAAAACAAAAAAAAAACAAACATACAAATAAACACGCGCCCGTGATCGGTCTTCTGGTAAAAAATACGAAGTTCCACATTTTTATAGATAGGAGTTTGAAAATTCTACAGTAAGGTTCTCTCATACGCTGAATACGATGGTGTGATTTCCGCTAAGATTCTATGACTTTTAGGGGGGTTTCTCCCCTATTTTCCAAAATAAGGCAATTTTTCTCAGGCTCGTAACTTTTGATGAGTAAGGCTAACTTTGATGAAACTTATATATTTAAAACCACCATAAGAATCGATTCTTTTGATGTATTTATTATATCAAAATTCCATTTTTTAGAGTTTTGTTTACTACTGAGCCAGGTCGCTCCTTACTACAGTTCGTTACCACGAACTGTTTGATACCAGGGTGAAAAATACTAAAGCATAAAAATAACGGGACGCATTTTAAAAGATTTTAAGTAACGAAATGGAGTTTATTTCATTTTTCCCTTGATTCTTTCATAAAATTTGAACAATACAAGCTTTAAATATAACAAGTGCTTCTAAAAAAATGGAAAAATATACTAATCGAAGCCTTTTTGGGGGGGGGGTCTACACTCATCATTACGTGCAAAACCAAAGAAAAAAAAAGTTAAAGACTTTTGTGAAAAATATTTCCCGTATCTCTATATTTTCTGAGATCATGCTACATTTTGCCTACACAGATTATTAGGAAAAATGAACTTTCATGTTGTCTACGCTATAATATGGAAATATGTGAGGAGGGGCGCGTTTAATTATCCTATTTGAACTAATGGATACAAACGAAGCGTGTATTAGTAAAACTAGATGGTAAATTAGTTAGAGTTTCACGGTCATGGCTCATGTGTTAGTCTATAGATAAGAGAGAATACTCCTCTATAAGTAAGAAATAAGGGTTTTGTATAAAATTATTATAAGCAAAAGAAGAGGAAAGTCGAGGTTTTAGCTGACAAACTCTGGCATTTTAAATACGGAAAGAGGGGTTATCGAACTCCCAAATGTCTGCTTGACAATCGTACTGTGGGGTAAAATAAAGGGAAGGGCTGACAAAAAAAACAAATGACCGTGGATTGTTAGTTAAATTTATATATACTGACATTTCTTCATTAATGTTTTGATCATTTTTATTTATGAAATTAAGAAAGGTGAAAAGATTTCAAACGTATTTCGTTTTCAGTAAAGCGCAGAATATTTTCTGGTCTTGAGAAGGCATAGGGGTTATCAGCCCTACTCATGCTAATTGTGTTGCGAGAGCAACACTTTGGTTTTGTCCTGTTTTTTTTTTTTTTTTTTTTTTCCTATGCCGCTGATCTCAGCTTGTTCCTGGAAACTGGTAAAGGTATAACCTGTGCGGTTTTTACGGAAAGTGTGGACTTCAGGCCGGATTGATGAATATGACATTACATTTTGGAAAGCTCCGCAGAACTCTTGTCTGGGGCCAAATGGGATGGTTTTTGCTTGTCCACGAGCCAGAGCCTATGGTGTGCGAAGTGAAGTGGAGTTACATAGCCTATGTCAGAGAGGAGTATCTGAAGTTGTGCAGCCAAGCTTCCGTTTCATCAAACCATGTTTTTTCTTTCGAGTGGAAAGCTCCGTTCTAGCAGGCAAGCAGACAGGCACCACTTTCAAATTGAAGATGTACTAAAATCTATAAGTGTTAAATATATGCGGCAGTTACCCGGCCCCACAGCCAATATATCTTCTTTTAGTGATAAATAGAAAAATTTACAGAAGCAAAAAGCGGCATTTTCCCACGGGTCCGAAAGTGCTGCCGTGATTTCGGCTGGGTTTATCATTTCTTTTTTCGGAATGAGGTAGAGAAATGTTATCAGATGTACCTCTTAAATTTAAAAGTTCTGTCATTGCTAAAGAAATTAGAGCTTATCCTTTGCTCCTTTCTAAGTGGTGACGTTAAAAAGTTGGCCCACGGCAAAAAAAAATCAACTTTTGAACTAAGACAGATATAATTTTTTTTTTCGATGGCAATCGATAGCTCTTGATGAGCTGATCAAAGTATGTCATCCATTTTCTGGTAAGAAATTCCTTCATGAGATATACTAGTATGAAGGTTTCAAGGGGTTGACAACTTCAGTAGTGGGGTACACACTTAAACCAAAAATAGGCCGATACCAATTGTAAGACAAGTAGAGGACTTGTAAGCAACAATCGGCTGTTAGACCATGATCATCTTCGGCAATAAGGGGTTTGCAACTTTGGCTAGTTAGGGTACCTATTATTTGTTTCCGGTGTATTTGATGGTAAGACCAATTTGGTTCCAGTGGTAAGACATGCAGGGGACTTGTAAGTAATAATCGTCTGTTAGGCTACAATCATCTTCAGTGAAGAGGGGTTTGTAGCTTTTGCTAGTTGGTGTAGCCTACCCATACTCACTGTAATCTAGAATTAAGTGTTTACGCAACGGGTACAAACGATAACGTAAAACAATGAAAGTACTGAGGGGCTTGTAACTTTTGCTAGTTGGTGTACCCATACTCACTGTAACATAGAATTAAGTGTTTACTACGCAACGGGTACAAACGATAACGTAAAACAATGAGGCAGTTTCGGAATAATTAATAGAGTTTCATCTATGGTATTTTGATCCTGTAAAGTTACGGATAGCTTTATGATACCAACTAGAATGTATAAGATATTGTTCCAAGTCTTGATCCGTCACGATGTCTACGATTGAAAAGGATAAAGTTCAACTGGCTGCAAAGTCAATTTAGTCCCTTCTTTCGGTATTATAGCTCGTGATGAGCTGAACAAAGTATATGTCATTCATGTTTTGGTAAAAAATTCATTCATGGGATATACCAGTTTAAGAATTTCAAGGGGTTGACAACTTCAGTAGTAAGGTACACACTGAAACCAAAAATACGCCGATACCAATTGTGAGACATGTAGGGGACATGTAAGGAAAGGTCGGCTGTTAGCTCATAATCATCTTCGGCAATGAGGGGTTTGCAAATTTTGCTATTTGGTGTACCTATTATTTGTTTCCAGTGTATTTGATGGTAAGACCGAGTTGGTTCATGTGGTAAGACATGTAGGGACTTGTAAGTAATAATCGTCTGTTAGGCTACAATCATCTTCAGTGAAGAGGGGTTTGTAATTTTTGCTAGTTGTTGTAGCCTACCCATACTTACTGTAACCTAGAATTAAGTGTTTACGCAACGGGTATAAACGATAACGTAAAACAACGAGGCAGTTTCGTAATAATTAATAGAGTGTCATCTATGGTACTTTGATCCTGAAAAATTACGGATAGCTTTATTTAACCAACTTGATCATATAAGATACTGCTTCAAGTTTTCATCCGTCACGATGTCTACGATTGATAAGGATAACTTTCAACTGGCTGCAAAGTCAATTTCGTCCTTTCTTTCGGTATTATCGATAGCTCGTGATGAGCTGATAAAAAATATGTCATAGTAGTTTCTTCATAACTAATAGTGTCATTTATGGCAATTTGATCCTGAAAAGTTACAAATAGCTTTATAATACCAACTAGATTACATAAGATATTGTTCTAAGCTTTCATCCGTCACGATGTCTACGATTGAAAAGGATAAAGTTCAACTGGCTGCAAAGTCAATTTAGCCCCTCTTTCGTTATTCTTTTGTTATTGTTGTTTTTTCAACGCTGAGAGCCTTTGATCATGTGATTACTGATCGCGTTCTTCCTTGAACATAACGTTTTAAAAGCTTTGATAGGCTGACAAATTCAGCGTTTAACCGATAACAAAGAAATAAAACCAAAGTGTTGCTCTCGCGACACTTTATTCGGCGAAGCTGGAGAAAAGTTGCCGCAACACTTCACGTTGCTTAGGCAACACAAGTCTAGTTTTTCCTTGTTTTGAGTTTGACTCGGCTATCTATTGTAATATCTGTTCGTTATGACTTGCATTTATTGATTGATAGTGATTTGTGGTAGTTTTACGCTTGGGAGATTATTTGACTTTATTTTTGCTCATTCCTAGCTTAATGGAGCTCTTTATTTTTCTTTGAAGAACTTCTCTCGTGGAAAAAATTTTAAAATTAATTTCTGTTCATTTTTCATTGGCATAGTTTTTTCATGGAAAAACTATTGTATATCTTTTCAGTTTTCTTCGATAACAATCTATAGTATGGGTTCTATGGGTAATCTATAGTATTTGTATTTTGGAGATACGTTTTCAACAATTTTTATTCTGACACAAATGGTATTTTTTAATTTAACTGTATAGCTTCTGAAGTTGACCATTAAAAAATTCCCCAGGGTATAACTTACAACCCTTGTCCTGAGGGCTGTAGGGGGCTGTCATCCTCAAAGACTTAACTTCCAGACCTTTCAATAACATTGAACAAACTTGCTCTCTCAAATTTTTTTGGATGTGTTAGGAGAAATGGTGGGCGTGGGAGGGGGTTAGTTACCACCCAAACTCCCGGCTATTAAAAAGAACGCTGGATCTTCCTATTTCCAATCGAATGAGCTGTTTCTGAAGTTTTCTTTGGCAACAAGTGGCCCTCTCAAATCTCTATCAGATTCATTTCGGGAAAACACGAGGTGTGGGGGGGAGGTATCCACCCTCTGATCACTTCGAATATTAAAAATAGGACTAGAGCTTCTGATTACCAATCCAATGAGCCCCCTCCGATCACCCTTTCCATATATACCTAATATGCCCTTGGGCGTAACTTAAAACACATCCCCTGAGGCCTCTGGGGGTTTGTCATCCACAAAGGCATAATTTCCGGACCTTTCAATTACGTTGAACTGAATGACTATCTAAAATATTGGATTCAATGGGTTTGGGAAATGGAGGGTGTGGGAGGGGTATTAGTTGGCCTCCAATCACTTTTGATTATTAAAAAGGGCACTAGGCCTTTCAATTTCCAATCGAATGAGCCATTTTCGAAGTTTCTAAGACCAAAAAAGGTCATCTCAAAGTTCTATCAGGTACATTTTGGGAAAATATGAGGTGTGGGGGAGGGGGTGTATCCACCCTCTAATCACTCTGAATCTTCAAAAGGGCATTAAAACTTTTGGTTACCAATGATCCCACTCCGAAGTTTATACGATCACCCTTTGTTTGTTTACCTTATATACCCCCAGGGCATAATTTATAAACCTTCCCCCGAGGGCTGTGGGAGGGGGTCGTTATCCTTAAGAACACAATTTCCTGACCTTTAGACAGCGTTGATCAAAATGGCTATCTCAAATTTTGATTGTATGTGTTTGAGGAAATGATGTTTTACTAGACAATTTATTCAACCCTTCAACTGGAAGCGCAGATACGAGTGCCCCCAAAAAACATTAAAGACTTAAACTCATTTTAAAAAAGGTTAAAAACTTAAATTTATAACATTAAAACCATTAAAAAGCTTATATTTATAACAAAACAAACCTTAAATTCGTTAATAATTATCATATCTGAAAATTCCCCTTTACTGGCTCGTTGAGAGGGTAGTGCCCTTCCAGAGCACTCCTCTGAAAAAACCTGAGGGACTTCCATGAAAGGGGAAGGGAGGAATCCCAGAGCACTCCCCTCAAAGTATCCGAGGGACCTGTGCGACGATCGGGGCCCTGGTAAAACACTACGACATACTATAAAAAACGTTAAAATAAAGGCATTGGTGCTTTAATCATATGGAAGAGTGAGACTTGGATGTCCTAGGATAATCCTTCTATCCCTTTTATTGTAAGCCCAGAACCGTTTTCTGAATGTTTCTCAGTGGTTTTATTAATTTTGGAAATACAACAGTCTAAAATTTCACTGGTGTCCGATAACATATAAAATGTTTCCAATTTTCATAGTAAAATTACGGATTGATCTTCCATCTACTCATTCGAGAACACAATATGAGGAGGAAGTTGAACTCTTAAACTTTTGTTTTCTTCTTTTTGAGTTTTCTAAGCAATTCACCTATTGCATGCTTCAGCTCTTTTATGGTAGCACCCCGTGTGGCTGCAATAAACGAAGAATAAAATTTACATAATCGTAAATGTCCTTTAAACCCATTTTTTTAGGAAAAAAGTAAATCAGTTCAGTCCCTCCCCCGCCTATACGATTAAAAACAACATTACCTTCAGTCGAATCTTCGCTAAATCCTTCAAAATCAGAGAGAGTAATAAACTCTTAACTAGTGGCTGGTTCAATATTATCTTATGATAAAAGGAGTATAATACACAGATCCTCTTCACTTGAGGCCACTTTAGAATTATCTTAAGGGGGAAGGGGAAAAATAAACTCTTCACTTGAGGCAAATCCAGAATCATTCTGGGAAGAATCTATTGTCTAACACCAAAGTCTTTAAACATTTCATTTGTCAATATTACTAAAATGTTTTAACTTAGAGCCGCTTTAAAGTCATCTTGAGGAGGAGGGGGTAAAAGAAACTCTTCAATTGTGGGTTCAAAATTATCCTCAAAATCTTGAATCTCATTAAATAATAATGAAGTGTCTGTAAATGGGCTAGAGCTTGAAGGGGCGAATAATGAATGTGCGATGCCAACAAAAAGGGTTAATCAATATTCTAGTAAAATATCCCTGGTCTGAGGGCATTCTGTGGATATTTGCGCTGTCAGTTGAAAGGCTTAATAAATTTTTTAGTAAAATTGCACTTTCTGAAGGAGCGTAGAAATAATCAAACAGTTTGTAGTAACGAACTGTAGTAAGGAGCGACCCGGCTCAATAGTAATCGGAACTCTAAAACACGGAATATTGATACCAATAGTTACATCAAAAGAATTGCATTTTAATGCTGATTTTAAATATACAAGTTTCATCAAGTTTAATCTTACATTTCAAAAGTTACGAGCCTAAGAAAATTTACTTTATTTTAGAAAATACTGAAAAACACCCCCTAAAAATTATAGAATTTTAACAAAATCACACCATCAGATTCAGCATATCAGAGAACCCTACTGTAGAAGCTTCAAGCTCCCATCTACAAAAATATGGAATTTTGTATTTTTGCCAGAAGACAGACAGATTACGGATGCGTGTTTATAATTTTTTTTTCTTTCAGGGTGATCTTATTGACCCAGTGGTCCTATAATGTCGAGAGGGATCATTCTAACGGAAATTAAAAGTTATATTGCCCTCTTTAAGTGACCAAAAATATTGGAAGGCAGCTAGGCTCCCTCCCACGCTTATTTTTTCCCCAAAGTCACCGGGCCAAATTCTGAGATAGCCATTTTATTCAGCAAAGTCAAAGAACCTAATAACTATGTCTTTGGGAACGACTTAATCCCCCAGAGTCCCCGTGGGAGGGGCTTCAAGTTACAAACTTTGACCAGTGTTTACATATAGTAATGGTTATTTGGAAGTGTACAGACGTTTTCAAGGGGATTTTTTGGTTGGGGAGGTGGAGGGTTACGTGGGGAGATCTTTCCATAGAAGAATTTGTCATGGGGGAAGAGAATTTCCATGAAGGGGTGCAGGATTTTCTTTGAGAGTAATTGAGAGTAAGGAGCAGTCACAAAACTTAAAATGAACAGAAATTATTACGGTTATGAGGGGTTTCATTCCTCCTAAATACCTCGCTCTTTGTGCTGAAGTATTTTTTAGTAATTTTAACTATTTATTCTACGGCCTTTGTGACTCAGGGGTCATTATTAATGAACTGGGAGAAAATTTAAGCTTTAGTGTAAAGAGCGAGGTATAAACGAGGGGGCAAACTTCATCATATATGTAATAAAAATATATGAATATAGAATCTCGTTACGTAAGTTAATTCGTAAGTTACATATATTATTTACTAATAAAAACTTTCGTAAAAAATGAAAAGTTCTAGCTGCTTTTTTAAGTAACTAAAAGATTGGAGGGCAACTAAACCTCCTCCCCCATCCATTTTTCTCAAGATCATCCGATCAAAACTAATCGAAAGCCATTTAGCCAAAAAAAGTTATATGCTTAATTATTCAATTATTTTAAAGTTATATGTTTTAATTATTCATGTACAGAGAGCCAAAATCAAAATATTCATTAATTCAAAAACGTTCAGAAATTAAATAAGAAAAAACAATTTGTTAATAACAGAAAGGAAGGAGCGACATTAAAACTTAAAACGAACAGAAATTACTCCGTATACGGAAGGGGCTGTTCCCTCCTCAACGCCCCGCTCTTTTAGCTAAAGTTTTTTACTTGAAAAGTAGAGTTGAGAAAAAGAGTTGAACTTTAGCGTAAAGAGCGGGCCATTGAGGAGGGAACAGCCCTTTTCATACACGGAGTAATTTCTGTTCGTTTTAAGTTTTAATGTCGCTCCTTACTTTCAGATAAAAAAAACTTTTTTTTTTTTTATTTAATCCAGTAAAGGGTCACTAGTAGAAGGCTTCGACATTAATCAAAAATTTTCAAACTCTCTGTTATTTAAAAAAGTCAAATTCTGCGTTATTGTCTATAGGCAGGTCACAGCTTGAAAGGGCGTCCGTATCTGCACTCCCATTTCAAGGCACATACAAATTGCCCAGAAAAGCGTCACTAGTTGATTGGGCGATAATTGCCTTATTCAGGGCCTGAATGTCGGCCCTTTTTCTCTTGAGGAGGTTCCTCAGGATTATCAAAAATATTGGCGGACTTATGATAAAATGTCTTGTTAATTTCAGCCATTGTTTATGTGTTAGCTTAAACGCCTCGTAAGACACTAACTTAGCCAGGATATATAACCTTTTTGGTAAACACTCTTAGAAAAGATTTGCTGGAAATCTAATATTAGTGCATCTGGTAGCAGAATATGTTTTCACATTTGTTGCGAGGACTGTCTCCCGGGGAGAAAATTAAATCTTTTCATAGGACTTAAAATCAGGTCAAATTCCGTCTGGACTTTTAGTTTTCAGGCTTGATGGAATTAGTATGTTTGCCATGGGGGGGGGGAGTATTTATCCTAGCTGAAAGTTTGCCTGTCTAGTTGGGAGAGGTAGGGGGTCTAAAACAAGGTTAAAATCATGCCTCTCACGAACACATATGTTTACAAGCCGAAGGGTTTTAGACATAATCTACACCATGTTGCAAGGTCCCATACAATATGCTGATAAAACTCATATCCCTTGGCATCGTATTCCTTTTATGGTCCAAGTCAATGTGTCCATATATCCGATATTCATTGTGTCCAGCACCCCCCCCCCCCCCCTATGCCATGCTTCGTGGAACTACCTACGAAATAGGAATCACTTCACGTTCTTCATAGGATTCGCGACAGGTAGAACCTACCAAAAAAGAATCGTACCACGTTCTGAATAGGACTTGTGGCAGGAATACACCCCTATCTTTCTACTTTTATTGCATTAGGAAACTTTAGTTCAAATGTAGTCTAACAAGCAGGATGGCATTCAATTAAAATGGTGACATAATTTCTGTGACGATAACTTACTGCAAGCTTTTGTAACCCTAAAGTTGAATCCTACGGTAAAAAGGCTTCTAGGCTTTGAAAGACTTTAGAGATAAAGAAAGAAATATTTAAAGGGATACACTAATTTGGCATCAACTGACTTTGTAAATATAGCCTCAAGAGAGAGACAGTGAGAGAAAGAGAGAGAGAGAGAGAGAGAGAGAGAGAGAGAGAGAGAGAGAGAGAGAGAGAGAGAGAGAGAGGTAGAGAAAGAGATGGAGCTCTCCAGCTATATAAGGTACACAACATGGGTGACGCTCAATTAAGACTCCCAATGAGTTACATGTATTCTTACTGGCAAAGTTTTTGTTTCTCAAATCGAGACCGACTACAGGAAAAGCTCTAGGCTTAAGGACCTAAAAGTAAGGGAAACAAACGTTTGACATAGATAATGGGGCACCTCTATGCTTGATAATATCCCATCAAGTGAGAGAAGTTTACTGATTTTCAGTTTACTGATGTCACTAAAAAGAAAAATAAGTAATGAAGTGAAATGTTTCTTATATTGAGGGCATGAGGCTGCTTGGGGATTGGTAAGGGTTATTGTGATATAGAAAACTATTGGATTTGGCAGTAACTTTCTGTGTAATTTTATTTTTGCCATGGCCAATATAATACAGACTAATCTCGAACTGTTACCTCTGAATTTCTTAGAGAAGAGAAAATAGTTGAAGGTCAATTGGCTGATCATTATGCTTAAAAGGTGGACATTCTTCAATTCAAAAACTAAAAAAGGGAAGCGCTGGTTAGGTTGCAGTTGCAAGCAATTTTAATTTATCCATAAATTTTTACTGCAAAAAATATTTGATGATAAAAATTATCCTCCTTCTATAATATCGCTATCCTTCGCTCATCTTTTGCTGCTTTTATAGCTAACGTTCATTCAACTTTCAAAATCTCCTCCTCCTTGTGTTGCATTTCGCATGACTAAGCAAGCTTTCTAATTAGCTGAAAGAAAATACTTGAGCCTCTAAAAGTGTTCTTGATATTAAGCAATAAAAATGAATAAAGGTATTAAAAAGATAATTCAGATAATTTATTCACTTATACAGTAAAGCGTAGAAAACTATTTTAGAGATGACTTTTACAGCCTATCTAAGATTCAAAATTACACATTCAAAGTTGTAAACACTCTCATTTTTATTATCTTTACATCCCAGCACAATCATAAAACTATATTTGTTTTTCTTTTTTCAAGTGTAAACATACGGAAACTTCATTTGTTGAAAAAGATAAACTGGTGCCATACTACCGTACCAAGCAAAAAAAAAAAAAAAAAAAAAAAAAAAAAAAAAAAAATTGGAGACGGGGTAGAGGTTATTTATGTTGTTTTTTAATTTTTTCAGTAATAATACAAAAATTGCTTTAGAATTTCCGCAGTGGTATAATTTACTCATGTAAACATTTTTTCCTTTTAATTATGGTTATTTTCTTCAAAAATAGTTTCATATAATACATAATAGGTCGGCTGGATCCATCCAAGAAATTGAATCAATATAGGCCTGCACATTTAAGATAATTCTGATTTATATCTAGAATGATCCCTTATTGTTCAAGAGAAAGGTTGATTGGCTCTTATATTTATTGAATAAAAATAAAAAAGTTTTTCCAACTGAAAATAAGGAACAATGTTAAAATTTAAAGTGTGAAGGTGTGGTTTTCATTAAGATCAATTGATGTTATGGGGGCGTTTCACCTTTTTTTTTTAATTTTTAGCAAATTTTTTCCGGCTTGTAACTTTTGATGGGTACGATTAAACTTGTTGAGTTTTACATATTTTGAATGAGCATCCAAACTTAATTCGTATAATGTATCCATTGTTATCAAGACTCTGTTTCTTAGAGTTTCATTTATTATTGAACCACATCGCTCATTACTTACAGCTCGTTATAATGAACTGTTTGAATTAAGGTAAAAACTGCATTTCAAAAACCAGTATTCTAAGTCCTCTACTGAGACGATTCATTTGATCGGTTTAGGATATATGCTTATTGTTTGATTAAATCTTGTTTTCCTTCTGAAAGAGGAGCGGTTTTCTAATCAGGTACAATGTTAAATAAATCCCTGAGATTTAAAATGTAGAGAAAAATAAAATGAAAGAAATGGACATTTTCTCATACACTAACCTCATAAGTATAATGATTTTTAATCTTGATTTATCAGAAAAAAACTGCTAAATACAGCTTATTGCTAAAAATTGTGTGTTCTATTTTCATCACCTTGACAAAATCTCAGAGAAATGATGATTGCACAGCCAAAAAAACCTTTTTTTAAACATATGTATAGAAAATAACAATAAAATAAAACAACAAAATAAAATAATAAAATCTATGGAACCTGACGATCTATTTTTCTCAATCAAGGATTACATGACAAATTCCGACACTTACCTCTTATAGTCACCACACTCAAGAAGTGAAGTTAGGTTAATTCTATAAAACATACATAGATATGATGAAAATATAATTCTTTATCAACAAAATTGTGAAAAATACAACGAAGAATCGTGGAAATAATGCCACAAAGAATGCGTTATATTCAATGGTATTGAAGTTGTTTCTACCTATCCTAATCAAAATACCAACTCTGAATATAAAATATTAAATTCAAATATATCCACATTTTAGCTTATCTCTCTCATACTAAGCTGATTATTATCACCGAGGACATGCAAAAATACAGAAAAAACCGGTTCTAATCGACTTAGAACTCGACTTTGGTGGCTATAAGATAAGTATTTAAATTCTAATTTAGGAATTATTTTATTTTTTGTTTGAAGCTTCTTAAGGATGATTTTGTAATTTTAGTCTCCTTCTCAAATATTGTGACTTTTATGTAGCAAAAGTTACAAACAGTCTTTTTAATCAAACAGTTCGTGGTAACCAACTGTATGAGCGACCTGGCTCAATAGTAACCGAAACTCTAAAAAACGGCTCCATAATATTAGAAAAAATTTCTCATATTAAGGAGAAATTTTTACCATTAAGAAAAAACTTTTACTATTCGGAAAATTTGTTAATCTTGATAAATTTGTTAGTATTAATAAAAACTTGTTACCATAAAGAAAAACTTTATTATTATTAAGAAAATATTTTTAGAATTATGAAGAACATGTGACTATTAAGAGAAAAACTTATTATTATTAAGAAAAAATCTTAGGACTATTTTGAAATGCTTCCTAATCTTAAAAAATTGTTAGTATAAAGAAAAACTTGTTACCATTAAGAAGAAAACTTCGTTAGTATTAAGAAAAACTTTATCTTATTATGAAAACATGTTACTATTAAGAAACACACCTATTACTACCAGAAAAAAATACTTTTTACTATTATGAAAAAAAACGTATTAGCATCAAGAAAACTTGTTATTATTAAGTATTTTTTTTTATCAAGAACCAAATGATATTATTGCTCGTCAAAACTATAACAAATTTGATGGAAGAAGAAAAAACTTTTACTATTCTTGAAAAACTTGCTAAACACAAAAACGTTAGTATTAAGTAAAACATGTTAGCATTCAGATAAAAAGTATTACTTTAGTTTATATCGAAAAACTTGCTAATCTAAAAAAAAATTTAATAGTAAGAAAATACTTGTTAGAATTCAGAAAAAACTTGTTGCTATTGAGAAAACTTGTTAACATTAAAAAGCTTGTTTCTATTCAAAGAAACTTTATTACTAAGAAGAAAAATGATACTTCCATGAAAATGAACTTGCTACTATTTGGAAAAAAGTTCTTAGCATTAAAAAAAAAATACTTGTTACTATTAATAGAAAAATCATTAGCATTACAAGAAAACTGTGTTGCTATTAATAAAAAATGTTACTATTAAGAAAAAATTGTTTCTATTAGCAAATAGAACTTATTACTATTATGAAAAAAAAACTTATTAGAATTATTAAAAAAATAACTTCTTGCTGTTAAGAAAAATATTTTTATCAAGAACAAAGCGCTATTATTACTCGTTACTATTATGAAAAATTGGTTAAAATTAAGAAAAAACTTATTAACGTTAAGAAAAAACTTACTACAATAATTTTTTTTTTACTATTATCAAAATACATTTTAGGATTTTGAAAAAACTTATTAGTATGGAAAAAATGAAACTATTAAGAAAAACTTATTAGTTTGTCAATTGAAAAATTAAGAAGCAGTGGAAATAATATTAAACTACTCTTTCCGTATATAATCACGAACCAACGACACATTGCTACGGGTACACGTACTTACACCGATTCGTCATTTATCAATGGTAAAATTTCTTCAAACTTCTTTTGGCTCTTGTAGAAAATGCCAGTGCCCTTGGATTATAAGACAAATTCTCCGCATGACTTTGGAGTTTCATCTCTTGCATGTAAAGTATATGGAATTCCACTCTACAATTATAATACAATTAATACTACAAGTATATGAATTGATAATGCCATCCCTATATCGAGATTTAAAACTTTTTGAAAATGGTATGACCGATGAAATGTTTGGAAAACTCATGGTATCACTGTATTGAATTGTCAGGTACTCAAGATATGACTATTGTCCGAAGGCGTACAGTACGTATATAGTTCATCTTTGCCAAACCTTTGGAGGAGATTACTGCATTAATTTATTTTAATCCATTTGAAACTTAATGAGAAATTACCCCTCATGGCAGTGTTCTAACAGAATAGGCACCATGAACACAAATCAAAAATCAATGTATTCAATTTGAATCCCTACATCTCCAAATTCAAATTCAATTGTATATGTGGATTTCTTGATCATATTGAAAGTGTTAACAGTACTTTTATCAATGTTAATAGTAGTACATCGACTGTAGAGACGGGGCATTGGCTATGCGTCTTTCAAACAGCGAAGAATATTGAGTTTTTTTATAATTTTGGCCTGCCGTATACATTTTACACGCCTCAGATTAAAAACTTTCTTGAGCAAAGAGGAAATTTTATTATGCAGAACCGGAAGCGAGTTAAAGATTTATCAACCAAAAGCTGTGGTTGTAAGGGACTATTTTA